>NC_072482.1:2517500-3211250 GCF_027574615.1 Eptesicus fuscus
TCAAAACTCAACCACTGAACCACACCAGGAAGGCAAGGGCAACTTCTCTTGCTGCTTATTTTTTGTTATAATATCAAAAAAAGAAAAACTAACAGATTTTATTGGTTATGGAACAGTTCCCACTCATTTATGTAAGACATTTGATGTGGGATTGTCAGTAACACCACATAATCCTATATAATAAAGAGCTAATATACAAATGGTCATCACGCCCTCATGTCACCACACTGGAACTGCTCAGACACTCAACAATGGGGAGAGAGGAATGGGGACCAGCCAGGCACAAATGAGCTCCAGAGAGAGGAATGAGGACCAACCAGGCTGCGGCCTGGGAGAGGGACAAGCTGCATGCCCCACAGTCTCGGGGGCCTGCGGCTGTGGCCTGGGTGAAGCTGCCCGCCCATGGTCCCCTGTGGCTGTGGCCAGCCTGGGCGAAGCCGGCCCAGGTCCTGGGTGCCTGCAACTGGCCAGAGGAGGGAATCCTGGGTCCCGGGTATGGGGCAAGGCAGAGGCAGTTAGGGGCAATCAGGCCAGCAGGGGAGCAGTTAGGGGCAATCAGGCAGGCAGGCAGGCAGGCAAGTGTTTAGGAGCCAATGGTCCCGGATTGTGAGAGGCAGTCAGACATCCCTCAAGGGGTCCCAGATAGGAGAGGGTGCAGGCCGGGCTGAGGCCCCCCCCCCCCCTGTGCATGAATTTCATGCACCGGGCCTCTAGTCCTAGTATATTGAGTCAAGCATGGTGAAATAACTAGAGACCATAGTTAATATTTATGAGAATATTACCCAGCCAGTGTGGCTCAGTGATTGATCATCAACCTATGAACCAGGAGGTCAGGGTTTGATTCCCAATCAGGGTTGTGGGCTCATATATATATTTATGAGAATCTTAATTTTGGTTATAAAATCCTTAATTTGGGGTATTTGGTGTTTCCTTCAGACTTGAACCCATTTCAAATTGTTACCATGGAGCTATTGGCATTATATCTTGCATCATTATTATAGTGATAAATAATTTGGATTCTTAATTTGTAGAGAATTCATTTCTTTGAATTATGTGATGGTTGAATGCTATATGTGCTTTGTAAAGAAAAGGGAGAGTCTATTTCTTTTTAATAGACACAATGAATAAAGTCTGTTTATTACTAGAATGTAATCCAATTGTTCTCCATAGGTTATTTGATTTAATAAAGAAATATGATAAATTAGATTATTAGTTGATTACTTTAATTTGTAGTTATGTGTATATTTTTCTTCAGATTACTTCTGAGTTCCTTAAAGGCAGGACAATGTTAACAACTTGGTGTCAGTGTACCTTGTGCTGGGTGTACCAATTAATAATGTGGATTTTTTTCAAGAGATGGAGTTACACATATGTTAATATATATGTGATTTGATATGTATGCTATTTTGTTGTATTGACAGCAAGCTTCAAAACTTCATATGTCAAATTTGCTGAAGGTGTTAACATCATATTTTTATGCTTAAAAATGTCGAATTTTGTGCCAAAAAAAGAGTCATCAGTAAAATGTTGCTTCAATGGCACAAAAGAAAGTCTTTTTTGCATCAAATTGTGACTGGCGATGAAAAGTGGATTTATTTTGAGAATCCCAAACACACAAAATCATGGGTTGATCCAGGTCAACCATCAACATCGACTGCAAGGCCAAATTGCTTCAGAAAGAAGACAATGCTCTGTGTTTGGTGGGATCAGGAAGGTGTGGTGTATTATGAGTTTCTAAAACCAGGTGAAACCGTTAATACTGATCACTACCAACAACAAATAATCAAGTTGAAGCACACTTTGATTGTGAAATGACCAGAATGGGCCAGAAGACATGGCAAAGTAATTTTGCTTCATGATGACGCACCATCACACACTTCAAAACCAGTTAAAGACACGTTAAAAGATCTTGCCTGGGAAGTATCAACCCACCCGCCTTGTATTCACCAGACCTTGCTCCTTCAGATGACCACTTGTTCTGACCAATGGCACATGCACTTTCTGAGCAGCACTTCAAAACATACGAAGAGGGGAGGAACCAAGATGGCGGCAAAGGTAAACAACTAAACTGCTGCCTCGCACAACAATTTCAAAACTACAACTAAAAGACAAAACGTCTACCACCCAGAACCACGGGAAAGCTGGCTGAGTGGAAGATTTACAACTAAGAAGGAAAGAGAAAGGAGCACAAATGCTGAAAAGCTGAGGTACGGAGGCGCACGAATCGGGCTGGTGGCAGGCGACTGGGCGCGCGGCTTTTTTTCAACCCGAAGGGAGACAAGCTCCCGATCACTCTGAAATCTAGTTTCTGGGGACACGCCTACAGGGAGAAGCTGGACTCTCGGCCATTGGGTCGGAAAGTGAGAGTGACTTTTTGCAGAGGTGCGCCCAGCAATCATTGTTTACTGAGCTGGAGCGTGGGATGCAGGGACTTGGAAACGAGGAAAGGCAGAGACGGCTGACGGCAGCGATCGCCCTAGCCTAGTGACGCCCTGAGACCCCGCCCTGCCCCGCCCTGAGACCCTGCCCCACACATTCTACAAACCCGCCCAGGCTCCACACAGCGGCTTTTGCATATAAATGGCCTGTTCTGTGGAAGCTTAACCAAATAAACTGCAACTCCAGTCAGACTGCTCCAAAACTGCCAAAGCCCAAGCAAAGAGGAGAAAACTGTAGTTCTTGCTGTAGCTCCTGCTGGGTGGCCTCAGACAGTAGCTGACCTGCACCCCATTGGAGATCCAGACACTAGTGTATCTAGTGGTCAGTGTGAGATGACACCAGATTTCAACCACTCTCATAAGGGACACATTCAAGAGGCAGACTCAGTGAGCACCAAAGCCCTACTGGAATAAGTCCTGCCCCATAAACGTGTCTCCAGCACAGCAATTTTTCCATTATAGACACAGCGGGTCCTCGCAGCCAATTGGCCTGGAGGTCAATTCCTCCCAGTGACACCAACAACAATCAAGACTTAACTACAACAAGGCTGTACACACAGTCCACAAAGGGGTGCACCAAGAGTGTCCACCTCAGGTAACTGGAAGGCTGACCCGTTGAACCAATAGGACACCTAGTACACAAAGCTACCCAACCAACTCAGGGAAGCAGCGAAAATGAGGAGGCAAGGAAACAGATCACAAACGAAAGAAATGGAGGAAAACAAATGAATGGACATAGAGTTCAAAACCACAGTTAAAAGGTTTTTCAAGAATTTCATGGAAAAGGCTGATAAATTTAATGAGACCCTCGAGGATATGAAAAAGGACCAACTAGAAATTAAACATACACTGACTGAAATAAAAAATATTATACAGAGACCCAACAGCAGACTAGAGGAATGCAAGAATCAAGCCAAAGATTTGGAATACAAAGAGGCAAAGGACACTCCTCCAGAGAAGCAAGAAGAGAAGAGAATTCAGAAAGTTGAAGATAGTGTAAGAAGCCTCTGGGACAACTTCAAGCGTACCAACATCAGAATTATGGGGGTGCCAGAAGAAGAGAGAGAGCAAAATATTGAAAACCTATTTGAAGAAGTAATGACCAAAAACTTCCCCCACCTGGTGAAAGAAATAGACTTACAAGTCCAGGAAGCACACAGAACCCCAAACAAGAGGAATCCAAAGAGGACCACACCAAGACACATCATAATTAAAATGCCAAGGGCAAAAGACAAAGAGAGAATCTTACAAGCAGCAAGAGAAAAACAGTTAGTTACCTACAAGGGAGCACCCATACGATTATCAGCTAATTTCTCAACAGAAACTATGCAGGCGAGATGGGAGTGGCAAGAAATATTCAAAGGGATGAATAGCAAGAACCTATAACCAAGACTAATCTACCCAGCAAAGTTATCATTCAGAATTGAAGGGCAGATAAAGAGCTTCACAGATAAGAAAAAGCTAAAGGAGTTCATCACCACCAAACCAGTATTATATGAAATGCTGAAAGGTATTCTTTAAAAAGAGGAAAAAGAAGAAAAAACTAAAGATAAAAATTATGAACAACAAATACATATCTATCAACAAGTGAATCTAAAAGTCAAGTGAATTAAAAATCTGAGGAACAGAATAAACTGGTGAACATAATGGAATCAGGTGCATAGAATGGGAGTGGACTGATAATTCTCAGGGGGAAAGGGGTGTCTGTGTGGGGGGTACAGGAAGAGACTGGACAAAAATCATACACCTATGGAATAGGAAAACCGGGGGGAGGTTAGGGCAGAGGGGGGCAGGTGAGAACTGGGTGGAGGGGAGCTATGGGGAGAAAAAAGGAGAAACAATTGTAATAATCTGAACAATAAAGATTTATTAAAAAAAAAACAAAAAAAAAACATACGAAGAAGTGGAAAATTGGGTCTCTGAATGGTTTGCCTCAAAACAAGAAAAGTTCTATTGGGACGGTATCCACAAATTACCTGAAATATGGGGGAAATGTGTAGCTAGCGATGGACATTACTTTGAATAAAGCACTTTTGATGTTTCTCTTGAAATTGTCGTGTTTTCTTTGATTACAAAATCCGCCATTATTAACTGGTACACCTGGTATATAGTAGATGTTCATTAATATTTGTTGAATATACATTGGAAAATTATACTTTAAAATAAGCGCTGTTTCCAAAATCCTTTCTCTGTAGAAAATGCAAAAGTAGGGTTTCCTGGTCTACCAAAGTTATTGTTTCTAATTAGGAAAATTCAGACAGATCGTTTTATTAAAACTGTAGAAATGAAAAAATGCTATTTATCAAGGCACTGTATATGTTTTCCGCTTTTAAGGAATATTTAATAAGGTAGATAGCATGCTTTTCTAACATGTATTTTTATATTTGAAGCTAAAGAAAATGTCCTGTGCACTGGGTGAAAAGGGCCGGCTTTAATGTGTACACTGAGTGCAGTGAGAAATACTGTAATTATAACTTCAGACTTTGGAATTTGAATAGGTGCCAGTGTTCCTGCCTCTCTTCATATGGGAAACGAAAATTCCTTTAAAAATCATTTGAAGCTAGGACAAAATTCCATAGCTGTATTCTGAGGCTCACTCGGGCGTCTTCATTATCCAGGCAACACAGGGAAGCTTCAATTCAAACTTTTAGAGAAGACACTCCAGCTCTCATGATCTCATCAGCCAGGAGAATGTTGGTGGCAATCACAGTGCAGGCCTGAAGAAGCGGTTTCTTTACAGAATATTGCCCCAATGCCTACTTCTGCTGCTTCCACCAGCTCCCCTGTGTTCAAGTCCATCCCCACAAGTTGACCTGATTCTGAATTTCTGCTTGAACTTTAACTAGTGATCCCTGGAGGTCAAAACCAGAATTCTGAGCTAGAACCTTGGGAATAATGAGCAAATGAGAACCAGCAAATGCTTGAACTCCAAGTTGGGCTATCTATCTATCTATCTATATCTATCTATCTATCTATCTATCTATCTATCTATCTATCTATCTATCTATCTATCTATCTATCATCTATCTGTCATCTATCATCTATCTATCATCTATCTATCTATCTATCTATCTATCTATCTATCTATCTATCTATCTATCACCATCATTATCTATCTATCATCTATCTATATCTATCATCTATCTATCTATCTATCTATCTATCTATCTATCTATCTATCTATCTATCTATCTAGCTATCTATCTATCTATCTATCTACCATCTATCTATCTATCTATCTATCTATCATCTATCTATCTATCTATCTATCTATCTATCTATCTATCTATCATCTATCTATCTATCATCTATCTCTATAATTTTTTTGTTAATCCTTACCCAAGGATATTTTTCCATTGATTTTTAGAGACAGTGGAAAGGAGGGGGAGAGACAGAGAGAAACATCAATGTGAGAGAGACACATAGATTGATTGTCTCTAACACGAGCCTGCAGCCCAGGTATGTTCCCTTAATCGGAATCAAATCTGGGACCCAAACTGGCTAGGGCGAGCCCTGCTCTTTACAATGGGCTAATGTTTAATCAGGGCTTCTGCCATTGCCACTTCCACTGTACCAGCACCTGGAACTACACATCCATCAAGAGCATTTTTAACAGCCTCAAGCCTCTTGTATTGCACCTTTGATTTCAGTGAGTGTGTGCTCATTGGCCCTTTGACCATTAATGTGACAGACTGAGGATTGCTACATTTCTCAATAAAGGGGAACTTTCCTTTTCCCAATGTATGCTCATAGACAAGCCCTGCATGTCCCAACCAATCAGGACTTAAGTCATCAAAAGAATTTAGAGATACCCCCCTGCCAGCAAGTCAGCCTTTCCATATTTCTCTGTTTAGCTCTGTGTACAGTTAGCATGCCTCCTTTTGCAAGAGCATTTAAAGAAAATGGATCAATTCCCTATTGATTAATAACAACAAATCCTTTATCTGAGTCACCACAGACTTTCTTAGTTCTATTATTTTTAACTTCATCTTCAATGAATTTTCTCTTAGCTTTTACTAGTTTCCCTCTTTCCTGCACTCTTGTAAAAAAGCTAGAATTTACCGTATTTTCCGGCGTATAAGACGACTGGGTATATAAGATTTTCCTGGGTTAAAAAGTCATCTTATATGCCAGAAAATACAGTAAATATCTATGCAGCTTTGAGCACAAGTCACTTCACCTCTAAGATGGAAATACCGTATTTTCCGGCATATAAGATGACTTTTTAACCCAGGAAAATCTTATATGCCCAGTTGTCTTATACGCTGGAAAATACGATACTTTAAGTTTTATATTTTATAATGATACTAGGGGCTTGGTGCATGAAATTCATGCACTGGGGGGTGGGGGTCCCTCAGCCCAGCCTGCACCCTCTTGCAGCCCGGGACTCCTTGCTCCTTACCACCTGCCTGCTTGCTGCTCCCTACCACTCACTTGGCTCACTGCTCCTTAGTGCTGCCGTGGAGATGGGAGAGGCTCCTGCCACCGCCGCTGTGCTCACCAGCCATGAGCCCGGCTTCTGGCTGAGCAGTGCTCCCCCTGTGGGAACGCACTGACCACCAGGGGGCAGCTCCTGCATTGAACACCTGCCTCCTGGTGGTCAGTGCATGTCATAGCAACTGGTCATTCTGGTTGTTCCACCATAATGGTTGCTTAGGCTTTTATTATATAGACTAGAGACCCAGTGCATGAAATTCGTGCACGTGTGTGTGTGTGTGTCCCACAACCCAGCCTGCACCCTCTCCAATCTGGGACCTCTTGAGGAATGTCCGACTGCCCGGTGGGATCGGGCCTAAACAGGCAGTTGGAAATCCCTTTCACAATCTAGGACTGCTAGCTCCCAACAGCTCGCCTGCCTGCCTGCCTGATTGCCCCAACTGCTTCTGCCTGCCAGCCTGATCACCCCCTAACACTTCCCTGCCAGCCTGATTGACGCCTAACTGCTCCCTTGCTGGCCCCTAACTGCCTTCCCCTGCCGGCCTGGTCACCCTGAACTGCCCTCCCCTGCTGGCCCGGTCACCCTAACTGCCCTCCCTTGCCAGCCTGGTTGCCCCTAACTGCCCTCTCCTTCAGGCCTGGTCCCCCCAAACTGCCCTCCCCTTCAGGTCTGGTCACCCCCAACTGCCCTCCCCTGCATGCCTGGTCATCCCTAACTGCCCTCACCTGCTGGCCTGGTCATCTTCAACTGCCCTCTCCTACAGGCCTGGTCCCCCCCAACTGCCCTCCCTTGCAGGCCTGGTCGCTCCCAACTGCCCTCCCCTGCCAGGCCTGTCACCCCTAACTGCCCTCTCCTGCTGGCCTGGTCACCCCTAACTGCTCTCCCCTGCTGGCCTGGTTGCCCCCAACTGTCCTTCCCTGCAGGCCTGGTCCCCCAAACTGCCCTCCCCTTCAGGCCTGGTCACCTCCAACTGCCCTCCCCTGCAGGCCTGATTGCCCCCAACTGCCCTCCCCTGCAGGCCTGGTTGCCCCCAACTGCCCTCCCCTGATGGCCATCTTGTGGTGGCCATCTTGTGTCCTCATGGGGGCGGCCATCTTTGACCACATGGGGGTGGCCATCTTGTGTGTTGGAGTGATGGTCAATTTGCATATTACCTCTTTATTATATGATATTGCATGTGAGGCTGTTTGTATCTTTTACTTTTTTTTTCATAGCAGGATACTAATGGCACTGTACATTTTCTAAGTGTCTGCTCACTGGTTCACCACTGTAAACTTGTGTAAGAAGGGGCTATCGCACTCCAGTAGAGAACCGAATCAAGAAGTTTAATGCCTGCATTGTAAATTGTGTTTACTCCTATGCTTTGTCTCTGTAGTAATACCGAGGAATAATCTCCTTTGTGTATCCAGGTTGCTTATGCTCTGGGGAGGCTGCTGGCTTGTTTATTTTCCCTTTTTTGTTTTGTTATTGTTTAGTCACCCATGTCAGACCTGTTTGTCACTGAGAAAGAGCTTCCTTTGTGAATGAGAGTATAGACACCTTTCCTTGCATGGGAAAGCAGAGAATTAAGGCTCAGAGAGCTTAACTGACATTCCTAAATAATTAATTGAAGAAGAGTAAAAAATCAGACAAGAAACACATTCCTCAATTTTAAATCCAATTCTTTCCACAACATCATATCATGTCACTTGCTTACGGGCATTTTACGTGGGTTCTCCAACTGCCACAGAGCCTCCGGTCCCTATGTCTCACTCTCTTGATTGCCCATCATTCAAAACACTACTTTATCCAAAAGGAAGTCTATTCCTCACTATTTGTTGAGCCTGCTTCTTACCTAAGGGAAGGGAGACGTAGGAGCTCTTATCTGAGGAGCAGGAGCTCTGGGGAAAATTTAAGACTGCCAATTACCTATTTGTTCAGCTAGAAAAATGAAATGTAGAATGTATAGGGTAGCCGCTCTCAATTGCTTGGTAGTCTGGGCGTGGGTTATTGTTCCCTAGGCCTGATATCCAGAGGACAAAGGGACTAGATGTGCTGGATTGTGGTTAGTGGGCTCTGTTCTGTTGCTCTCCAGCACTTTTAGCAAATGTTTATTGTATTTGAGTATCAAGGACAGTGACATGCAGCAAGTACTTCATGATTCCCTGTCCTTTCCTCTGCAGCTGGTGGTTCTAGAGAGATCTTTAGGGAGAAACAGTAGGAACACCATTCTCCGTGAGGCTATGGTAGACTTGAGGTATTGGTACTAGAGGTGAGGACTTCTTTCCTCTTGAAGCCTGGGGAAATCACCAGGATTTCCTGATTCTTTGAGGGAGCACAGCATGTGAAAACTGTAAAGCCCTTGGGAAAGGCTATTCTTTTCTGCTCATTTGCATTCCTGGGAGAATATTCTTGTTCCTGCCTGTCTTGCTGGGCCAAATTTCTCTCACTTCTTACAGTTAGGAAAAAACTGGTTGCGGGGAGACCCAGAAGCAAGGATCCTTTCTTATCGTGTCTCAGTATAAGAACAAGGATTTTCTATTTTGTATACAAATAGCAAATATGAGCCAGTGCTGATAAGAATTCCATGGGATAGTGATTGTCAATGACTGAGAAATCCTTGAGTTTAATAGTTAATCTGACGACTTAAGGCAAATTATCCTGAACAAGCAAATAAAGATATTTCACTCAAAAACCAGATGGAGGAAAACCAAGTTGAATGTCTAAAATATGTTTTCTAGTAAAGTAGAACTGATGAAAATCTTAGATAAGGATTTTTTTTAAAAGGGAGTCAAAATAAATCTAACAAAATATTTAAATTTAGCATGAGTTTGGTGATGACATTTTAGATGTAACACACCAAAGACATGATTCATGAAAGAAATAATTGATAAACTGAACTTTATTAAAATTAAAAAAAACTTTTGTGAAAAACACCAAAAAAAAAAAAATGAGAAGAGAAACCACATAGTGGGAAAAGACAAATCTGATAATGACCTGCTACTAAAAATATACAAATAATTTTTTAAACAATAAGAAAAGGAACAACCCAAATAAAAATGAACAAAAAGTCTCAACACCCGACCAAAGAAGATAAATAAATGGCAAATAAACATATGAATAGATACTGCACATCAAATATCATCAGGGAAATGTAAATTAAAACAACAACAAAATATCACTAACACTTTTTAGCATAGCCCGAAACGCTGACGTCAAGTGCAAGGATGTAGAGCAACAGGAACTGTCATTCATTGCTGGTAGAAATGTAAATGGTACAGCAACTTTGGAAGAGAGATTGTTAGTTTCTTACAAAACTAAACGTACTCTTACCATATGATCCAGCAAACCAAAGGAGTTAAAAACATGTCCACACAAAAACCTGCACGTGGATGTTTATAGCAGCGTTATTCATAGTTGCCAAAACTTGGAAACAACCAAGGTGCCCTTCAGAGGTGAATGGATGAATAAACTGGTACATCCAGACAATGGAATATTATACAGCACTAAGAGAATATGAGCTATGATTTCAATTCTCAAGAATAAAAAGAAGAACAAACTGACCTCAGAGTTAGCAGAAGAAGAAAATAATAAAGATTAGAGCAAAACTAAATTGAATAGAAAACAGGAAATAATAGAAAAGATTAACAAACTAAGAGTTGGTTCTTTGAAAATCTACAAATCTTTAGCTAGATTAACCAAGCAAAAAAGAAAGAGGATGCAAATCAACAAAATTATAAATGAAAGAGGAAACATTACATCTAATATCACAGAAATACAAAGGATCATAAGAAGCCCCTATGAACAACTATGCACCAACAAACTGGAAAGCATAGAATAAATGAGAAAAACATACATTTTACTAAGACTCAAAATACTAAGAATAGAACTGTCATATGATTCAGCAATTCTACTTCTGGGAATATATCCAAAGGAAATGAAAACGACAATGTATCTGCACCCCCATGTTCATACCAACATTATCTGTTAACAGCCAACAGATGGAAACAACCTATATGTTCCTCAATGGCTGAATGGATGAAGAAGAATTCACACACACACACACACACACACACACACACACACACACACACACACACACAGGAATATTATTCAACCATTAAAAAGGAAACCTTGCTATTTGTGACAACATGGTTGGACATTGAGGGCATTATGCTAAGTGAAATAAGTCAGACAAAGACAAATACTATATAATCTCGATATGTGGAATCTAAAAAACCTCAAACTCATGGAGAAAGAGATTAGATTTGTGGTTAGGGGGTGGGGGAATTGAATGAAGGTGGTCAAAAGTTATAAACTTCCAGTTATAAAATAAATGAGGACTGGGGATGTAATGTACATGATGACTATAGTTAATACTGCTGTATGGCATTGAAAGTTGTTTAAAAAGTAGATCCCAAGATTTCCTATTGCAGGAAAAAAATTTCTTTTTCTTTTTGCATCTTTTTGAGATGAAGGTTGTGAACTAAACTTACTAAGGTAACCACTTTACAATATATGCAAATCAAATCATTATGCTTCAAACCTTAAAGATACACTTATGGGCTGTACATCAATTTTATCTAAATAAAAGTAGAAAAAAGAGCTATTAAGTAATGAAAAGACAAGGGGGAAATGTAAGTGCATATTACTGCATAAAAGAAGTCAATTTGAAAAGACTCCACACTATGTGATTTCAAGTATATGATATTCTGTAAAGGCAAACTTTGGAGACATTGAAATTATCAGTGGTTATCAGAGGTTGTGGAGAGGGAGGGATGAATAGGTAAAGCACAGAGTTTTTCTAGGGCAACAAAACCATTTTGTGTGATACTGTACTGTAATGGTGAATACATGTTATACGTTTGTCAAAACCCATAGAATGTACACCACCAAGAGTGAGCTTAATGTAAAACTATGGGCTTTGGGAGCTATTGATAAGTCAATGTAGGTTAATTGATTGTAACACATGTACCACTCTGGTGCAGAATATCGATCGGGGTGGAGGGGGAAGCTATACAAGTGTGGAACCAGAGGATATACGGACACTCTGTACTGTCCACTCAATTTTTCTGTGAACTTAAAATAAATAAATAAATTTAAAACTAAAAAATTCAATCAGAAAATTGAAAATGATAATGGCTGTTACTGAATAATGAATTAATAACTTGGGAAATGGAGTGGAAGAAAGCTCTCAAAAAAGGTAAAACACTAAGAATAGAAACACAAAGGAAAATAAACTTTGAGGTTAGACCTAGTTGATCAAACAAGAGAATACTAGGATGGATATGAACAACAGTGTGGTGACTGCCAGGTGGGGAGGGATAGGGGAAGTGAAGTAGGGTATAGTCGGGAGGAATAAATGGTGATGGATGGAGACTTGACTTGGAGTGGTGAATGCACAATACAGTGTACAAAAGATGTGTTGTGGAATTGTGTACCTGAAACCTTATAATTTTGTTAAGCAGTGTCATCCCAATAAATTAAATAAAAAGCATTTTTTCTGATGAAAAAGAGAATACTGGGAGACCCAGAAGGGTATAAAAGAACAGATGAAATAATAAATTAACATTTCCTGAACTGAAGAAAGACCCAAGATTATAGATTGAAAGGGCTGACCGAGTGCCAGTCATACCTTGGTAAAATTCTTCAATTCCAAAGATAAAGGTATAATTTTAAAGGCTTCTAGTAAAAAACAATAGTCTATGTGTGATGGAAAGAGAGTATAAGAATCATCTGATTTCTCATCAGCAACACTTGAAGTATTAAGGTGCTAGAATAACATTTATATTGGTAATTGAGAAAATAGCCTTATAATCCAATAAACCTATACCCAGCCAAGGTTAAAATTCATTAGTCAGATAGAATAAAAAAATCAGGCACACTTTCAAAGTGCACACGATTCTTATGTGCTGTTTCAGGAAAATATTGGAAATGGACAATTTTAATAAAGTTTTCATGATAGGGGAAGAGGAAATGGTGCAGATCAACGAACTGGATACTCTCTTCATCAACCTTCATTTAATGAAAGTGCTGAATTTCCATCCATTGGGGTAAAGTTCTAACTGATGCTCATGAGACTAATAGGCTACTCTATACTTGGTTCATTAATTTCAACTCTCATCACTTCAGTCATATGCTTCATGAGAATCGTGTTTGTTCTCAAAATATTTTGTGCCAGTTGTCCTTGTTTTGATATGCAATTTAGCAAACCAATGTATTATATTGGAAAAAGAAGTTAGTTCTCTAAGAATGAATTTGGAAAATAATTACCCAACAAGAATTCTATGCCTAGTAACAATATTCTACAAAATGCTACTAGATTTATTATTCTTTTTTAAAATAAATCTTTATTGTTCAGATTATTACAGGTGTTCCTCTCCCCCCTGCCCATAGCTCCCTCCACCTGATTCCCCACCCCATGCCCTTACCTCCCGCCACTGTCTTCATCCATAGGTGTAAGACTTTTGTCCAATCTCTTCCCACACTCCTCAGACCCCCTTCCCTCTGAGAATTGTCAGTCCACTCCCTTTCTATGTCCCTGATTCCATTATATTCATTATATTCCATTATATTCCATTATAGTCCATTCTGTTCTTCAGACTTTTTATTCACTTGATTTTTAGCTTCACTTGTTGGTAGGTATGTGTTTGATGTCTTTTTGTTGTTCATAATTTTTATCTTTACCTTTTTCTTCTTCCTCTTCTTACAGAATACCCTTCAGCATTTCATATAATACTGGTTTGGTGGTGATGAACTCCTTTAGCGTTTTCTTATCTGTGAAGCTCTTTATCTGACCTTCAATTCTGAATGATAGCTTTGCTGGGTAGAGTAATCTTGGTTGTAGTTCTTGCTGTTCATCACTTTGAATATTTCTTGCCACTCCCTTCTGGCCTGCATAGTTTCTATTGAAAAATCAGCTGACAGTCATATGGGTGCTCCCTTGTAGGTAACTAACTGTTTTTCTCTTGCTGCTTGTAAGATTCTCTCTTTGTCTTTTGATCTTGGCATTTTAATTATGATGTGTCTTGGTGTGGTCCTCTTTGGATTCCTCTTGTTTGGGGTTCTGTGCGCTTCCTGAACTTGTAAGTCTATTTCTTTCACCAGGTAGGGGAAATTTTCTGTCATTATTTCTTCTAATAGGTTTTCAATATTTTGCTCTCTCTCTCCTTCTGGCACCCCCAAAATTCGGATGTTGGTATGCTTAAAGTTGTCCCAGAGGCTCCTTACATTATCTTCATATTTTTGGATCCTTTTTTCTTTTTGTTTTTCTGGTTGGGTGTTTTTTGTTTCCTCATATTTCAGATCTTTGATTTAATTCTTGGGGTACGTTGATCTACAGTTGAGTTTCTGTATATTCTTTATTTCAGACAGTGTATGCTTAATTTCTGACTGGTCCTTTTCCATTTTTTTGGCATTCTCATTAAGGTCCTTGAAGGTCTCATCAAGTTTCTCAGCGGTTTTTAGAAGATTCTTGAGTAACCTTATAAATGTGGTTTTGACTCTATGTCGTCACGTAATTTGCTTTCCTCCATTTCTTTCATTCGTGACATGTTTCTGTGTCTCCGCATTTTGGCTGCTTCCCTGTGTTGATGGAGCAGCTTTGTGTGGTAGGTGACCTATAGGGGCCAGTAGCTCAGCCTCCCCAATCACCTGAGGTGGACAGTCTTGGTACACCCCTTTGTGGGCTGAGTGCAAAGTCTTGGTATAGTTAAGCCTTGATTGCTGTTGGTACACTGGGAGGAATTGTCCACTGGGAGGAATTGTCCTCCAAGCCAATTGGCTGTGGGGACCCTCTGTGTTTATAATGGAAGAACTGCTGCGTTGGAGACATGCTTATGATGCAGGACTTGTTTCAGTGGGGCTTTGGTGTTCACTGAGTCTGCCTCTTGAATGTGTCACTTATGGATGTAAGGAGTTGAAATCTGTGTCTCACACTGACCACTAGGTACACTGGCTTCTGGATCTCCAATGGGGTTCAGGTCAGCTACGGTCTGAGGCCACCCTACAGAAGCTACAGTGAGAACTATAGTCCTCTCCTCCCTGCTTGGGATTTGTAGATTATGGAGCTGTCTGAACCAGTTTGCAAGTTTGCTAGGTTAAGCAGTGATAGTGAAGGCCATTCATATGCAAAAGCTGCTGCTTGGAGCTTGGGTGGGTTTGTAGGTAGTGCAGGGCGGGGTCTCAGGGCATCACTAGGCTAGAGCGTGGCAAACAGCAATGGCTGGCAGCATGCCATCCCATGCCTCCGACTGTGCCCCCGTGTCTTGCGCCCCAGTGCAGCAAACAATTATTCCTCTGCGCAGCTCTGCAAGCAAGCCACCCTCACTTTCCGACCTGATAGCAGACAGTCCAGCTTCTCCCCGTAGGATTTTGGGTCCCGCGCATCTCCCCAGAAACTGGATTTCAGAGAAATCGGGAGCTTGTCTCCCTTCGGGTTGAAGAAAGCAACGCCCACTACCAGCCGGGATCTGCCGCCAGCCTGTATCGCGTGCATCCCCGTACCTCAGCTTTTCAGCATTTGTGCACTGAATACTCTTTTCTCTTTCCGTCTAGTTGTAAAACTTCCACTCAGCCCGCCTTCCCGTGGCTCTGGGTGATAGATGTTTTGTCTTTTAGTTATAGTTTTGAAATTGTTGTGTGAGGCAGCAGTTTAGGTGTTTACCTATGCCGCCATCTTGGGTTCCTCCAGATTTATTATTCTTACTAATTCCTTCATTTCCTAATGTGCAGAAGAAGTATTAGCTTTGCTATCAAAAGGGAATTATTAACTTCATTTCACAGAGCCTTTGTGTGTCTTTTTTTCCCTTTTTTTTTTAAAAAAACTTCATTGTTGAAAGTATTACATATGAGTGGCCAGATTATTATGCATACAGAGATCATAATAATCTGGCCACTCAGTGTATGTCATCATGACCAAGTTTGGTTTATTCCAGGAATGCAAGATTAATTTAACATTCAGAAGGCGCAATCACTGTAGTTGATCCTAATAATGGACTAAGAATAACATGCACACACACACACACATGCACACACCCACACCCAAATAACAAGTATGGGATCATCTCAATAGATATAAAAAAAGCATTTGATAAATATAAAATATATTCATATTAAAAAGTAAACTAGAAATAGAAGAGAAGGCCAAAACACAAACAGCAAATACCATACATATGACTGAAATGTTGACAGTTTTCCCTCTGCATTTAATAACAAGATAATGATTGCCACTGCAACTTTAATTCAGAGCTCCTAGCCAATGCAAGAAGACAAAAAGAAATAAAATGCTAAACATGGAAATTGCAGTTGCAGAAGAAGAAATAAAACTCTCAGTGTTTGCAGATGACCTACTTGTAAATGTAGAAAATTAAAAATAACGTGTATGCAAATTATCCAAATAATAGATGAATTTATCAAAGTTTCAGTATATAATATCAGTATATAAATTTTATTTTAAAAACAAAAAAATGAATTTTAAAATGACATAATTTACAACAATGTCAACATTTATTAACTTACTAGGGTAAATATAATAAAAGCGCAAGACCTCAACACAAGAAACTATAAAACCTTTCTAAGAAAAATTAAAGGAGAAGGAACCAAGATGGTGGTGTAGGTGAACACCTGTACTCACAGCCCCCCACAATCACATTTAAATTACAACTAAAATTCAGAACAGCCATCATCCAGAACTGCCTGAAAGCTGGCTGAATGGAAGTCCTACAACTAGAGAAGTAAAGAAGAAAGCACACTGAGACTGGCAGGAGGGGCGGAGGCGCAGATCAGGCTAGACCAGACCCATGTGTGCTGCTTTTTTAATCAAGAGGGAGATCGTCTCTGTGGAGGCCGCCTGGAGGAGCAAGGGGTCCCAGCCCCACACCAGACCCCCAGCCCAGGGTCCCAGAACTGGGAAAAGAAGTCCCCATAACTACGGGCTGTAAAAACCAGTGGGGGTTGGGGCTCAGTGACACAGAGGCTGCTGGAGACCCAGCTAATCCTCTCAAAGGGCCGGCACAGGGACTGAACTCCCTCTGAGCTCCAGCACCAGGGTGAGGCTCTGGGGAACACAGACACTTACGAGAGGAACTGGATTGTCTGGCATCGGGGCAGGAACTCAGGGGTGGCTTTCTCCCAGATGGAGGTGCTCCCAGGGGGTCCTTGTTCCTGTCCTGGGACCTCCCCAGTCGCAGGGCTGATTGGCAGCCATTTCTGTTTGCTCTGCCCTGGTGAATCCCTGGGGCCTCGCCCCTTCCAATTTGCAGCTCCACCCAACCTGCGTGCAGCAGCTTTTTCATATGAATGGCCTGTCCTGGATCAGGCTTCAGACTCTGCTAAAATCTCCCAAATAAGCTGCAGCTGGGTCAGGGAGCCCCAAACCTATCAATAAAAGGCCCAAGACCCAGCACTAACACCAGCCTGCCTTGCTTCACAGCCTCACCTCACCTCAGCACTTCCAAACCCAATACAAATAGGAGGAATCTACAGATCTCTCTGTAGCTCCGGCTAGGTGACCCCAGGCAGTGGCTGACTTTACACCTCCCTGGAGACCCAAGAGCCAGGGTACCTAGCAGTTAGCGTCTGACAACTGTAAAAAAAAAAAATAGTGTCATTGAGGAGGCAACTGCAGATTTAGCAACTAAGCAAAAAAGCAGTTTGTTTATATATGAAACAATTAAAAAAAAAGAAAAATATATGAAAAGAAAAAAATCTTACTAATGAGTTGGAAGACTCATTATTATAAAGATGCAAATTATTCCCAAATTAACTACAGATTCTATGCAAGTCCAAACAAAATTCTTGCAAATTCTTTTCTTTCTTTTCTTTTCTTTTTTCTTTTCTTTTCTTTTCTTTTTTCTTTTCTTTTCTTTTCTTTTCTTGTGTGTGTGTGTGTGTGTGTGTGTGTGTGTGTGTGTATGTGACTTAAAAAGTTAATTCTAAAATTTATATGGAAATTTAAAGGCCAAGAATGGTCAAGACTATTTAAGAGAAACAAAAATGTAAAAGAACTCTATTAGTTACCAAGACATTATATTACAGTAATTATTATTGTGTGATATTGATGCAAAGATTAAAAAAAAAGATCAATGGAACAGAAAAGAATGCCAGAAATAGACTAACAGTTGATTTACAACAAATGCTACAATACAAAATTATTGGCTAGAACAGGCTTTTCAAATGATCTTGATTTAGCTGAATATATGGGAGAAAAATACATTTCCAGTTGGATAATAGATCTAAATGTATTGAAGGTAAGACAATAAAACTCCTAAAATATAGCATAAGAGAATATTTTCATGGCCTGACGGTAGGAAATAATTTCCAAAATAGAACATAAAAGCATTAATAATCAGAGAAATTCATGATTGGGGTCACACTATAATTAAGAACTTGTACTCATCAAAAGTTCAAGTGTCCATCAGTGGACAAGTGGGTAAAACAGCTGTGATACATTTATTCAATGGAATATTACTCAGCTGAAAAAGAAAAAGAAGGAAACCTTACATTTTGCGACAGCATGGAGAGACCGTAAGGGTATTATGCTAAGCAAAATAAGCCAGTCAGAGTAAGACAAATACCATATGATTTCACTTATATGTGGAATTCCAGTGAACAAAATAAACTAATGAACAAAATAGAAATAGAGGCATGAATACATGGGACAGACTGACAGAGGTCAGAGGGGCGGGTAATGGGGGGCTGGGTGAAAAGGGTAAAGTGATTAAACAAAAAAATCCACCCCAAATGTACAGACACAGACAACAGTATGATGATTAGCAGAGGGAAAGGGGTTGAGGGAGGTAGAAAAAGGTTAAGGGGAGATAAATTGTGACAGAAGATTTGACTTTGGGTGCTGAACACACAATGCAATATACAGATGACACATTATAGAATTGTATACTTGAAACCTATATAATTTTATTAACCAATTTCACCCCAATAAGTTCAATATAAACTTAAAAAAGTTGAATGAAAAGGTAAGCCAGAGAGTTGGAGAAAACACATCACATAGAGGTGACTTAATTAGCTATAAAAGAAAACCCACAATCAATAAGGAAAAGATAGACAACCCATTAACAATGGCCAAGATGCTTGAACTGGTACTTAAAAAAAAGTTAATTTAATTTAATATTTTCCATCACCTTTTATCCCCTCTAGGACCTTGAACTGGTACTTTTTAAAAGAGGCTGTCCAAATAGCTATCAAACATATAAAAAATGCAGCAATCACCGAAGTGCATTTTAAAATGATAATGAAAGATTTCTGCTTTTAGTCATGATGGGGTAAGAGAATGGATTTTCATTCCCACAGTAAACAGCTAGTAAAACTGAACAAAATAGACACAAAAACTGTTTTCAGACATTGAACAATAGGCAGCATAGAGCTGTGATTCCTGAGAGTCCTGAAACAAAGTAAGCCTTGGGATTCCAAACTTTACTACTGAAGGCACATTGTTGACTATAAAGCAAGGAAAGGAGGTATCAAGCATGGAAATCTTGCTGAGTTGCTGAGTCTGAAATCAGGGTTTGGGGAGACTTCCTGAGCTGGAAGTTGCTGGATAAAGTTCCAGAGGGAAGAGATCTATGCAGAAACAGAGCTCCAAAAATATGCATGGAAGTCCCTTGAATCTTAGCCAAATACTGAAACATGTATTGGGCAAAACTCCATGAGGCTAAAAGTGACTGGGGAATTAGGAGTGGAATGGTTCCTAGAGCTCACACTAGAATGGGAAGATCTGAGTTCCATTTGTCAGAACGGAGAGTTCTCGATCTCCCAGAGCATTCTGTAGAGACTCAGATTGTTAGTAGTGAGGTTAAACTATCAGGATCAAACTCAGCTGTACCATACCACTTGCAAAAACAAAGCCTACTTTCTTTAAAAGAACAAACAAGCCCTAACTGGTTTGGCTCAGTGGATAGAGCATCAGCCTGTGGACTAAAAGGTCCCAGGTTCAATTCCAGTCAAGGGCATGTACCTTGGTTGCAAGCACATCCCTAGTGGGAGGTGTGTAGGAGGCAGCTGATCAATGTTTCTCTCTTATTGATGTTTCTAACTCTCTATCCCTCTCCCTTCTTCTCTGTAAAAAATCAATAAAATATATTTAAAAAATAAAAGAACAAACAAAATTCAGGCAATAATGGAAGACATATATTATTCAACATTCAATCAATATTTACTAGGCAAAATAAAGAAAATATGACCCACAACCGGGAGAAAAATCAGTAGGAACAGACTCAGAAATGATAGAGATTCAATTACTGAAAAAGATGTTAAAACACCAATTAGAGTTATGTTCAAACATTTAGAGAAAAATGGGAACATTGTGAGAAAATTGAACTAGTGTAGAATGGAACTAATGTAAATAATAGTGACAAGTATATATGAAATAAAAAACTGAATAGGATTAACAGCAATTAGTCACAGAAGAACAAAAGATCAGTGAACTTGAAGATATCACAATAGTTATTAGGCAAATAAAGCACGGAGAGAAAAAAGAACAGTCGGACAGCATTGAACAGTCTAACTGATGTATAGCTCTAGAATTGTAATTCCAGAATTACAGAAATGAGAGGGAATGGAGATGGAGACAGAAAAAATCCTGTATAATAAAAGGGTAACATGCAAATCGACCGAATGGCCAAACAACCGGTCACTATGATGAGCACTGACCACCAGGGGGCAGACGCTCAATGCAGGAGCTGTCTCCTGGTGGTCAGTGTGCTCCCACAGGGGGAGTGCCACTCAGCCACAATCCGGGCAAAGGGCTGGTGAGCACAGCAGCCCGCCTCTGTGGCAGTGCTAAGGATGTCCTACTGACCGCTTAGGCCCAGAGGGCCTAAGCCTCAGTCAGACATTCCCCAAGGGCTCCCGGACTGTGAAAGGGTGCAGGGCGGGCTGAGGGACCCCCCTCCCCTGTGCATGAATGTCGTGCACTGGGCCTCTAGTACTTAAAGAAATAGTAGCCAAGATTTTATCCGGCGGGCGAAACTAGGAAGAAACTTGAAGCTGCCAAGGCTTCCCTGTGCCCGTCCCCGCTGCTCCCGGGCCCCATGGTCCTGGCCAAGGGGCTGTGAAGGCCATGGGCTGTGTGAGCATGGCCCTGGCCAAGGGGCTGTGCAGGCCATGGGCTGTGTGAGCATGGCCCTGGCCAAGGGGCTGTGTGGGCCCTGGGCAGTGTGAGCATGGGCCCCGGGCACCCCCCACCGGCCAAGGGATCAGGGCACCATGAACATAGACGTGGAGTTCCACATTTGCCACAACTACCCCCGGAGCAAGTGCCGGCCAACATGAGGCAGAGTCTTGGAAATTCACAGAGGGAATATGAAAAGCAGGTTGTCCTGTACAGCATCCGCAATCAGTTACGATATAGAAATAACTTAATCATGTCAAGAAAGATGAACGCAGAAGCTATGAGGACCTACTAAAGTACAGTCGAGACCATCTCATGCTGTACCCTTACCATTGATCAGATATTATGGGAAAGGGCCTGAGGATGACACCATTTCCATGTTACACTGGGGTTATGGAGGACATTATGAACAGTGACAAAAGTTGATTCTCTGCCCAGTTTTACTGCTGCTGACTGTCTACTGTAAGGCTTCTTGGCAGAGGAAGAAACCAGTACATCAATCTGATGATCAGTGTAGATCAAGCACGTCTAACTCACAGCCCACAGCAAATATTTTTGCGGCCCAGTCAATATAATGGTATGCAAGAAGGGGTTTAATAAAAATTTTGTCACTTAATTTTTACAATGTCCTGTTATACATAATCTATACTATATATAAAAGGCTAAGTGACCGTCACATCCGGAACAACTGAACAGATGACTGAACAGGCTGTGTGGGGAGACCAGGCCTGCAGGGGGGTTAGTGAGGGCCGACCAAACGACTGAGCAGCAGGCTGTGTGGGGTGACTGGGCCCATAGGGGGGGCAGTTGGGGGTGACCAGGTCGGCAGGAGGGGGGCAGTGAGGGGTGACCAAATGACTGAGCAGCAGGCTGTGTGGGGTAACCAGGCCAGCAGGGGGGGCAGTTGGGGGTGACCAGGCCGGCCAGAGGGGGGCAGTAAGGGGCGACCAAACGACTGAGCAGCAGGCTACGTGTGGTGACCAGGCCCGCAGGGGGGAATTTGGGGGCAAACAGGCCAGCAGGAGGGGGGCAGTGAGGGGCAACCAGGTTGGCAGAGTGGGGCAGTGAAGGGTGACCAGGTTGGCAGGGAGGGCAGTTGGGGGCAACCAGGCCAGCAGGGGGTGGCACTAAGTGGCAACCAGGTTGGTGGGGGGGAAGTTAGGGGTGACCAGGCCAGCCGGGGGGGGGGGGGGCAATTAGGAGCAATTAGGCAGGCAGGCAGGTGAGCAGTTAGAAGCCAGTGGTCCTGGATTGTGAGAGGGATGTCCGACTGCTGGTTTACCTGATCCCCAGGATTGGGCCTAAACCGGCAGTTGGACATCCCCTGAAGGGTCCTGGATTGGAGAGGGTGCAGGCTGGGCTGAGGGAACACCCCCACCCCCCGCCCCATGCAAGAATTTTGTGCACCGGGCCTCTAGTTATTAATAACTAACTACAACGTTCGCTAATGACTGATGACTATCATCGTGTTGCATTCATTTCCCTTAGGCACCTTACGCGCAGGCGCACCATTTCTCCCCACTAATACCAGCAGCGAATATTTTAGCAGCCGATGGCCACAGCATTAGTCTTGGACTGACTTGTTTGGTGTGCACAACAGGAAATATTTTGCTTCTAAGAACAAGAAAAATAGGTTTATTTACGTTCCGCTTATTACTTTGTGCAGTTATTCAGTGTCTGGTAAGTTAGTGCTCAAGAAAAAATATTAATTTTTATCAAAATGTTCTATTATTTTATGTTAATGATTACTCATTTATTTTAGCCCTTTGTATTCAGCATGTCTCTATCGAAATAAACCTACATTTCTATTAAAATTGAAGCTTTTGTTTTTTTGTGGCCGCATAAACTTACACCTTGTTTATTTGGCCCAGGTTAGCCTTTTACTTTGACATGCTTGGTGTAGATCATCAAAAATTTTTTTCTGAAGGAAAACAGCCCATGATCTTCTACCAGTAAAGCCGGTGGAAATTGCCATAGAGATGTGGTGGGTGGTGCAGGCTGGATATATCTCGGAAGAGGACATAAAGATATGCACTTTGCCTGAGAAATGCGCTATTGATAAGATCATCAATGCAGGCCCTCAGCTCTCTGGGTCACTAGATTACAATGTAGTACACAGTTTATATAACAAAGGATTTATTTATTCGGCCTGTCAGCAGCTGCCCTCCTCAGCGTATTGGACCAGCTATCCCAGCAGTCAGCTCTGTCTGGTTTAAACTGCACATTTTCCACGTCACCGGGCAGGGACACCATCCCTTTTGCTGTCCAAAGGTACAAGACTTCGAAAGCTGCCAGATATTTCCCAGGGTTCTGATCGGTTACTGATAGCATTTGGGGTCATGATCCTGGGGTAAATGTGCTCACGATGTTGACTGATGCTTTAAACATTTGGGTTTTGATTCAGGGACATGGTTTCCACAGGACAGAGAACCTGTCCACATGCCATTTCCATTGGATGAGGCAGAGCTACAAGGAGAGTTACCATGTCCTTTGGGGTGTTCATAAAGCATTGGAAATATTAAGGGACAAGGCGGACTTGCAGCATTTCTGTGGACATATCACCATGTTGAATGCTTTGAGCCACTTGCAAGCAGAAAACTCAGTGACGCTCCTGGTGAGGGAGGTGCGCCCGATTTGGCCCCTGGCTCGGATGGAAATGAAGTACAGAGTCATGTGAAATGGTCATGGAGGAGGCAACTGCAGATTCAGCAAAACTCCGGTGCCACACAGAAGCGGATGGGGTTCCTCTCCAGCTGTGCGTGGAATCCCACTGATTCGTTCTGAATGACACCAGAAAGTTTGTAGAAAAATTGCTACCCACGGCCTTTGCAGGGAAGAGAGCCTTCGAAACCTCTTACGTTGCAGAGAAACCTTCTCCACGAGCCCTGAGGCTGTTCACGCATTCCAGCAAGGCCTTCAGCGCCGGATACGCACCCAGAGGCCCGCCTTCCATCTGCTCCCCAGTCACCCGTGCGGATCCGGGAGCCCACCTCCCCCCAAGAACGCAGTATGTACAGGTGGCATCTAACCGGGATGAGGGGGACGGTCACCTTCCTCACTGCGCATCGCTAGTCTGCATTTGCAACGATTTGGTTGCACCCTTTGTTGCTCACACTTTCTGCCTTTTTTCTTTAAGGTTAGCTTTAAGGGGCAGCCACTGGAAAGCATCCTGCCGCCGCTTAGCTGGTGCTCAAAGTTTGGGGAGCACGTTCACGGTTTCCGAGGTTCTCCTCCTCATGCAACCAAGAGCTTTTTGGCAGCCTGCACTGTATTTTTACCTGAGACAACCTGCGTTTCTTTTGTAAAACAGGATCTGCTTCAGGGGCTTTATGATGACTGTATGTTTGTAAGCAGTCACTACGAATACTGCAGTGTAATTTTATGTTAGGTTATCAAACGCAAATCCTGTTTAGTTTTATACTTTGTTACCTGCTCTTTAGGGATCATGGGAAGAGTGGAACTCTTCCTCTTCAAAGGCTTCTTGGTACTTCAAGGAGCAAAACTATGACACATGGACACGGGGACTGAGAGATGATGTGGCGGGGCATTAAGAACCCCTGTGGCTGCCTGTAAGTTATGTGTATCAGTTGAACATTGCTGAAGGTTTGTAAAGCAGCATAGTTCTGTATAACGTACCCTTAATTTATAAGGTCTTAACTCCAACTCTGACTCTACATTAACATCTCATGAGAAGCTTTGGAAAGCATTCTATTTTTATTTATTTATTTAATTGTTTAAAGTATTACAAATAATAGGACATATGTCTCCTTTCCCCCCCATTGGTCTCCCCCGAACCCCCCCCCCCCACATGCCCCCAACCCCCCCCCCCCCCAGCCCTCACAGCCTTGGTTTCACCTGGAAGGTCATTCGGCTGTCTGGTCTAATTAGCATATTACGCTTTTATTATTATAGATGCAGGCATACAAGTCCTTTGGTTGATCACTTACCCCCACCCCCATCCTCCCCTGCCTTCCTGCTGAAGTTGGACAGTCTGTTCGATGCTTCTTTGTCTCTGTATCTGTTTTTGTTCATCAGTTTATGTTGTTTATTATATTCTACAAATGAGTGAGATCATGTGATATTTATCTCTCTCCAGCTGGCTTATTTCGCTTAGCATAATGCTCTCCAGTTCCATCCATGCTGTTGCAAATGGTAAGAATTCCTTCTTTCTTACCGCAGCGTAGTATTCCATTATGTACATGTACCACAGTTTTCTAATCCATTCGTCTGCTGATGGGCAGTTAGGCTGTTTCCAAATCTTAGCTATTGTGAATTGTGCTGCTATGAACATAGTGGTGTATATGTCCTTTATGATTGGTGTTTCTAGCTTCTTGGGATATATTTCTAGAAGTGGGATCACTTGGTCAAATGGGAGTTCCATTTTTAGTTTTTTGAGGAAACTCCATACTGTTCTCCACAGTGGCTGCACCAGTCTGCATTCCCACCAGCAGTGCACGAGGGTTCCTTTTTCTCTGCGTCCTTGTCAGCACTTGTCATTTGTTGATTTGTTGATATAGCCATTCTGACAGGTGTGAAATGGTACTTCATTGTCATTTTGATTTGCATCTCTTGGATGGTTAGTGACTTTGAGCATGTTTTCATGTCTCTTGGCCTTCTGTAAGCATTCTATTTTTTATTGTTTAAAGTATTACAAATAGTAGAACATATGTCTCCTTTTTCCCCTATTGACCTCCCCCCAAATCCCCTCCTCTCTCCTCCCCGGCACATGCCCTCATCTCCCTAGTTTCTGTGTCCATTCGTTATGTAAGCTTTCTATTTTAAAACAACATTTATATGTGGACTTCTGTTGTCACTCACTTTGGGCTTTATATTTTCATAGACTCTTTCTGGAAAAAAAAATTTTGTTTTCTGTTCTCGTAGCTGTTGCTGCTGCACATTTCACCATGACTTATTTTTTGTTTGTAGCTTTACCAATTAATTGTTATAAAATTGAATTTGATGTTCTCAAACAAAGGGTTGTGATTTTAGGTTAGAATTATATAATAGAAGCATTAAAGCTATGTCTTCTGATCAAAAGGCTTTAGTGAAAAGCCTACTTTGAAGATATATTCTTAGGTAGTTTGGATCTTAAGTTTATGTGAATAGTTTGGGGAGGAAACGATAAAGGAAAATTGTGTAATTTCCAAATGTTTCTTGAGTCATTGATTCTTTTAGTGTCTCCAATGTTAATTAGAATAATTGGAATCACTTTTTAGATTTTTCAGGTTACCTTGGGAAGTTTGTTCAGTGTTAAAGTTTAGTTTAGCTCTTCTCCTAGGATAATGGTTTGCTAGTTTAGAACTGTAACCAAATGAACTAATCAAAGAACATATATCTAAAACACTTAAGGCATTAGAAAATTTGGGAATGCTAAAACCTAAACATTTTTGCTAATAATTTTTGTTATTTATAGAACTGATACTTGTGGATTTTAACATACTTCTGGAAATATATTCCTTTTTAAAAACTGTTAGCATAGCCATGCATTCAGCCCCATGGCCTACCTACAGAATTGGATCTTTTGGAGCAGGTTACCTGTGGCAAGTCAGTGCCGTGTTTAGGTAAATGCAGCTAACTTTTAGTTTCCTACTTTCTCTTACATGAGACATAAATCAGTGTATCTTATAAATATTTGTCTATAAAAGGAACAATACACACTAATATTAAAATAATTTCTTATGACTGTGAATCACTCATTCTCCTACCCCTAATAATTGATATTGGACATTCCTAGTGCTATTAGGTATGTATGTAACTTTTACAGTTTTTCAACTGAAAATTGTAAGTATTTCATTTGATCAGGGCTCTTTAATCTCATTTGCTTTGTTTGAATTAATTGTAGTTATTTTATTTATTCCTGTATTACCAATATAAGCCTATTGTGGTGACATGTACACTAATAAAGAATAAAATATTTGTAAAGTAAATAAACAAATAAATAAAAAGAAATAGTAGCCAAGAAATTTTCGAAGTTGAGAAAAATTATGACCCACAGATCCAAGAAGCTCCATAAATCCCAAGCAGAAAGAATATGAAGGAAGCCACACCAATACACACCATAATCAAATTGTTGAAATCCAGCAATAAACAGAAAATCTTTAAAGCAACCAGAGGAAAAGTTAAATTTCATACAGAAGAACAAAGTAAGTATTGTCATAGACATCTTGTCAGAAACTCTTTAAGCCAGAAGACAATGGAACAGCATCTTTAAAGTGTTGAGGAAAAGTCCACCTAGAATTCTATTTTCAGAAACAACATCTTTCAAAACTTAAGGTGAAATGGATTATTTTTTCTGAGATAAAAGCTGAGGGGATTTGTCTCTAACAGACTTTCATATTGAAAATATTAAAATAAATTATAAAGCCAGAAAAAATCACACCAGGTGTTAATTGGGCTCACACAGGAGAAAGAGAGCTTCAGAAATGGTGAATAAATGTGTACATAAAATATCTTTTGTTTTCTCATTAAAATAATTGACTATTTAAAATTTTTTAAACTATTTTTGTTGTTTACACTATTACATATGTCCCTATTTCCCCCCAATATCCTTTGACCTGCTCCACCAATTTCTTGCCATTTACCCTCCCCCCGCCACCCCTGACTCTGGCCGTCACCACACTGTTGCCTGTGTCCATGGGTTATGCATATATGTTCTTTGGCTAATCTCTTCACCTTCTTTCATCCAGTGCCTCCTCCCTGTCCCTGCTGCCAGCTGCCAGTCTGTTTCACGTATCCATGACTCTGATTCTATTTTGTCCATTAGTTAGTTTATTTTGTTCATTCGATTACACAAATAAATGAGATCATATAGTATTTGCCTTTCACTGACTGGCTCATTTCACTTAGCACAATATTCTCTAGGCCCATACATTCTGCAGAAAAGGCCGCATAGTGTTCCATTGTGTAAATGTACCACAGCTTTTTTATCCACTCATCTACTGATGAGCACTTGGGCGCTTTCCAAATCTTGGCTATTGTAAATAATTCTGCTATGAACATAGGGGTGCATACATTCTTTCTGATTGGTGTTTTGGGATTCCTGGGATACATTCCCAGAAATGGGATTGCTGGGTCAGAAGGAAGTTCCATTTTAATATTTTTAGGAAACTCCATACTGTTTTCCGCAGTGGCTGCACCAGTCTATGTTCACCAACAATGCACAAGGGTTCCGTTTTCTCCACAGATCGCCAGCACTTGTGGTTTGTTCACTTATTGATGGTAGTCCATCTGGCATGTGTGCACTGATATCTATTGTGGTTTGAGTTAGCATCTCTCTGATGATTAGTGATGGTGGCATCTTTTCATATGCCTCTTGGCCATCTGAATGCCCTCTTTGGAGAAGTGTCTATTCAGGTCCTGTGCCCATTTTTAAATTGGATTGTCTTCCTGGTGTTGAGTTGTATTTGGAGATTAACCCCTTATCAGATGTATCATTGGCTAATATGTTCTACCATACAGTGGGTTCCCTTTTCACTTTGCTGCTGGTTTCCTTTGCTGTACACAAGCTTTTCAATTTGATGTAGTCTCATTTGTTTATTTTTTGTTGTGTTTTCATTGGCTTATGAGATATATTGGCAAAAATTCTGCTACATTAGATGTCTGAGATTTTACTGCCTATGCTTTCTTCCAGGTTTCTTATGGTTTCATGATCAACATTTAAGTCTTTTATCCATTTTGAGTTTATTCTTGTGTATGGTGTAACTTGGTGGTCTAACTTCATTTTTTTTTTTTTTGCATGTAGCTATTCAATTTCCCAATGCCATTTATTGAAGAGACTGTCTTTACTCCATTGTATGCACTTGCTGCCTTTGTCAAGTATGTTTTGTTCCATTGATCTATATCCCTATTCTTATGCCAGTACCAGACAATTTTCATTACAATGGCCTTGTAGTGTAGTTTGATATCAGGTATTGTGATCCCTCCAATTTTGTCCTTCTTTCTCAAGATAGCTGAGGCTATTTGGGGTTGTTTTTGGTTCCATATAAATTTTTGGAATATTTGTACCAGATCTGTAAAATATGCCATTGGTATTTAATAGGAATTGCATTGAACCTATAGATTGCTTTGGGTAGTATGACCATTTTACAGATGTTAATTATTTCAATCCATAAACATGATATATGCTTCCACTTATTTGTATCTTTCTCAGTTTCTTTCTTCAATATCATTAGTGGTCTGAGTACAAGTCTTTTACCTCCTTGGCTAAATGTATTCCTTGGTACCTACTTTTTTGGTTGTTGCAATAGTAAATGGGATTGTTTGCTTTGTTTATCTTTCTGATAGTTCATTATTGGTGTATAAAAATGCCACTGATTTCTAAATATTAATTTTATATCCTATTAATTTGTTGAATTCACTTATTAGATCTAATAGTTTTTTTTGGTGGTGTCTTTAGGATTTTCTGTGTACAATATCATGCCATCTGCAAATAATGACAGTTTTGCTTCTTCCTTTCCAATTTGGATGCCTTTTATTTCTTCTTTTTTTCTGATTGCTGTGGCTAGGACTTCTAGTACTATGTGAATAAGACTGGTAAAGTGGACATCCCTGTGTTGTTTCTGATCTTAAGGGAAATACTTGTAGCTTTTGTTCATTGAGTATTTTTTAGGTTTTTTATATATGGACTTTATTATGTTGAGGTATGATTTCTCCATTTCCCCTTCGTTGAGAGTTTTTATCAAAAATGGGTGCTGGATTCTATCAAATGCTTTTTCTGCATCTATTGATATGATCATGTGATTTTTAACTTTTATTTTGATTTTGTGATGTATTGCATTTATTGATATGTAAATATTGTACCATCTTGCATTCCCAGGATAAATCCCACTTGACCATGGTGTATGATCTTTTTAATGTATTGCTGGATCGGTTTTCTAATATTTTTTTGAGGGTTTTAACATCTATGTTCATCAGAATATTGGCTTATAATTTTCTTTGTAAAGTTTTTATCTGGTTTTGAAATTAGGATAATGATGGCCTCTTAAAAAGAACTTGGGAGTATTCTGCTCTTGATTTTTTTGGAATAGTTTGAGAAGTATAGGTGTTAGTTCTTTGAATGTTTGGTAAAATTTGCCTGTGAAGCTATCCAGTCTGGGACTTCTGTTTGCTAGGAGCCTTTTGATTAATGCTGTAGTTTCATTAGTTGTAATAGGTCTATTCAGGATTTCTGATTCTTTCTGATTAAGTTTGGAAGATCGTATGTTTCTAGGTATTTATCCATTTTGCCCAGTTTGTCCATTTTCTTAGCATATAGGTGTGCATAGTATTTATTTATTTATTTTTTTACAATCCTTTGAATTTCTGTGATGTCAGTAGTTGCATCTCCTCTTTCATTTCTGATTTTATTTATTTGGGTCTTTTCTCTCATTTTTCTTGATGAGTCTGGTTAAAGTTTTATGAATCTTGTTTATCTTTTCAAAGAACCAGCTCTTGATTTCATCAATCTTTTGTATTGCCTTTTAGACTCTATTTTGTTTATTTCCATGTTGATCTTTATTATTTCCCTCCTACTTACTCTGGGCTTTGTTTTCTTTTCTTGTTTTCATTGTAGGATTAGATTTCTTGAGATTTTTCTTGTTCCTTGAGGTAGGCCTGTAATGCAATGAGCTTCCCCCTCAGAATTGCTTTTGCTGAGTCCCATAGATTTTGGATTGCTGTGTGTTCATTTTCATTTGTTTCCAGAAATTTTTTATTTCTTTCTTGATTTCACTGCTAACTAATTAATTGTTTAATAACATGCTATTTAGCTTCCATGTGTTTGAATGTTTTTGAGTGCTTTTATTGTAGTTGATTTCTAGTTTCATGCCATTGTGATCTGAGAAGATGCTTGATATGATTTCAATTTTCTTGAATTTGTTAAGACTTATTTTGTGTCCTAAAATGTGTTCTATCTTTGGAAATGTTCTATGTGTACTAAAGAAGAATGTATATTGTGCTGCTTTGGTATAAAAAGTTTTGTAGATATTAAGTCCATCTGATTTAGTGTGTCACTTAAGGTTACTGTGTTTTTTTGTTGTTGAATTTTTCTTTGGAAGATCTATCCTTTGATGACAGTGAAGTATTAAAATGTTCTCCTATAACTGTATTGCTGTTAATCTCTCTCTTAAAGCCCACCAAGATTTTCTTTATAAATTTAGGTGCTTCTATATTGGGTGCATATATGTTTACAAGGGTCATATCTTCTATTTGATTTTTTAGTATTATGTAGTGACCTTCTTTGTCTCTTGTTATGGCATTTATTTTGAAGTCTATTTTGTCAGTATAATTGTGCCACCCAGATTTTTTCCCCATTTGCATGGAATATTTTTTTCTATCACTTAACTTTCAGCCTGTGTGAGTCTTTTCTTCTGACATGGGTCTCTTGTAGACAGCATATATATGGGTCATGTTTTCTTATCCATTCAGCTACCCTATGTCTTTTGATTGGAGCATTTAATCCATTTACATTTAAGTTTATTATTGAAAGGTACTTATTTATTGCCATTTTTTCTTTATGTTCCTCTCTCTATTTCTTCTTAAAGCAGTCCCTTTTTGCATTATTGGTGCTAACTAACACAAAACAGTAGTAATGTATGATAGGATTTAAAGCATATGTAGAGTGAAATATGCAATAAAAATATCACAAAGGACAGAAGTAGGAAATAGAAATGTATCTTAAGATTCTCACATTATACATGAAGTGGTATATTATTATTTGAAGGTAAACCATATTAAGTTAGACACACACACACACACACACACACACACACACACACACATTAAACCCTATAAAAACACCAAGAAAAAGAGATAACTAGTAAAACAATAGTTGAGATACAATGGAAACATCAAAGTACTAAATTAATCTGAAAGGAAGCAGAAAAAAGAAGGAAAGAGTCTAAGAGCAAATGGGCTAAATAGAAAGCAAATAGTAAAATGGTAGACATAAATTCAGCCATGTTAATAACCACACCATATACAGATGGCATAAACACTCTAGTTGAAACAGGCTTAAGACTGGGTTAGAAAAAAGCAAGACCAACTATATACTCTCTAAAAATTAAAAAAAAAATTAGTGTTAGTCCTAACCTGAGGATATTTTTTCCCATTGATTTTTTTTTTAGAGAGTGGAAGGGAGAGGGAGAGTCAGAGAGAAAGAAATATTGATGTGAGAGAGACTCATTGATTTGTTGCCTTCAACACGTGCCCTGACTGGGGTCCGGGATCATGCCTGCAACCGAAGTATGTGCCCTTGCCTGGCATTGAACCTGGGACCTTTCATTCCTTGGGCTGATGCTCTATCCACTAGCTAAGCCAGGACAGGCCCTAAAAATTAATTTTAAAGATGCAGATTAGAAGGATTAGATTAGATTAGATTAAAAGGTACACCATTCAAAAATGAATCATAAGAAAGCTGGATTGGCTATATTTCTGTCAGGCAAAGTGACATCAAAACAAGGAATTTTTACCTGAGTTAAACAGAGGCACTTAAGAGTGGTAAAATATGAAGAAGACATAATCTCAGATGTTTATGTACTAGTAACAAATTATTAAACATATATCACAAACTAACAAAACTGAAAGAAGAAATAAATTAAAAATTAAGATGGGAGATTTCAATACTCACTTATCACTAATTGATAGAACAAATAAGCAGAAAATCAGTAAGTATACAGAAGATAAGAACAGCCCTATCAATCAACTGAACCATAATTGATATTTATGGCAAAGCTACCTAACAACAGAAGAATACACATTCCTTTAAAGTACATTTGGAAAATTGGCTAAGATTGGCTATATTTTTGGCCATAAAACATGTCTCAGTAAATTAAAAAGATTGAAATTATACAAGTTCTGTAACAACAGAGTTAAATTATTAATTAACAACAGAAACATGTCTGAGAAAAAAATCCAAAATATTTGGAACCCATAAATCTTTAATTTCTCAAAGAAATTACAGATATTAGAAATTATTTAAAACTAAATAGAAATGAAAACACAGCATATCAGAATTTGTGACATGCAGCTAAAACAGTGTCAAGAAGGACATTTACAACCTTAAATTTTATATTATCAAAGGATAAGGTAAAAACTAATAATTAAATTTTCCAACACAGGAAGCTAGCAAATATGCTCAAAACAAACAGAAAGGAAGGCTTAACAAAAGAGCAGAGATTAATGAAAAAAAGCAATGTAATCGAAAGCTACTAATGAAATTGATAAACCTCTAGAGTTAGATTATTAAGAAAAGAGAAGATGACAGAAGTTACCAATATCAGGAATGAAAAAGGGGTGATCACTACAGATACTACAGACAGAGAGATATTATGATCAACTTTTGGTCAATAAACCTGACAACTAACGTGAAATGGACATATTCCTTGAAAGATGCAAATTATTAAACTGGGTCAATCAATATATAGAGCTAATTGAGTAGCTCTATAGTCCTGATTCAAATTACATTTGCAGCTGGAAGCATTCCTACAAAGAAAACTCCAGGCCTACATGGATTCACTGTGAATTCAATTACACATTTGAAGAAGAAATAATACCAATTCTACAGAAACTAAATAGAAAAATAGAGGAAGAGTGAAAACTTCCTTACTTTACCAAAACCAAACAAAGGTTTATTACAGGAAGAAAAAACTATAGACCAATATCCCTCATGAATGTGGATGCAAGAATCCTTAATAAAATATTAGCATTTCTGAATCCAGCAATATATGAAAAGTTTAATATACTGTGACCTAGGAATGTAAAGTTGGTGTGGCAGTTAAGAATCAATCAATGTAATTCTCAATACTGAAAGGGAGAAAAATTATACGGTACTCTCAATAGATGTACAAACAGCATTTGACAAAATTGTTGACAGTAAACTCGAATTAGAAGGAATGCTTAGTACTTTTGGGCTGTAAGAGTACAGAGCACGGATTACAAACTCTAATCCGTGGGTCAAATGCAGCTCACCAGAGGCAAAATTCAGGCATGCCCAATGGTTTGTGTATTGTCTATGAGTATGTTTGCACTATAATTATAGAGTTGGATTGTTACAACAGAGAATGTATGGCATGCAAAACTGAAAATATTTATTCCTGGCACTTTACAGAAAAAGTTTGCTTATCCTACTATAGAGCAATTATCAAGAGACCCTGAAGTGATTAACAAAAGAATAAAACTAGTAAAATCCCAATAAGAAACTAGGAGGATCAAACAGAACTTCTGGAATTGAGAAGTATTAGTAATGGACTAAAACTCAATAGGCTAATCAGAACATTGGACACTGAAGAGAAAATGACTAACTTGAGAAAACTACCTATAAAACATTGCAGAGAGATTTAAAAAATGTGAAAGCAAGGTTAACAGAAATAGAGACTAGAATGAGCAAGTTCAAGATCAATTTAATATGAATTCCAGAAGAACATAGAAAACATGAGGAGCAAAATTCAAACAGATAACAGATAATATCTATGAATTTTTCAAAGTCGATGAGAAACATGATTCTGAAGGTTTAAGATGCAAAATTCCTAGTTCTAACAAAAATCAAATACATTAGTAATTACCACAAATGTAGATGACTAAAACTTTAAAAGACATATGCTCTATTGGGAAAATAATCCAGTTCTTTTCTATTCCCATATAAATTGGAATCTGAAAAGTGAAATAATAGAAAAAGACATAGTAAGGAAAAATAGTAACCAAAATAAAACTTTCAATTAAAGTAGAATTTAAATCAGAAAGCATTAAGATAATATTTCATTCAATATTAATAAAACAAATGGTTCTTCAAGAAGAATCTGGAGCTTATATACACCTAACAGCACATGTTCAAAATGTATAAATGTAAGGTGTGTAAAGCAGAATTTTCTGTATTTACAGAAGTATATTAGAAAACCTCCTAATGGTTAAAAATTATTCATATTAATATAAAAGTCTGGTAAGGCATATGAATCAAGATAAATATGCAAAGTTAATATCTTTTCTCTATACTGCTTACAACTAAATAGAAAGAAAACTTAAGAAATCACATTCACGTTTACAACAAAACTGAGTACCCAGGAATAAATATAACAAGAACTAACAAGAAGATAACTGTAAAGTGTTGTGAAAGGACCAAAATCAAGACTGAAACCAATGAAGATTCATATATTTCTAGGTGGGGACTTAAATAATAAATAATAATAAAAATAAAACAAAATGTCTTCAATACTTATAGAAATTAAACATTCAGTCAGAATGCTACGTTTATTTGGAGGGAGCCAGGTAAATCATTTTGAAGTTCACATGGCAGGATATGTGTCCAAAAGAGGCAAGAAAACAATGAAGAAAGAAGAGTAGAATAGGACGTGTCTACTAGAGAGTCAAACTTTCTACAAAGCCCATTTAATCAAAGCAGCACAATATTGGAAATTTTTTTATTATCACCCCTCTAAGAATATTTTATCTTCATTTCTCTAATAAAATTTTAATACCACAAATATACAATATATCTGCTTATGTATTTTATGAATATTTATGATTTATTGCTAAAGAGAATATGATTTCTTTATCCTCGAGAACTGATTTTTGCCTGTGGAATGCAACATTGCTCCCATTGAGAATGTGTGATACAATGGAAAAAGGATGGCTTATTATACGAATGCTGCTGGTGATAAATTTGATCTCTATCTGCAAGAAAAGAAAATGAAGCCCCTAGTTCACTCCATATGGATTAAATAAGGATGAAAGAGAAAAGTTTTAGAGAAAAAAACTCAATATATGTATCACAGTAATAGTGGAGACACTTTTGAAAGCCCAGAGTTATTAAGGATGAGACAGATGCATTTGACTAAATGCAACGCCTTTTTGTATAGTAACAGGTACTTTTATTTTATTTCACAGATTTTTGTTGAGCATCTCCTATGAGTGAGACCCTTTCTAAGCTCTGGAGCCTCAGCAGTGGACACGGGCCCCTTAGAGCTTACATTCTGGTGGTCACCCAGTCAATAAACAATCCAATAGACATGTGATGGGAAGTGGTGATAAATGCTGGCACGAAAATAAACCAGGACAAAGGGGTAGAGAATGGCGTGTACTGTTTTAGTCAGGGTGGTCATATTTTAGCCGACATGTTAAAGATTTGTGGGGATGAGTTGTGTGACTATTTGAGGGAGAGGGCTCCAGGCCCATTCTGAATTCGGATTGTGGTTGGCAGCTGTGAGGCACGAGGTGGCCACCGTGGGAGGGACAGAGAGGGAGGGAGGGGGGGAGGCCAGGGGGAGGGGAACCGGAGCTGGGCCTGTAAGGCCTCCAAGCCCATAAGAACTTTGGATTTTTACACTGAGGACTGGAAAGCCTTTGGAGGGTCTTGAGAGAAGTAACACGATCTGACATTTTAAAGGTGTGATTGTGACTGTAGGAGAGAGTGGCATGAGGAGCTCAGTTTGTGCCTTTATAATTATTCTGATTGTGCATACATTTTGGGGGGGACACCCTGTGTATCTGCAAGGTAACTTTTTAAAGTGGATTTCCTGGGCCAAAGAATATCCCCTTTAAAACTTCTATTTTTTTTTTTAAGTATATTTTACTGATTTTTTACAGAGAGGAAGGGAGAGGGAGAGAGAGTCAGAAACATCGATGAGAGAGAAACATCGATCAGCTGCCTCCTGCACACCCCCTACTGGGGATGTGCCCGCAACCAAGGTACATGCCCTTGACCGGAATCGAACCCGGGACCCTTCGATCCACAGGCCGACGCTCTATCCACTGAGCCAAACCGGTTAGGGCCCCTTTAAAACTTCTAGAGCTATTGATAATTAGTGTCCATAAAAGCTGCATCAGTTTACACCCTCACAAGCAGAGTATGCGGCTCTGTTTTGCTGGTCTACCACAGGCTGTCAGGAAAGTGTTTGGTGTGTGCAATAAAAAGCCTCATGTTTGTTTGGATGAAAACATTTTGGAAATAGTACATCTCTCTCTCTCTTGTTAAGCTGAAGGATGCTCCCTGGAATTTAACCTTTTCTTAATGATTCAGGTTCTTTATTAAAAAAAAAAAAAAAGAAGTTCAGTTTGGAGGCTACCACAGCAGTACAGGTGGGGTGTGGTGGTGGCTTGGATGGCCTGATGAAGGAGGTAAGTCAGATTCAAGATAAAATTGTAGGGGAAATGAATGAATTGATGCAGAGAAAAAACTCTCAGATTGGGAAAACATTTTTCAACAAAAATGGCAGATAAGACATTAATGTAAAAAATAAAGCACCTATAAACAATAAGAAAAGGACAAACTACCAGTTAAAAAAATGAGTAATTCACAGAAGAGGAAGTCCAAAAGCTTAATAACGCCTATGAAAAAAATGCTCATTCTCACTGGTAGTCAGGAAAGCAATGAAAGCAAGAGTTGATGCCACTTTTTCTCATTAAATAGATAAAAATTTAAAATAACTACTGTTTACAGTGTCAGTGAGAGAGTGTGGAAAGCCGAACTCACACATTCTGATCAGAATGTGAATTTTCAGAAATTTTTGGGAAAGTGATTGGGTAATGCCTATTAACATTAAACATACACATCTCCTTTGACTGGCAACTCCACTTTTGGAAATCCACCCTAGAGAAATAAAATTCTTATCATGTACAAAGGTGTTTTTTACAGCACCATCTGGTAATTGTACCACGTGCCGAAGGCAAAATCCTGGAGACAAGTCAAATGTCCATCTTTGAGGAAATAAGCAGTAATTCATCCACACTGCTGGGTGCTGTGCCTTGCAGGGGTCCTCAAACTTTTTAAACAGGGGGCCAGTTCACTGTCCCTCAGACCGTTGGAGGGCCGGACTATAGTTTAAAAAAAACTATGAACAAATTCCTATGCACACTGCACATATCTTACTTTGAAGTAAAAAAACAAAACGGCAAAAACACCCGCATGTGGCCCGAGGGCCGTAGTTTGAGGACGCCTGCGTGATGTCTGCTGACCTGTAGCGATTTACTGGATGTACTGTTACTCGAAGAAATCAGCTTGCAGAATAATGTATGTAGTTTGACCCCATTTACATATATGTTTATGTAGCCTGGATTTAAGACAGGATTCACAGGAAGTTAACATTGATAAGTGACATTGTGAATTTTTAATTTTTGAAGAGTAATTTAATAAAGATTTAAACAAAATATTTTTGAGACCTGGGTTACAGAGCGTATAGTCCAGGCATCCTCAAACTACAGCCCGCATGCCACATGCGGGTGTTTTTGCCATTTTGTTTTTTTACTTCAAAATAAGATATATGCAGTGTGCATAGGAATTTGTTCATAGTTTTTTTTTAAACTATAGTCCGGCCCTCCAACGGTCTGAGGGACAGTGAACTGGCCCCTGTTTAAAAAGTTTGAGGACCCCTGGGATAGTCTATAATGTGGAATCCTTAGGTTTGACTTCCCAGTCTTGGCAGATGCTCAGGTTTCTGGATGATGATGAATAAAAGCATCTTTACTCCTTAAACACTAGAAAAATAGGCTTATATTTCTTGGGTGGGGGTAAGGGGGAGAGATCAACCAAAGGACTTGTATGCATGCATATAAGCCTAACCAATGGACACAGACACTAAGGGGATGAGGGCATGAGTGGGGGTGGGGGGTGGGGGAAGCAATGGGGTGATAAGGACACATATGTAATACCTTAATCAATAATAATAATAATAATAATAAAAAAACCTTCCAGCTACAGAGTAGGGACATTGGTCATTCTTTCTATTCTTAACTGTTTTAAAGAGGGAGAGTAATGGAATTTCATTAAATATAAAACTGAAAGTCTAATCAACTTTTCAGTTTATCCTTTTATCTCTTTGGATCCTGTTTTTAAATTCTATACTTTTTCCTTTTTACCAGCTCCCTGCATTTACTTCTTAGGTACATCAGTTATAACCTGGGGTGAGAGATTTTTTTGAGGCAATGAGGGATCACATTTTTAATGCAATTCTAGGCTAGGAAATCTATTTTCCATTTAAAAATATTTTTTAATCAATAGCAGTCACACTGATTTTATATAAACTAGAGGCCCAGTGCATGAAATTCGTGCAAGGGGTGTGTGTGTATGTGTGTGTGTCCCACAGCCCAGCATATACTGTCTCCAATCTGGGACCCCTCAAGGGATGTCCGACTGCCCGTTTAGGCCCTATCCCACCGGGCCTGAACAGGGCCTAAACATCACTCTCACAATCCAGGACTGCTGGCTCCCAACTGCTCCCCTGCCTGCCTGCCTGATTGCTCCTAACTGCTTCTGCCTGCCAGCCTGATCACGCCCTAACCACTCCCCTGCCAGCTCGATTGCCCCTAACTGCCCTCCCCTGCCATCCTGGTCACCCCTAACTGCCCTCCCTTGCCAGCCTGGTCACCCCTAACTGCCCTCCCCTGCAGGCCTGGTCACCCCCAACTGCCCTCCCTTGCTGGCCTGGTTGCCTCCACCTGCCCTCCCCTGCAGGCCTGGTTCTTCCCAACTGCCCTCCCTTGCCGGCCCTCTTGTGGTGGCCATCTTGTGTCCACATGGGGGTGACCATCTTTGACCACATGGGAGTGGCCATCTTGTGTGTTGGAGTGATGGTTAATTTGCATATTACCCTTTTATTAGGATTGTTGATTTCCTAATATCTTTGCACTTCTGATTCATCTTTTAACTCACTTTCCAGCTTTTATTTCCTTATGCTGTTCTCCAAAACATAAAGTAACTAATGGTGAGGCTTCCACTCATTCTTTTTTTCTTTCCATCTTTGCTAGTTTATAATTGACAAAAACCATATATATTTAAGGTGTAAGACTTGATTTTCCCCTTCTCCAGGCTTATTGATATAACTGACATATAACAGTGTATAAGTTTAAGGTGCAAAAATATAATGTTACATAGGGTATCCCAAAAAATGTATATATACTTTAACAGCTGATAGCTCAATTTTGAAAATGAAATATATTTTAATAAACACTACTTTTATAATTATGCAAAGTGTGTGTATACATTTTTGGGACACCCTATATGTGCATATTGTGAAATGATTATCACAAGTTTAGTTAGCATTCATCACCTCCCATAGTTACAAATTTTCTTTTTTTTCCCTTGTAATGAGATTTTTTAAGGTCTACTTTCTTAGCAACCAACTTGAAGTTTTTGATGTATGTTTCTGTTTGTTTTGTGAACAGGGAGTTTGACATTTGTAATAGTTTATCTGTAAATTAAATTTTTTTGTCATTAGTTTTTTGTTAAGTTCTACATTTCTACCTGTATATCTAATCTGTGTTGAAAGTACATATTTGCATCATTTGCTAAACCTGGTGTAATTTTGATAGTTCACCTTTATTCTTTCATTTTTCTTGAATCTTTGGTTTTGGTGGCCGTTAAATGGTTCACACAGTTCTATTCCATGACTTAACTCGCCTTCAATGACCTAATGGGAATGGAGATGCTTTCACTGCAAGTTAGACATTAAGGAGGTGCTACAGAGAGGTGTCTGTGGGTTCACCTCTTTTGAATCCTTGGCTCAATGGGATTTGCATTCAGATATGGAGTCACCTGAGCGGGACTATTGTTTTTTGGTAATTGCTTTTGACAGGGTCCCTGCTTCTTAACAGAAATCTGAGAGAAGCTGAATTTCTCATAGCCTTCTGAAACCTACTAGCTAGCTGGCAGGTGAACCAAAGAGAGCTATGGAGAAGTGACTTACAGGTCATGAAAACCTGAATGTTTTTAACTATATGAAAAGCCTTCTTGTCACATTTCCCCCTGATAATAGCATAATATATAGGGAAGATAAGTCAACTAAGGCTGGTAAAATCTCTAAATGTGAATGTTCCAGAGTTGTGGAAGTAATTTACAATATAAAAATGCCATGTTCCATATTTTCATCCTGCCCCCCTTATTTGCAATGCAGTCTTGCTAAATCTATGTGGTTCACTTGTGATCTCTAAAATGAACTCAGGCTTCCCTGTGTCTGGGCTGTGAGCACGTGGCAGGGATCCACATAGTGGTTTGAATTGTGCTAGAAGCTGTGGAGCTGCGCTCTTCAGCTTGTAGTTACTTAGAATGAGCCATTTATGAAACATTTTATACGTTGGGCAGGGACTAAAGTATGGGCTCTCTTGCTAAACCTCTCTAAAGAATTCTAGCATATCAGATTAGTTTGAAAAGGTTCCTTGGAAGACATCTGGTGAGTCCAAAATTATTTTATACTCTAAATTATAGACTCATAAAATAATCTATTCCAACCACTCAGCTGATTCCTAAGAATCTCTTCCGTAACACATCCACCAAAGATCATGCAGTCTCTTATTGATTTAGGGAGAAAGGAAGAGCGAGAGGAAGAGAGAGATAGAAACATCGATGAGAGACATCGACCAGCTGCCTCCTGCATGCCCTACTAGGGATCGAGCCCACAACCCGGGCATGTGTGATGACTGTGAATTGAACCTGGGACCTTTTGGTTCATAGGCCTACGCTCAAACACAGAGTCACATCGGCTGGGCTGAACACGCAGTCTTAATCTCTTCCAGTCTTAAACACTTCCCTTATGTTGAGACAGAAAGCTGTTACCTTGAACCTTTCATTCATTGGTGTTATTTCCTTGGAGCCATACAAAATATTCTAATCCGTGATGGACATTCATATATTTGAAAATAATTCTTATTGTCTCCTTGTATGTTTTTCTCCCCCAGGTGAAACTGTGGAACTTCCTACTCCCTTGAAATGATTTGGGTCCCCTTACCATCATAATCTGTCATCTGAAGGTACTTTCGTTTGTCCATATCCCATGACAACAAAAATGAATACAATATTCAGAGAAAGGACTAACCAGCACAGAGTGAATAGTATAAAAATAAAATTCCTGAAAACCTCCTCGCTTCCTGTCTTTGGAAAGTGCTCTTTACAAGTTCATAGTCCCATGCAATGGTGTCTTTCAGTCCTTATTCTCCTTGAAGTCTCGGCTATTTTATAACCATCCTTTCTTTTTGCAACTCATTCATTGTGCAGGTTTTCCCTATGTCTTCCTGCCTTAGTCCGTTTTCTCCTCCAACCTACTACGTATCACAGTGTGGTTCTTGCACCTGCACTGCACTAGCTCTACTTCTGCTAGCTCTGTCCTTGCTCCTTTGGGGAGCTCCTACTCTTAGGCCTTCAATTGTTACCGCCGTTGGACTGACTCCAGATCTCTCTTGAAAGATAAATATTATTGCTTGTCCCTTCAAACTCAATTTGTTGTTTCCTCCCTGTCCTACAAACTAGCTCCTAGTTTGTTATTGATTTTCTGTCAGCCAGTTTCAAAAGTTATGGAGTCAAAAATTTTTCCCCCTTACTCATATGTAGTCAGTCATCATGAAGTAGTGATTCTTCATTGAAAAAACATCTCACATCTCAACCTTCTGTTTATTCTCTTTCCACCACTTATTATTCCAAGCACCTCTTTTTTTAAAAAAAATATATTTTATTGACTTTTTACAGAGAAAGAGAGAGGGATAGAGAGTTAGAAACATCGATGATAGAGAAACATCGATCAGCTGCCTCTTGCACAACCCCCACTGGGGATGTGCCTGCAACCAAGGTACATGCCCTTGACCGGAATCGAACCCGGGACCTCTCAGTCCATAGGCCGACGCTCTATCCACTGAGCCAAACCGGTTTCGTCTCCAAACACCTCTTAACTAGATTTACTGCCTATGATGTTTTTCCCTTTCACTCTATTTTGCACAATCACAAAATTATCATTTTAGTAATGCAACCTTATTCCCTTGACTCTCCTTCACAAATACCTCAGAAAGCTTCCATTTGCCTGATGAGTATAATACAGATTCCAAGCTTGTGTTGCAAATCCTTTCAGAATCTTCTTTTAGCCCTCCTTTTCAAAATGATACCCCAGAATACCTCCCATAAACCTGCTGCAACAATTCCTTTGCCTTCTCCCCTAGAGCATGGCACAGCAGTCTTTAATCCCTTTGCCTTGTTTTTTTGTCTTTTTACATTATCAACATAGCAACATCTTGTCCATCTTTTGAGACATGTCATATACCATCATTCCCTTCCCCACAAAGATAATCTCTTTACCTTCTTATACCAAGAAGTTGATAACTTTTATTATATTGTCCATCTAAACTACATTCTGACACTTCAGTCTATTTTTTAAAAATTGTCATATTATGTCACTATATATGTTACAAGCAATTTAATTGCAGGAACTCTGACATTTTTTCCATATATCCCTTATTGCTAGAACAGTGCCTTAAAACATTAGGCCCACCATGAAAATTTTTGGTTGGTTGGTTAAGCTATCACAAATATAATATTTGTCAAAAAAATATTATACATGTATTTAATAAAAATGTTTTATTTCAGAAAGTATCCAGGCTTTCTTGACTAAGTAATATAAGTATCAACTTATAAAAAGATTAGAAACAGGTTTGTGGCTAAGAGGTCTAAAAATGGTGAAACTTTTAAAGAGTAGAAACTCTGCAGATATATAGATCATAAGCATTCTATAACTGTAATCCGTTTAAGCAATGGCTGGGACATGACTTGGTTCTGGGTGATAGGATCCATAGTAATCAGCTTTCCTTTCCTTTATCTTCACTCTCCCTCCTTTCATTGCACTTCCTTAGTTTAATTGCCTGTGTCCTTTTTTGCTTCTGCTTTTTTACGCTTGACTTGTGGTTCTTTCTTTCCTTTAACTTGGTCCTTTCCTTCACCACTTTTCTTGTTTTGGGCATCCGTTTCTTTTGTATCTTTAGTCTTTCCTGCATCTTCCTTTTCTTTGACCTGGTTTTCTTTAGCTTCAGAACTCTCGGTTTTTTCTTGAGCTTTTTGTCCTTGTGGTGTCCCACCCTCACTCTTTACTTTCCCTTTTGGTCCTTTTGGTGTTTTGGCCTCACTCGCCTTCACTTGAGATTCTGGTCCTTGTGGTGTTTTGGCCTCACTCTTCTTTACTTTAGATTTTGGTCCTTTTGGTGTTTTGGCCTCACTCTTCTTTACTTTAGATTTTGGTCCTTTTGGTGTTTTGGCCTCACTCTCCTTCACTTGAGATTCTGGTCCTTGTGGTGTTTCGGCCTCACTCGCCTTCACTTGAGATTCTGGTCCTTGTGGAGTTTTGGCCTTGATCTTCTTTACTTTAGATTTTGGTCCTTTTGGTGTTTTGGCCTCACTCTCCTTTTCTTGAGATGCTTGTCCTTGTGGTGTTTCCACCTCGCTCTCCTTTACTTGGGATGCTTGTCCTTGTGGTATTCCGGCCTCTCTCTCCTTTTCTTGGGCTTCCTCTCTTTTTGGCATTCCCATGTCACTCTCCTTTACCTTGGCCTCCATGTCTATCTTCCCTGTGTCCAAATCAGTGTCCTTTGCTTTTCTTTCTGACTCTGTTTCGTGCACCAAGGACTCATTAGAATCTGGGAATGAGATTTCCTTCTTTAGTGCTTCCTTGTTTTCTTCTTCGCTACTCTTAGACTTTGCGGTGCCTCCACTTTTTAGAATCGAGGCTCTGGGATCTGATTTCTTTGCAAGTTCTCCTTCCATGTAACCTGGAAATATAACTGAGCACACAACAAAAGTGCACAATTCAGGTAAGTACTTTCTCTCTATTCCTACTTCCCCCCCTGATATTGGTTTCTTTTCTTTCTTTCTTTTTTGTGTGTGTCTTAAAACTGACAGACTGGAGATAACTTGAGTTTTTCCTGAAAATATAAAATGGTGGAACGCTACACATGAAATGATATTAAGTGTTGATAACATTCCAGACTCTTTTGATAAATTGGAAGATTAATGAAAGATAAAGTAAAATGTAGTATAAGCGAGCTGACATTTGTTCAGTATGTTCTAGCAAATTAATTAATGCTGAATAATAGCTAAAGAAGGATGTATTCTGAAAAGAAATATAATTTAATTATATTAATTGTTTCTAAAGAAGCAATTGTGGAAAGAAGCAATATTGTTTCTTAAAATAGAAAAAGGAAATTCAAAATATACTTTTCGTATTAAATAAAAGCTCATCTCATTGTGCAAAAGTAATAATAGTGCTAGTTGATATTAACTAAGTGCTCACCACACACCAGGCACTCACTGTTCTGAGCACTTTATACACATTAACTCATGTAATCCTCACAATGACCATTTAGGATACGTACTATTATTACCCGCATTTTACAGATAAAGAAACTGAGGCACAGAAAGTTTAAATAAATGTGAATATGGTCACAAAATTAGCAGGTGGTAGAGCTAGGATTTGAACCGAGTAGTTAGACTCCAGAGTTCAGTTTTTAACCACTACTAACTACTAGATGGTTTCTTGCAATATTGGCTAACTCACTTTGCAAAAATTTCAGGTCCCTTTGATTATGTGTAGGCAAATCAGCTCTGCTGTCTTATTTATGTGTTACCTATAATGATTGAATTTGTTAGCTAGCTTTTAAAATTTTATTATTATTTTTTAGCAATTTGATTGTCTGAATTAAGAAAAACAAAATCTGTGCTACCACCAAGGAGAATTGTGTGGATTCATGCTATGGAGCAGAGGTGTGTCTTGCTTTGAAAAAAGCTAACATTTAATATTAATATAGTAGAAAGAATACTGAATTTAAAATCTGAGTCAGAACACCTGGGTTTAATATTCCTGCCAGTAGGGTTTATTTAGGTAAGTCAGTTAATCCCCAAAGACTCACACCTCATATTTAGTTTGTTTGCTCTGCCCACTTTGTAGAGTTAAGTTTTCTAGACAGATAGTTTAAGGAAAATGGCCTTTAGACTCAGACTAGTTCATATCTCAGCTCCATATCTAACTATGGTGGGTGACCTTTTGCAAACTTTACTTTCTTATCTGTAAAATGGAAGCAATAGTAGTAACTACTTCACAAAAGTGTTGTGAGGATTAAATAATATCATCTAAGTAAAGCACTCAGTACAGCGCATGGAACATAGTAAGTAGTCAATAAATATTGGCTATTACTACAACCAAATGAGACAGTACAGGCAAAAACCTTCTCTGAACTATTAAGACGAGTTATTTTAGTTCCCACCAAATAATTTAGAGGAATGATATATTACATTACAGTAAGACTTCTTGCATAATAACTAATTATTTGACTTTTTAAATATTAAATGCTTTTTTGGTACATTTAGAGTTTGTTGTTTGAAAAATTGACATATATAGAACTGTATTTTATTAAAAGTAAAAAGTGAGACACACCTGTATTAGATAAGGAGGTAACTATGAATCAAAATGGATGTCGTAGTCCAGTGTTTTCTATTTGACATTTTAAACTTTTGACACCAAAATAAAAATTATATATTTGAAACTCTGCATTAATGCTTTTTGAACTTATTTTTGGTGTATTTTCCTCACTAGTTCTTGTTCATTAAGATATGGAAACTAGATATTTTATTTTAGACAGACTCATTTCCAATTTTCCAATGGAAGTCAGTTGTACTATCTCCCTAGTCCTTCTGTACTGAGAAAAACAGCCCAGGATATCTTGCTATCTGTCAGTATCACCAGTGGACACAATGTGTTTGGGGTGTGGTGTAGAGTGAAGAGAGTGTATTTTTCCACCAAAGCTTCTAACTTTATGAATTCGATGGAAGGTACTTTGAAACAAACTGACTTTTCTTAGTTTATGAATAATTTTTAGTTTTACCATCTCTTCGGGGTAATTTGTTTCTTGTTTACTGTCATTTATACCACTGCATTACCCATTTTTAACCTAAATTTATCTCCTAAATAATATAGATTCTGTCAATCAAAATTAAGTATTCTAGGATTTAATGAAACAATCAGTGTCTATTTTAGCTACAATTTTGTAGAATTTATAAAATGTTTATTATTTTCCCATTACAAAATCCTTCTAGTCACTTCTAATAGGATCTTCATACCCTTGAGTGTTTTAATATTTTTGCCGCATGTTTTCGATCTCCAACTAAATGAACAGAAATTATATTTGCTGGGGATTTATTTTTTAGGAATCTAGCTATCCCATAAAGTGAGGTTCATTTTACTTCAATTTTGTATTATAGAAGGAAGGCACAAATCATCATTCCACCAAATCCTAAATTCCTCTCTCCCTTCTTCCAGATTTCTAGATGGTGCATCAACCTTTCCTTCCCCTTGGTGCTCATAAGCTCCATAATGCAAATCTTTGAAAATCCTGGCTAAGTGTCCATTCATAGCAGGTGCTAGCTTATACAACAAAATTCTAATAAAATTGAAAGATTTAATCAAGACCTTGACAATCATTGTAATGTATTCAGGCTGATTAAAAAGTTTAAATTGAAAAAATATTTTAATTGGATAAGTTTTGTTAAAGCTGAAAGATAACAAGAAATAACTATCACATTTAATAATTCTAATTGTATGATTCTTAAATAATGTAGAAAATGGACCAGGGGCTTCATTATAGGGAACTAATATTATTTGGTTCTTAATCTGGTGCCTGCCAGGGAGAGCACAATCAGATTGGGACTGTAGAAGATTTGAGAGATGAATCATACTAATTCTCAGGCCATAAACCAACATTTAAAAAGGTCACATACTTATTAGCTGAATACAGAGGACAGAAAATAAGGGACTCAACTCGAGAGATGATGAAATCTGATGGGCTGATTTGTCATAAATATGTCTTTGAATAAAGGAATTAAACCTTAACCCTCTTTTATTAAAAATATTAGCTGGGAAGATCATGTTTGAAACACTGTCAAATAACAATATATCTTTTAAAGTAAAGAAATGGAAAAGTTAAACTGATTGTATTTCTGGCAATTACAAAACATTTACTAAGAACTAATTCATTTCTAGGGAGGGAGTTGGCCTGTGAGCCTTTCTCATCGCCCCCTTCCTTTTTAAGGGAAATGCACTGTCTTATCACCTTCCCCATGTGGGGAGGGCACTTGAGGGAGCAGGCACCTCATGACTGCTCGAATGCCCATCTCTCCCAACTTCACGGCCTCTCCCCCAACCACAAGCCAACCCTCGTTCCAGTGGAAACTGAGGAAGAAGAGTGAGGTTTAATAAGGAACATGTTTTGTGTTTGTCAGTGGTTAGAATGTTTGAGATGCTTGAGTGTATCTCACTACATTTCAGTCTTGCTTCTTATGATATGTTTACAGAGTTTTAAAAATTACTTTTCTCTTTCATTTCATCTGATTGATTTCCTTGAAGAGCTGAGCCTACATTAAATAATCCTGACATAGAGAAATTTGAATTTAGAAAACAGTTAAAAGCCAAGCATCAATTTACATGGATGTCTTTTATTTTTAACCTTTTGTGTACATTTAACTTACCGCTTCTCTAGTAGATGCATATTTGTATTTACAAATATTTGCTTTATAGGTAAGGTTTCAGGAGTAATCACAGTAGAGGCATTTGTGGTTCCGTATAAGATGCAATATGTAGAGGTAGAAGGTGTGTTCACTTTGGGACAGGAAGCCCTGTGTTTGCATCCTGCTTTTTACCAACTCATTAACCTTGGGTAAATGTCTGAGCCAGTTTTCTGATCTGTAAAGTGGGGGATAATAATAGCTACCAAGCAGGGCTGTGGTGAGAATAAGAGATACTTACGGGGTTTGAAAATGCCTAGCACAGTGCACAGTATATAGTAGGTGTTCAATACCTATTATCCCTCGAAGTAAAGTTACTTAGCGGCAATAGAAAATAGATAAGATTTTGTCCTGAACTATTTTTTTTTTATTAATATGATACAGAAGGCTTTTACTTACAACTGAAAAAGAGTTTTAAATTACCGGCGAGCAACTAATGGAGTTCAGAACCCATCTTTCTTTCATTGTGTTTTGTTGGGAGTCAGTGAGGAGACTCTTCCAGAGCCAGGAAGGTGGCCAGAGATTGTGCCACTCTTTTGTATGAACTTCATCTCCTCTATAGCAATCTCTCCAGAAATAGTTATTTAAAGTATTGCTTCATTTTGGAGAATGGGGACATTTAAAATGGTCTTTGAAGCACAAGTATGTATTTTGGGAGTAGAAACAGGCCAGAAAATAACTATAAACAATGTAAAATATCACAAGAATAGATAAGGAACTTACCCACAGGCGATAATGCTAAAAATAAAACACAAAAGAAAGATTAGTGGGAATTTTCTAACTCAAGGAGAACCCAGCTCTAACGATACCCTTTGTAGGTAAATGTTCTGCAGGACCAGCAGGGGATGTGGAATCCTCCAGTAATTTCAGCCCCAGGAGTGCTGCTGGCCACGCTCCACATCCTGTCCACAGCGAAGGTGGTCTTTAGGGTGTCATTTAGTTAGTGTGTGGGACTGAATCCTTGATAAGCAATATCTGTTTTACTAATTTCCTACCTTCCCTTTGTAATTTCCTGCTTTCATAGTTTTTCACAAGTCAGTTTTTTTCCCCATTCTCCTTCAGATCAATTTGAAATGTGTGTTGCTGGTCAATTATCAAAATTGTGTCTTGTCCTGACACTTATTCTTTTTTTACATCCATAGCTAATTTATATCCTTTATTAATCTTTATTGTTGAAAGTATTACAAATGTCCCCTTCCCTCCCCCACTGACTCCTTCTAGATTACACTCGCTGCACTTCCCCCTTCCCCCCAGGCCTTTACCATCCTATTGTCTGTGTCCATATATGCATACAAGTCCTTTGGTTAATATCTTCCCACCCTCCCCACTTTCCCTCTGAGATTTGACAGTCTGTTCTATGCTTCTATGTCTTGGAATATATTTTGTTCATCAGTTTTTGTTCATTAGATTCTACATATAAGTAAGATCACATGATACTTCTCTTTCTTTTACTGGCTTATTTCACCTAACATACTCTCCAGTTCCCTCCATGCTGTCTCAAAGGGTAAGAGATCCTACTTTTTTACTGCTGCATAGTATTCCATGGTATAAATGTACCACTGGGAATATGTCCTAAAAAACCTGAAGAACCAATCAGAAAGAATATAGGCACCCCTATGTTCACAGCAGCACAATTTACAATAGCTAAGTTCTGGAAACAGCCCATGTGCCCATCAGTAGATGACTGACACCTATTCTTTTTATTTTATTTTATATATTTTATTGATTTTTTTACAGGGAGGAAGGGAGAGGGATAGAGAGTTAGAAACATTGGTGAGAGAGAAACATCGATCAGCTGCCTCCTGCACACCCGCTACTGGGGATGTGCCCACAACCAAGGTACATGCCCTTGACCGGAATTGAATCTGGGACCCTTCAGTCCTCAGGCTGACCCTCTATCCACTGAGCCAAACCAGTTAGGGCCCGACACCTATTCTTTACATCAGTTTTAGAGGATTTTCTTTTTTAGTACAAATTATTGATTGCCAGATTATAGCACAAGGAAAACAGGCTGTTTTGTGGTAGACTTGATGGGAATATATGCCAACAATCTTCTTTGGTAGTAAATAACCCAAATCAAATACAAGACCATTCTATTTTGTTATAAAATAAACATAGATAAGAGAGAATCAAAGTATGAGAATATCATTTAAGAAATATAGACTAAGTTAGAAGAATGTGGAATACAAAAAAATTTGGAAACAAAATCTCAAAGGTCCTGGATACAGAAATAGGAAAGGTAAGGAAATGATCCAAACTTACTGATTTTTCCAGAATCATCAACTGAAAGAGATAAAGACAAACACATCAGTAGATACTGGGCTTTCCTATATTTTTCATCCCAGGCCAGCAGGGGAAGGCAATTGGGGGGGACCAGGCCTTCAGGGGAGGGATGTTGGGGGTGACCAGGACGGCAGGGGAGGGCAGTTGGGGGGTGACCGGGCTGGCAGGGGAGGGTAGTTGGGGGCGGTCGGGCCAGCCGGGGAGCAGTTAGGTGTCAATCAGGATGGCAGGGGAGTGGTTAGAGGGTGATCAGGCTGGCAGGCAGGTGAGTGGTTGGGAGCCAGCAGTCCCGGATTGTGAGAGGGATGTCCAGCAGTTGGACATCTCTCAAGGGGTCCCAGATTGGAGAGGATATAGGCTGGGCTGAGGGACCCCCACCCCAGTGCATAAATTTTGTGTACCGGGCCTCTAGTTTAATATAATATGCTCAAGGTTCATTTATGTTGTTACAAATTGCAGATGTCCTCCTTTCGCATGGCTGAATAATATTCTATTGTGTATATATGGCACATATAATTGATCCATTCATCAGTTGATATAGACATTTAGGTTGTATCCATATTTTGGCTATTATGAATAATGCTATAATAAGTAAAGGAGTGCATACACCTTTTTAATACCCCATTTTCATTTCCTTTTTAAAAAATCTAACTTTATTGTTGAAAGCTTTACAAATGTTCTTTCTCCCCTCAATAACCCCCTCCTTCCCAACTCCTGGCCCCTCCCCAAGGCCTTTCTTTGGTGTACACTGGAAATTGCTGTACCATTTGGAGAACCTATTTTCTGGTGTTTTTTTTTGGTTTTGTTTTGTTGTTGTTTGTAAGTTTTATATCTTTGTTCAACAATCAGCATTAGCTATAGATTTTTGAAAGTGGTAGCCAACATGTAGACCTTGTTTAGTGAATCTTCATCCTCATTACATGTTCTGGACAACCACACCCAGATACATAAGGGACATTCCTTATTCCTTTGGCTGAGATAGCCTTGTTGAGCTTGGTGTCAATGCACACATCTGGAGTTCCCCATCTCCTTCATGACAAATTTCCAGATCTCTCTGAGTTCCTGTGGGGCACGCTTCTTAAAACCCACTCCATGGATGAGCTTGTGAGTGCTGATAGTGTGTTCTCTGGTCACTACTTTGTTGATGTCGAAAAGCCCTTCTTCTCACCCCCCTTCTAGGTGGGAGCCATTTTGCTGGGTCTAGGTTGTGAAGATTCTGGTAGTTCTATTTTTAATTATTGAGGAGCCTCAATATTGTTTTCCTTAGTGGCTGAACCAATTTACATTTCCACCAACAGTGTATAAGATTTTTCTTTTCTGCACATCTCTTCAACACTTATCTCTGTGTTCTTGACAATAGCCATTCTAACCCATGTGAGGTGATAACTCACTGTGGTTGGATTTGCATTTCCCTGATGATTAGTGATGCTGAAATCTTTTCATGTACCTGTTGTCCACTCGGATATCTTTGGCAAAATTTCTCTTCAGTTCCTCTTCCCATTTTTAAGTTGGATTGTTTTTTGATATTGAGTTGTATGAGTATTCTATTCTATTCTATTCTATTCTATTCTATTCTATTCTATTCTATTATTCTATTCTATTCTATTCTATTATTTCTGTTCTGTTCTATTAATTTTTTCTTTCACCATTTAAACCCCTCTATTCCCTCCTCCTCCTCCCTTGCACCTTCTGTCCCCCCACAATCACCACACTTTTGTCCATGTCCATGAGTTCTCTCTTTTTTGCTCAATTCCTCCACCCTCCATCCCAACACCACCACCCCTCCACCAGAGGTGTCTGTTTATTCTTTATCTATGACTCTATCTCTATTTTTACTGATAGTTCAATTTGTTCATTAAATTCCACATATGAGTGAAATCAATATTAACCCTTTATCTGAAATTAGTTTGTAAAAAATTTCTTCTATTCTGAAGATTGACTTTCATTTTGTTATTTCTTTTGCTATGCAGAAGCTCTTAAGTTTGATGTAGTCCCACTTATCTGTGTTTGCTTTTATTGTTTGTACTTTTTTTTTTTAGATGATAAGCCTCTTCACAGGTTTAGTGAAGCAATTCAAAGAAAACAAAAACAAAATTTATGTATATATTTAGAATATGAACCTGGCATACAGTAGCATTCAATAAATATTTTCTACCCAAAATGTCCTCCCAAATCTTGAGTTTATTCTTGGTGCTTTGGTACGTATCATGTCATCTGAAAATAATGGCAGTTTTATAATGTCCTTTCTAATTTAGATGCCTTTTATTTTTTCTTCTTGTCTGATCACTGAGGCTAGTACTTTCAGTACTATGTTGAATACAAATGGTGAAAGTTGACAACCTTGTCTTGCTCCAGTTTTTAGGGGAAATGGCTTTATTTTTTGCCCATTGAGTATGTAGGTTTTTCATATATGGCCTTTAATAGGTTGAGATATGCTCTCTCTATTACCACTTGGTTGAGAGTTTTTAAAAAAAATAAAAAATGGGTGTTGGATTTTATTAAATGCTTTTTTTTTTGCATCTATTGATATGATCATGTGATTTTTTAGTGTAATGTATCACATTTGTTAGTTTGTGGATATTGTACCAGCCTTGCATCCCCAAAATAAGTCCCACTTGGTCATGTTATATGATCTTTTTAATATATTCTTGGATCCATTTGCTAATATTTTGTTGAGGATTTCAGAATCTATGTTCATTGGGTATCTTGGTTTATAATTCTCTTTCTTTGTAGTGTCTTTATTTGATTTTGGAATTAGGATACTCTTAGCCTTGTAAAATGAGCTTTGGAGTCTTCCCTTCTCTTGAATATTTTGGCAGAGTTTGAGAAGGATAAGTGTTTATTTCTCTGAATATTTGGTAAAATTCACCTGCTAAGACATCCAGTCCAGGACTATTGTTTTTTCAGGAGTTTTTTGATTACTGCTTCAATTTTACTCATTGTAATCTGTCTATTCAGATTCTCTGATTCTTCCTGAATCAGTTTTGAAAGATTATATGTTTCTAGGAATTTATCCATTTTGTCCAGATTGTTCAATTTGTTGTTGTATAGTTGTTCATAATATTTTCTTACAATCCTTGAATTTCTTTTGTCAGTTTTACTTCTTACCTTTCATTTCTGATTTTATTTATTTGAGTCCTCTCTGTTTTTCTTAATAAGCTGGTTAAAGGTTTGTTTTTGGTTTCATTGATCTTTTTTATTGTTTTGTTAGACTCTTTTTTGTTTATTTCTGCTCTGATATTATTTCCTGCTTAGTAGTCACTTTGGACTTTGATGTTCCTTTAAGTATAAAGTTAGATTTTTGGGGAAAGCTTTTTCTTGTTTTTTGAGATATGCCTGGAATGCTAAGAATTTCCCTCTTAGAACTGCTTTCTTTGTGTCACATGGATTTTTGGTTGTTGTGTTCTCATTTTCACTTGTTTAAGGTAGCCTTTAACTTCTTCCTTGATTTTGTTGTTAACCCATTTAGTTTTTAGTACTCTATTATTTTGCCTACAGGTCTTTGGGTATTTTCCAGTTTTCTTCTTGCAATTGATTTCTAGTTTCATATGATTATGGTCAGAGATGCTTGATATGATTTCAATCTTCTTACATTGATTTATATTTACTTATTCAATTTGACGGGAGAGAGAGAGAGAGAGAGAGAGAGAGAGAGAGAGAGAGAGAGAGAGAGATCAGTGTGAGAGAGAAACATTGATCAATTGCATCCCGCATGCACCCTGGCTGAGGATTGAATCGAACCTGCAACAGTGGTATTTGCCCTGACTGAGAATTGAACCCTCCATCTTTTGGTGCACTGGATGATGCTCCAACCAATTGAGCCACACTGGCCAGACTATTTATTTATTTTAATTTTTATCTTTTTCTACTTGAAACACTGAGTGAATTCTTTTTTTTAAATTTAATAAATCTTTATTGTTCAGATTATTGCAATTGTTCCTCTTTTTCCCCCCATAGCTCCCCTCTACCCGGTTCCCACCCCACCCTCTGCCCTTACCCCCTCCCCCCCCCACGACCGACCTCATCCATAGGTGTACGATTTTTGTCCAGTCTTTTCCCGGACCCCCCACACCCCTTTCCACCTGAGAATTGTCAGTCCCCTCCCTTTCTATGTCCCTGATTCTATTACATTCACCCGTTTATTCTGTTCATCAGATTTTTTTATTCACTTGATTTTTAGATTCACTTGTTAATAGATATGTATTCGTTGTTCATAATTTTTATCTTTACCTTTTTTTTCTTCTTCCTCTTCTTAAAGAATACCTTTCAGCATTTCATATAATACTGGTTTGTGGGTGATGAACTCCTTTAGCTTTTTCTTATCTGTGAAGCTCTTTATCTGACCTTCAATTCTGAATGATAGCTTTGCTGGCTAGAGTAATCTTGGTGGTAGGTTTTTGCTATTCATCACTTTGAATATTTCTTGCTACTCCCTTCTGGCCTGCATAGTTTCTGTTGAGAAATCAGCTGACAGTCATATGGGTACTCCCTTGTAGGTAACTAACTGCTTTTCTCTTGCTGCTTTTAATATTCTCTCTTTGTCTTTTGCTCTTGGCATTTTAATTATGATGTGTCTTGGTGTGATCCTCTTTGGATTTCTTTTGTTTGTGGTTCTGTGCACTTCCTGGACTTCCTCTATTTCTTTCACCAGGTGGGGGAAGTTTTCAGTCATTATTTCTTCAAATAGGTTTTCAGCGTCTTGCTCTCTCTCTTCTTCTGGCACCCCCATAATTCTGATGTTGGTATGCTTGAAGTTGTCCCAGAGGTTCCTTATACTATCTTCATATTTTTGGATTCTTTTTTCTTTTTGCTTTTCTGGTTGAGTGTTTTTTGCTTCTTTGTATTTCAAATCTTTGACTTGATTCTTGAGATCCTCTATTGTGCTGTTAGATCTCTGTATAATATTTTTATTTCAGTCAGTGTATGCTTAATTTCTAGTTGGTCCTTTTTCATATCCTCGAGGGTCTCGCTAAATTTATCTGCCTTTTCTAGGAAATTCTTGAAAAACTTTATAACTGTGGTTTTGAACTCTATGTCCATTTATTTGTTCTCCTCCATTTCTTTCATTTGTGATCTGTTTCTTTGTCTCCGCATTTTGGCTGCTTCCCTGAGTTGATAAGAGTGGCTTTGTGTGCTAGGTGTCCTATAGGGCCCAGTGGCTCAGGCTCCCCAGTTACCTGAGGTGGACCCTCTTGGTGCACCCCTTTGTGGGCTGTGCGCATAGTCTTGTTGTATTTAAGCCTTGATTGTTGTTGGTATCACTGGGAGGAATTGACCTCAAGGCCAATTGACTGTGAGGATCAGCTGTGTCTACACTGGGAGAACTTCTGTGCTGGAGACACCCTTATGGGAGAAGACTTGCAAAAGCCTCTGTGCTCAGCTTGAATGGGGCAGAGTCTCAGGGCAGAGCAGACAGCACTGGTTTCCCATCAGCCCTGCCCTAATAGGCCCCTGTGTCTTAGTGTTCTGTAGTAATTGCTGCAAGCAATTCTGATAGAAAGCCACCCTCGAGTTCTGCCCACTGTCAGATAGTCCAGTTTCTCCCCGAATAAGTTTGGGTCCACAGATTCTTGCTTGGAACTGGAGTTCAGTGCAGTCTGGAGCTTTTGTCTCCCTCACTCTTTTTTTTTTTTTAAATTTCTTTATTGATTAAGGTGTCACATATTTGTCCTCATCCCCCCATTCCCATCCCACACCCCTCTCCCTCACTCTTAAGAAAGCCAGCCGCGTACTCAGTTGCCCGCCCTCTCTGCGCCTGTGCCTTGGTACCTCTGCCTTCCACAGTTCCTCTGAGTCTCAGTGTGCTTTCCTCTTTCCTTCTAGTTGTAGAATTTCCACTCAGCCAACCTTCCTGTGGTTCTGGATGATGTTCGTCTTGTCTTTCAGTTGTAGTTTTGAAATTGTTGTGCGAGGTATCAGTTTAGGTGTTTACCTATGCTGCCATCTTGGTTTCCTCTCTATTTATTGATTTTTTAATCTTCATCTGAGGTTATGTTCACTAATCTTAGAGAGGGGAAGGGAGAGAAACTTTGATGAGTGAAACATTGATAGATTGCCTCCCATATGCATCCTGACAGGATTAGAACCCACAGGTATGTGCCCTGACTGGGAATTGAACCTACATCCTTTTAGTGTGTGGGACGATGCTCCAATAAACTGAGTTACACCAGACAAGGCTCTTCTTACATTTATTGAGACTTATTTTGTGTCCCAACATGTGGTCTATCCTAGAAAATGTTCCAGGTGCACTTGAAGAGAATGTATATTTTGTTGCTTTTTGGTGAAATGCTATAAAGATATCAAATAATCTATTGAATCTGGTGTGTCATGTAAGGACACTGTCTCCTTGTTGATTTATGTCTGGAAGATCTATCCATTGATGTCAATGGGGTGTTGAAATCCCCTACTATGACTGTATTACTGTCAACTTCTTCCTTTTTGTCCACAAAGATTTGCTTTACATGTTTAGGTGCTCCTATGTTAGGTGCATACATGTTTACAAGGATTATATTCTCTTGTTGATTGCTCCCTTTATCATTATGTAGTGTCCTTCTTTGTCTTTTACTATAGCCTTGGCTTTAAAGTCTATTTTGTCAGATATAATAAGTATTGTCACCCAGCTTTAAAAAAAAAATTCCATTTGCATGAAATACCTTTTACATCTCCTCTGAGATGCTTTGCAGACAGCATATATATGGGAGTTGTTTTCTTATCCATTCAGCTACCCTATGCCATTTGATTGGAGTATTTAAGCCATTTACATTTAAAGTGATTATTGATACATAAGTATTTATTGACATTTTATTTTAAGCCTCCTTCTCCTTCTCCTTCTCCTCCTCTTCCTCCTCTTCTCCTCCTCCTCCTCTTTACAAGCCCTTTGACATTTTTTATAATACTGGTTTGGTGGTAACAAACTCCTTTAGCTTTTTCTTGTCTGGGAAGCTCTTTATTTCTCCTTCAATATCAAATGATAGACTTGCTGGGTAAAGTAGCCTTTTTTGTAGGTCTTTGCTTTTCATTTGTTTCAATATTTAATGCCAGTCCCTTCTGGCCTGAAATGTTTCTGTTGAGAAATCAACTGACAGCTTTATGGGAGCTGCCCTATAGGTAACTAACTGCCTTTCTCTTGTGACTTAAGATTTTATCTTTGTCTTTAAACTTTGCCATTTTAATTATGATGTGTCTTGGTATGGGCCTCTTTGCATCCATCTTGTTTGGGACTCTCTATGCTTCTTGGACCTGTGTGTCTTTTTCCTTCACCTGGTTAAATTGGTTCTCGATCCCTTGCTTGCTCTCTTCTTGTTCTGGTACCCCTCTGATATGGATATTGTTGCACTTCATGTTGTCCCCAAGGTCCCTTAAACTATCTTCATTCATTTTATTTTTGCTGCTCTGATTGGTGTTTTTTCTACCCTGTCTTCCAAATAGCTGATTTGATCCTCTGCTTCATCCAACCTGTTTATTCCTTCCAGTGTATTCTTTATTTCAGATATTTCATTCTTCATTTCTATTGGCCCTCTTTTATGGTTGATATATCCTCTTACAAATTATTGAACTTCCTTATAATTATTACTTTGAACTCTATGGCTGATAAATTGCTTGCCTCCACTTAATTTAGCTCTTTTTTTCCCTGGAGATTTCTCCTGTTCTGTCATTTGGGCCTCTTTCTTTGTCTCTCCCCTTTGGCTGCATCTTTGTGTTTGTTTTTATGTATTAGGTAGATCTGCTAAGACTCCCCGTCTTGCTAGGGTGGTCTTATGTAATAAGGTGCCTTTTGGCACAGACTCCCTGATCACCTGTGCCGGGTGCTTTAGGAGTGTTCCTTGTGTGGGTTATGTTGGCCCTCCTTTTGTAATTGAGTCTTGATTGCTATTCTGTGCATGTGATTGACTAAAGCTGGCTGACTGTGAGGCTCAACCTCCAACATAGCATGCAAGCTGCTGTGCAGGTGCTGAGCATATAAAGCAGAATTCACCTCAGCAGGCTTTGAGATCTCCCTTTGGATGTGCTGCTTGAGAAACTTATTGGATCCAGCTCTGTTGTCTGAAGCTGGCCACTGAGTCTATTGGTCTGGGACTCTTGGGGGTGACTCTGAAACAGGCTAATGGCAGGTGCTGTCTGTGACTAGCTCTGGCAACCTTTTGGAACTATCAGTGATCCACATATTGTGACCACCTCTGCTGGGCCTGGTGTATGTGGCAAGAACCAAGCTATGCACCAGGTCTGGCTTTTACTAGCACTGGGTCTGGGGGCAGGTCCCCAAAATCTCAAAGCACCTGGAGATCCACCTCCTCCTTCCCCTGCAAGTTGCCTGTTAGGCTCAGTTACTAAAAGAGCCTTTGGCTTTACTCCTCAGCAAGTACAAGCTTCACAGGGTGGGCCAAGAGGGATCCCAGAGGGTCGGGCTATTGTTCTCCCACCTCCAGCTGATGCTACATGGAGGCACGTGCTCTGCCTGAGAAAGATGGCCTCTTCATATGTTTTTATGTTGCTGATTAGTGTCTTTTCATTTAAGCTTGAAGAATTCCTCTCAGCATTTCTGTAAGGCAGGTCTAGTGTTGGTAAATTCCCTTAGATTTTGTTTTTTCTGGGAAAGCCTTTATTTATTCATTCATATTTGAATGAAAAATGGACAGTATTCTAGGCTGGCAACTTCTATCTTTCAACTCTTTGAATATACATTTCACTTTCTCCTGGTTTATAGAGTTTCTGCTGAGAAATCTGCTGTTAGATTAATGGTGGTTACTTTGTAGTTTACTCCTTTTTTTCTTTGCTGTCTGTGAGAGATTATTTCTTTATCATCGACTTTTGATGGTTTCATTGCAATGTATCTTGGAAAGTCTCTTTGCATTGAGGTAATAGGATGTTCTATTAGCTTCATGGATTTGTATGACCAATTCCTTCCCAGGGTTTGGGAAGTTCTCAGCTATTATTTCTTTAAACTCTCTGTCCTCATCTCCCTATCTTCTTCTGTCACACCAATTATTCTTATAGTTGCATTTTTGATAGAATCTGATGGCTTTTGTGGAGTTTATTCATTTTTAAAAAATCTGTTTGCTATCCTTTTGTAACTGAATTATTTTTATATTCCTATCCTCCAAGTCATTTATTCTTTCTTCCGTTTGGTTTGCCTTGCCACATACTAGTATACGCTCTATTGCTTCCTTCATCTTATTTATTACGTTTTCAGTGCTAGAATTTATTCGGTTCTTCTTTATAATTTCAGTTTCTTAGGTAAATAACTTCATCTGTTCATTGATTTCATTCCTGAGTTCATGGAATTGGTTTTCTGAGTTGGAGTTTTCTTCTAGCTCAGTAAACTTCTTTATAACAGAATTTTAAATTCTTTATGAGGTAGAATGTAATATTTTGTGCCTCAGAGTTTGGTTGTTGAAAAATTATTATTCTCTTTTTTTGTGATACTTATTTACTTTATTTTACATAGTGTTTAATGATATGTGCTTCTGGTTTTGCATTTTGAAGTAGCAAACACATCTTAGTTAAGAATTTATATTTACTTTGTTTCTTACAATTTAGGTTGGCAATTAGAAACTTTTTTTTTTTTTTTTTTTGCCTGTGGCAGGGGCAGGCTAGAAAGGGTCAATGGGGAAAAATGGAGACATATCTAATACTTTCAATAAAAAGATTAAAAAAATAAACCATTTTTTTTTTTTTATTCTAGAAGGTGATGCTATAACTAATTTGTGGTATTTCCTCCAGGACCTGGCTCTGGGGGCGGCAATTGGGAACACACAGGAGCTTTTAGCAGAGTTGGGGAGATGTGGCTTAACACCCCTCTGGCTTTGGAGGGTGTCCATGGGCTGGCAGGGGGTCCTTGATTGGGGCACTCCCAGGGGTCTGTAGCCCAGCAGCCACCTTTTACACTTCCTGTCTGACCAGGTCACTCCCGTGCTTAAGACCCACCAGTGACTGGCCATACCTTGCTTGACCAGTTGAAATCATTACAGCACCTTTCAAAGGAAGACCCCAGGAACGCTGTCCCCCACCCCAACTCTTTTTTTTAATGTAAAAGAAATGTTTTATTTATAAGTGGATAACATGCTCAAGGGAAAATAAATAAAAACATGACAGGTCAAAATCCCCTATAACTCTGATGGCTTCTCTTCACCTTATTTTTCATTCTGCTCCAGCCTCACTTGCTTCCCCTCAGAGTCTGAAAATATTTCTACACCAGAGCGGGTTACTTATTGTCCTCTTTGCTAGAAATATTCTCCCCTCAGATACCTGCATGGCTAATTAATTCACCTCTTTCATGATCTATCAATTGCTGAGAATAGGATGCTGAATTCACCAGCTTTAATTTTGAGTTTTTTTATTTCTCTCTTTAGTTTTATCAGTTTTCTCTCCAATGAATTTTGAAACTCTATTGTTTGGAACATACACATTTGGGATTTCTGTGTCTACTTGGTGTGTTGATTGTTCTTTGAATAATTATATAATGTCCCTGGTAAATTTTTGCTCTGAGGTGTACTTTATGTGATATTAATATAATTGACAGCCAGCAGAGGACATTTGGGTGATTTCTGAGACTTTGTCATGGTTGATGGCTTTAAATCCTGCCTTTCGCATTCCCTCTGAAAGATAGGTGAGGAAATGCGCCATCCCCTTCCTATGGGGGAGAGGAGGGAAAGCTCCTGATAGTCCCAGCCTGGCTTGGCAGTTGGAATTGCATTTGTGCCTTGCATTCCCCTAAATTCGTCTGGATTTTCAGCGAATAATTTGTCGCGTGAGCCGTAGCAGCTGCCCAGATGCGATCCTTTCCCTCGGGAGTGGTTGTGGAGGTAAGGATGGCAGGGACAGCTTGGTAAGTCAGAACGTAGTTTGAGTTAAGTATTTAAATTCTTTTGTAAATTTGGTTGGGTCATCCGAGAAGGAGCCTAATCTCTTCTCTGTTTGTGCGAGATCTGAGAAGGAAAACGGGACGTGGACCCTCCCTCCTATAGGGGCTACAGACCCGAGGGGGAGGGAGCTTTGGTCTCAGGGGGAGGGGACCCCAAGACCGAGTATGGGGTGGGATGGCCTGGAGGTTTGAGTGGAAGTGAGGACTCTGTTGGTGCAGGGCAATGGAGGATAGAGGATGGGTTGAGAAGGGAGACGTGAAGAGGGCAGAGGGTGAGGTTGAGGAAGGAGAAGAAGGCGAAGAGGGGCTTACATATGGAGGCAGAGCAGTCCGCAGGGTCAGAGGAGGTACCGTTATGGGGGAGGGGGTCATCGGCTGGTGTGTGTTAATTACCGGAGGGGACTGAGTTTTAGGAGGCTGTTCCTTGAGAAGTAGGATCTGGAAGGAGGGGACGGACTGACAGAGGGAAGGACCAGATCGAAGTGTCCAGAAGGCCTGGACATGTGGAGCCTCGGGCCACTTGCCGTAACGCTGAATGAAATTGTCCAGATCAGTTAGGATTTGGAATCCAAAGGCCGTGTTCCAGCCAATGGCTCTGGTTATCTGAGGATGTTGTGGCCAGGCCACGTTGGGAAAAAATGACGTCATGACAATTTTGAGTCTTCCTGTCCATTAGCGTGAAATATCTTTTAATTTATTTAGTTCTGCTTTGGTTTTGTGTTTTATTAATTTTTGGTTTTTAATTGGTACATTTAGACCAACAGTGTTCTTTAAAACACCAAGGTTTGTTGTTTGCCTGAGCATTATTAAAGCAAGTACCAACTCAATTCATTCGGGAGAAGAAGTCAGAAAAGGCTTTCCGGGGCTGCTCCCAGCCCTTACTCTCCGAGCAGTGAAGGCCCAGGCTGACATCTGATAAACTTTACCGAGAGGGCAAAGGTCAGCCTCTTTAGTCTTCCACTCTGTTTTACTCAGTGTTACGCTTGTTTACATTGTGCAGTCTGTCCCTTCTTATACTCATATCTTTTCATTTTATTTTCTCACCTTTTATGTTTGGGGATTTTATTTTGTGACCCTGTAGCTTCAGAAGGAAATATAAATTTCTTAGTGTGTTATTTCCTTGGTCTTTCCTGTCTCCTGACCCCACATATTTGCCAGCATCGTGTCCTTTTGTTTCTCTTCCATAACCTAATTCTCTAAACAAACGAACAACTTTGTTTTCTCTGTTCTTGACACATTGATTCCTGTTCCTATGGGCCTCTGACTTACCAAACCAAAATTAAAGGGAAACCAACCTCCCACCGCCCTAATCCCAAACAGCTGTAACTTGAAGAAGTACGAGAAAACATGGAGGAAAAGAGACGGAAAGGAACCTGACTCTCTGGGTTCAGTGTTGTCAGATGTCCGAAGTGTCAGTGCAAACAAAGGGACCCCATGTAACAGGACCAGAGGAAACCGAGACAGACAATGAACTTACCAGCTGCTACTGGAGCGAGTGCTGAAACAAAAACAAAACCAATTGTTATCTTTCCGAATTATGCAGTCAGCTCTCATTGATTAGCAATGCACCGGCCCTTTCGCTTTATGTGTGTGAGCTGGTTCATAGGTCTACGCTCAACCACTGAGCCACACAGGCCAGGTTTTTCTCTCCAACCAATTGATATCATGAAAATTGTTCCTAAGGGCACAACTCTGGAATGGAATTATAAATTTAAGGGATACTATATTCTATGTATTTTGCAACATACTGCAAATTTCCTTTCTGAAAGGGTTAGATTAATTTAAGCAGGATCAATGATGTCCGAATGTGTAAGTTTTAACAAAGCATTGCTTATTATATTTAAATTTTTCTCTTCACTAGGTAAAAAATACTACGTCAGGGTTTTAATTTTCTGTTTCTTGTTCAAATTTTTTGTTGCCACTCACTGGCCATATTATAGTTTCTGAATTCTTTAGTAACTTAAGTATACTACATAATAAGTGCAATATATAATAATAAGTGTACTATATAACATAATTATCCAGGAACTGGACAATGTGAGCGTGAAATCCTCTCCATCAGGGAAAATGTCTAAAGGACACTGGAATTAGGAAATAGATGAATAACAACTTACCAATAGGTATTGTTGTAACTGGCAGAACAACATGAAATAAAAACATATTAGCAGAGTTTTTGGATAAAGGATTTATATATACATCCCTTTCTTATTCGTTCCAAGGCACTAACAGAAAGAGCTTTGGGGGGCGCCAGACCTCCCCTGGGGAGATGTCCAGTGGAACCAGAGTGGTTAGCATTGGTTTTGTGGGGAAGGAAGAGCCCAGTCTGAGGGGGCGGGCTTCAGGGTATTTCAGTGTGGAGAAAGGCACAGAGAGCTAGTGCTCCTGTGCTCAGGCCATTCTCCTGTCTGACCTGCTGCAGAGGATTTGCCTTTTTAAACAATTACAAATTTGAATGCTAATTGCAGGTGACCTCTTTCCTCTTCCCACACCACACAGATCTTCCTCTATTCCTTGTTGGCATCTCCACACTGTTATATCCCACTCTATATATCTTTCTTTTTTGCAGAATGAAAAGCTTGTTATTAAAAGCTATTTGAAAATTTTTTAGAAAACCAAGTATTTCTTTTAAACTTAGTCTTTTATTCAGATGTTTATTATTTCCATTGAATAATTAATAACTCATCAAGTTGCCAAGTAAGAGGGACAGGAAATATTTATAAGTAAAAACATTCAATGGAATTGGTCAGGATTAGAAAAAAGTTTCTCCACTTTTTGGGGATTCCCAGTTTGTACCAGATTTAAGAAAGAAAAAGGAACTTACTGATAGGTACTGCCACATGTGCTAGAATCCAAACACATTATTAGTATGGGTTGACACTGGTAACAGAATTGACATTGACAATAGAATTCTCACTGATACTGTTTCCAGAAAGGAATTTCTGGAATGAAAAAGATGAGCAAACTCCAAAGCCTTTTACCTGAGCTATTTGGTCTCTTTTCTAGTAGTATAGTCACTTTTATCATCCAGCTTCTCTCGGAAATTGAAATACCACAGAACTGGAAAAACCTAATTTCCTTTAAATTTTGCTTCTATTTTCATTCTACTCCCTTTTCTCATTGCTAACTTTCACGAGTTTTTCCTCAACATCTCTACCTTATATTTTGTTGAAAAGTTAATAGGGCCAGTCCTAGGAGATTTTCATCCCACTCATAATTATTTCTGTTCGTCAGTCCCATTTTTCAGGTGCTAGTTAGTCATCTGAGGGGAGAGGGGGCCGATGTGTGTGCCAGGTGAGTGAAGGCCAGCAGTGCCAGCTCAGCCGGAAGTGAGCGGAGCTTCCCTCTTCCTGCTCCTCCTCAATCACTCTACTTCATCCCTACCACGAGTGCTTTTCAACCGGTAAAACCTCATTTGTTTTTAGTGGGACATTTGAACTTACTAGGAAAAAATCAATCATTTGCTCCCCCCCCCCCAATAATCTTTGTGGTCTATGCTTTGTATAAATTAATAAATATTCTAGCAGAATTTTGGGGAAAGGGTATCAGAAATTAAAATGTCAATCTTTCCTTTGAAACAAAAACAGCCATGTTTAGGAAAAAGCCCATAGTGGGTGCATAACAGAACTATCAGGCAGAAAGTGAATTTCTTAGGCATCATTAAAGTGGACACAGCGAACGTGGCTCTCATTGATAGCATTCAGGGAGTGAAGACAGACTATATTCTCAAGTAACTACCAAACATATTTTTCAGACGCAACAGCTCCATTTCTAGAAGTGGGATAGATGAACTACTTTTTCTTCCTATTCTCCTCAACTTCTGTGGATGAGAAACATGTCAGAAATGTTTGAATTCACATGTAAGCTCTGAGAGTGTCTTCTGGTTTGGTTTTTGTTATATTCCCAGTGCCTGGCACATGGTATACCCTCAGTAAATGTATTTAAAAAAATACGATATCAATTACTTTAACTTTGCCAATTTAATTCCATTTCTGTCATCTCCTACATTTCTATTTCCTACCAAAAGCATTTATAAATTCTAATAACAAAAATATTAACAGCTAGCATATTTTTCCATAGATGAAAACTTACAAAAAAATGTTGAAAGCATTATTTCTAATTCCAGGTCACCTTCAGTCATCTCATTATTTGATTTCCCATTAGTGTGATTTTTACTTTCTAAAATATTCACCAGTAACTTTAGAGGAAGTTATTCAGTATAAAAACAAAAAAGATAGAAAAAATTGAATGTCAGATCTTGCAAGTTCAGAAAAGGTTACAATCAATACAGGAATCAGCCCCAGAATTGATGAATATCTATAGAACTTACGTGGCTGCTCTTGTTTTTCTGTGAAAAACAAATGAAATAAATACATGAATGAGAGGTTTCTGGATAAGGAACAGGGTTACTTCTCAAACTTTTTGTACTGAAAGTTTTAGAAACAGGACTTTGAGAGGCCAACAAACTCTATTTAGAATCAGTTAAATATAGTGGGGAATAAATGTCTTCAGATACTCCACTCAAGCTACTCCTTCCTTTTGACTTCTGTCTGCTAACTCAAACTTTCAAAAAGTTTGTAGTATACTCAGTGAAATAAGTCAGTCAGAGAGAGACAAGTACCATATGAGTTCACTTAGTTGTAGAATCTAATGAACAATATAAACTAACAAACAAAATAGATAAACATCATTGGCTGGTAAGACTTTATTGTCTTTTTCTTCTTATTCCTCCTTTTTAATTATTTATTTGGGATTATTGTACTGGTTTATTATGATCATTATGATTCTTGTTTGCGAATTACTGCTCTTTAGGTTAATTTTAGAATTGTTTTTCTTTTTCCTGCAAGCATGAATAGTTGAGGGCTGGTTGGCCACGTTTCCCACCATCTGACTGGGACAGAGGCACTTTCTGAATTTAGACTCAGGTGAATAGAACTGAATCTGAATCCCAGCCGCTGCTCTCATAATTGTGAGATGATGGGCAAGTTACCCAGTCTCACTATCTCCTTCTCTGTATAAAAGAAATAACAAGCCTTATCTGATGTAATGCATGTTTATGTATAAAGCCCTGAGCACAGTGCCCGGTACATTGTAATACATATTATTTATTATTTTAGTACCACAATTAGTACCAATTAGTTTCAATATAGCCTCCAGATGACATTGATAGCTGAAATGGAGCCAGCTACTGAAAATAGGAATAGGGAAATAAGAAGCTAGAAGGAGAGGAATGCTGAAAAAGATTAATAAGCCATAGAGACAGAAATATAAATCTTGTCTTGGTACATTCACACTAAAAACAGGGCACAAAGGGGCTTCTAGGAACCACCAAAACCAAAGATAGCAATAGAATTGAGAGCAGCATGGGACTTACCTTTATATATCCCAGGTCTTGCTTCAAATAAAAAAGGCAAACAAACAAATTAGTGTGGTTGTCTGATGAAACAGAAACACATCTCCACGGACGTCCTTTCAGCATGAGCATCACACACTGAACAACAGTGGGCAGAAGGGGATTCGGCGAGGACTGCGCTGCCTCGGGGCGTGCTGAAGGAAGGTGCACAGCTAGTGATGGAGCGCCTCTTACCTGTCCCACCCAGGTCTCTGAATCGGTCACGTCACCTCCCCGACCTGTTTCAGTGGAGCTACTTTCTTGGCTCTCCTTTCCCATTTTTTCTCTTCTAATCTCCACCAACGTTTTAGATTTGCCCAAGTTGTCGCTCCCTTGTCTGAAAGCAGGTTCTCTGTTCTCCGTTACTCGCACACTTAGCCTGCTCTCTGAGACCCGGCACCTAAATGTGTGCTGAATCAGTGAAGAAATTCTCCAACCGTGGCCGCAGCAGAGCACTCGTCCTCTCCCTGTGTGCTCCCCAGGCACCACTGGTCAGGAAGATGTTGTGTTTACAGGGAAACAGGCAGGGGCACCTGCAGACAGGAAGTGATCCCTGCCACACCCTGTACGACTGAACAAAAGAGACTGCTGGGGAGGGGTGATCACATGGCATTTTGTGCCTAAGCACTGGCAGAATTTTAGCTATAAGGTTTTGAAAACTTGATGAGGCTAGGAATAATAATTTCAAAGTTATAAAGAATTTCCTGTTTGCAAGAGGAGAAATAATCTATATATACACAAAAGTCTAAGTGACCATTTGACTATTTGACCATTCGACCGTTCGACTGGTAGTTATGATGCGCACTGACCACCAGGGGGCAGACGCTCAATACACAGGCATGGAAACATGGAACAGATTGATGAATCTCAGAGAGAAGGGGAAAGGGGGAAGGTTGGGAAGAGATTAACCAAAGATCATATATGCATACTAGAGGCCTGGTGCACAGATTTGTGCACTGGTGGGGTCCCTTGGCTTGGCCTGAGGGTATCAGGCCAAACCAGCAGTCAGACATTCCCTAAGGGGTCCCGGATTCTGAGAGAGTGCAGGCCAGGCCACGGGACCCCACCAGTGCTGTCTGTCAGATGTTGAAATTCTAACTCTGTCTCTGTGGTGCAGTTGCTCCCTCTGCCCTCATTGCTCACAATTCTTGCTAAGGGGATTATCTTCAGCTTCTCCTCACAATGTATTCCTATTCATTTTATGTCCCTTGGAAGTCATTCTAATCTCCCCTTTTATACTTAAGCTTGGCTGTGTATCTTATATAATAAAAGGCTAATATGCAAATCGACCAAATGGCAGAACTAACCACCAGGGGCCAGACGCTCAATGCAGGAGCTGCACCCTGGTGGTTAATGCGCTCCCACAGAGGGAGCGCCGCTCAGCCAGAAGTTAGGCTCACAGCCGGTGAGTACAGTGGTGGTGGTGGGAGCTTCTCCTGCCTCCATGGCAGTCAGACATCCCCTGAGGGCTCCCAGACTGCAAGGGGGTGCAGGCCGGGTTGAGGGACCCCCTGAGTGCATGAATTTCATGCACTAGGCCTCTAGTTTTTAATTAAAAAAATTAACAGCCAAGTCAGGTGGCATATTTCCTACTTCCCTTGGAATACCCTTTTCCTCCTTCTAATCCCTTGGGTCTTGTATTTTTACATCTCCTTGCCTGCTCATCCTTTCTGATGCCTCCGCTGAAAAGAACACTATTTATTCAGTTTAGATTCTGGGTTATGATTTCTATCTGCAGGACCAATAGTCCTGATGCTGACATCAAGTAGGCCTTGGTCGCTGTTCCCAATTATGGGGCGTATGCCTAAACGTGGATGTCTGAGGTTTTCAAGCTCACCTTTGAGTTTGCATCATTGACTCTGTAGACTAAGCATTTTCATCTGTGCAGGGAATATTTGGCTAATCAATTTCCTAGCTTAAGACTCAGAAAGAATGTGTAGATGGGGACTTCAGAAGGACACTAGATCATTCTGAGTTAACAGTTCCAATTCTCCCTTTTCAAATACCAACCCCTGTGTCCTAACATTATTGAAATTATTAAAAAGATAATATTATAAAATATATTCATCATGTTTATAGGTGGAAGTGTGGGGTGGATGTATATGAGTATATTTGTAATCTGTCTGAGTGATCAAGATGTCCATCATGTCTTAATCATTGGGACATTTTACCTAAAGTCAGGATTAAGATAGATGCTGTGGTAACTCTAGATCTGCATTCTTGCATGGAGAGATTGACTGGAGCTGAGTGACAACTGCCCTTTAGACTAATCTGCTCAGTTCCTAGGGGATGTAACCCATTTCAGTCATTTCCGTTACCTGCCTGGGCTCTGTTGATGCTGAAATTTTAACCAAGATAGGAACTTGGTGTTTTAATATTAATGTGATTTAATTTCAATATGGGAAACCCCAGGGAATAGTGGGATTGCATAAAAATCATTTGTAACATACATATGAGATTTGAATTATGGAAAATTACTGCACAGTGTGAAAGTGACTTCCTGAGTTCTGTATTCAATATCACCTGGTCAGTGCTTGATCTGGTTTAAATATTGTTATTTTTGGTGTCTGTTACCTGGGAAACTGAGTTAAGAACTGAAATAATGGTAAATCCTACAGTTATAAATCAAAGAGATTGTCTTTCAATTCTAATCTAGAGGCCTTTGGATAAGGTGGATGTGAACAAATATGAGAAACATGAGTCTCACTCTCTTGTGTACTTAGACATAGAAACATCAAAGCTCAGAAAAAGTCCAACATATGACAAGCTGATAAATAAAGAACTTACTTGATGTTCTCTGTGAAATCGCTAAAAAATAAGCAAAAGAAATCCATGTAATTTTTCTTAAACAGAAAAAAACAGTATGTCTAATATAGTCTACTGGCATCTGTGAGGGAGGGCTTGGGTGGGCATAAGAAGAAAGTGTCCCAAAGTGTTTAATGCAAACTTAGGTATACAATTAAGCAGTGATGATGTCATGAAGAAGCCAACAGGGTTTCCTTAAATGGCCTCTTTATTTATTGGACCTGAATGACTTTGGGTATAGTCTCAGGTGAAGACCCTGGATCTTTCTGTTTCCTTTGAAAGGAAACTGTAACACTCAAAGGCCTCTCTCCATTTAAATATCATTTTTGGACTTCTTGTCTCTCTCTCAAACATTTCATCTACTCTATGATCCTATAATAAAGAGGTAATATGCAAATGGTTGTTACGCCATGACACATAATAACTGATCACCAGCAGGGCAGGGCAGCGAGCTATGTGCAGCTGAAAGCTACAGCGGCAGTGGGTGGGGCGGCCAGCTGAGGCAAGCAGCAGTGAGCTACCAGCTCACGGATTCATGCGCAGAGCCACTAGTTTTAAAAATATTCTTCAGTTTTTTTTGTTGACCAATGTTAGCTTAGTCCTTCTTTTAATCAGTATTCTCTTAAATTATCTGCAACATAGGGGAAGCTGGGTCATAAGGAAGCAAGAGAGCAATGAGGAACTCATATCACTTTAACAGAACAAAGTCCCTCCAACTTTGACGGCCAAAGAGAACCAAAGTAGAGAGGCAGATGTAGTACTTACTTATGGGTGCTGGGGGTAGACCTGAAAGAACAAATTAGATATTGTTAGATCCCTGATGGAAAGAAACAAGTGTAACAGGATTATTTGTGTAGGGGAGCAGCTTGATAGTGACACAGCTCTTTTGTTCAGATTATGCTTCCGTGACTGTGTATTCTTAGGCAGGCATGTGGCCTCAGTTTCTTAGCCCTTACAAAGAGGTCAGTGGAGTTACTCTAAAGATTAAATAGACCCATCATATTTCTATTTTGTGCTAACATTCTAAATAGGTTTCACAGATTAGAAGTGCTGTATGATTATGTCATGCTTGTCAGGCTGTTCAATTAGTGGTTCATTGAAGAGGACAATGCTAATACCAGCAGGAAGTATGGATGTAAAAAATGTATATAAAAATGTTGAATAAAGCCTTTCAGCCAATTCTTCCCCCTCGCCCCCACCCCACTACTCCCCAAAAGATTAAATAGCCAGCTGTCAGTGGAGTAGAGGGGGAGAGAAGGAGCACACACACACACACACACACACACACACACACACACACACACACACAAAGGAGAAAGAAACTCATGGACATGGATAACAGTGTGTGATTGCTGGGAAGGGGTGGGGGAGGGTGGAAGGAGGTGGAGGATAGTATAGGGGGGATAAATGGTGATGGACAGAGACTTCACTTTGGGTGGTGAACACACAATACAGTGTACAGATGATGTGTTGTGGGATTGTACACCTGGAACCTGTATAATTTTGTTAACCAATGTCATCCTAACAAATTCAGTAAAAAGGGAAAGGAGATGAAATGGGATAATGTAATAAAGCACCTATGCCACATAGGACACGTGAACATATGTTAAGTAAAGGTAAGTTTGCTTCACAGAAGAGAAAGCTGGATGAGCAGCAGGCAAAGGAAACAGAGCTGTGGGTCTCAGGTTGCTGCACAAGCGTTAGCAACGAGCAGGCCAGATGCTGGGCCTTGTAGAGAACAACAGAACAGAAAACAGGGACTGCAGTTACCACCGGGCACTGAAGGTGGAGCAGCTGAAACAGCTTTATAACCCTTTTCTTTCTCACTATTTTCCCTTCTATTTGCAGAATTCTCTCTTTCCCTGTAGGTCATTATACCCACAGGGAAACTGTCCCTTTTGGTTTTATTTACTTTTAATGTAAACCAGCAGCTTTTGAAATTTCCAAAAAAATAATTAGTAATGTCGTGGAATTTTGATAATGGGAAGCTAGGTGCTTAAGGAAGCGTGTATCTCATGCCCAGAAACCCCAGCGCCGGCCCACAAAGCCCAGGTTACAGGAGCCACAGTGGAGGAATCAGGGAACGACGTACCTGTGGCATGTGGAGCTGGTTCATCTGGAAAACAGAACAGAAAAAATTATCTCCTTTTCCTTCCGTCCCTGTTCAATTTGTTTTTCAGTGTGTGAAGTCCCTTAACAGGTCATTCTAAACTGCTGGGAAACCTTTCCCTCTGTTCTTTTTAAAAATATATATATTTTATTGATTTCTGACAGAGAGGGGAGAGGGATAGAGAGTTAGAAACATCGATGAGAGAGAAACATCAATCAGCTGCCTCCTGCACACCTCCCACTGGGGATGTGCCCACAACCAAGGTACATGCCCTTGACCAGAATTGAACCTGGGACCTTTCAGTCCGCAGGGCGACGCTCTATCCACTGAGCCAAACTGGCTAGGGCCCCCTCGGTTCTTGATTTTTTATGTAAACTCTGGAGTTTGATCTTTTCCATAAAATTATGAAGAAGCTGAGAGAATTATTGGTAATATGAAAGCAAGATATCGAAATGTTTCTAAAACCCCTATATACTGAGGGAAATTTTTCTCAGACATCTTAGAATCCAAATGTGGGAAAACAGACCTGGTGAGGCAGGAAGTTCAAAGGAAGAACTGTTTTAGAAACTTCTTATCTCCTCCTTTCTCTCCTATCATTTATTTCCCTTTTCTGTAGACAATCTGTTATTGATGGTCTTTATGACTAAGCTCATTTCTCCCTCTCATATTTATGTAAATCAATAGTGTTAGAACTTTCAAATACATCATTAATAACCCAGAGGGATTTTGACAATGAGATAGCAAGAGGCCAAGATGGACTTCACTCCCTCCCCATCTCAATATGGCCGGAGACTCCTGGCCCCGCCGGAGACCAAGGGGCCAGGAGTCAAATGGACACACAGACTTACGGGTTTTGTGAGGAGTTGCTCCCGCTGAAACACAAGCAGAGAGATTTCTTATTACTCCTCTGACTTACTGGGCTATTCTTTTTTTCCTATTGGTACATTTCTTAGTGGTATAACTGCTTGAAAAGTTTTTCTGATTACAGGCATCTGAACTTTCCAAAAAACTTATAATCAGCCGGGGACATGCTGGTTAATGGGGAATCAAAAGGCTAAGAAATAGGAGTCTCAAGTTTCTGGCTGGAATCAAGTTCCAACAGACGTCGCTGGACTTTGACCAGGCCCCGCAGAGAAGCAGATGGACAGTTTACTAATCACTTGTGTAGGTGACTCAGCTGGAAAGCAGAAATCTTATCTATACCTTTTACTTTCATTCATTGGTTTTCCTTCTGTATGGAAAGCCACTAATTGAGAATCCTTAGAACCATGGAGAAAGATTCTCTGCTTTTTCATTTGTATGCGAGTCAGTGAATAGTCTAGAAACTTCTTAGTAACCTAGTGGAATTCTGAGTAATGGAAACATAAGGGGTTACAGGCAAAATTTGGTTCAAGGTCTGTCAGGTACTGTTGGAGACAGATGAGTTCCGTCATGGAGAGAGAGAGTCACACTTACAGGATTCTGTAGCTGAAAAACAAAGAGAGAAATCAGCATGGAAAGGCTGCTGAAAGAGGAGCCAGTTTCCCTGCTATTCTGGGAGGGAGGTGAGAAATGGCCGTGAGGGGAGCAGCAAATCCCTGCAGGTGCTGCAGTGCAGGGGCTGGGAAGGCGGCTGCCATCAAGCCGTGGTGGGGTCTGCCTCCTGCCTAGTCTGAGAGGCTGCAGGACAGCGAGATGACGTATCTCTTCCCGGTGTGAATGACGGACCGGTAATTTAAAAAACCCTATAGGCCAGTGATGGGCAACCTTTTGAGCTCGGTGTGTCAAACTTCGCCAAAAAACAGAGCATAACTCGGGTAGTGTGTCACTTTGAGGAAAAAACATTATTTCGCAAATGTTTCATCCTCAGGAGCAGCAAATGTTTCATCCTCGGCATGCGGCCGCGTGTCATCAGAAATGGCTACGCATGTCAGTGCTGACACGTGTGTCATAGGTTCGCCATCACTGCTATAGGCTATTAGTACATTAAACTCTGTTGCCTTCACCTCTCCCTAATTCTGCTATCCCATGCAAGCTTTCATTCAGTAATACAAATATCCTCCCTCCCTTGTTGAAAAGCCACAGGAAACTTTGGATATATATCCCCCAATTTATTCATTCCTTAGTGGGGACAGCTAGAGAGTGCAAGAGGAAACATGAATTTCTACACCCTTAAGACACGAAGTATTCCAGATCCTGTAGGAAGCTGAATGTAACTATCATATAAGAATAGGCATGGCACTTACTGGTCATATCTGAAGTTTCAGCTGATATGAAAATGGAAGGAAAAAAGAAGGGAGAAATTAGTGTGTGTCGAACCAAGAGTCGTCAGTTCTCCCGCGATGAGTTTAGAAAGGGTAACTGCAGAGCGGACGCAGTGAGCTCTAAAACCAGCTCCTGTGTCTGGGCGAAAACACCCACCCTCGTGCCGGCATCCTCAGGCTTGTTCCTTCTGGTCTGCGGCAGGAGAATGGCCATGAGGCCCATCCCATTACTGCAATGTACTTCAGTCTCTCTCATTTCCACTCGCCTCATTTCCTACCTAACACTTAACTCACCGAACATGTTATTCTTACTCCTCTGTGAGTCCCATTTGGAGCACTCATTTTTGTTAATCAAGAAAAATCAATGCATTTTGCACTTTCTTCAAACGCCTTGTGATTTAGGGGGAAGCCCGGAGGAAGCAAATGGAGCAGTATATTTTCATGCTTACATTATTTATTTCGGAAGTGTTTACACATAGGGGAGGAGGAGGTAAGCGGGAAGAAAAGCAGGAAGAAGGAACCCACATACCCATGTCGTTTTTCTGGCACTTGGTGGTTATTAGGGAACTTTTGGGCCAGAAGAGACCCCCCACTTCAGCTACAGTGAGACGCTCTGAGGTGAGCTGGCTTACGGGTTCTCCCTGTAGGAATTACGAGGCCTCCCAAGGCCGTCGGGCTTGGTGATCATCAGGAGACTGAGAGGCAGCCTCGATGGAGGGGACTAGTCCGTGGCTGATGGCTCTTATCATTGACAAGCGGGATATTTAGGGCCAGCACTTAGGGAGCTCCATCAGCTTTGGTGTCAGAGGGCGATGTACTGGAGGCTGCTTGCCCTCTCCACACGTTGAGTTCATGTTTCTAAGACCTCTCGTAGGACTGTGCACTCCTTGGCCTCAGAGGTTAATCACACCCTTCTCTCTCTAATTCATGACTGTATGCCCAGGGCCTGGCACAGTTTCTGATTCACAGGAGGAGCTCAGCTAGTGAAGAAATGTTTGCTCACCTCTGACTTGCCTTCTTATAATTTCCTCCTGTTTGGCTTAAACTTTGGAATGCTGTCGCTGTCACTTAATGTCCAGACTCAGAATTTCCTAGGACTTGGGGTTAGTTTTGCCACTAGATTTTGGCACTGTCTTTGCCCGGCTTGTCACAGACTGAACTTCCTCTTCATCTGTTCTATCACTGCTATAGGCTATCACTGCTCATGTTTTGTAGTTGCCTGATGCTTCTGCCAAATCCTATAACTGCAGCCTCCCTGTCATAGCCTGTTTTCTGACTCTCTCTCTCTCTCTCTCTCTCTCTCTCTCTCTGTCTCTCTGTGTGTGTGTGTGTGTGTACACGTATGTTTGGGGTGAGAGGGCCTGGACATGAGGAAAAAGAAAGGCCTTGGGTAACTCAGGATAGACTAGGCCCTGAGTAGTATTCACTGGTAGACTTCCCCCGAGAAACTGGGAAGAATATTCAAATTGATTGTCTTTTCCCTCTTTTATATTTATTTTTAAAATTTGCCTTCATTTTCTCATTTTCTCTATATTGTCTCCATTTTCTTTGAGTAGTTCCTTTATAAGCTATAAAGCACTTCAGAACTGAAAAGCTACCCTTATTATAATTATTATTAATTTTTATTTAGTTCAGAGAGGAAGGGAAGGGGAGAGAGAGATAGAAACATCAATGTTAGGATCATTGATTGGCTGCCTCCTACATGCCCCACACTGGGGATCCAGCCCACAACCCGGGCATGTGCCCTGACCAGAAATAGAACCGTGACGTCTTGGTTCATAGGTCCAGGCTCAGCCACTGAGCCATGCCGGCCAGGCCTACCCTTATCATTTTAGAGATTTCTATATTGTTGTAGAAGCTATCATCACCATTACTAGGGGAATTTTATTACTCTTTTTCTTAAAAAAAAACACAAAAAACAAACCCTGGAGAATTTTCAGCAGGTGGAAACTTGGAAGGATGAAAACATGTTTAATACCAGTGTTCTTATGGCCATAGATATGTTTAGGACAGGAAACAGGCCCTCTAGACACTGAAGAAGATCAATGAATACCAGAGGAAAAAATAGACAAGGGACTTACCACTGGATCCAGCGTATTGCACTAAAAATAGAAACAAACATATTGTGGTTGTTGAACATGAAAAACACATGCACCACTGATGTTTACAATAAGAGAGCAGTGACAACGGTTTCCTGGGAATTACTAAATCCCAATTTCTGGATTAAATCTGTTTAATTCTGCTGTACTAGCCTGTCCATAGGAGTCAGACTTTCCTCTAGGAGACTCATAACTCTAGTTGGAAGGAAAACCACTTCATTCTTGCCTTTCATTAGAGGTGTCTGAGGAGAAATCTTAGTTGTATTCCTTTCCCTCCATCTTCTTCACTATTTTTTCTTCATATCTCTTTTGTTTCACTCTCAGCCATCTTTCTTTTGTCTTCTTGCTCATTTCTTACACCCTCTCTCAGACTCTCTCTTATTGCATCTTTGTTTTGGAAGGTGCTTGTAATGATTGTTGACAAAGCACTATAATCTCTTTTAGGAAAATGTTATGCTATCTATTAGGAATTTGAGTGATACATATGAGTTGACATATATACAGGTGACTTACCAATAGGTCCTGGAGATTGCACTGAAAAGAAATTGAAATTGGCATATTTAGTATGGGTAGTAGGATGAAGAATACATTTTTCATTCGTTTTATTCTAGGGTGGGGCTTTGGCAGGTAGAGTAGGGGAGAGGCAGTGGTATCTGTAATGAGAACTAATCCAGCTATGTTAAGTATAGAACAAAGGGGGCACTTAGCATATTCTGCAATATTTCAGCCTGAAGTGAGGGTTTTTCCAGGATCCTGTCAACCTAGAAGACATTAGGGAAAATTCTATACTTTTCGTTCCTGTCAGTAACAGTAGAAGATACCGCCTTTTCAAAGGACTGCTCTTGCACTAAAGTCTTTATTTTTGACCAACTAATATGTTCCAGGATAGGCATTTGGGTAGGACGGAAGCTCTTCTCACTGACTGTTGCTTTGGTGTCTGTGGGCAAAGAGTCAATAAAACCTCAGTTTTTGATGAGAATTTGGCCTTCAGGTGATTTTCTAGCACTGATCCCCTGGTGACCTGATAGAGATTGTAAGTCTGCTATGTTATTTGCCAACATTGCTTTTACTTAAGAATGATTCTTGGTTGGTAAATTGCACATGAACTGGGAGAACTATAAATTCCTGTTAGAAAGCCATACCTTTGGCTTCCCTGAATGTAGTGATGATGTATTTGGGCATGTTTCTGAGATCCCTACAAGTTATGTATATGGAGTTCTTGCAGGAAATTTAGCTCTTGGAGCTTCTAAGCCAGGGCAGCTCCAGTCCTGAGCCAATGGAGGCCAAAGAGAATAGTTCCTGGCTGGCTCTGTGGACACCTGCAGAGACCACTGGGAGGACTACTCCCACCCCAGAGGTATGGCTGGTGCCGCCCTGCTGGCAAGTGTGCCTTGGGTCCTACGAGCAGTCTGGTGCCAGGGGAGGGCTACGATAATCTTCTGAGTCTGCATGGCTAGTTGAATTTAAAACCACCCCTCCTCCAAGTGGGCATTGCACCACCTTTATTCTCCACAGCTCATCAATGCATGGCACTCATGATGGGAAATATTCCGGTTCTGACCCACAAACCATTCCCCCACAAAACTAGAAGATAGCTTACCAGTTCTGAATATCCTGGGCTCTTAGCTGTAGTCAAGCTAGAAATTTAGGTATTTTGCAAAAGTAATTTAATACTTGCTTTGATTGTCTCTATAAAAAAGTGCCCTTGATCCTGGACTAGAACTTCTAGGATTCCTGCCCTTTGGTGTGAGGCTCTAAATCTTTGGACAGATAATCATTTCAAATTTTGTTTTGTCTTTTGTTGCTCTATATATTTTATTCCCCTTTTCCACTCTTAATTTGTGACTCTTTGTATCCTCCTTTCCTCTTTTTCTCAGCTTTATTTACATTCATTTACTCTTCTTTTTTCTCATATCTGCCAATTTACTTAATATTGCCTTCCAATTTTTTCTCTTGATGTTTTCCTTAACTCATATCTTCATTCTCTTTTATACTTTGTATTGCACTTTCTCTGACTTCCTTTACCCATATAAGCCATTTTGTCCCCTGAATTCTAACATTTGAAGTTCATTTTATTCTTTGCTAATAAACCTTTATAACACCCAAAATGAAAGTGGAAGGAACTCAACTACGAGTCAGGGAAACTTCAATTCTAGCTTTGTTATTAACTAGCCAACCCTCTCCCTATTGTTTTGAGAAATGATTCCTGAGCCTCAGTTTCCTCATTTCTAAAGATGAGTATATAACTCCTTCTTCCACTACCTATGGAACATTTGTAGATCCAATAATTTGAGAGTTAGAAAAACTGTAAGACATTATAGAAGTCACTCAAAGAATATGGTAGGTATAAATACAAGACTCATATTCATTTTATCAGATGACTATAGGGGGACCTCAAATCATATTTCTTTACTTTTATAATTAAAAAATTATTAATTTTTAAAGGAATACTATAATTGAGTGTGTGAAGCTGTAATTGTTTGCTGTTACTTTATGAACATGTAATTTTGGAAATCTCATCTTGGAACCTAACCATTACTTGTAATGTTTCCATGGAAAAATGCATTAGAGAAAGTTGCTAGGTGTTGGTGAAGATAGATTCTGTCTTAGAGAGAAATTGTCAGAGCAATTAGAAATGAAAAGTAACTTAAAGTTTTCATTATTTTACAAAATGAAGATAATCTAATAATAACAATTATTTGCACAGAAGGCAAGAAGTTTATGTGCCATATTCTAAATCTTTATTATATACTAGAGGCCCAATGCATGAAGATTCATGCAAGAATGGGCCTTCCTTCCCCTGGCTGCCAGCACCACCTTCACTCTGGCTGGAGCCACCTTTCTGCTCTAGCCCAGAGCCCGCCTTTCCACCTTCCCATGCTGCCCAGAGGCTCTGAGTGGCTGGAGTGGTACAGGACACTTGCATTAGTCGCCATGGCGCTCAGCGCCTGCGTGTGCAAATTAACCCACCATATTTGTTGGGTTAATTGGCATACTCACTCCTGATTGGCTGGTGGGTGTCGTGAAGGTACGGTCAATTAGCATGTTACTCTTTTATTATTGTAGATTGGCTCTAAAGAGCTAGATTATATACTTAAGTGGTAATGGCTCAGAAAGGACCATCCCATGGGGGTCTTATTTTCAGTTCGTATTTCAGCTTCAGAGTGAATATTTTTTTAAATGTGGAACTTGGGAAAATCCAAGCTCTCAGAATTCTGGGTAGGGGAATGAGGCAGTGGAATCACTTGATACTGGAGTCTGTGGGAATGAATCATTGAAATAAAAATAGAATGACATTCTAAGCATTGTAAAGGATCAATAGACATAGCTGAGACTTAGGTGACTTACCAATGGTTTTCTGAGTGAGCTCTAAAATAAATAAATAGAAGGGAAGAGAAAAGAAGTAAAACAAATCAGTAGGTGCTTTAAGGCTCTGGGGTGTGCTGCATTTGGGTAGCGGGGTGTTGACTCTTACTGGGATACTCAGGCAATCTCATACATATAAGGGCCTCCTCTTCTGATGGGCCACTAAGAGGATAAGTAGCAAAGGTACTAGGGAGAGGGCATACATTTAGTCCATTTAAACCCTTGTAGAGGATTGAAAAAGACCCCCTCTCCATTTAAACTTAATTTTCTTCCTTTCTCTCATGATTTCACTTATGTCTATCTCACTCTGTTTTTAAAAGCCCTTTGCGTAATATTGATAAGGCACTGGAAACCTTCTGCAAGGGCTCATCTTCCACTCTACAGTTTATGTTTAGCAGTGGGATGTACATTCACAAGCTCATCAATGACTTACTGAAATGCTAGGTAGAAAGATACCAAAAGGCCAAGAAAATGTGAACCTCAAAGCCTGGAAATCCCAATATGAAATCAGGGAAGGATCCCTACAACGCTGCTGGAAATTAAAATGTTCCACAGTAGAGAATCAGTGAACTTACTTATAGGTCCTGTCGCTCCAGCTGAGGAACCAGAGAGGGAGAGAGAAGGAGATAGACAGGTTAGTATGCGTCACCACTGTGAAGGAAATACCCACCCCTAACACTCACTCTGGAGGAGATGTCAGAATGGAAATCTGAGGGAGATCGAGGGTTGCTTGTATTGCAGTCCTCGGACAGGTGCCAAGGAGCACAGTGTAGGGGACCTACAAGAATAGAGGCTTCCCCTATTTTAAATGATGGTAAAACATTTAAGAGGAGTGGGAAAGATTCATTCCACACTAATTTGTAATAACTCTTCTCTTCTTACATTTTTTTTCTTCCTGTGCCTCCCCTCCCCCGCCCCCATTCCATTAGGGACTTGTTATTTGAAAAGTGGACCCTGCTTGTTGAGAGAGCATTATGAGTGCTAGGAAGGTCCTCTTCTTTCTATTTTCTTAGGTTGGCCCATGGGCTTTGCTTTCTCTCTACTCAATGCAGAGATCCCGTTAAACTGTGTCATAGGAATGCCAAGGGTGTTGAGAAATGTGGTACAAAAACAGGTAGGTCACTCCTAACCTTGCAGGTCAGAAATCAAAGGAACCAGAAGGGGGAAAAATTGATACTTACGAATAGGCGCTGAAAATTGCACTGAAATACAAGAGGAGAAAAATCAGTGTGGTTTTATATTAACAGAATTCTCATGCCACCAATATTCTCTTTAAAGAATCTGTGAAGCAACTCAAGCAGAGGGAGAACTATTGCTGCAGCACCTGTAGTGTGCAAACCATAACCCTCCCACCAGGTCACGTCACTCACTGTTCATAGTAAGTGAGGAATCAGACTGAAGGTTGTCAGCTCTTCTTCGCTTCCATCCCTCCTCTCTTCCCTGTCCACCCCGCAGCTGTCTCAGAGGGTAGAGATTCTTTAGGGTCGGGTAACATGTCAGTTTATCTCCTTTTTCATCCCCACTGCCTCCTTTGTCTTTATTATGCTTTATGCTTTTGCCTTTTCCTAGAATAACCTATTCTTGACCTTCCTCCCAGCTTAGAAAAAGCCAACTAATAGCTGTTTTGATTGTCTTGGTAATTATTTTAAATAAAATTATTTAGCTTTCCCTTGTCTTAAGCTCAGTGACAATTCAGGGCTTTTTTTTTTCTTTTTTTTTTTTTTTTCTGATGATTTGGGCAATAGGAGGTGTCAGGAGATTCAACTGTAACCAAGAGGCATGAATGGGAAAGCCTACAGCTATAGAAAAGGAAACATCTAGAGTGAGGAGATGGCCCCATATCCCACAGAAGACCCAAGTATGTCAGAATTAAGAAACAATAAAGGAACTCACTTATGGGTCCAATAGCTCCAGCTAAAATAGGACAGAAACAAGACAATTAGAATGGTTCTTTGGCACAGGAGAATACAGTATGCACTGCAATTATTTTTGGGAAAACATCAGAAATGTAGGCAACAGGAGCAAAATTTCCATTCCATTCGAGGAGCAAATAGGTTTCTTCTTTCATCCTCACCCTGGGGGACCACAGTGGCTACTGTGATCTGACAGGGGAGCTGCGGGGTGCAGGGTGGCGGTCCTTCCCCGGGGGGCGGGTGTCTGCGTCTCTGCAGATTACACAGGCTGCCGCCTTTCTCCCAGCGGGGCTCATTGGAACATGCTTATGAAGACTCGCTAGCCTCTTCTGAAGCAGGCAGTGGGAATTTCTGTGTCCTGAGGGTGGTGACCTGGGCTCCCTTATTCAACAGAGTGACTTGGCCTGAGTGTCTTAGTATAAGAGGGGATGGAAACTGGACTCCAGACCTTCGAAGGGATGGTTAGTGGGTGGAGGCACTAGACCCACATGGATCTTGTTAACATGCAGATTCTGGTCCAGTAGCTCTGAGCATGGCCGTTAGGCTGAGATTGTGCATTTCTGACAAACTCCAGGGTGATGCCCGTGCCGATTTTGGGGCCTACTTTAAGCAGCAAGGCCACAGAGCCTGGTAACACCTCAGGGTGCATGTACATTCCCATGTGCCACTGGCTTTCTTTTCTAGATCCACTGCCTCTCACTCATCCATCACTCTTTTTTTCCCTTTTAATTTTATTTATATTGTCGACACTATTACAGATGTCCCTGATTTTCCCCCTTTGTCCACCTCTATCCAGCCTTGACCCCCTCCCTCTGGACCTCACCACACTGCTGTCTGTGCCCGCTGGCTGTTCTCTCACCTTCGTTCATCCAGTCCGTCCCACCCACCTCCCCTCTGTTTCCTCCCAGTGCTTCTGCCAGAGATGTTGGCTGTGATGTCACTTAAAATGCTGCCAGGATAGGTCTTCCAGGCTGACCCATTCACAGCAGGGCATGTGCATTCCCCACACCCATCCCTGACAGCTGGGGACCCTCAGTCGGGGGAGGGGGGCTTACTGCCCTCTTCCTCCGAGTGCTGCTGGGATTTTCAGCAGGAAGCTTTCTGGCCTTTCTGTCTAACCCTTATTCTTAGCACTTACTTTTGCTGTTCCATCTCAAGATGGTGAGAAAATTAAAACATAGTACTTCCTCACAGAGGCCCCAGCTACTAAGGTAACAATGGGAAAAAAGAAGGGGAACGGAGCTGAGTGTTTGCAGGGAAATAAAGACATCCGGGAACAGGACTCTCACATCCCGGCGTGTAGCGGATGAAAGCGCAGAAAAGTACTTACTTATGGCTCCTGCCGTGCTGGCTGCAACACAAACACAAAGAGGGAAGTCAGAGGGGGCAGACGGAGGGTGTGCGCACACTTCAAGCCTCCGCACCTCCCAGATTGGCAGGCGGCAGTGAGAGGTGCGAGGCATGTTCTCTCCTTCCCCTGCGCGCCTTACTGTTCCGTTACCCGCGGGGGCTCTCGCCCTCCCTGCGGCTTTCCAGTTTCCAGCCCCACCTGCCCCTGGTCTGGCAGGCTACTCTGACCTGCCCAGGAGGTACACATCCCGCTCTCCCCACGCTTGCTTGCTGACACCACACCCTGGTCTCAGCCCGCCATGAAGGAATGTAATACAATTTCTTAAACTCTCACAGTGGCTCCTGGTGCTGCAGACCTAATATTTTAGTACTGAAACCTGGGATATGCTGAGGGAGCCCGTGGGGACCCCCACTCCCAGCGCAGCCTTCTCCAGACGGCAACGCCGTTCAAATTTCTGGTAAGAGTCACTGCCCTTGACTCTCTGATTTGTGGGCTTTTGCCCCATGAAAGTCCTGTGCATTGGGCCAGCGGGCCCACTCTTCCGGGACCAGGTGCCTGGCTACCCGGTGTTGGTGGGACGCCCTAACATAGCGGTCTGCCTTCCTCTTCTCTCTGGTGCTTGTTCGATGGTTGGGACTCCTTCCCTTCGGACCTCTCACCGCCAGGATGGGCTTCTTACTCACCTCTCCCCTCCCACCACACCAACCCATTATGGGGAACCAGCACCCCTTTGGGTTGCCTCTTACGGAATCTTGACCGCCTCAACCTCACAGCAAACACAGACCCAGATGGCTCATTTTCTACTGCAACACGGCTTGGCCCCAGTATAAACTGAACAATGAGTCTGTCTGACCTAAAACCGACACTTTCAATTTCAGTACCTCAGTGACTTAGACAACTGGTGCCAGGGCACCCGGAAGTGCTGGGAGATTCCCTATATCCGGCCGCCTTCCTTCTCCACAGCCGCCCATCTCTGAAGGACTGACAGCTGACCAAATTCCCCTTCTTCATGCTGACCCTTCCTCCGTGTGGACTCTCTTTGACTGAGCTGATCATTCAGTCCCAAGACCTACTGCTCCTCTCTTACTGACCATTCTCTCCTGCAGTCTCCTCTCCTCTCCCCTCTTTCAAATAGAAAACCACAATATTTGTCTCTTGAATAATTAGAAAAATCTACCCTCAAGCTTTAAAAAGAGAGATTGATTTTCTTTTGTAATACAGCTTAGCCCCAATACCATTAAGTCTGGCCTACAAATGAATCTCTAAATTGTAGCACTGCTCTCCAATTCAATTTGTTTTTCAAATGTTTAAAGCCCCTTTACCAAGATAGGGATTTAAGGGAAACTTTCCTCACGGTCCTGGCAAACGGCTTGCCTCTCACAAAGGCAGAACAGCCTGCTGCCCCCCGCCCCCCGCCCCCCCCCCCTTTCTCAGGGAGCAGCAGCCACAAGACTGCGGACGCCTGTTTGCAGAACTGCAGGCACCTGCCTAACAGTCCCGCACTACCGGGAGCGGAGCTCGTCATCACCCAGACCTTAGCATGCCCCCTCGAAGGAAAGGCACACATGGAAAGCATGATAAAGAAATGGTTTGGGTCTGTTAAGGGCTGAGAAATTTTGGGACACATTTTATCCAATAGACAGCCTCAGGCCTTCGGAAAAAGTTACCAAAAACTAGCCTTAGGACCCCAGATTCCCACCGAGCAACTGGTAGAAAAGGCTTCCCGTGTTTGTAACACCAGAGGAAGAGCAAGAAAGCCATCGATAGGAACAAGCAGCTCCATTTGAAGCCACGTGTCGCCTCAAGGGCGTTGTTGCTTCCTCTGCCACGAGTTTAGCCACTGGAAGAGGGCCGTTCCAGGGCTGGAAGGTCCCCAGGGCCAGAGCCCGCCCACACGATGGCCTTGAACCGATGGGGCCCAGCACTCCTGTCAGCCCCCACTCAGGGCATCACCACGGAAGGGATGGCCAAGGCTGGCCCTCAATGTGACAGGTAAGACAATGAAATTGTTTTAGACAGGGGGCTGCTTACTCTCTCACCAAGGCCTCTTCCTTCCAAAACCCATGTGATCACTGCGGTGAATGGGCATCGTCAACGCTACCCTTTCACTCTGCCCCTCAACTGCAGCCATGCCTTTCAGAAGCTACAGGGAGGGATACAGCCCCTCCTCTTGTAAGGAAAGAATGTGGTGATTTTGAATCCAAGTGGCTGGCAAGCCAGTGGGGCCTGCTCCCTCCTCCCTGCCTCTCATAATAAAGGCTGCCCATAAGGCAGTCACTATGGCAGACTTAATGAAATCACTCAGGGCCCTGACGAAAACCCAGCTCTCTTCCTCTCCTGCCTCACGGAGGTCTTACAGAAATTTACCAACTTAGACCCCACCTCCCCAGAGGGAGCCCTTCTTCTGAACACCCATTTTACCTCCCAGTCAGCCCCCAACATATGCTGCAAACTCTGAAAAGTAGACACAGGTCCACAAACCCCTCAAAAAGACCGCGTTAACCTGGCCTTCAAGGTCTTTAGTAATAAAAATGAGGAGACCCAAATCCAAAAACAAAGGAGAGATCAGGCCAAGGCTGAGGCCCAGAAGGAGGCCTTTCAGCTCCCAGCCACTGTTCCCACAAACCCCATACAGAGTGCCTGTCCTCCAACCGAGGGTAAGTCAGGGGCTAAGCCTCTTCTGGGCCCACGCTTCAAATGCAACAAGGAAGGACACTGGACCAAGTCCTGCCCAAACCTGAGAGCCCCACCCGAGGTGCGGAAGGGAAGGCCACTGGAAATCAGACTGTAGTCTGACCCCTCCAGGTCGGACCTTGGCCAGTCCAGCTAGACTGCCCTCTGGATCAAGTTAAGAGCTCCCAGACCTCCTGGGACTGGCCACCAAAGACTTATACTGCCCAGGCCCTGACAAAGCCCCACAGACGTCCATCACCAGAACAGAGCCTCGAGTAATGATTGTGGTGACAGGTCACCTGATCTCCTTTTTAATTGACACTGGGACCACTTATTCTGCCCTCCCTGAATTCACTGGGACCCTTGTCCCCTCCTCAGGCTCTATTATGGGTTAATAGATTAGTCTCACAGCCATTGGCTGCCTCACTTCTACACTGCATCTTACTAAACACTCCCTTTATCCACTCTCTTCTCATCCTACCTTGGTGCCTGACCCCTATCCTAGGGAAGGATATTCTCTCCAAATTTATTGCCTCTATCACACTAAGTTCCCTTGAACCTTCTTCCCACTTGTCAGCCTCAGCCTCCTCCTGACACCCACCCCCAGCCCTAAAGCTGCCCCCTTAGACCTCTTACTGGTGGACCTTGTCATATGGGGCATCTTGATCAACACCTATGAAATTTTACTCTTGAACTTCAACCCTCTTTCAAGTGCGGGCAAGCTATACAGTTACCCAAACAGCCCACTTCTCAAAGCCTGTTCTGTTCTCAGCCTGGCCTACCATATCAGCAACCTTCCCAACAACTGACAACTCCCAGTTCTGTCCAGGTCAACCTCTTTCCCGTGCTAGCTATTTCCCATGGCAGAATAGCAACCCACAGTTACAATCTAACTGCCGTCAACTCCCCTCCCACGGCCTCATACATTCTAAATTTTGGGTAAAGACTCCCAAAGCCTATTTCTTTCACACGGACAGATCCCAACACCAATACATCACAGCAGCTAATCTGGACTGTCCTGCCACAAGGATTTAGGGACAGTCCTCACCTATTTGGTCAGGCCCTAGCCTCAGACTTCCATACCTCGACTTAATTCCCAGCACCCTCCTCCAATATGTCGATGATCTTCTGTTATGCAGTCCTTCTCTAACTCCCTCCCAACTACACATCCATGCCCTTCTCAATTTCCTAGGTAATGGAAGGGGCCAGTAAATTAGCTTATAGGGCCTTAAAAATCCAACAACAACTTTCAGAATCCTGGGGCTCCTGGCTACAGAATCTAAACTGGGCCTCCTGGCTTCTACCTCTATCAGACCCTTCTAAAGCTCTTCCTGGAACTCATCTTTGGCCTGTGTATCCTAAGAGCCCTTTCTTCCTTCCTCCAAAACCACATTCAGGCAATTGCCAACAGATCCATAGGGGAAGTGATGCTATCCCAGACCTACACTAGATACCATCCTCTCCCTCAATCACCAACTAATTAGGGACATCTCTACATCCCACCTAAGCATGAAGAAGTTACAGAAGAATGAGATTGGCCTCCCTCATCAACCCCAGCTTAGAGAAGCCCCAGTTTACATGAACCCCAGCTTACAAAAAAAGAAAAAGAATCTGGAATTTAGGCATATTCTCTACCTTCCCCTGCACTCAGTACTTTTCCAATACCCCCTGCTTGGGGCTCTCAACCTCCCTGTGGTATTCCTATTATTCTCATTTCAGGTTTTGCAAGACATGACTAACAGATTCCAGTTTCCAATCTTAGCCCGCTGTGAGAGAATGTAATAAAATTTCTTAAACTCTCACATCTTTTGGCCTGGCCCCTGTGGGCATGGACCTAACAAAAGATAAATCTGCATTGCTCCCCTTTTTCTTTAGGAGACTGATGAGATCAGAGATCCTGCAATTAGTTTTTTGGTTTTCAATTTTTACTGTGTTCTTGCTATCAAATCCTTCTTAGTTTCTGTTTGTTTTTGATAAACAACTCCATCCAAACTGAGGATTTTTCTCTTACCTTGTAATTAATTAATTAATTATTATTTTTATTAGCAGAGTTTCCACTTTGCTAAGTAAGAAAATCATCAGTTACTTAGGGAATACTAGAATCAGCCTCAATTTCCTACACTAGTAAGTGAAAGGAGAACAGTAAAATAGTGAGTGTGGTCCCCCTTTCCTCAGTCTTTATAAGCCTCCTTAACCCTTTCCCCAGCACCCCAATAGTAGTTCTCTGTAGAAAATTAAAAAGAACTGGGTTGAGAAATAGGGGAAACTTACAAAAAAGTCCTGGAGTTGCTTTTAAGCTTTGTGTATCACCTATAATGAAAATTGACAAGAACTGAGAAAAATAAATGTTTGATGCTTAAACCAAAAAGGAAAGGAAAGAAAGTTGACAAATATGAGTTTGATTTAAATTTTCAGAGGGCATGGAGTGTATGCAATCCTATTCCCCTCTCCCAGGTCACAAATCCTCTTGATGTTGAAGACCTGAGTCTCAGCTTTGCTCCTCTCTAGCTCTATGACTGGGTAAGTTTCTAAACCTGTGAAATATTATTTTTCTAATCTTTAAAATGGTAATGGTATCTCCTGTTTGGCTTATACTGCAGGGCTGCAGTGAAAAATGAAGGCTAATGAACAGGAAAACTGAGAAGTTCTATGAGAAATGGCAGGGAGAGAAATAGTCAGTGGCTACACAGGATTTATAAAACTTCTGCAAAGTAGTAAGTGTTCACTGCATTGGAGGCATTCTGCTTCATTTAACTTTTCTCTTACCATCTCTATTTCTTTCTTTTATTCCTTACTAGAGGCCTGGTGCACAAAATTCATGAACAGGTGTGTGTGTGTGTGTCCCTCAGCCCAGCCTGCACCATCTCCAATCTGGGACCCCTTGAGAGATGTCCTACTGCCCGTTTAGGCCTGATTCTGGTGGGATCGGGCCTAAACGGGCAGTCGGACATCCCTCTCACAATCCAGACTGCTGGCTCCCAACTGCTGCCTGCCTGCCTGCCTGCCTGCCTGATTGCCCCTAACCGCTTCTGCCTGCCAGCCTGATCACCCCCTAACCAGGCTGGCAGGGGAGGAACTTTCCAAATGACAATCCTAAATAATAAAGAGGTGATATGCAAATTGACCATCACTCCAACACACAAGATGGTTGCCCCCATGTGGTCAAAGATGGCCGCCCCCATGTGGACACAAGATGGCTGCCACAAGATGGGCAGTTGTGGGCGATCAGGCCAGCAGTGGAGGGCAGTTGGGAGGGACCAGGCCTGCAGGGGAGGGCAGTTGTGGGGGCCCAGGCCTGCAGGGGAGGGCAGTTGGGAGCAACCAGGCCTGCAGGGGTGGGCAGTTGGGAGTGACCATGCCTGCAGGGGAGGACAGTTAGAGGTGACCAGGCTGGCAGGGGAGGAACTTGCCAGCCCGATTGCCCCTAACTGTCCTCCCCTGCCAGCCTGTTCACCCCTAACTGCCCTCCCCTGCTGGCCCAGTCACCCCTAACTGCCCTTCTTTGTCAGCCTGGTTGCCCCTAACTTCCCTCCCCTGCCAGCCTGGTCACCTCTAACTGTCCTCCCCTGCAGGCATGGTCACTCCCAACTGCCCACCCCTGCAGGCCTGGTTGCTCCCAACTGCCCTCCCCTGCAGGCCTGGTCGCCCCTAACTGCTCTCCTCTGCTGGCCTCGTCACCCCCAACTGCCCTCCCCTGCAGGCCTGGGCCCTCCCAACTGCCCTCCCCTGCAGGCCTGGTCCCTCCCAACTGCCCTCCACTGCTGGCCTGATCACCCACAACTGCCCATCTTGTGGCAGCCATCTTGTGTCCACATGAGGGCGGCCATCTTTGACCACATGGGGGCAACCATCTTGTGTGTTGGAGTGATGGTCAATTTGCATATCACCTCTTTATTATTTAGGATCGTCATTTGGAAAGTTTCGAATGCTGCATTTCATGAAAAAATGTTCTTTTTCGTTTGTTAATATGTGTGATTTTACTCTTTAAAAACACTTTGTGTGTGTGTGTGTGTGTGTGTGTGTGTGTGTGTGTATTCCTTAGTCACCTTGAGACTTTATTATGTTCTTTGAAATTCCAGTGACTTTGTCAGTGGTCTGACAATTGTTTCTGCCTCAATAATAACTAATCTTAAAAACCTCTATATTGAAGAAAGTTTATTTATGAAATGAATTAATTTTTCCATGGAATTTCAAAGGTTTTGCATGTGTGTGAAATTATGACTGGCACTCTTAGAACCTATTTTGGTCTTTCATTTTTCTGTTCTGAAGATTTTCACTGAAATTCTTTCTCCTTTCTCCTTTCCTCACCACTCTTTCCTCTTTTACCTGCTCAACTCTTTGCTCTTTATGTGCTTTTAGTTCTCTTTGTTGAAATTTCTGTAAGTGCTGAAGCGTTATTTAAAAAAAAAATCATATCTAGTAGGAAAGCTTTGTGTGAGTTAAAAAACTTGGCAATTGATGTATCTTAAAATAATTACATGCAGTTGTTACCTGTGTATTTCTGGCTCTTTTTATTTTGTTGTGTTTTGAGGGAAATTGTAGCTTTTTACAGAAGTGATAAGATCTACCTTAGTACTTAAAATGAGATGTTAGTTTTCCTACATGGTATAAACTGAAGTAATATACAGCATTCCTACAATCAAATAGAGATAATTTAGAAAAGACAGCTCTCATATATTTAAGGTTTTTAAGATTTAGTAATATTAACCTATATTAGGAATGGCAAGTATATATGAGTTATGTGCTACTTGTGTCGAGTTAGTAGCAGGTCCTTGGAAGTGAGAAGAATTTTAGGTTGCCTGTGGGCTAAACAGGAAAGAGAACTATTATCAATTACTGAAGTCTGCCATGGGGAAAGTCTGGGCATAGGTGGACCACATCATGTATTTAGTATTTCTGGCCTAAAGCAATATAGAATAATGAGGACAAAGGAAATTTTTGAACTGAGAGTTTTGTGGCCTTGCTCAGCTGAAGACAAATAAGTAGGGTGGTCAAAGGTATCCACTTATTGATTTTTATGAGTGGAGAAGACTTGAATATCTTGCCAAAATTCTATTGTGTATTTTTGGATATTCTGTCTAATGAAGATATCAGAAGCAGTTCTTTTAGAGAGTACCACATTTTCCATACTTGTCAGAAATACTGGTTGTCTTTGTGGGGGTCCAGCAGGTCTCATGAATTGGGAATTTGTCTGTTATAAGGGGCGATTTATCAATATAGTGGTGATATTGGCCATTTGAAAAGTTGCCCATTCCGTATCTAGAAGCATTCAAATTCAAAATTTTAAATAATGCAAATGGTAAGATTTCATTCTTTTTGTGGCTGAATAATATTCCATTGTATGTATGTACCACATCTTAATTATCCAGTTGTCTATTGATGGGCCTTGAGGGTATTATGCTAGGTGAAATAAGTCAGCCAGAGAAAGACAAAGATCATATGATTTCACTTATAGGTGGAATCTAAAGAACAGTATAAGTGGACAAATAAAACAGAAACAGACTCATAGATACAAAGAACTAACTATAGAGATGGGTGGGGTGCTGGGTGAAAAGGGTGAAGGGAGTAAGAAGTACAATTGGCAGTTACAAAATAGTCCTGGGGATGTAAAGTAAAGCATAGAGAATAGAGTCAATTATATTGTAATAACTATGTATGGTGCCAGGTGTGTTCTATATTTATGGGAAATCACTTTGTAAATTATATAAATGTTTAATCACTATGCTGTACACCTGAAACTACTTTAAAATAATAATGAAGGGAAAAAAAGAAAAAACCTGAGGGATTCTGAGATGTGCCACTTGCTCCCAACCCCAAACTGGATTTACCATTACACTATGGAGCAATAAACCTGGAAAACCAACTGAAGTCTAGATGATCTGAAATATAACCAAGGAGTACAGAAGAAGTCACATAGAGACTGGTAAGAAGGAAGGGGACATGGAAAGCGATAGGCCCCTCATGCAGGTGCAACAGAGGCAGTGGATATCATGGCTGTGGAACTCCCTCCTCCTAGGAGTGTAGTTTGCAACCCCATGTGGGGATCCCCAAACCCAGAGCAACAGAGATGGGAAGAGGAGTCTGCATAGCATCTGGTGATGGGAATCAGTGGGGATTCAGTTCACCTGTGAGACTGTGACTGCAGCCTGTCAGGGATGAACACGCTTATTGTTACAGCCTGGGGAGTTCAGGATCTGGACTCCAACTGCTGGTGAGGCCATTCTGCTGTACTTGGGTCCTATAGATGAGTCTGTTGTTACCCCAGCAGTGACTTTAAGGGGCCCTCTATTTTCTAGGAGGGCTTTTGGTGGAGACCCAGACAGTGACTAAGCTGTGTGATATGGGAAAGAGGATTGGTTTCCCCCACCTCAAGTGCATAGCTAGCGCTCCTTCCTCCAACTGTTGAGCAGCTTGGCCTTCCCCACTCTGCTGGGTTGGAGCTGGGCAGGGCTAGGGCTTTCAGCCAGTCCTGCTGGGTTCAGAGCCCATGCAGAGCTGGGGTGTTTGACTCTGCTATGCTGAGACCAACCTCATAAGGGACCAGAGTGCCATGCAAGGCTGAATTTCAACCCTGACCTGCTTGGTTTGGTGGCGGGGGGTGGTGTGGTGGGGAGCCATGCAGAACTGGGATTTTCAAACTGTGTCTTCCAGGAAGGCTTCTGTTCAGAAGCCAGATGAGCGAGTGCTGGGCTGTTTGGTCACATTTTGGGGAGGCATAGCCAAACTTCCCTGCAAATTCAACCAGTGCTACCTGGGGAAGGAGAAGAAGTGTCCACTCCTCTCCTACAGGGTTGTGGGCACCCCCCCAAATGGGATACTGTTTAGATTAGCCAAGAACCACTGGGTGCAGTTCTATGGGGGGCGGGGGAGAGTGGCTTGGAATGGGGACATTCAAAGCATGAAAATCTCAGAGACTATTGTCTGAGATTGGGTCGAAGTGCTTAGACCCCTCTTGCAGGCTGGCAGCATCATGCCCAAAGGGAGACTCTTTTGATCTATCCTCCTGAGCCGAGGGTCTCTGAGCTTGCTTCTGAAGAGGGGATGGCTTGCTGTACCCAACCTGAACCTTCAGCAAGCTCCCCTAGGGGGAAATAGGGTTGGAGACTCTGGCAGAGACTGAAGTGTTTGGTTTTGAAGGAGAGGCTACTTTCCCCTCATTGAGTGCCTGACAGTGTAATCCCCAAGTAGGGAACCCCCTAGCCCTATCTTAGCTAGCTTGGCTCAACCTACAGCTTCTCTTTGAAAGGCTCTGGAAGAAGACCAGGCAACCTCAGGAGGAGGTAGAGTAGCTGACAAGTGGAGTCAGACTCCAGGGAGCCTTGGTCCTTTTACAGATCTGCCCCCAGCTTTAAGCTGAAAAAAGCTGACCTGTTTGCACAGGTTGGCCCCTCCCATGCACATTAACATCCAATAGATGCAGACACAAACAGTGAACAGCTTAGCAGCTATATAGGCAGGTAGCCCAAGGCCATCTACACACAAAATCTACCTGAACCCCATCAGACCATGCCAGAATTCGACCCAACTAGCCACACAAACAGCACATCCAAAGGGGGATTCCATCAGGCACAAGACCCTTTTTGGAACAACCCCACTTCATGGATCTTCCCAGCATAGTGTCTCAAGGTTTAACTTTATAGTCACCCAGCCTGAAAGGTTAACTCCACCCAAAAAAAGGCCAACAGCATTCAAGACTCAACTACAACAGGGGATGCACAGAACCCACAAGAAATATTCCTAGAGCACAGGTGATCTGGAAGGTTGTGCTACTGAGCCCAACAAGACACCTTCATCATAAAACCATCATAACAAGAATAGGAGTCACAGCAGATCTACCAAATACACAGAAAAAATAGGGGAGACAAAGAGAAGTACTCCAAATAAAAGAACAGGAAAAATCCCCAGAAAAAGAATTAAATGAAATTGATGAAATGAAAGCAACCAAAATACCAGATGCAAAGTTTAAAACAATGATTATAAGGATGCTCAAGGATCTTAGGGGAATAATGGATGATTTCAGTGAGAATTTAAACACAGAGATAGTAAGTATTAAAAAGGACATCCTATCTAATAATAGACAAATATGCAAATTGACCATACCTCCGACACACCCACAAGCCACGCCCACCATCCAATCAGAGCGAGTATGCAAATTAACCCAAACCAAGATGGCTACAGCCACAGAGAGCAAGGTTTCCAAGGTAACAGAGGAAGCCAAGCTTTCTGCCAGCCTTTGCAGGCCTAAGCCTCTACTCAAGCTACAAAGTTTCAATTATAGAAGGTAAACAAATTCAAACAAATGGCAGCAGAATGGAGCTTGAGAGAGCAGGCCAAGGTTGTCACCGGCAACAGGGGAAGCAAAGCTTTCTGAACACCCTGGCCAGGCCCACCCGCTTAAGGCAACAAAGTTTCAATTATAACCCCAACACAAATGGCTGCAGGCCTCGGAGGGAGCCCCAGGCTTGGCTCCGCTCCAGGCTACAAAGTTTCAATTGTAGAAGGAAAATAAATTCCAGATACCAGGGCCTCTGCTTGGGTTGCCAGGGGGCGTGGACGGCCTGCAAACCACCACAGGCCCCTCACTCAGGCTGCCCCATGCTCCAAGGGAACTCCCACCCTGATCAGGGACACCCTTCAGGGCAAACCAGCTGGCCCCCACCCCTGTACCAGGCCTTTATCCTATCTAATAAAAGAGTACTATGCAGATTGATTATCACTGCAACACAGAATATAGCTGCCCCCAAGTGGTCAAAGATCCTGCCCCCATGTGGACACAGGATGGCCACCACAAGATGGCCAGCAGGAGAGGGCAGTTGGGAGGCACCAAGCCTGCAAGGGAGGGAAGTTGGAAGTGATCAACCCTGCAGGAGAGGGCAGTTAGGGGTGACCAGGCTGGCAGAGGAGGGAAGTTGGGGGCAAACAGGCTGGCAGGGGAGCAGTTAAGCATCAACCAGGCTGGCAGCGGAGTGGTTAGGGGGTGATCAGGCTGGCAGGCAGAAGTGGTTAGGGGCAATCAGGAAGGCAGGCAGGCAAGCAGTTGGGAGCCAGCAGTCCTGGATTGTGAGAGGGATGTCCGACTGCCCGGGGATCGGGCCTAAATGGGCAGTCGGACATCCCTTGAGGGGTCCCAGATTGGAGAGGGTACAGGCAACCCCCCTCCATGCACGAATTTCGTGCACCGGGCCTCTAATAAAAACCATAAAAAAGAACCAGTCAGAAATGATAAATACAATATCTGAAATGAGGAATACACTGGAAGAAATTAACATTAGTTAAGATAAAGCAGAGGACTGAATCAGTGAATTAGAAGACAAGATAACAGTAAGCACCCAAGCAGAGCATGAAAAAAAAAATGAGGAAAGTCTAAGGGACCTCTGAGACAACATCAAGCATAACAACATCCGCATTATAGGGGTCCAGCAGGAGAAGAGAGTGAGCAATGGATAGAGAACCTGTTTGCTGAAATAAGAGTAGAAAAATTTCCTAACCTGGTAAAGGAAAAAGTCACACAAGCTCAGGAAGCATACAGTCTCAATCAAGATGAACCCAAAGAGATCCACACTAAGACACATCATAATTAAAATGGCAAAAATTAAAGACAAAGAGAGAATCTTAAATGCAGCAAGAGAGAGACTACAAGAGAGTTCTCATAAAGCTGTCAGCTGATTTTTCAACAGAAACACTTAATGCCAGAGGGATTGGCATGAAGTATTCAAAGTGATGAAAAATAGATACTCTATCCAGCAATGTTATCATTTAAAATTGAAGGAGAAGTAAAGAACTTTCCAGACAAAAAAGACTAAAGGAATTCATTTCTACCAACCCAGTATTGTAAGCAATGTTAAGGGGACTGCTTTTTAAAAAAGATAAATATAGCCCTGTCAGTGTAACTCAGTGGTTGAGTGTTGACCTATGAACCAGGAGGTCACGGTTCAATTCCTGGTCAGGTCACATGCCCAGATTGTGGGTTTGAACTCCAGTGGAGGGTGTGCAGTAAGCAGCCAATCAATGATTCTCTCTTATAATTGATGTTTCTATCTCCCTTTCCCTTCTTCTATGAAATCAATAAAAAAATATAAAAAGGGATAAATATATATAGAGAGGAACATGGTTATAAAGAAAAAATGGCAGTAAGTACCTATCAACAATAACTTTAAATGTAACTGGATTAAAGACTCCAATCAAAAGACATAGTGTAGCTGAATGAATAAGAAAACAAGAGACATACAAAAGTCAGAACAAAGGATATACACAGACTGAAAGTGAAGTTATGGCAAAAAAACAATTCCATGCAAATTGAAACAAACAAAAAAGTCAGAATAGCAATACTTATATCTGACAAAATAGACCTCAAAGTGAAGGACATAACATGAAGTAAATAAGATCACTACATAATACTAAAGGGATTGATCCAACAAGAGAATATAACCCTTGTAAACATATATGCACCCAATATAGAAGCACCTAAACATATAAAGAAAATCTTGGTGGGCTTTAAGGGAGAGATCAACAGCAATCCTACCTAATAATAGACAAATATGCAAATTGACCATACCTCTGCCACGCCCACAAGCCACACTCACCATCCAATCAGAACAAGTATGCAAATTAACCCAACCAAGATGGCTACAGCCACAGAGAACAAGGTTTCCTAGGTAACAGAGGAAGCCAAGCTTTCCACCTGCCCTTGCCAGGCCTAAGCCTCCACTCAAGCTACAAAGTTTCAATTATAGAAGGTAAACAAATTCAAACAGAAATGGTGGTAGAATGGAGCTTGAGAGAGCAGGCCAGGGTTGCCGGCAGCAACAGGGGAAGCAAAGCTTTCCACACACCCTGGCCGAGCCCACCCGCTTAAGGCTATAAAGTTTCAATTATAACCCCAACAGAAATGGCTGCCAGCCACAGAGGGAGCCCCAGGCTTGGCTCCGCTCCAGGCTACAAAGTTTCAATTGTAGAAGGAAAATAAATTCCAGATACCAGGGCCTCCACTTGGGTTGCCAGGGGGCATGGACGGCCTGCAAACCACCACAGGCCCCTCGCTCAGGCCACCCCACACCCCAAGGGAACCCCCACCCTGATCAGGGACACCCTTCAGGGCAAACCAGCTGGCCCCCACCCCTGTACCAGGCCTCTATCCTATCTAATAAAAGAGTAATATGAAGATTGATCATCACTGCAACACACAATATAGCTGCCCCCAAGTGGTCAAAGATCCTGCCCCCATGTGGACACAAGAAGGCCACCACAAGATGGCCAGCAGGGGAGGGCAGTTGAGAAGGACCAGGCCTGCAAAGGAGGGCAGTTGGAGGTGATCAACCCTGCAGGAGAGGGCAGTTAGGGGTGACCAGGCCAGCAGAGGAGGGAAGTTGGGGGCAAACAGGCTGGCAGTGGAGTGGTTAGGGGGTGATCAGGCTGGCAGGCAAAAGTGGTTAGGGGCAATCAGGAAGGCAGGCAGGCAAGCAGTTGGGAGCCAGCAGTCCTGGATTGTGAGAGGGATGTCCGACAGCCCGTTTATGCCCGATCCCGGTGGGACATCCCTCGAGGGGTCCTAGATTGGAGAGGGTACAGGCTGGGCTGAGGGACAACCCACCTCCGTGCACGAATTTCATGCACCAGGCCTCTAGTACAGTCATAACATGGGATTTTAAAACCCTACTGTCAACAGTGGAAAGATCTTCTAGACCAGTGGTCGGCAAACTCATTAGTCAACAGAGCCAAATATCAACAGTACAACGATTGAAATTTATTTTGAGAGCCAAATTTTTAAAACTTAAACTATATAGGTAGGTACATTGTTAGGGTACTCCTAAGCTGGCCTTTGCTAAAAACTCAAGGGACCAAAGAGCTGCATGTGGCTCGTGAGCCATGGTTTGCCGACCACTTTTCTAGACAAGGAATCCATAAGGACACGGCAACCTTAAATGACACATAGATTGCATAAATTTAATTGATATTTACAAAACATTTCATCCCAAAACAGCAGAGTATACATTCTTCTTAAGTACACATGGAACATTCTCAAAGACAGACCACATGTAAGGCCACAAAATAGGTATTAACAAATTTAAGAGGATTTAAATCATACCAAGCATCATCTCGAATCTTAATGACATGAAACTATAAATCAACTACAATAAATAAATTCAAAACATTCAAACACATAATAGGCTAAATAGCATGTTATTAAACAATGAATGGGTTAACAATGAGATCAAGGAAGAAATTAAAAACTTCCTGGAAACAAACACATAACAACCCAAAATCTATGGGACACAGCAAAAGCAATTCTGAGAGGGAAGTTCATAGCATTACCTACTTCCTTCAAGAAACAATAAAAATATCTAATAAACTATCTAGCCCTAAGACTAAAACAATTAGAAAGAAAATAACAAGAAAACCCCAGATTAAGGAGAAGGAAATAATAAGATCAGAACAGAAATAAGTGACAAAGACACTTAAAACAAATATACCACAATACAAAAGATCACTTAAACTAGGAGCTTTGAAAAGATAAACAAAATTGATGAACTTTTAGCCAGACTCATCAAGAAGCAAAGAGAGAAGACCCAAATAAAATAAAATCAGAAATGAAAGAGTTGAAGTAACAACTAACATCACAGAAATACAAAGGGTTGTAAGAAAATACTATGAACAACTATATGCCAACAAATTGGACAACCTGGGAAAAATGGACAAATTCCTAGAAACATACAATCTTCCACAACTGAATCAGGAAGAATCAGAAAAACTGAAAAGACTGCTAACAATGAGTTATATTAGAGCAGAAATAATAAAAAAAAAATCTCCTGACAAATAAAAGTCCTGAGCAGGACAGCTTCACAGGCAAATTTTAAGACATTCAAAGAAGAACTAGCACCTACACTCCTCAAACTATTCCAAAAAATTCAGGAGAAGGCAACACTTCCAACTTTTTTTTTTTTTTTTTTACAATCCCATCATTATCCTAATTCCAAAAGCTAATAAAGACACTTCAAAGAAAGAAAATTATAGGCTAAAATCCCTGATGAACATAAATGCTAAAATCCTCAACAAAATATTAGCAAACCAGATCCAGCAATACATTAAAGATTACATACCATTGTCAAGTGTGTTTTATCCTAGAGATGCAAGGTTGGTACAATATTCACAAATCAATAAATGTGATACATCACATAAACAAAATGAAAGATAAAAATTGCATGGTCATAACAATTGATGCAGAAAAAAACATTTGATAAAATCTGGCACCCATTTATGTTAAACACTCTCAACAAAGTAGGAATAGAGGGATCATATCTCAACATAATAAAGGCCACATATAAAAAACCTACAGCTAGTATCATACTCAATGGACATAATCTAAAAGCATTTCCCTAAGATCAAGAATAAGACAGCAATGTCGCTTTCACCACTGTTATTTAACATAGTACTGGAAATCCTAGCCATGGTGATCAGACAAGAAGAAGAAATAAAAGGCATTGAAATTGGGAAGGAGGAAGTAAAACTGTCATTATTCACAGATGACATGATATATTGTACATAGGAAACCCTACAGAGTCCATAAAAAATGACTAGAGCTAATATATGGATTTGGCAAAGTAGCAGGATACAAAATTAATACCCAGAAATCAGTGGCATTTTTATACACAAATAATGAAGTATAAGAAAAAAAAGAACTAATAACATTCATTTAGTATTGCAACAAAAAATATGGTACTTAGGAATAAACTTAATCAAGGAGGTAAAACACCTGTACTCAGAAAACTATAGGACATTGAAGAAAGAAACTGAGGAAGATACAAATAAGTGGAGGCATATTCCATGTTCATGGATTAGAAGAATTAACATCATTAAAATGCCCATACTACCCAGAGCAATCTGTAGATTCAATATAATTCCTGTTAAAATACCAATGGCATGTTTCACATATCTAGAACAAGTATTCCAAAAATTTATATGGAACTAAAAAAGGACTTCAAATAACCTCAGCAATCTTGAGAAAGAAGAACAAAGTTGGAGTTTCACAATAACTGATATCAACTATTCTACAAAGCCATTGTGATCAAAACAGCCTGGCACTGGCATAAGAACAGGCATATAGATTTAGGACAGAACAGAGAGCCCAGAAATCAACCCACACCTACAAGGTCAATTAATATTTGACAAGGGAGCCAAGAACATATAATGGGGTAAAGACAGTCTCTTCAATAAATAGTATTGGGAAAATTGAACAGATACAAGCAAAAATATGAAATTAGACCACTGATTTACACTATACAAAAGATAAACTAAAAATGGATAAAATACTTAAAAAGTAAGTTGTGAAACCTTAAGAAACCTAGAAGAAAACATAGGCAGTAAAATCTTAGACATCTCTCATAGCAACATTTTTGGTGATATGTGCCCTACGGCAATGAAAATAAAGCAAAAAATAAATAAATGGGACTACATCAAATTAACAAGATTCTGCACAGCAAAAGAAACCATCAACAAAATGAAAAAGGAACTCACTGTATGGAGAACACATTTGCCAATGATATATCTGATAAGGGGTTAACTCCAAATATTTAAAGAACTTAACACCAGGAAGACAAATAACCCAATTAAAAAATGGACAAAGGAACTTAATAAATACTTCTCCAAAGAGGACATGCAGATGGCCAAAGATATGAAAAATGTTCAACATCACTAATCATCAGAGTGATGCAAATTAAAACTACAATGAGATTCTCACCTCCCACTTTCCAGAATGGCTACCATCAATAAATTAACCAACAACAAGTGTGGAGAAAAGGGAGTCCTAGTGCACTGTTGGTGGGAATGCTGACTGTTGCAGCCACTACAGGAAACAGTTTGGGATTTCCTGAAAATATTAAAAATGGAACTATTTCACTGACTCAGTCTTCTCACTTCTGAGAATATTTCCTAAGAATCCCAAAACATCAATCAAAAAGAATATATGCATCCCTATATTCATAGCAGCATTATTTATAATAGCTAAAATCTGGTAACAGCCTAAGTGCCCCTCAGTAGATGAGTATATAAAAAAGCTGTGGTACATTTATACAATGGAATACTACGTGGCCATAAAAAAAAGAAAGAAATCTTGCCTTTCTGTGACAGCATGGATGGACCCAGAGATTATTATGCTATGTGGAATATGTAAAAGACAAATACCATATGACCTCACTTACATGTGGAATCTAATGAACAAATTAAACTGATGGACAAAATAGAAACAGAGGCATGGATACATGGAACAGACTGACAGATCTCAGAGGGGCTGGGGGAGGGTGGACAGGATGAAAGAAGGTGAAGGAATTAGCCAAAGCACATATATGCATAACCTATAGACACATACCACAGTGTGGTGATGACCAGAGGGAAGGGGGCTTGAGGGAGGGTGAGAGGTGGGCCAAGGGTGGGTGATGGGACACCTTTAATAGTATAAACAATAAAAATAAAGTAAAAAAAAATAAAAAAAAATAGTGCTATTCTGGCCAAAGCACATGTGCAGGTGGCATGGGGTTAGAGGGTTGCTAATTTGGGAGCTCTGCTTTGAGGAAGGCTGGGATCTAGGTGAGCACCCTGCATACTTGAACTACAGGGCAGTGAGACTGGCATCGCACAGGCTGTGGCCTGAGTTGGGATTGGCCAAATGAAACACGTATTTCCATTAATGTAAGGATAAGTGTCTTGTTGGATCACATTTAATTAAAGCTTAAGATTCACAAACGTGTGCAGGTTGGGAAGCACCTTTAAGTGGTGGTATTTTTTTAGAAAAAATAATGAAATAGTGATATACATAATTCTATCTTTGAACAAGAAGCAATTTTGCTAGTTGAAAATATGACCAAATATAGAATTCAATGTGAAAAATTTTACCACAAGCACATAACTCAGAAGGAAAAAAAGGTGTCCAACCAGGACTATTTGTTTCTGAAATTTTGTTATATTTTGGGGTCATTTTATTTTATTTCCTCAGTTTTCTGTCCCGCATTTCTCAATCTTCTCTTCCTTTAGAAATTGTGTTCATTTTTCTTTGACAATAAATGGAAATTGATTCTAGGACACTGAGTTAAGGTTTATCACCTCGATTGTCCCCTTCTCCATTTATTTCTTCTAATTTCCCTCACTACTCTGCCCAGTTCTCTAATTTTTCAACTGTTTATTGAAATTAGTTATGTAACTGATTTAATACCTAAATGAGAGTTCAAATAACTTGTCTAAATTCAAAGAATCAGTAGGGAGGGAGCTGGATGCAGCTCGGGGCAGCCTGGCTGCAGCGCTGCGTGCGTCACTGCTAGGCAACAGTCCCTCTGTGTACCTGAAACACTTCAATTAACAAACATGTTACAAGTGGCTTTTAGGAGGTCTTACTATCCTGTTCTCAGTTCTTGGAGAAATAATGCATGGTTCCCATAGCAAGGGTGAAAGACAACTTTTTTACCAAGCCCACAGCCAAAGTGGACAGCATAATTTCCTCCTTTGTGGTTGGAATATAGGTAGAGACACAGAGTCAAGGGAAGTCTCTTTGGGGTGGAAGAAAATCAGATCTCTGTACTTCAAGGAGTTGTTAATGGATGAAGAAAATATAAATAGAAATGAGAAGCTATGGCTGCTGATGAGATAGGTGGGGTTGGGAGATGAGGTCAAAAACATGAGTGGAGGCATTTGCTTGAAAACAACATGGGTGTTTAATTGTCTAGAACAATTAAAAAGTGAGACAGGTGAGCATGATATGGGTAAGGTAAGCAATGAAGGAGAAGGTGGAGAATCACGAGCCTCAAGCCCTGTCACTCTGACACGCAGGGAGCAGGTGGGACAGGGAGCGCCCTCTGCCTAGTGCAGGAGTCCTGCACTACCAGACTTTGCAACAAGAAGAAAAACTTACTCACAGATCCTTGCAGTAACGCTAAGGCACAATAAGAAATATTTAAATCAGTCTAGAGCTAATGCTTTCAATAATCCACCCCTGTCCCAGGAGTCTTTCCAGAAATGTGCCCCAGGATGCACTAGGCTCTCCGCTGCCCAGCGGGCACATAGGTTGGCACACCTGCTGGTGTGGAGTCCTCTTCCCCCTGGGACTCTAGCCGGGAGTGAACGTTTTCTGCGGAGTATTCAGGTTTACTATACTCCCAACATCCCGATTTCATTCATTTCCCGTATTTTCCATTCCCTCCTCTCTTTCCTTTCTCTTTTCATTTTGAATGTCTCCTCTCCATAATGGGATTGCTTCAAGAATCAGAGAAAAGGAATGTTAGAAAGGTTCAAATTTATCAGTATAAAAGAAAACTGAGGCTGAGAGGGGAGAAGCCCTAGGCCTGTGGATGCTAAAAATCATACAATATTCCCCCTCATTCATGTTTCCACTGTCCATGGTTTCAGTTACCTGCAGTCAACTGCAGTTATAAATACCAAATGGAAACTTCCAGAAATAAACAATACAGATGTCTTAAATTGCACGCTGTTCTGAGTAGTGTGTTGACATCTTGCCCTGTCCTGCCCTGTGCCCCTGGGACGTGCATCATCCCTTGGTCTAATGTATCAGGCTGTAGAGCCAGGGGTCCTCAAACTTTTTAAACAGGGGCCCAGTTCACTGTCCCTCAGAGAGAAGGAGGGGAGTCGGAGAGTGCGGCGCACATTTCACACATGCGCACTGCGGGCCCGGACGAGTCGGCTGCTAAGCAGGACAGGCAGTGGCGGCAAAAACACTCAGCGGGCTGCATGTGGCCCGCGGGCCGGGCTGTAGTTTGAGGACCCCTGCTATAGACACTCCCTGCCTGTCAGTCACTCCCTGCCTGTCAGTCACTCCCTGCCTGTCAGTCACTCCCTGCCTGTCAGTCACTTAGTAGCTGGCTGGGTTATCGGATTGACTGTGGAGGTATCACAGGACTCGTGTTCAAAGTAACTCCCGTTTTACTTCATAATGGCTACCAAGTGATGCTGGCAATTTGGCTATGCCAGAGAGAAGCTGTAAACTTATCCTAGGTATGTACAGCAAAAAACCACAGTCTTCATAAGGTTCGGTACTATCTGCAGCTTCAGGCATCCACTGGGAGTCTGGGAACGTATCCCCATGGATAAGGCAGGACACTACTGTAGGCAGTTTTAGCCTCCAACATTCTGAGTCTACGCTCAGTGTACTTTTCTTCTATACCCCAAACAATTTTCTCCTCTTTCTATTCTTTTGGAATATTCCTTTAAATAGTAATTTACTTTTTCCTAAATATGGATTCTTCTAATTTTACTGTTCTTTTTATTAATTTCTGTAGTGTTCCTCTTGGAAAATAATGTAAATTATAGGGAAGACCTAGGAGTTTTGATGATATTAATCATGAGAAATCATAGTAATATGCAAACTACTATGAAATGCACCCTCAGTATTCAGCGGAGAAGGTTGAGCATTTGTCTTAGTTGCCTTGTGTTGGTGTTAAGTTGCTAGTGAAGTTTGATAGTGTCCACCATCTTTTGGGACCTTATTTAACTAATCTCTAAAATGACAAGTTTAACAATACTCTTTTCAGCTCAACTTTTAATGATTGACTTAGTCTAAATTTACAAACTGAAGTCCTATATTTCTGGACTTCAGCCTTATCTGATAAAATCTAGGATTGTGGGGGAGCAAAAGGCTGGCATTCTAAACTGAGGGCCCGCCTAGAAGAGAGCAGACAGGCAGAACAGTTTCCCAGACACCCAGGGTTGATGGTGGAAGAACAGCCAGGCATTGCTCAGTCCCCTTGTGGGCTGTGCTAAATGGACACGCAGATACATTCATGAGGGCTGCTGCTAAAAGGCACTCAAGTTAACCCCCCTTTGAAGAGAGACCTCAGAAAGAAGCCCTTACACTCCCCTCCAGGGAGCTCCAAATCCTTGATGCCACCTGTGGCATGATTTGGTCACGATGTTTAAGGATCCTGTGCTTTGGCTGTGCAAATGGCCCAGAGAGACAGAGGACTGGTGATGATCATGGAGGCCATTTCCTCTTGTGTTTCAGGCTTTGGGAAGCTGAAGCTTTTATGGGAACTCGGATGACTTAGACTGGCTTAAACTTTCTTTAATTGCCCTCTGTACTCCTTTCTTTTTACCCATTTACTCCTTTCTATTTCCTAAATTGAGAAATAGAAAAGAGACTTAAATATGACTCCTGGAGTTGACACTGAAGAATAAAGATTAAAATCCATCCAAGTCTGGATTAATTGTTTTAAAAAGCATAGGGTTCTCACTGAACTCTTTTTAGAAAGGGACTCTGGTTCTCATTAAGTAATGTGAGTGACCAGATATTAGAATGCTTGGATGTGAATCTCTGTTTCTCTACTTACTAGCTGTGTGAGCCTGCACAATTCCTTAACTTTTTGGTCCCTAAGTTTGTTTATTTTACATGGAGGATTTATGTCTACTTCATAAGAGTGCTATGAAGATGTAGAGGGCCTGGGGCAGCATGGCACATATACTAAATATACTTATTGATTATTACATTATTGTTTAAATTGCAGTCTTTATCTATGTGTCCCTTAGAGGGATGGACCACAGCTTCCTCTGCCTTGGGAACTCTGCTGGCCTGAGATTTTCAAATAAATAACAGGATTAGGCCCTTTGAGCTCCTGGTTTGGGAGCCGCTTTCCCAACTCACCACCGTCCAGTGAGCGCGGGTGAGGTTGATCTCACAAGAGGGCCGCCCTCATTTGGCAGGACTACACATCCTACTGAACTTCAGGAGTAAATAGCTCCCTGGTGGCCCCATCCAACTTCCAGCCAAACACTCTACCTTCTTCATCATCAGAGGGTGATTCTCATTTTAGTATCATAATGATTGGTATAACTCTTACTCTGATTTTCTTTCCATCCCTCCTTCCTCTCTAAACTCTCAACACACCATGCTGTTCTCTTCACTATCTTTTTAAAAATAAGCCCAACTGTCCTTTGAAATACTGTCTCTTTCAGCCCTCTGATCAAAGGCTAATTTTTGATCCCATATCCATATACAACAGAGCCTGGAAATAGTGCAAGAGAAATGAAAGATGTGAGTTTATTGTTTTACTTTGTTGAGCTTGGTATTTTCCAAGGGCAGCCTTTATAATATATATATATATATATAACATAAAACAACCTTATTTGTAGGATTGTATTATGTCACAGTATTGGACTAGCAAAGTAATTTTGAAATTTAGTTAATTTACACTTTTTAATTTTTAAATTACATTTTAAAAATTGAGTATTTTTTTACATATGCATAATATCCCAAATTCCTTGAAATCTTTTATTTCAAAAAGCTACTTTGGATTGAAAATCCAACATATTTCATGGTGTCCTGGGTATAGTTGGACAAGCACAGGATTTGGCATCCAAAGACTGAATTTAGAACCTCAGTTTTACCTTTATTAGCTAAATCCCCTAGGGCAAGTTAAATAATGTCCTTCAACTTCACTTTTCTCATCTGTAATTCCTTTAAATATGGATTCAATAAACATGGCTTTCTTTAATTCTCCCCCTGTCTTTTACTTCCATTTCCTGCCCTCTTCAAAACCCTCTTTCTTCTTTTGTTTTATCTCTCAAAGAAGTTATAATTATTTTGCTGGGCCCATCATGACTAGCTAAAACCATTTTAATCCTCTCTTTATCCTTTTTGTTTTTAAAATTTTTAATCCTCACCTGAGAATATGTTTTTATTGACTTTACAGAGAGAGAAAGAAGGAGAGGGAGAGGGAGAGAGAAACTCCAGTGTGAGACAGAAATATCAATTGGTTGCCTCCCGTATGTGCTCTGATGGGGGAGCACACCTGCAGCGTGGGTGTGTACCCTGACGAGGATTGAACCCCCAGCCTTTTGGTGAATGGGACAAAGCTCCAGCCAGTGAGCTACCCTGGCCAGGGCCTCTCTTTGTTCTTAACAAGTAGGTTTTTCAGTTTCTAAAATTTTCATTAATTTCAGATAAATGTCCAATGATGGGGAAGGAGGAGGATGAGGGACAAGAGCTGGGCAGAGAGGGTACCATCCCAGCCCTGTGTCACACAAAACGGAATAGAAATTGGGACTAGAAAAGGCCCTCAGCCCATTGTTCTTTTAAAAAGAGACACAAATCTAAAAGTTTATGTGGTTGTCTGGCTCAAAAGCTACACATTTGTTTGTTTGTTCGGGGAGTGTCGGTTCAGGGAAACCCAGGAGCACCAACTAGTGAGTATGGTTCCAGCACAGGGAGGTAGGAATCAGACGTCTGGCACCAGCCGGACGTGGGGACACCTCCAGGGAAGCTTCCCGCACCGCTCTGCACACAAAGCTTCGGAATTCTCAGAAGGCAGATAAGACCACTTCTCTCAGACCCTATCACATCCCTTGTCTCCATTCTCACTAGCTCCTTGCTCTCTTCCTTCTTCCCTGTTTCCCCAGCATTACAAGTTTGGGAATGTTTCCTATTTCCTGCTGACATGTCATCATGGTCAGCCACTAGAAAGTTTCATTACTTCCTGTACTTCTGGTTAATTACTGAGGTGTCTGCGTTATTTAGAAAAAAAGAAATTAAAGAAATGTAAAGTTAAGGCTTTGGCTGTGACTCAGTGAAGAAGTCTGGGCCATTTAGGAAAATGGCCCCGGGATTAAACGGGGCTAAGTGTCAGTACAATCGATGGAAAGTAAGGCACTTACCAATACTTGCTCGAGACGGTGCTGAAAGGAAACAAAATGAGAATGAGATCTGAGTTTCCAGGGAGAATTTCGGTTGCATAAGCGGCTGCATCAGGAAGAGGGTGTGGAGAGGGCAGCAAGGGTCACATTCACTTTCTAGTGTCAGTTGCAATGCAATGTGGCGGGCGGATGGACAGCCACTTATGGGTTGCTCTTGGGGTATACACTTCGAAGGTTGCACATTTTCTCAGTAATACTCTGGTGGTAGGGTAGAATTGTAAGATCTATGCAACCCATCTGTTAATTTCTTTCAGTAAGAGGCTAACAGTGTTTTGGGTATCACTAATTTCTCAGCCCATGGAAACTTTCTGCCTCTATCTTTCTTCTACTTCTGATCCTGCTTCTTCCTCCTCCTCCTCCTCTCTCTTCTCAATTTTCTTTCTCCCTTTTCCTCTTTATTTAAAAAATCCTTTTTTTTTTTGCAGCAAACTATTACTACTTAACTGCTTCAGCAGGGGGTTTCCAATTTGTATAAAGCGAAGCCGAATCAGCAAGTAAACATATGAGAAGATGCTCAATTTCAGGAGTGAGCAGGAAAATGAAAATGAAAACATTTTATGCTCATCAAAGTGGCAATAATGTGAAAGGATGACAAAACCTAGGGCTGTTACAGATGCCAGGTAACGGGAAACTTCCACACGTTTCAATAGCTAGTAAGTTAAAATGTGCCTAAATTGCATAATGTTCAGGCACAATGTGACTCATGAATCCACTTCAGGGTGTGTACCCCGGATAATCTGTTTCCCACTTACTTAAGGACATTTTTGCAGCATTATTTACGATGGCAGAAATTGGAAACATTGAGAATGCAGCAGTAGAGGAAAGAATAGAATAAATATTGTATATTCATAAGTTGGAAAAATTTTCAACAATTAAGATGCATAACCTGCATTTCTATATATCTCAATATTACAAAGGTGGTTTTTTTTGGGGGGTGGAAAGCAAGTTGCAATGATACTTTCAGAATGATGCCATTTTAGTGAAATTTTTAAAAGATACATACAAAACAATACTATATATTATTCAGTGATACATAGAAATTATATAAACATATGAAAATAAGCTTAAAAGAATTTAATACATCCATAAGTCTTTGGAAGAGTAGATTGGATCTAGGTTTGTGGACAAAAATTTTTACTTTATTTGCCACTTGAGAAATATGACAAAATATAATTTATCAAATCTAGAGTGTGAATTTATGTGTTAATTATTTTTGTAATTGATATCTATAGCTTCTTTAAGAGAAAGAAAAACAAATACAGAAACTACAGGACTTGCAAACCAGATGACAGTAGAATTGAAAGAAGAGCACAAAAACTTACCTGAGGAGTTGGCTGATGGTGCTACACACATACACACACACACACTCACACACACACACAGAAACATTAAGTGAATTATCAGAATCTGGATGGCTGACCTTAGTGTATCAGCTTCAATCATTGTAACCTCCTTTCAAAGGCGAGCCCTGGCCCAGGGAGATCCACTGGCCTGGTGGTGGGTACTGGAGGTCACCCCCACCAGCTCCCGCCCATCTGTTCAGTCTCCATAAAGGGTTTCATCTTTTAGTTGACAGATGCTATTCCTGTGAAACTTCCTGGCTTACATTTTTCTGTCCTCATCCGTTCCCTTTTTCCTTCTTGTCTCTTTTTCTCTTCTTCCCCCTAACCCCTATCACTTCCCCTTTTCACTCATCATTTTCTCTATTTTTTCCCTTGCCTCTCAATCAATTTGGAAACTTGTTTGTTACTGATAGACCACCCTAAACTAACACGGCCAGGAGACTTTAGCTCTCTCTTAGTATTTACATGAACTGATAGGGTCTCACATTCAACCAAGCAAAGTGTAATATGCTAATGATATGCTATGGCTGCTCAAACACTTGCTATAACGTGCACTGACCACCAGGGGGCAGATGCTCTGACTGGTAGGTTAGCTTGCTGCTGGGGTCCAGCTGATAGGGACTGAGTGAGATGGGCCAGACAGGCCCTGGAGCCCTCCCTGGCTGGCCAACCTCCCGTGTCCCTCCCCAACCCTGATTGTGCACTAGTGGGGTCCCTCAGCCTGGCCTGTGCCCTCTCACAATCTGGGACCCCTTAGGGGATGTTGGAGATTGTCTGAGTGTTCTGTGACCTAAAATTTGTTTCTTAGTGATGTCATGGAAACAGACTTTCTAAAAGATCTGAGGACAAAGCAAATTCCAAAGCAAATGAACAGTCATGTGTTCATTAAAGTGTAAAAATAAAAACTTCTGGAAGCGACTTGAGTTATGTTATATGATGATAGCATTTAATAGTTTATGCAAATATAAGTAGCTAAACTCTATCTAGAAATGTAAAGACAAGGTGTATTTTTTTCTCAGCTTATTTTTGGAAAAAGGGTGTTTTTCTTCCATACTTGGTTGCCATTGTGATGGGAATTAAGTGCAGAACACATAAAATCAGTGTTTTACATTAATGTTACTTATTTCTCATGGTTCTGTGAGTATTTTAAAAATACTAAATACTTAAAAAAGTAAATATTAAGAGATGATGAATACTTTCATGTGCTATACTTATGGTTGCTATAAAAATTAATATTAAAAATAAATTCAGTGCATTTAAAAAGTTTTGAATTACCATAGCAACTTTAATATAGAATATGTGATGTGTTTAAATTAAACTAAATTCACTAAGATTTAAATACTAAATTTAATGTACCTAAACTAATGTAATGATCTCACCTAGTATTTTCCTGTCAGAGAATTCCATTATCTCAAGTTGATGAGAAAATTTCTATTTCTATGTCAAGAAATTGTGTTTGAAAGACTAGTAGAGATTGGCAACTGAGAGATTTAGGATGATAGATTTAGAGGTGACTGGAAAGTCAGAGAAATAAATTGTGACTTGGTTTTATGAATTTTAAATTATGGCTTATTCAGATCAGACAACTGTAAAATGTTTACCAATGCACATTTTTGCTAAGAATGCTAGGGTAGCCTAGAATGGAAAGGAGCTACGATTGCAGACTGTAAACTGAAGAGTTGTAACCAGGAAATTAATAATGGTTACTAAATTGTGTAAGAATAAACTAAAGACATGAAACTTGAAGTCAGACTGTCTACGTTCATACCCTGGTTGAGTCACTTGGAAATGACTCAACCTGGCCCTAAGGCATTGGGCCAGTCACTAACACTTTTCATGCATATGCTTCTCTTGTATAAATTAGGGATAACAATCTATAGAGAATTAATTGATTATTTAAGAACTGATCATTAAGGTTCACCATGACTGGTGAGGAGAATAGGTAGTAAGAAGGCAAGAGTAGAAACATGGAAACCAGTTAGCAGGCAGTTGTAGTTCAGGCAAGAGATGTTGGGGCTTCAGTTAAGATTGTCATCATGGCCAAAAGTGGTCTAATTTGGGATGTGATTCAAAAGTATCAAGGATGGCATTTACTGGTGGATTAGATGAGAAGAGTGAGGGATGATTCCAAGGTAGATGGCCTGAGCAATTGGGTGGACACAGGTGCGAGTACCTGTGTGTAGTAGAAATCAGGACTTGGATTTTGGACATGTTAAGACTGAAATGCCTCTCATACATCTTCAAGACCATTGTATAGTGATTGTATAGGTTGTTCGCTGCACAAAGGGATATGGGGACTGAAATCCCTACCGGCGTCCCTGATGTGGGGCTGTATCCATCTGGTGGGAGAACTCCTCTCTCATTCACACCAAAGTAACGGATAAGCTAGTAGAAGCTTTGGGTAACCATAGCGGACTTTTTGGGTTCTTCATACTTGTGTGGTTGGCAGGGCTAGGGTTGTTTATAGATATAAAATAAAATAAAATTTAAAATGCCCACCAGAGTAACTAGCACATGGTAGGTACCAAGTGCATGCTAATTCTCTTCCTTCCCCAGAGTGCAGAGTTTTATTTCACTTATCTGTGTATCCTTCAATTCCTTACATTCGGGTTGCTTCTTGGTTAAATATGATGTTCCAATGAGGAGGTTGTTTCTCAATAAACATGAGATATAAGTGACAACAGTAGAAAATACCAGCACTTCTTTGTGCCCTTAGAATTTCAATGTGTGTGTTATACCCTATGTCAGCAGTTCTCAACCTGTGGGTCGCGACCTCTTTGGGGGTTGAACAACCCTTTCACAGGGGTCGCCTAAGACCAGCAGAAAACACAGATATTTACATTACGATTCATAACAGTAGCAAAATTACAGTTATGAAGTAGCAACAAAAATAATTTTATGGTTGGGGTGTCACCACAACATGAGGAACTGTATTAAAGGGTCTCAGCATTAGGAAGGTTGAGAACCACTGCCCTATGTAATATTTACAGGGATTTATTCCTCCACTTCTTAACATTTGTATTAAGAAAGGCATGCCAAATTGTTAGCATTTTTGAACTCTGGAACATTGAATTACATTTGAGTACTCAGATTTCTTTTGTTAACTTATTAGGAGGTGGATAGGAGAGGAACTTGGTTGCTCTGGGGAAAAGTTGCCTCATTGTATAAAAATGGATATTTCTCAACACTTCTCAGAATTTCTTTACTGTTCTTGGTTTCTTGTGTTTTATCTGGGTAGGTTTTATAGCCCCTCATGTTATAACAGGAAAACATTAATTTTCCTTGAATTTCACCATAATTTCTAAATATACTTACGTAGATCATCATATGAAGTGTCTAGAGGATTGAGGAAAAACATAAGATTCTTAATTTCTCATAAACAGATTCCTTTATTAATTTCTTAACAACGTGGTATCTAGCTTATTTACCACTTTCTGTCGAATATGAATGTCGGAGTCCTAAAAGACAAGATGGAAAAAATGAGACCTACCTTGACCACTATGTCTACATTATATTCTCATTAGGTGTAAATGTTTACCTCTTCCTCCTTCAGATCTCTGAGAGGAAAAATCTTTGCGGGAAAAATACTAGATTAAGTTTACTACAGCCCATCAAGAAATGTTTCACTATTAGTCTAAAGCTAACTGCTAAGAGATTTTTCTACTTTCCCAGATGTTCTCATTTTCTTTGGAATCCATTTCAGAAAAGAAAGAGGGGATGCCATTGTCCTTTGCTCCTCATTCTGGTTTGTCAGGACAGTTGAATCAGAGGTAAGAAGACTGATGGATCAAGAGACCATGTGTGAGGTACGGACAGCAAACAGAGTACCAAGCTGCCTCTGTTCTTTTCTCTGGGAGATATGAGTCTATATGCTTGGGGTGTGTGTGTGTGTGTGTGTGTGTGTGTGTGTGTGTGTGTGTGCATGTGTGTGTATGTATGTAGTATGTGTGTGTGCGTCCCTACAAAAAAGTAGAGTGAGCCTTGGAATCTCCTTAGAACCATCAGGTTTCTGGATGTCTTATTTAAAATAATCTTTATCATAATTCCTTACTCATTCCAGACCACATGTCCTGATTTGAGAGTCAGAGTATAGCTCTATTGTTAAGAAGAAATACTGAAATTCAGTATACTTTTATTCAGTATACAAATTTTTGCCTTAAATCAAGTGGGTATAGTATGGTGTAAGGATATGAGTATTGGACTCAGGTCCACAAACCTAGGTTCCCTAGACAACTACTTCCTTTTCCATGACTTTGGCTAAACCTCTTAAACTTTGAGCATCAATTGTATCTTCTAAAATGGAGATAATAAGTTGTGCTCACTCTTATATTGTACTTTATAGCTTACAAAGTATCTTTTCATGTATGCTATTCAATCTTCATGGCAACTCATGAATTATGCAGTTTATTCCTATTTTACACAATCAGGAATTGTTTTGGAGAGGTTCCTTAACCTTTCAAGATATTGGGATAAAGAGGAGCTGGAAAGAATTCTTCTTTTGTTTGTTTGTTAATCCTCACCCGAGGATTTTTCCATCTATTTAGAGGGAGTGGAAGAGAGAGGGAAAGACAGAGAGAAAGACTGATGTGAGAGAGACACATGGATTGATTGTCTCCTGCACATGCCCTGACCAGGGCCCAGGCCAGGGAGGAGCCTGCAACAGAGGTACATGACCTTGACTGGAATTGAACCCAGAACCCTTCGGTCGGCAGCCGACACTCTATCCACTGAGCCAAAGCGGCTAGGGCTGCAAAGAATTCTTTCAATACTCTTAACAAGGGGACATATTTGCCTCTTCTGAAGAAATGCATAAATCTTTCATACGTATATACATGTATAGAGAAATTGATTGGCGGTTGGATATTCTAACACCACAAGATGTGCTGACCTAACAAACCATGCTCAAAGGGAGATGCCTTTACTTTGTTCTCTAATGAACATATTCCTCCATCAATTCTCCGGTGGTTTCTAATCTACTTACCTCTACCATCCTCATAGTCCAGAAGACTGGCACCTGGAGAACAAAGGAGAAAGAGCTTCATGATTTTGCTTCTTGAAAATTATTGGGCCTTTAAGGGTCTGAGAGCTAAGGTAGACATGAACTCCTGGTAGTGAATAATGATGGAAATTGATTCACTTTGTAGGAACTAGAGACTGCATAAGTAGCAGGAGTAGATGATGACAAGTGACCATGACAGTCAACAGTTTCATTTTAGCGAGGCTAAATAATAATCAGAAGGGGCTTCAAAGTTGCTTTTCCTTCTTGGCACACCAGCACCTAGCTCCTCTTTTCCTTGTCTTACTATTTCCGGGTTATCTTTGTGCAACTTGGGCATCTCACTGGACAGTGCCAGGGAAATCCTGCTTCACCTCTGGAACTTGGTGCTCCTTATCAATCATAATGACCTTAGTTGTGCTCACTCGTATTATTTCTAGCTACATTAGATTCTTCCCCAGGCCACATTGCCAAGGCCCTCATAGCTATCAAATTTAGACTTTCTGCCTCATTGCCTGAGGAGTCAGCTATTTCCATAGCTTGATGTCTCTGTTGCTGCTCTCAGACCTCAGGCATCTGAAGAGAGCCTCAGAATTATGCAAAACGACACTACTAACTCTTTCGGTCCAAACCAGTTGCTGCATAGAAGTCTCTGGTGGATTTCTCCCAGTAACTTAGAGCTGCCAATACAATGGTAAACAAGACAGATTTGGTCACTGACTTACGAAAATTCATAATAAATGCTTACTATCTTTCTTTTTCTCATTGGCATAAGTACTTACTTTGTTCTGAATTGTATCTTGAGGCATCCATTTCTGTGGAAGAATTAAGCAAAAATAGATCAGTTGGCTACTTGTAAGAGAAGTTATTTCTCCTGTCCCTACTCTCCTCACTCTAAACTTCATTTCTCTCAAGGCTGCCTTTTGATCCGATGCATTACCTCCTTTCATTGTCTCTAACCAGCCCTGTGCTTCCTATCCTTCCACACCACCTAGTCTCCGAGGGACCATGGGACTGAGGATGAGAACTAGAGAGGGATGCAGCTGACTAGAAGGAAGTAGGAAAGATATTGAGAAAAATGCTGGAGAGACCGCATGGCCTAGAAATAGGTCATTGCCTTTATGAGCCCCACCTCTGTTTCCTTGACAAGTACTATTCTATATTTGTCTATTCTTATTATCTCCCCAATTTTAAGTAACTAAAATACTAGCTAGTGATGTCTACTAGCACAGTGTCTTCTCTCCCATTTTCCTCCTCAGGTAATTTTCCTTGGAGCTCAGATCATTTTCTTTTAGAGTATTCTGCTTATTAATATTGTTAAACTCAATCTGATGTTTTTAGTTGACATTATTGTTAATGTGAGCTTTGGGAGTTAAAAAAGATGGGTATATCATTAATAGGTCAGAGATTTGTTGATTCATGTATTGAAATTAATTTCCAGAATATTTGCAAAGTCTCTAGCTATCTGATAAGTAGAAATGAACTCAGACTACATCTTGGCATCCCTCCTTTTATGACTTTCGCAGGGAATCTCCATTTTGACTCATTGTTACTCACCATTTTGCTTGAGTCGTGTCCATCTTGTTAACAAAATAGCCAGAATAGCAAGTCCCAGTAGAGTCAGGATGACAGCCAAAGTTATTTCTGAAACAAAAACTCACCTGTATTTAGGCTCATTCACTATCAGAGACTTCTGGTCACCTCTTACTGTTGTCACCAGATAGACACCCTCCATCTGTTATCTCAACTCCTTTTTTCCTTTATCTTCCTCATCTGACCCTCCTCACATTTCTTCACCTGGCCATTTCTTAGCCTTTATGAAGGTTCTTTTTCTGAGATACTGAGAACTTTGGATGCTGTGTAACCTTAGTTTAGAGCAGTGGTCGGCAAACGCATTAGTCAACAGAGCCAAATATCAACAGTACAACAATTGAAATTTCTTTTGAGAGCCAAAATTTTTAAACTTAAACTTCTTCTAATGCCACTTCTTCAAAACAGACTCGCCCAGGCCATGGTATTTTATGGAAGAGCCACACTCAAGGGGCCAAAGAGCCACATGTGGCTCGCGAGCCGCAGTTTGCCGACCATGGGTTTAGGGTATGAAAGATTTCCTCCACAACTGAGCTCCTTACTCTTGCAAGTGGGAGAAGGTTAGAGAGAATTATAGTTTTGCAAAGCAATCCTCTGGGATGTGTGAAAACATATTGTTTTTATTTTTATGTAATTTTAGATTTAAAATTTAAATAGAAAACTATGCAATTTTATGTGATTTTAGATTTATTAGCTATAAAATTATTATAACATTTACAAATATACATATAGAAGAACTACATGCTAAAATAGGAAGTGAAGAAGGAAGGGAGGAGTGAGTGAGTGAGTGAATGAATGAATGAGTGAATGAACAAATGAACCAACAATAAATATGCCCGTGACAGCAAAATTGGCTGAAAAAAACTGAACTCTGAAAGGTAAGAAAATTAGTTACACCAAGATTTAGGCTACTGCAAAAAATCAGAAGGTGAATTCACCTCAAGATGTAATGACACACCTCCAATTAAGGCAGATTAGGCAAATGTCTACTGAATCTTTTAGGTGTTAGGTCATGTGAGAAAAACCTCCTGCCAAACCAAACTTCAAAAATATGCTCATCATGGACCACCAAATGAACAGCAAATAATCAATTTAGCCTTTATCATGTAAGACATAATTTTGTAACTGATGTGGAATGATCCTTAGGGAAAGAAGAGATAACCAGGTGGTATACTCAGATCAAACCTCTGGAAAGTAGTACTCCCTTTGACTGATGTGTGAGATGCTCTAGCTATGGAAATAATCTCCATTTATGTGGAAAATAAGAAGATGAATTGAGTAGATTGTAAAGTGAGCAATATTATAGGAAATTAGATAATAGGCTAAGGAATTTTCCTGTTGCTCTGAAGGATGGTTATTTTCTTTGAGCAGCTCAAACTTCATAAACCAAAGGAGAAATCAAGCTGAGTTGACTCAGGCTCCCAGAAGAATCAATAAGAGTGAAAGAAGAGAACTTGAAAGAGAGCAGGCAAGAAAGGTAAAACAGTTGTGTTATGGTCCCCAAAGAGAAAACTCCTGAACCAATAGTGTTGAGGAGGCCTCAGGGAGTCAGTCCATACCCCAAACTGCCATTTTCCAGGTATTGTCTTCGATGGGTTCTGTGTCATCTGGATTTCTTTGTCAGAGGGAGGTCAAGATAAAACTAACACCCCAAGCTCACTGTTTCTGAGTAGTATGAACTTGGATGTGGGGAAAGCCCTTGTAGACGGGTACAGAGAGTCACAGAGGAATTGTATGCCTCAGGTTGATCAGACCTGAGCAGGCTATAGAAGTGTGGCCTATGAAGGTTCCAGAATTTGTGTCATAACAAAGAATTAGAACTTCAGAGAGGCAAGAGAAAAGTAAAAGGAGGTCCAAGACTGGGAAGATTTCAGAATACTTTGGAGGACCTTAAATTTACTCTATGTGGGCTCTGGAATAATTTTTAATTTTCCAGAGACTGTGAGGGCAGAGCTTGTGTTTCAGTCAGCTTTGTAATGTTTGTGTCTGAGAATTCCTATAGAACAGGCACTTAATAAATTTTTCATGATTAAAAATGAGACAAATTTCTATATTTATGTTAAGAACTAGAGGCCCAGAGCACAAAATTCATGCACAGGGGGGGGGGGGGGGGGGGGCAAGGGCAGGGGTGTCCCTCAGCCCAGCCTGTACCTTCTCCAATATGGGACCCCTCAAAGGATGTCTGACTGCCCATTTAGGCATGATCCTGGTGGGATCGGGCCTAAATGGGCAGTCAGACAGCCCTCTCACAATTCAGGACTGCTGGCTCCCAACTGCTCGCCTGCCTGCCTTCCTGATTGCCCCTAACCCAGTGATGGCGAACCTATGACACGCATGTCAGCACTGACACGCGTAGCCATTTCTGATGACACGCTGCCGCTGAGGTGGCCGCATGCTGAGGATGAAACATTTGCGACTAGAGTCTTGGAGTTAGAGTCGCAAATGTTTCATCCTCCCCTATTAGACACTCTGTGCCGGAGGTCTGTAGGCCAAAACAACAGAAGTCCGGCACAGAGTGTCTAGTTCTGGGACTTCCGGTTAAGCCGGGATCTTTGCCCTCACTTCCGCCGGCAGAGCAGGGAGCAGTGGAACGCAGCAGGGGATGCATCTCTGGGGGCCCTGCCATTACCAGTAACCAAATAACAGTTAACCACAGCAACCATTATCTACTGTTCTGGGGTGTCATGGATTTCTAATCCATCATTACTGAGATAAGTGAGGGGGAGACTGGGAGAGGCGAGGGTTTGTGGCATGCTATGGGTGCCATTTCCCGCCATTAGAAATAGCGGCAGCCATTTTAATTCACATAAGGCACACCATCTTGCTCCATAGTGCAGACTCCATTTCACCACTATTACTGTTGTGCATCCTTATTAATCCCTATTTCTGCTTATTAACCCTGACCTTTCCTAAAAGACAGTTATATGCACCATTTTGTGGTTAGTCAGGCTAGTTAACCCCTAATTGCCTGCAGGCCTAACAAGCTATCTATAATTCTATCTTCTGTCACTGCCCCCCTGATGGAGAACCCACAAAATAAAAAACTAAGGTTAAGTAAAGGAAGTGGTAGTAGCAGTGGCCGACCCTTTCAAGAGACATGGACTGAGATGTATGGCTTTATAGAAAAAAATGGCAGATCATTTTGCGTTCTATGTACTGAAACAGTAGTAAGCAGAACGTGGAATATAAATAGACATTTTGAAACTAATCATTCCCAGCTCTTGGAAAAAAGTGAGGATGAAAGGAAGGAATACATTTCCAGGCAGCTACACCTTTATAAGAGCCAATCTAATTCCATCTTTAAATTTATGAAAGGCTCTACAAATTTAACATCTGCAAGTTTGAGCATTGCTCACTCTATAGCTCAGCATGGAAAAGCACTCAGTGAGGGAGAATTTATTAAAGAAACTCTCCTAAGATGTGTACCAGTTCTATTTCACGATATGCAGAATAAAGATGTAATTATTAAGAGAATATCTGAGTTACCACTCAGTAGAAATATCATAAAAGACCAAATAATGAGACTGAACACAAACGTACAACATCAATTAAAGAGACATAAGGAAGTGTAAATATTTTTCGATCTCTCTTGATGAAACTTCTGATGTCACATCACATGCTCAGTTGGCCATTATTGGTCGATATTCTGATGGTCTCACAATAAGAGAAGAGTTGATAAAGTTAGTATCAGTGTCAACAAGTAAATCAGGAAGTGAAGTATGTAAGGTTGTTATACAAACATTTCGTGACCTAAGCATTGATATCTCTAAAGTTGTGTCAGTGACTACAGATGGGGCACCAAATATGGTGGGGAAAAAAGTCAGATTTGTCAAATTGTTTACAGAAGCTATTGGACATCCGATTGTGCCTTTTCATTGTATTATCCATCAGGAGGCTTTATGTGCCAAGGAAGGATTCACCGACTTAAACGACTTAATGTCAGTTGTTACAAAAATAGTTAATTTAATAGCTGCTTGCCCCCTTCACAAGCGAGAATTTTCGGCACTTTTCCTGGAGGTTGATTCCACCTACAGTGGACTGCTAATGTACAATAATGTAAGATGGCTGAGCCGAGGCAAAGTTCTTGAGCGCTTTGTGGAGTGCTTTGAAGAAATTAAGGTATTTCTTGATGATAAGGATCTGGGAAACTTTCCTCAGCTTGATGATAAGTGGGTCAACACCCTGATGTTTTTTACAGATCTCTCTGTTCATACTAATGAACTGAACTTAAAGTTACAAGGTTTTGGCAAAAGTATTGACGTTATGTTTGGATACACAAAAGCTTTTGAAAGTAAAGTTAAAATTTTCAAGCGAGATGTAGAAACTAAAACTTATAAGTATTTTCCTCGAGTAACAAAGTATTTTGAGAAGGCCAGTGCAGCTGTACAAAATGAAATGGAACTCTTGCATATGAAGTACCAGCATGTTTTAGACTTGTTACTTGACCAGTTTAGGGATAGATTTAGTCAATTTAGAAGTCTAGAACAGACCATGAAAATAATTAAGTATCCTGAAGTAGTAGTCTACAGTAGTTTGGAATTAAATGGTTTCCAATGGATGCAAATTGATTATTTGGAGATGCAACTTGCAGAATTTCAAGACAGTATCTGGGCTCAGGTGTTTGTCGACTTGAGGTCAAAGCTTGAGAATCTGGAAAGGTGCCACTTGGAGAATCAAGAGGAGTGTCACTACGAACAGGAAATTTGGAGTGCCTGGAACCGACTACCAGACACTTTTAGCACCCTGAAAAATATAGCAATGGCTTTACTCACAATTTTTCCCTCTACATACTTTTGTGAGGCCTTATTCTCAGCATTAAATAATATCAAAACCAACAAAAGAAACAGATTGACAGATGAAGTTAGTAGCGCTTGCTTGGGCCTGACGTGTACAAAATACCAACCTTCAATTGAAGAATTTAGCCAATGAAATTCAGCAACAAAAAAGTCACTAATAGGCAGGTTAGTTAAAGAATTCCCCCTCCCCCTCACTTATCTTAGTTCATGGCACCCCACACAAGCTAAATAATATCAAGACCAACAAAAGAAACCAACTGACGGATGAACAAAGAAGTCACTAAGCAGGTAAGTTAAATATTTAGTTTTTGGTTTATTAAATACAATTATATATAACAATTATACATTTACGTTATTTAAACTATAAATATCACGAAATAATGTTTTTTCCTCAAAGTGACACACTACCCGAGTTATACTCAGTTTTTTGGCGAAGTTTGACACATCAAGCTCAAAAGGTTGCCCATCACTGCCCTAACCACTCCCCCGCCAACCTGATTGATGCCTAACTGCTCCCCTGCCAGCCTGTTTGCCCCTAACTACCCTTCCCTGCAGGCCTGGTCACTCTTAACTGCTCTCCCCTGCAGGCCTGATCACCCCTAACTGCCCTCCCCTGCAGGTCCGGTCCCCCACAACTGCTCTCCCCTGCAGGCCCGGGTCGCCCCCAACTGCCCTTCCCTGCAGGCCTGGTCACCCCCAACTTCCCTCCTCTGCTGGCCTGGTCACCCCTAACTGCCCTCCCCTGCTGGCCTGATCACCCACATCTGCCCTCCCTTGCAGGCCTGGTCCCTCCCAACTGCCCTCCCCTGCTGGCCATCTTGTGTCCACATGGGGGCAGGATCTTTGACCACATGGGGCACCCATCTTGTGTGTTGGAGTGATGGTCAATTTGCATATTATCCTTTTATTAGATAGGATAGATAGGATAGAGGCCTGGTGCATGGGTGGGGGCCAGCTGGTTTGCCCTGAAGGGTGTCCCAGATCAGGGTGGGGGTTCCCTTGGGGCATGGGATGGCCTGGGCGAGGGGCCTCTGGTGGTTTGCAGGCTGGCCATGCCCCCCGATGATCCAAGTGGAGGCCCTGGTATCTGGGATTTATTTATCTTCTATAGTTGAAACTTTGTAGCCTTGAGCTGAGCCAAGCCTTCTGCTCACTCCATGGCTGCAGCCATTTCTGTTGTGATTTATTTATCTTCTATAATTGAAACTTTGTAGCCTTAAGCAGAGGCCTGGGCCGGTCAGGGTGTGCGGAAAGCTTGGCTTCCTCCATTGCCGGGGAAACCCAAGCCTCCCTCCTGCTCTCTCCATGGCAGCAGCCATTTTGGGTTAATTTGCATACTCGCTTCTGATTGGCTGGTGGGCATGGCTTGTGGGTGTAGCAGAGTGATGGTTAATTTGCACATTACTCTTTTATTAGATAGGATAAACAGTAAATGAAGGGTAAACTGAGTTGTTGGGGTTAGATAGTAAGGGAAAGTCAGAGGTTTGTGGTGATAGGAAGAATGAGCCAGTGGGCGGGGTTTCATAGCCAGTGTGGAGAACAGGGGAGTAATAGCTTTTCCTTTTTATTGAGTGTCTATAAGCTATCAGGCTCTGTAATAGGTACTTTACAAGTACAAACTCATTTAATCCTGAATAACCTGCAAAATGAAAACCTTCAAGACTGAGCCACCTGAACTCACCCAGCCAACAAAAGGCAGTTTCTGACTCTAAATCCCACAGTATTCACAAAGCCACACTTCATTTCAGTCTTGAGGCTGACTGTCCATGATGGCATTTTTCAGGCGAAGTAGTCAGTCTCGGGGGGACAGTGACGTCCTCCAATTTCAGGATGCATCACCTTCCAGGTCTGGGTAGCTTGGGACTACCTTAATTTTTAAAATCAACTTTGATAGTTAAAATTCTTATTTAGTCTATTTTATTCTCTAGGTTGATGATGGAGGAGTCATTTAAATTTTTTACACATGTAAATTTAAATAACTAGTATTTCAACAATCACCCCACAATTTATTTCAGTAAAGACTCATTGATAGAGACAATTTCATTCTTATTATACTACAAAGTGATTAGAACCATCATAAGTCCAATAGTCAATTATAATGATTAATTATATAATTTTGAGTAATAGTACATCATAATAGAATCACTAGGACTTAATTACATAACATTTTGTAAAATAGACTAGTACCTCAGCCTGGTTTCTGAATTGTAACTCTCCAACTATAGAATAAATGTAAACTGACAGCAAAGTTTGAATGGAGGAAACACGGTAAGTCTATGATAGTACACTCATAGCTACTGCTATCATCATAAAATCTGAACCTGAACTCAAAATAAACCAACAAAACTAACTACCCTTGTGATGGCTAGTTTTATGTGGCAACCTGACTAGGCTATAACACCTGTCTAGATGTTTCTGTGAAAGATTTTTTTTAATGTGATAAACATTTACAATCACAAGACTAAGTACAGCAGGCTACTTCCCATAATCTGTGTGGGGCTCCTTTAATCAATTGTAAGTCTCAAGAGCAAAGACAGATTTTTCATGGAAAAACTAATATTCCTTAAGACTGTATCATAGAAACTCTGCCTTAGTTTCTGGCCAGCTTGGCCTGCCCTGTGGATTTTGAACACAAGACTGTAGTAATAGCAACTCTTACATGAATTTGCTGGCCCACCCTACAGATTTCAGGATTGCCAGCGCCCACAGTGTGTGAGCCAATTCCCTTAAATAAATCTATTTAATTTATTACCTTATATATACCTTATAATTCTGTTTCTCTGGAGGATCCTAATACATCCCTTTGCTAAAAATATCTAATTGTCCACAATATGATATAGTGTATGTGTTAGCAAAACTATGTATGGGCCTTCTCTACATTTCCAGTAGGGGTGGAGGACATTTAATGTATTTTAGAAAACTGATCACGCACAATAGGAATTCTAAACTATGAGTAAGGAAGAAGAATAATGTGAAGGAGTTCAGATACATAACTTTCAATTGATTTTACTTGATTGAGCTTACAGTTTAAGAACTGTGGAGTAATGAATAGCAAGCATCCCCTTTGTTTGCCTCTGACTATAATCATCCTTGTCCTTTCATTTAGGCATTTGGATAAGAAGAGGAAATGTAATATTAATATTACTAACCAGTATCTAAAGTACATATACAGTATTATGTATTGTTGATTGGTGTGAGGTCCATATTAATTTAAATACTCTTCATATACAGCCATATAGCAACTTTTTGGGCAAGGGCAAGACTCTTATTTTCTTTTTAAAAGCGGAGAATTTTTCTACTTCATTGGGATAGGCTAGGAAACCTTAGGTTTTAGGCCATGTGTTTCTTTTTTAATCCTTGCCTGAGGATGTTTTTTTCATTGATTCTAGAGAGAGTAAGGAAGAAGGAGAGAGAGAGAGAGAGAGAGAGAGAGAGAGAGAGAGAGAGAGAGAGAGGGGAACTTTGATCAGTGCATGGGATGACACTCTAACCACTGAGAAACACCATCCAAGCAGGGGCCATACGTTAAAAAAACAAACAAAAACACCTTTGGATTTCCTCAAATTCTTAAAGCTGTTATCACTTGACATTAGAGAATTCTGCATTGTAACATGTGGATAAGATGACTGAGCCAGAACATTGCCATGTTTTAAAGTGTAGTGCAATAATAGAAAATATGAGGTATACTAACACCATCAGATCTGAAGAAGATTGTCATCAAAAGGACAGTGTGTTACCATTCCCAGGAGGGAAGGGCATGCCATGCTACCGGGGCCCCATGGGGCAGCACCTGAGTTGGTCAGGAGGCAGAGGGATTGAGAGTGGCAGGGTAAACAGGCGTAGGATTGGCTGATTTGAACAATTTCAGTGGGCTCTGGGACATGGGGACGATCCCAGTTTTTCCGGCACCTGGCCTTGTGTGGTTAGGGCAGGTGGATAGTACCCTGGAATGTGAGACCCTGACAAAAGTGTGGCTGGGAGTGTGGGTTCTGGACTGATTGGTTTGTATTTGAAGAGCACATGTGTGGATGAATTGTTTACTATCTCTAGGACTTGGCTAACTTGCAAGATGCAGTCTTTCTAGGTTCAGCAAGGCCCTGAATATCAAAGCATCAGAAATACAGGATATACAAGATAAGGTTGATATGTGAGGTAAAATCACGACCTGTTTCTAGTATAGGATAACTGAAATGTGACACTTTTTATATGTTCTGCTTTGAGTAACATAGAATCAGGGTGTGTATTTTAGGTTGTGGTCAGAAAGCAGCATTTTTGGAAGAGGTTAAAAAGGGATTATTAGATAAATGATTATATATCTAAATATATTACGCAACCAGGAAAACATATTTTATAGATTTTTTTAAGGACATGGGAAAAGCATATGGTATGATTTCACATGAAAAAATAAGTTCAAATAAGTTGACATATTAATTAATCTAAAACCATAAAATACATTAGATTAATAATATTCTCTCTCATTATGATATTATGTATAACTTATTTGTTTTTTATATTTAAATTTTCCATGTTTTCAGTGTATTTGCTTTGCCTTTTTGAATCATAAAAATAGTAGCTAGATGGGTAAGTGAAGATATGACGGAGGGATATTTATATAGTCTTCTTTCCCTCTTGTCATTATGTTTTGCCTACATAGGTCAACGTTGCCTAGAGAGTTGCAGGAAAGTCTCACTGGGAAGTGAGGATGCCCTGAGACGAGAGCTGCCTTTGGAAAGTTTCCATTCATACTGGCTCACTAGGCTCCAAAAGTTAATATTTTGGTAGATTATACTACTACATCTATCCTATATAATAAAGAGGTAATATGCAAATTAACCCTCAAGCCCTCACAAGATGGTTGCCTATGACCAGGTTGGCAGGGGGTTAGTGAGGGACGACCAAAAGAACTGAGCAGCAGGCTGTGTGGGGCAACCAGGCTGGCAGGGGGGTCAGTGAGGGATGACCAAATGACTAAACAGCAGGCTGCATGGGGCAATCAGGCTGGTGGGGGAGCTGTGAGGGGAGACCAAGTCAGCACATGTGGGGTAGTTGGGGGCAACCAGGCCAGCGGGGGGGGGCAGTTGGGGGGTCACCAGGCCAGCAGGGGGGGGGGAGGAGGCAGCCAGGCTGGCAAGGGGGTAGTTAGGGCGATCAGGCTGGTGAAGGGGGGACAATTAGGGGCGACCAGGCCAGCAGAGGCAGGAAGTTTGGGGTGACCAGGCTGGCAGGGAGGGCAGTAAGGTGTGACCAGACTAGCAGGAGTGGGATGGCAGTTAGGAGCAACCAGGTTGGCCAGGAGGGGGCACTTGGGGGTGACCTGGCTGTCAGTGGGGGGGAAGTTAGGGGTGACCAGGTCAGCAGGGGGGCAGTTAGGGTGATCAGGCTGGCACGCAGAGGCAGTGAGGGGCAATCAGGCTGGCTGGGGGGGAAGTTAGGGGTGACCAAGCAGGCAGGCAGGTGAGCAATTAGGAGCCAGCAGTCCCGGATTGGAGAGGGTGCAGGCTGGGCTGAGGGGATACCCCCCCATGCACAAATTTTGTGCACTGGGCCTCTAGCCTACACTAATAAAAGAGTAAGATGCAAATTGACTGTACCATCATGACGCCCACCAGCCAATCAGGAGTGAGTATGCAAATTAACCGAACAAAGATGGTGGGTTAATTTGAATATGCAGGCACCGAGTGACCGGGTGCAGGGTGGGATGCCTGTGTCAGCAACGGCGCAGGTGTTCCGTCCCACCTCAGCCACTCTGGGCCTCTGGGCAGCATGGGAAGGTGGAAACACAGCTCTGGGCTGGAGTGAAAAGGCAGCTCCCGCTGGAACAAAGGCGGTGCCGGCAGCCAGGGGAAGGAAGGCCCATTCTTGCATGAATCTTCATGCATTGGGCCTCTAGTATACACACACACACACACACACACACAACACACACACACACACTGGGCCTCTAGTATACATATATACTAGAGGCCCAGTGCATGATTGAAAGCTTTCGCTTTCGATCGCGGGGGAGCTGGGTGCCTGTCCGTGGTGCACCAGGCCTTTCGGAAGCCTCCAACGCAGCAGAGGCTTCCAAAAGGCCTGGTGCCAGAATGGACAGGCACCCAGCTCCCACGCTTTTGCTTTCGATCGCGGGGGAGCTGGGTGACTGTCCGCTGGTGCACCAGGCCTTTCAGAAGCCGCCGGCTCAGTGGAGGCTTCTGAAAGGCCTGGTGCCGGAGCAGACAGGCAACCAGCTCCCCTGCTTTTGATGGTCCGTGGCGGGACGTGAGCTCGCTGCCCCAGAGGCCCCTTCTGTTCCGCAGCACAGCCATGGCACAGATGCTGAGCTCGCGCCGCCGCTGGCGATGTGAGCTCAGCATCCCACTGGCCCAATTGGCTACCCCGGCCACCCCGAGTCCCGCCCCCTGCGCCTCCCGCTGGCCCAATCTTGGGCATAGTGGAGTGATGGTAATTTACATATTACCATTTTATTAGGTAGGATATGTGTGTGTGTGTGTGTGTGTGTGTGTGTGTATACATACACACACACACACACACACACACACACACACACACACACACACATATATATGTATATATAAAAGCCTAAGCGACCATTAGGACTGAACAACTGGAACGACTGGAACGACTGGTTGACCAGTCGCTGTGATGTGAACTGACCACCAGGGGGAAGATGCTCAATGCAGGAGCTGCCCTCTGGTGGTCAGTGCACTCCCACAGGTGTAGCGTAGCTCAGCCAGAACCTGGGCTTATGACTGGCAAGCACAACTGTGGTGGCAGGAGTCTCTCCTGACTTCGCAGCAGTGCTACTGAGTAGTGGCAGCAGGTGCAGGGGTTCAAGATGAGTGTAAGCAGTGCGGTGCTCGGCCCCGGCTCGGGCTCCTCCTTGGCCACCTGCTACTTGGTGCACTGCTACATCCCCAGAGGGGTCCTGGATTGTGAGAGGGCACAGGCCAGGCTGAGGGACTCCCATGTGGATGAATCTGTACACCGGGCCTCTAGTAATATGCATAATGCACATGAACCCACAGATTACTTTAACCTTCATATTGTTCATTAAACAAATATTCAGTATCTATTACATATAATGTTCTATAGGTCAAGTAACATCTATTTAAAATGACATAAAAGAACATATTTTAAAATATAAATAAAATCCTTAAAAATATAACCCTGATGGAGAACGAAGATGGCTGTGTAGGTAAACACCAGTACTCACCGCCTCCCACAACAACATCAAAATTACAACTAAAATACATCATTCAGAACCACCTGAAATCTGGCTGAATGGAAATACTACCACTAGAGAAGGAAAGAAGAAAACACATTGAGACTGGTAGGAGGGATGGAGGTGCAGAACAGACTGGTCTCACACCCACATGTGGTGTTTATAAAAAAATCAGGTGAAATATCATGTCTGTGAAGGCCTCCTGTGAGTAGGAAGGGATCCCATCCCCCACACCAGCTCCCCAGCCGAGGGTTCCAAAGCTGGGAAGAAAAGTCCCCGTAGCTTCGGGCTGTAAAAACCTACTAGGTATAGAATTCAAAACAATGGTTATAAGCTTGCTCAAGGATCTTAATGGGAGTGTTAAGGGACTTAGTGAGAATTTCAAGGACCTTAGTGAGAACATCAAAGACACGAAAAGGGACTGTCAGAAATTAAGCATACACTAACTGAAATAAAAAATAAATTACTGGGAATCAACAATAAAGTAGAGGACTCCAGGAATCAAATCAGTGATCTGGAATATGAGGAAGGAAAAAACAATCAATCGGAAGAGCAAAAAGAATCCAAAAATATGAAGGTAGTGTAAGGAGCCTCTGGGACAACTTCAAGTGTACCAACATTTGCATTATTGGAATGCCAGAAGGAGAAGAGGGAGACAAAGATTTTGAAAACCTATTTGAAGGAATAATGACAGAAAACTTCCACTATCTGGTGAAAGAAATAGACTTGCAAGTCCAGAAAGCACAGAGTCCCAAATAAGAGGAACCCAAAGAGGCCCACACCAAGACACATCATAATTAAAATGCCAAAGGTTAAAGACAAAGTGATAATCTTAAAAGCAGCAAGAGAAAAGCAGTTAGTTACCCAAAAGGGGCATCCATATGATTGTCAGCTGATTTCTCAACAGAAACTTTGTAGGCCAGAGGGAGTGACAAGAAATATTCAAAGTGATGAATAGCACTTGCTACATATTCTTAGTTTTTTTCTACCTTCCAGATGGTCTTCATTTAAAGACTGGTGAGATGAACAGGATAAGGTTAAGAAAATGTGCTTGTTTTCATTGAAGATAACTTCTAGAAAACTTTCTTTACCTTGGGCTGCTTTCCCATGGACTATCCTTCTCCTCATGTCTGCTCTTACCACCCTGACTTAGGACTAGGCTTCTCCTATTTTGATTTCTGGCTTTGGAGCTCTGGTATGTGTGGGGCCAACCGAGTGCAGCCCTCAGGCATTAGGCAGCCAAGCTACGCACCCACAAAGTGCCATCACTTCTTCTAAAGCAGTTTCCTACAGTTCAGTCAAAACGTCTCAAAAACAATATTTGAACCCAATATACTATCCAAGCCTCATCGTCCCATTTTATGGTAAATATCCTATTGGTTTTATGTATTAAGAGACAGAATCTCAAGAGAGGAAGTCTCCTTATAAATCGGCAGGCCTAAAGCAAAAGCCTACAACTTCCAAAGATAATTTTCCTTGGAACTCCTATCAAAACCACTCATCCTTCAAGGCTTGCTTTTTGGGCAAACAGGATTCTAACAAGGAGAAATAAAGTTCCACCTCCAGAGCAATACTGCTCCTTCTCTGTTTTGTCATAGAAAACCCCTAATTTATGTCCTATCACAAATGCTGTTCACAGTTCTACAGTAATCTGTTGGGATAGAGAGACCTGGACTATATACTAATGACAGAGTAACTGTATGTTCATACCGAACACCAAACCATATGCAATGCATCCTGGGGCTGGCATCACGGGCACCGTGACACAGTATCATTGTTTGCACGTCAGAGAGCCACTGGTTCGCTTTAGTGCGGTGTTGGCCTGATCCACATCTCCCAAATGATGTGAGAGTCCGATTTACTATAAATATCACCTCATTGCTTACTTTGGTACAAGGGACCTGGGTTCAGATCACAGGGCACTTTAAAAGACTCAGCCTTGCCCTAACTGGTTTGGCTCAGTGGATAGAGCGTCGGCCTGCAGACTGAAGGGTCCCAGGTTTGATCCTGGTCAAGGGCATGTGCGTTGGTTGCGGGCACATCCCCAGTAGGGAGTTGTGCAGGAGGCAGCTGATCGATGTTTCTCTCTCATCAATGTTTCTGACTCTCTATCCCTCTTCCTTCCTCTCTGTAAAAAATATATTAAAAAAAAAAAAAAAGACTCAGCCTTGCCCTGGCCAGTGTGGCTCAGTTGATTGGAGCATTGTCCCATGCACCCAAAGGTGGTAGGTTCAATTCATGTCAGGGCACATACCCAGGTTGTGGGTTCGATTCTCAGTCGGGGTTGAGGCACATATGGGGTTGGGGGAGCAGCCAATCAATGTTTCTCACACACATGGATGTTTTTTCTCTTTCTTTCTACCAAAAAAAAAAAAAAAAAAAGCAAATTAAGTCTAAAGCAGTGGTTGCCAAACTTTTTCTTTTTTTTAAATTTCTTTATTGATTTCAGAGAGGAAGGGAGAGGGAGAGAGAGAACAGAAACATCAATGATGAGAGAGAATCATTGACCGGCTGCCTCCTGCACACCCCCTACTGGGGTTCAAGCCCACAACCTGGGCATATGCCCTTGGCTGGAATCGAACCCAGAAACCTTCAGTCCACATGCCAATGCTCTATCCACTGGGCCAAACCAGCTAGGGCTCCCAAACTTTTTTTGGCCATTCCCCACCTAAGCATCTCTAAAATCCTGATACCCACCCACCCCAGTCTGAGTGGCCAGATTATTATGATCACCTGACGTTTGTAGGCAAATTAGCCGTACACTGCATCGTATGGGATATGGAAGCCAAAGGCCTGTTCGAATACCTTTGCTGTCTGCAGTTACTAAGATAAAACATCTCCAACTTGCACAGGAACACAAGGATTGGATAGTTGAGCATTGGAAAAAAGTCATGTGGTCTGATGAATCACGTTTCCAGTTGCATCGTGCAGATGGCAGAGTGAGAATTTGGCGGAAACAGCATGAAAGCATGCACCCCACATGAATGAGTACAACCCTTCAAGCTGGTTGGGGCAGTGTTATGGTTTGGGGCATGTTTTCCTGGCATGATTTGGGCCCTTTAATTCGTGTGGAACAACGTCTGAATAGCACAACATACATAAGTATCATTGCTGATCAAGTTCATCCTATCATGTTGATGGCGTATCCCAATGGAGATGGCTTCTTCCAACAAGACAATGCGCCATGCCATGGTGCTCGTATTGTGCAGGAGTGGTTTCAAGAACATGAGGGAGACTTTACCTTGCTTAGGTGGCCTCCACAATCACCAGATCTCAATCCAGTTGAGCATTTGTGGGTGAAGTTAAAAGAGCCATCAGGCAGCTGGTTCCACAACCATCAAATCTCACAGAACTGGACAGTGCTATTCATCAGGCACGGTGTCAGATTCCTTGCATCACCTTTCAACATCTCGTGGAGTCAATGCCAAGAAGAATCGCCGCAGTATTGAAGGCAAAAGGTGGCCCAATGAAGTACTGATGTGGTGGTCATAATAATCTGGCCACCCAGAGTATAATTATTATTATTCAAAAAGTGAACTCCTATTCACGTGGAGGAAGCCTAAAAGGCCACTAACTTGGTCTAAACAAGCTTCCAAAGAACATGGCATCTATGAAAGAGAAAAATAAAAGAATGAAAGGACAGTCGAAGTACTGAGGAAGAAATCACTAAGAAATTGTTAAAAAATAATAAAATGAAGTGATATGAAAAATAGCAAATACAGTTAAAAATATATAACAGAGAACTGAAATGCATAAATATGTCACAATATATATTTATATACTATATATGAGGCCCCTAGAACAATAAGACATGCAAAAATTCACTGTTAATAACTCATTCTCAAATCATCCCCCTTAAAAATAAAACTGCCCCCCTGTGTGTGGGGGTGTCCCACATTGGGAACCACTGGTCTAGAGGAATGATTCACTGTAAGGCAATGTGGGGAGAGGGGAAATTAGAAAATTTTATAAATTGCATTTAGCCATACCCCCAGCATTTATGATTTTGTTTTTAGAAAGTGACACCAACCTGTCATGAAATTGAAGTGTTTGAATTTGATTTCCATCATTTGATCTCCATTTAAAGTCTCCTGCTCTAAAATTGTTAGTATTTCCGAGGGTGCTGATAACTCAGTAAATCTGGAGCATACTGCCTCTGACATATCCCTCATGTTTTTATGCTCTTTTTACAAGAATACAGTGTTCTCTTTAATCCTTTCTAAAACTGAAAATAAAAGTCTCCAAGCACATAATCACACTATCAACAATAAAAATATTTCATTTAATCCCTGTTGACTAAATCTTAAAGGCTACTGATTATATAATTCAGACATCTTTGTTCAGTAACCTTTTATGGTTAATTTATTCCTACAATTTTTAAAATATTAAGCAAGGGTGCATTTTGTGGCATTTTTATAACATATTGATGATGAGCACAAAAGTGAAAAGAATAATGGAGAAATTTATTATTTGCCCACCATACAAAAATAGTCATAAGCAGGTGGAGGCAAGACATTCAGGAACTGGCAACAGCATCTAATGGTGTTAATTTGTAAGAGGAATGATCATATTTAATCTGAACATTCTAAAAATTGATGGAAGTACTGAAACCTAAGACTCCTGTGAATACAGAGTGGACATATATCAGTGAATGTGGAACAGGGTCCAAGCATCTTTTCTCACTTCTTAGTGTTTGATGCAGGTGGACTGGAAACCTTTTATAGAAATGGTAAGATCATAGATAGTTGGATATATAGATTGGTACATAGATAGAGTGATATATAGATAGAGGTAAGCAAATGACCACCCACCTACAAGATGTCCATGTGCTAATTCCCAGAATCTATGAGTATGTTAGGTTACATGGCATGGGAGAATTAAAGTAGCAGGTTATTAATATTGCTAACCATCTTACTTCTCTTGCCATAAGTAGCCCTCTGAGAAAGACCACATGGCAAGGAATTGAGGCTTTCTGCCAACAACCTATGAGTAAGACACTTTGGCAGCACATCTTTAGCACTGGAGAAGCCTTCAAATGACTACAACCATGGTCAACAGGTTGACTGCAATCTCGAGAGAGACCTTAAACTAGATCCACCTGGCTAAGCCACTCCTAAATTCCTTTCTTCAGACTAACTTGGTCTAAACAAGCTAAACAGATGCCTGATGGCTCTTTTAACTTTGTCCCACAAATGTTTGTTGTCTTGAGCTGCTAAATTTGGGTGTAATTTATTATGCATCAATAGGTACAGTAATATAGTTAAGGTTGGCAATTAAATAAATTCATGATGAATGAAGTGATCATCTTTAACACCATGCCCTCTAAGCACTACCTTGTAAACAAACAATTGGGGTATATTTAGAATGTAAATGCAACAAGAACTCCTATAGACTGCCTGTAGGGTGCAAATTATTATAGCCACTTTTGAAAACTGTTCAGTAGTATCTACTAAAACTAAACATAGTCTAGCTAAAACATCAACTCCACTCCCAGATTAACACACAACAAAAGCTGGTGCCTATGCTTACAAAAGATACACACATGAATATTCACAGCACTTTACTGATATAAACAGAACAAAGGACATAACCCCAATGCTCATGCACAGTAACAGAGACAAATAATTGTAGAATATTTATATGATGGAATACTGCATAGCAGTAAGAGACACAGGCCCTGTGAGCCTCAGTGCCTGAGCCCTCCAGGGAGTCTCAGAGAGAACAACCCTCCTGCCAAGCCCACAGCTACAGCCACAGTCCTCACATGACTCAGAGCCTAGACCCTTTGGTGAGAGCAAAAATGGGGAGACCAAGAAACAACCCCCAAAGAAAGAAAAGGAGTCACCAGAAAAGAAACTAAATGAAATGGAGGCATGCAATATGTCAGAAAAAGAATTCAGAGTAAGGGTCATAAAGTTTCTAAACTGGCTGGATGGGAAAATTATCAACATATGTAAGAATCAAGAGGAAATAAAGAATGATATAGTGACAATAAATACACAATGGAAGGTTTCAACAGTAGACTAGAAGAAGTGGAGGACCGAATTAGTGAATTAGAAGATGGGGTAGTAAAACACACCCAATCTGAACAGCAATTTTAGAAAAAAACTTAGAAAGCAGGAGGAGAGACTAAGGGAGCTTTGGGACAACATGAAACAAAGTAACATACATATAATAGGGGTGCCAGAATGACAAGAAGAGGAGCAAGGATTAGAAAACCTATTTGAAGAATAATGACAGAAAACTTCCCTGATTTGGGGAAGAAATAAGTCACACAAGCACAGTAAGTCCCAAACAAGATGAACCCAAAGAGATCCACACCAAGACATGTCGTAATTACAATGGCAAATGTTAATGACAAAGAGAGAATCTTAAAGTCTTCAAGAGAGAGACAGAGAGTTACGTACAAGGGGATCTGTAGGTAACTCAACAGACACACATCAGGCCAGAAGGGAATAGAATGAAGTACACAAAGTGATGCAAAAAAAAGGACTGATTCCAAGAATACTCTATCCTGCAAGGCTATCATTTAAAATTGAAGGGGAAACCAGGAGCTTCACAAACAAACAAACAAAAAGGCTAATAGAGTTTATTACTACCAAGCCAACAATGCAAGAAATGCTAAAGGGACTGTTGTAAAAAGAAGAAATAGAACAGGAAGAAGGAATACAGGCACAAGGAATAAAAATGGCTACAATCAAGTAGCTATCAATAATAACCTTAAATGTAAATGGATTAAATGCTCCAATCAAAAGACATAGAGATGCTGAATAGCTAAGAAAACATCAACCACATATATGCTGTCTACAAGAGACCCACCTCAGAACAAGGGACTCACACAGACAGAAAGTGAAGGGATATAAAAATAACTTTCAGGCAAATGGAAATGAAATAAAAGCTGGGGTAGAAATACTTATATCTGACAAAATAGACCTCAAAGTAAAGGCCATAACAAGAGATAAGGAAGGCCACCTCATAATAGTAATGGGATAATTACAGCAAGAGGATATAACTCTGGCAAATATATATGCACCCAATACAGGAGTACCTAAACACATAAAAAAAAAAACTTCTGGAAGATATAAAGGGAGAGATTGACAGCAATACAATTGTAGTAGGAGACTTTAACACCCCATTGACATCACTGGATAAATCCTTTAGACAAAATATCAACAAAGAAACATCAATCCTAAATGATTCACTATATCAGATGGACTTAATTGACATCTTCAGAACATTTCACCCTAAAGCTACTGAATATACATTCAAGTGCACATAGGACATTTTCAAAGATAGACCACATATTGGGTCACAGGCAAAGTTTCTCCACATTCAAGAAGATTGAAGTCATATCAAGCATCTTCTCAGATCACAATGGCAAAATCCTATATAATAAAGAGGTAATATGCAAATTGACCATCATGCCCTTGCACAAGATGGCCACCCCATGTGGTCACAAGATGGCTGCCCCCATGTGGTCACAAGATGGCCACCCCCATGTGGTCACAAGATGGCCACCACAAGATGGCCAGCAGGGGAAGGCAGTTTTGGGTGATCAGGCCATCAGGGGAGGGCAGTTGGGGGCGACCAGGCTGGCAGGGGAGGTCAGTTGGGGGCAACCAGGCCTGCAGGGGAAGGCAATTAGGGGTGACCTGGCCAGCAGTGGAGGGCAATTAGGGGTGACCAGGCCTGCAGGGGAGGACAGTTAGGGGCAACCAGGCTAGCAGGGGAGCAATTAGGCATTGATCAGGCTGGCAGGGGAGTGGTTAGCAGGTGATCAGGCTGGCAGGCAGAAGTGGCTAGGGTCAATTATGTAGGCAGGCAGGCAAGTGGTTGGGAGCCAGCAATCCTGGGTTGTGAGAGGGATGTCTGACTGCCCGTTTAGTCCCCATCCCCATGGGATCAGGCCTAAATGGGCAGTCAGACATCCCTCAAGGGGTCCCAGATTGGAGAGGGTGCAGGCTGGGTTGAGGGACACCTCCCCCCATGCACGAATTTCATGCACTGGGCCTCTAGTACTTAAATTATATATATATATATATATATATGTATATGTATATAAATAAATACATATTTATGTATTTATTTACATATGTATAAATATATATGTATATGTATATATATAAATACATCATTTTTTAAAACAAAAATTCTGAATGAACTCTGGACTCTTGGTTGCCAATAAGGTATCAATATTAGTTCATTACTTGTGACAAATAAACCACACTACGGTAAGATATAAATAATGAGAAAGCAGTGAAGGATATAAGAACACTCTCTTTACTATCTTTTCCATTTTTCTGTAAATCTAAAACTATTCTATAAAATCATATCTATTAAAAGAGTAATATGCAAATTGACCATACCTCTGCTGCACCCACAAGCCATGCCCACCAGCCAATCAGGAGGGAGTATGCAAATTAACCCAACCAAGATGGCTGCAGCCACAGATCCAGCAGGAGGCTTGGGTTTCCCCGGCAATGGAGGTGTGCCTGGGGCCACCTGACATGAACTACAGAGCAATCTGCAGATGGCTGCTATTTGTGCTGGTGTTGGAGGTGCCTGGGAGAAGCCAAGCTGCCAACCAAGGCCAGCTACCACTAGTCTCAGGCCTGGGGCCATTTAGTGAGAATGCTGCAGGCGGAGGCCAGATGCTACCAGTTTGAGATGTTAGGAAAGTCTTCAGTGTGAGCCAAGGCAGGCCAGTTGTATGGAAAAGTCAGCAGAAAGAGCTTGGGTTGGGCCTGAAAATTGGGTGTGGCAGGGACTCAGGGAATCACCAGGGTGAGGTGAACAGTGTGAGCCAGGTTGACGGATGTCACCTGCCTGCTGGCTCTGTGGGGTGAGGGCTCAGAAAAGGAACAATTGCCTCTGCCAGCACTTCTCTCTGGGAGAAAGTTCCCCTCCAGCTCTCACCCCAATGCCAGACAATTCAATTCCTCCTTGTATGCCCCTGGCATCTTTTTGAGCTGCTACCCCAGGACTGGAACTCAGAGTGAGTGAGTCTAAGTCTGTGCATGGGCCCTTTAAGAGGAATACCTGGGACTCCAGCAGCCTTATGTCTTACTCAGCCACAATTCCCGCAGGTTTTTAAAGGCTGAAGTTATGGAGACTTCTATTCCTGGCATTGGAACCCTGGGCTTGGGGGCCTGGTCGGGTGCTGGGACCCCTCACACCTCAGGGGGAACTTCCCCAGCTGAGATATCCCTCCTGTTTTTATCCACCACACATGGGTGTGGGATCAGCCCATTCCACTTCTCTGCCCCTCCTACCAGTCTTGATGTGGCTATATCCTTAGTTGTAAGGTTTGTATTCCACTACATTTCAGGTGGTTCTGTAATTTAGTTGTAATTTTGAATGCCACATTTACCTATGCCACTATCTTGCCCGGAACTCCCCCCACCCTTTGGATATATTTATAGCAGCTCAAATAAACTAAGACAGCTTTTTGGATCTGAAATTTATAATGATCACATTGAGAATATATTTTTAGCTCTGTTTTCTCAAACCTTTTTAAAAAAATCTCTTCAAGGACTCCAATTACTTTTGTATTAGGTCCTTTAAATTTTTCCCACAGCTCACCAATACTCTTCATTTTCTTAAAAATGTATATTGAATTTTATTAAGGTAATATTTGTTAATAAAATTAGGTAGGTTCCACCGGTACAGTTCCATAACACATCATCTGTATGCTTTATTGTGGGTTCACCACCCACAGCCAAGTCTTCTTCCAGCACAATTTATCTCCCCTTTACCCTCTTCTATCTCCCCCCCTCCCCCCCCGTTTCCCTCTGGTAATCACCATACTGTTGTCAGTGTCTATAAGTTTTTTAAAAAATTAATTTTTCTCTGTGTGTTAAATTTGGGATGGTTTCTATATCTTTAGGCTCACTAATAATTTATTTTTGCAATGGCTTATCTGCTGTTAATCCCATCCAATGTAATTTTCATCTCACACATTGTAGTTTCTCTCTTCAGAACCTCAATTTGGGTCACATAATAGGTAGTGTGACTTTCTTTATCTCTGCCGGTGGTCACACTGAGAATTCCCAAGAGTATAAAGTGGTCATTTCCTTATTAGTACCTTAGGCAAAGTCATTTCTCTTTCCTTCAACAAGATAAATGCCTCTGACTTCACTCTGGCCTCCAGGCTCCATCATGTTGCCATCATCACATTTGTTAGGATTAGATGTGACTGATGTTTCGTTTTCTTTCCTCAAATTATTCTTGCATTTAAGATATACATCAGCTTATTATAAAATTGTAGTTTCACTTTTCTCCTTTAACATTAGAAAACACAGTCTGTCATTTTTATGCAGTGCTGGTATTGAGAAATGTGAGGAGGTTTATCTAAATTTTTATTCCTTTGAATATTGTGTTAGCAAAGCTACTCAACATGTGGGCCACAGACAAGTGCCTCCATATAAACTTTCTTACCAGTTGTTTCTGAGACAAATACAGACAGAGAGTATATTATAACACTTTTAGAGCAAATTGACAGAATAATTTTAGGTATATTGAATCTAATAATAATTACCACTTGTAATCGTGTGTCTATTTTTTATTCACTTCATTTTGTAGTAATTCATTTTAGAAAATCATCAGTCTGTGATACATTATATATAAATCAAGAAACAACATTTACAGCAATAAGCAAAAAAAATATATACTTCTCTGGAGGTTGTTTAAGAAACTCTGCTTGATATGGCCAGACACTCTGCTCATGCAGACTTACAGGGCCTTAGGCCAAGAGGCTTCAAAATCAGTGGCTCGGGGCCACCCATCTGGATTGGAATCCTAGCAGCATTACAGAGAATGGGCTACTGTCTTCATGGTATAGGGTTTTCCCTCTAAGTCACTTAATACTGAGCAGATGGAGAAAGCTCTATGGATTCCAGTTTGAATAAGGACACAGTGACCCAGAGAAGCTGGGCTGGGTGAAGGAAAAGATGTGGTACCAGCAGTCATGCTGTAGAAAGAAATGTCACCATCCTCACAATCCAAAAAAATCACAATCTTTTGTGGACACTTTTCTATCAGGAGACGCTCTGCTAGAGAAATTTCTTGGAGACAACAGGTGAGAGCCCTGTAGTCACATCCCTTCTTCTCTAAGACTCTGAATTGTAATCCACCGCTGTCTGCGGGCTCCTCAAAAATGCCTAGGGTCCACTCATCAGTGCCCTCAATGTCCACCTCCCAGTAGTATCTCCCTGAAGTGAAGCCTTCCATAGTAAGTCTGATGAGGTGGCCGTTTCCTTGCTTGTTACTAAGAGAGAGGTCCTGTGTTTCCGCTCTCAAGGTCTCTGTTCTCTCTGCGTCAGATTGTTCTGGATAAAACTTTTAAGATTTAGCGTCACAGGGGTTGGAAGAAAATAAAGGGAAGGACACTTTTGTACCGGGAACCATAAACCAGCGAACGTGGGCCGCGTGGTGAAAGACCGCTCCTCTGACTGTGTGTTGGGGGGGTGGGACTAGGCGGGGTAGCTGTGCTCTCCTGGGGTGCGATGCTACTCATCTGGTCTCATCCATGCCACTGCCAGTGTTTTGGAGGAGTGTCAGAGTGAGCCAGGGACTTGCGGTGTTCGCTTGAGAATAATGCTCTTCCCGTGTTTTCTGCAAATCAGACCTACAGTCCTTAATGAGTAACAGGCTCCATGAGGGCTGACCTCTTTAAAGAGAGCAGCCGAGTTACTCTTGCCATTTGAGCACTTTTTTACTGGTTAGGGGTCTCCTCGCGAAGGGGCTGCACTAATTTCTGTTTCAGAACCAAGTGGATTCCACAGAGGAGAAAGCTGGGCCAACAGACAAAGGCAGAAGCACAACCAGAGTAGCTAATTTCAGCAGCAAGTTTCAGTTCAGGCTAACATTTACTGACCTCATGTTCTTCCCTCTCTTTACCAGAATAATGCTGCCTCCATCTTCAACTAGGCATTGAAGTTAGGAAGGGAAAGGGGGGGGGGGGTGGTTAAAAGAGAGCCAGAAAGATAAAGAACCTCTCACCAAGGTCGAACTGTTCCTTCCTCCAGTCTGAAAAAGAGCAACACAAATAGAGATCAAGATGGACACACAGCCAGGGAATGAGAAGGAGGCGGATGCTTCCTCCCCAGGCTCATTGCTCATTTTTCTGGACTCTCCTCACTTCCTCCTCTAAGCCCCTCACTCTGGTAGAGTCCAGAAACTACGGGACACACATAAGCTTTCCGTGCCCTGTCTCAGGTTAGGAACCATCACCTAGTTCATCCGGATGCTGGGGGAAGAAGCTTCCCCAGCCTGAGCCAGGTTAGGGGACACCTGCAGAGGGTCCGGGGTTCCAGGTGCCCATGCTCTTAAGACCTCTATGGCCCTCCCCAGTGAGGACCAGACCTGTTAAATGTCCTTCATTTTACTTTATTTTGGGGGTTTTCCCTGCCTGTGACCTCCTCAAATGTGAGCTTAAGCTTGTGACTAAGGTCTTTAAACTGACCCCTGTTATTTTGATCCCTGTAATCAGTTTTAATGTTTTTTTCAGAGACAGATGACTGCATCTGCCTCTGCTCATAGCCACTCCTCTTATAATAAGACCTGTGGTGTTATTTAAAGGTTGGATATTATCATAGAGTCTTAGGAGGACAGGCAAATAAAGACATGGCCATGATTCTCAACAAGAGCAGGTTATGGTCTCTCGCTGAACTTCCCTCCTGGAACAAGTATAGCTCTGATATAGAGAATCTATGAATACAGGGGTCCCGAGAAATAGCTGAAATCATGCATTCCAAACTCTTTGCCTTAGAGGTAAGGAGACTGCGGCCAAGACAGAGAATGACCCTACTCCTCAGCTGAAACTGTTAAGAGTTAGAGCTCAAATTCCTGTCCTCATCCTTAGTACTTGCTGTCTCTTCTAGACTCACTGGAACATTTTTAAGCATCTCAAAACAGAAAACGCTATAGAAACTGCTTAATTAACTTTAATTCTTGTGAGGAGCTCCTCTGACCTCCGCCTATCAAAGCGCTTTTCGGACTGTGTGCAGTTGCTGGCTTACTTTCCCAGTGGATTTAAGTTCCATAGGGTCAGAGATGATGACTCATGCCACCAACACAGCACAATGTCTGACATGTAAAATGGCACACACATACGCTCAATGAATGACCTGATATGTTTTCAAGGTCCAACTCTACTACACACACACACACACACACACACACACACACACACACATGCACACTTACTTAAAACCCACACAATACATAGAAGGTATAACAACAATCAATCCCTTCTACCACCAGACAAACATATTTTTAAAAATTTTATAAATGATATTGAGATATTTTCAAACTTTTCAGACATAAATTCATCCCTGTATATTGAACTTTACTTTATTTGTTTCAAATAGGTAAAATAAATAAAATCATAGTTAATATATTTTCCCAAATTTAAAATATAATAAATTATCTCCCTTTTAAACTTTAATTTCAGTATAGAAATGCTCCTATAATGGGGTACTTTTTATTCTTCCCAAATCTCATCAAAATTGCTCTGAGTTCTGTGCCTTCCTTCTCCATGCCGGATGAGCTAACAATTCATGTTGAATTATACCCTATGTGTGTTGTAAACCCCCCCAGTTAGCAGCTATTTCTTTTCTATCCTTAGTTTTGGAAAACAATTGATTACTTAAGCCTCCAAATACAAAATACTACAGATCGAAACTGAATGCATTTTCACAACTTGTAAGTGTGTGTGTGTGTGTGTGTGTGTGTGTGTGTGTGTGTGTGTGGTGTGTATTTGTCTCTGCTTATTGTGCTCAGAATACCAGAAGCACTTGGCAAGATCTGAGGCCAAAGAGTTACTTACCAGGACATAGCAGGGCCTTCTTCCAACCTAAACAGAACAAACCCAGGTAAAACATGTGAGACATTCGTCTGGGGCTTCACATCCTTCTCCCTTCGCCTTATTTTTCTTCCACTGGTTACTATTGAATTTTAGTCTTTCCCTCTGAGGAGAAGGAGCTGAGGAAGTGTTGGGCATCAGGACACCAGGTGGCCTGGGAAACCCAGGGTGTCTTACCTGCAGCGTAGAATCTCTTTCGCCTTTCTGGAAGAAACAGCCCTCAGTGAGAAACCCAGAACAGGTGTGAAAGGTGAGCAAGTTTCCCAGGGCAGGAGAAGAAGCAAGACTCACCCAGCTCTGCTTTGAGATCCGCTGAAATAGAAGATATAAACTCCATCAAAGTGGGTTTTAGCTGCGCCTGAGTTCGGGAAGTAGCTAAATGAATTAAATCTGGCTTCCCTTAGGGGCACCATAGTAAAGTAGGCAAGAAAATTAGCAGACTTACACGTCAAGTCTAACATGACAAGAGCTAAGAGAAGTTACTTGGGAAGTGTCACAGAGGCCACAGAAGAAGGCGTGCCCATGGTTCATGGGTTTAAGATTTCTTCATTGTTTCTTGTTTTGAATTTCACATACACAAACTCTTTTATGTCTGGCTTTTCTTGCTCACCATTATGTTTGTGAGATTTTTCTATACAGTTGTAGTTGTAATTCACTTCTATCTCTTTTTATTGTTTTCCTTTTTACATTTAGATCATTAATCCTTCAAAATTGTGTTAGCATAAATATTTATGGAATTCTCAAAATATTTTTTCTAGACATATTCACTCATCACTATAACATTAGTGAATAATGTAGGAAACAAATACATTGTTTCCCATAAACTTCTCATAGATACTGGGGTAAATTCTAAATTCTCTGTATGGTTATAATGACTTATCTGTCCATTTCTTTGACAATACCCTAGAGTTCCCATTTCTAAAGCTTTGTATTCTCTGCCAAGATAAACATGTTTTTTTAAATTATAATGTTTTCCTTCTTTTAATAGTAGACCTCTTAAATTAATACTTCTCATTTGAGTATATCTGATAAGATATCTATGGGCTTATTTTATCTATCTGTAACTTTAATGGGAAGAAGCCAAATCCATTAGGTCTTGAAGGAAAGAGTGACAAATTCTTCTGAGCCATGTCACTGTGACCTCCCAGTAGAAGGTCAAAAATTCTCAGATTTCCAGAGTCACAGTATTTTTTAGTACCTTTCCCATATCAGTTCTTTGAATGACCTATATATATAAAGACAAGTCCAATGTTCAGAAGCAATTAATTGATTGTACATTTATACTATCTTCCATCTAGTTGACCTTTGTCTAGTACAGCCGCTTCTATGCTCAGAAACGGACATCCCTTCCTGCTTCTTTCTCAACACCAGTGTGGTTTTGTTTGATTATTTCACTTGGCACTTCAGTGGTTACATTCTCCCAGGGGGCACAAGGTTGTTTGGTCTATTAGTACTTGCTCCCTAGGCTGTGATCTGCTTCATTTTGCTTAGAACCAGTTTCACCTGCGTACATTCATTTTCCTTCTCCAAGAGATTTAGAAGCCCCCTCAGACAGTTCTAAGGATTGTCTTGCAGATTGATTTCTGTTTTCTAGAAGTGTGTCCCTCCCAGGCAGGCCAGGGTCTGGTAGTAACAATTGCTAGCTATATCATAATTTTCAGAAAAGAGAGAGAGAGAGAGAGAGAGAGAGAGAGAGAGAGAGAGAGAGGATGTAGCTGAGGTTCCTAATATATTTTCTACATCTAAGGAATTGAAGGAGGACTGAGGCAGACATAAGAGGATTCATAAAAATACAAAATAATATATAGTTTTAGAAGTTAAGACAGTCATTCTCAAAGAGACAGTGGATTCTTCTAGCATTCTGGTAATGTGATGTTTTGATACAGGTGCTGGGGACATGGACCCACAAATTAACCCAGTCTGTGCTGAGTTGAAGAGGAGAGTTGGTAAAGGGAAAAGAAATGGATGAGAGTAGAAAATAAAATACATCTTGACTCCTTAATGGACTCAATTCACCTGGCTACCTTCATCTTGTATATAATCCCTACTCAGAACAAGAAAGAAAATCTGGAAAAAGACAGAGATTGTTTAAGGAAGTGACTATAAGAAGTCTCAATTTAAGCACAAAAAGTTAGTTTTCTTGAGACTCCAATAAATGGGATAGATATAGGTGATAGATACAGATATAGATATAGATATGAATATAGAGATAGAGATAGATAGATAGAGATATCCTATCTAATAAAGAGGGAATATGCTAATTGACCCTCACACCATCACAATGATGGTGGTGCCCACAGCCAATAAGGAGGGGATATGCTAATTGACTGCCTCGCCCTCAAAGATGGCAGCACCCATAGCCACAAGATGAGGGTGCCCAGTCCCCTCAGCCCCTCTGGGGCGGGAGGCATGTGGCAACTCTAGGTCCACCCCCAGGCGGGCCCGGCCGCTCTGTGTGCCTGCTTCCAGAGTCCCCCAGTCCCTTCAGCCCCCCAGCCACCCGGGGCCGGCCCGAGGCACAGGCAAGCCTCGGATGGCAGCTGCTGAGCCGCCCAGGGCTGGCCCAAGGTGCAGTCAAACCTCAGATGGTGGCTGCCCAGCTGCCCAGGGCCGCCTGAGGCTCAGGTAACCAGGGCCAGCCAAGGCGTGTGCTGCTGGCAGTGGCAGCAGCAGAGGTGTGATGGGGCATCACTTTCCCCTGTTTGCTGGGTCGCCTCCTGCCCCTGAGGGCTCCCATACTGTGAGAAGGTGCAGGCTGGGCTGAGGGACCCCCGCCTCCAGTGCATGACTGGGCCTCTAGTCTATATATATAAAAGGCTAAGTGACCGACCATCCGATCGACTGGCCAGTACAGATGACATGCACTGGCAATTTAAAAATAAATGTTGGTTCATGCACTTCTATTATAGAGAAAGGGTGAACAGCGATATTAAAATATTTTGTATGTATTATATATACTATTTTGACATGTAATTTTTTGCAATAATGTAATTATTTTACAAATCTTTCTTCTAATTAATTTCCTTTCAATGCACACGAATCCATGTACCAGGCCCCTAGTAGAATAGATGTAATATAGATATAGATATAGATATAGATATAGATATAGATATAGATATAGATATAGATATATTGTTGTTTTCTGAAAGAATTCAACATTGGCAAATTTTACTATGCTCCTTCTATAATCCTTCTATGACCAATTGCAGATATCTCTGGGTAGAGAAGATGTGACAGGTATCAGTATAAGTCCCAGTATCAACTTCAAGTCTCTTGTGAATTTGAACTACATATACCCATTTATCTCATGGGAGAAGGTAAGATGCCTTGTCCTTCCACCAAGAACTATGGTACTTTGTCCACCTTCCCACACAGGTGTTACTGTGTAACGCTAGGGACCTCTGGACAAAACGTATCCATGTCTCAGATGAATGACTTTCCTCTCCAGGCCTGGGCTCTGGTCCTCATATTTTCATGGTGGGTCCAGAAAATGAAGGAATAAGACTGATGTGCACAGGCAAGAGATGGTTCTCCCAGCCTGAGGTACAATGGAAAGATGTGACGGGAGAGAAGATACCTTCTCTCTCTGAGGACAGGATCCAAGACAATGATGGGTTGTTTCAAATTGAGGTATCCCTCGTTGTGAGAGACAGCTCAAAGAGAGAGGTGTCCTGCATCATGAAGAACCCCTTCTTCAGACAAGAGCAGGTGGAAACCATTTTTATCGCAGGTCAGCACTGCTCATTTTAGGGACAGGACAGGAGTAGGGAGGAGATGTGTGGGAACTGGGTGGGATAGGCTTGCTCAGTGTACGTTTTGGATCAGGTTTTGGGGGCCCTGTATCAGAGCCTTTCTTCCCTAGGACCTCTCCTTGGAAAGTAGCATTCACAGTGACTTTCCTCGTACTTGGGATTTTCATCGGTGCTGTTGTGTTTTTGACCTGGAAAGAGCAACAGGAAAGGAAGAGAGTACAGGAAGCCAAGGAGAAAAAACAAAAATAAAGCCAAGGCAAAGGTAAAACTGAAGGAGACTTGGGGACAGCTGTAAATTTATGCGTTTGTTAGCATGGCTGTGTATGTGGATGGCATCTGTTGTGACACAGAGACATGTGCAAGACTTAGTTAGAGCCCCATGACCTTCAAGAAGACATGGAGCCCAGGACCTCCATGAGAAAAATATGATAATAGAATCCAATGGAGAGAGGAAACTCACTAGTATAAACATGGAGTCAAGAATAAATGTTCATTTGGCGTGCCTGTGATACGCGGGTTGTTATGAGTTAAAGGTGTTAACATAAAAAAAACCATTGAAACCTGGAAAAAAAAGAATAAATGTTCACAGTAATTCTCAATTAAGGCAAATTTCCTGATCTAAGTATATGGAAGCAGCATTTAGGATCTGGGCTCAGTAACAGTCTAGAAAGTAAATGTTGGACTATTTTTCTGTAAAATCTGATTTGTTATTTTCTTGCCTTTTTAGAATCTTTCAAGAAAGAGCTTGGTAAGTTCTTTTTATTTTCTAGTCATTACTTTATTCTGTACACTTGGCATCTCACAGACTGTTATTGCTTTTCAGGAATTATATAATCAAGGTGAGTTAGACTGATGTTGGATCAACCATCTCATCTGACCCTCTGTTCTCACCTCCTCCTATTGACCTTGTTGGTGAAGAGGAACACTTCACCCAAAAAAGAATAAGGGGGTCATACAACACTGGGCAGATGAGGTAGACAGCGGTTTGTCAATCACATATACTCACATCCTGGGGGAGGGCACCACACACCAGGCAGGACACATGGAGGTAGCACTTGGGAGCAGAGTCAACCAGCAGGGCTGTGGGAGGTAGGTTCGTAATAACTGGAGGATGAGGTACTCCTGTTTTCTGCAGAAGTATGTGATCGGCATGTTTGAATAATTTTGCCAGCTGACAGGGAGGTGAAGCCCACTATTGGGCTGAGGACAGGTGGGGGTCAGCTGCTTTGGCTGGTAGGGGAGTTAGCTGGGTGGGAGCTCTTCCTGCTGGATAGAGAGCATATCTAGTGAGACCAGGGGCACTCACAGTTGGGCATTTGGATTCCTGTGAGGCTCAAAGATGTCAAGGCAGCAATGGAATTTCAGGATTTACAACACAGTTTTACAATTATAGCCCACCCGCTTCTTCTCCCAAAAGAACCAGACCCTCATATTTTATCACAGATGTGTTGGTTGATGTGGAAAGTGTGACGAGATAGCACAGGAAATATAAAAGAAGACAAATATCCCATAATTTGCATTGAGATGATGAACACAGAAATATAGCAATATCATAAACCTTCAGATTTCGTGTGGTTGCAGCAATTTCAGTCTGAAGCATGTGTCCTTTGAATGGGAATATCTAACTTCTTTGTTTTATTTCAGACTGGAGAAAAGCTGGGTTATATGCTGGTGAGTAACTGATGTTGTCTTGGGGCTTCAGGTGCCCCAGGATTTCATGAGCCATTTCCAGGGCATGGTTAGAAAGGTGCCATCTTCTGGAGATTTTATGTTGAAGCTGAGAGTCCAGAAAAATATAGCAGCTAAGTGAATAAGCATCCCACTAGTTCAGAGGACACATTCTTGCTGTATTTTAACATGGTTTTTTTCCTCTTTAGACTGGAGAAAAGAACATTTGTAAGTAGGTGAGTGGTCCTATTCTTTTGTCCTACATAATCTCTTTTATACAAACCACAAACTCTTGCATCTATATAAACACCCAATAATACCTCCTTGGTTAGGCATTTCATGGCTTTCACTTCAGTCTCAATTCCGTGCTGAAGCATTAACAGACTTCTTACTATTCTGATACCATTCGTTCAGCTAAATCTATACAACTATTTATTCAGTGTCAAATAAATACAACGGGGCTGGTCTCTGACTCCATGGGAAAGTGCACATACAAATTGTGATGAATGTTATGAAGGAAAAAGCAATTGCTGTGAGGGGAAGGAATGGCAGATTAAAGAAACTGCCATGAAGAAATGATGTCAGTGACAGGGTAGATTTATTCATGTGAACAACATTGAAAGAGTAGTTGAGCTGGAAGGAAGTCTGCTATGTAACCATCTTGAGACAGAGCATAGCTTGTTGCCACTCAGAGCAAGCACACAATGGCCCTGGCCTCAGAGTCTTTCCAGAGTTAGAGTTGATTGTCAATGTCTCGTGCATGCTGCTTTACTCTGCATATCCCCACATCCACACCCATTTTCTAGTTAACATAATCCTCCAAACACCTAATATCCCACATAAATTCTTAGAAAAACTTTAATTATTGAAAATGTTGGGTTTGACAAGAGCAGGTTCTTACTACCAGTACTAGTGCTGCGGCTACTCTTAATGTCCAGTATTAGTGTTGCTAGAACTACTGGAAGCTAAAGTTTACCAAGTGTTCATCACAGGCAAGACAGTATTAAACTCTTCACATTATCTCATTTCTTGCTCACCATAGTCCTATGCTGAGAGATCAGAATTATGTTCATTGTCATGAAGGCAAAGTGAGGCTGAGAGAAGCAAAGTAGTTTCGCCAACTTCCAAGCTCTTAAGGATGGAGTGATTGTCATAATTTGGGGCTTTCTGACTAAAGAGCCTGGGATTTCAACCATTAAAGTATAATAAGTGTGTGTGAGAAGGATAACTGTGTTATTATGTAAGCCCACAGAAAAAGGATGCCAAAGAAGCTTAAATGCAAATAAGTACAGTGTGACTGAAATATGGCAGGACTTGATTATTAAGAGCAAACAGCCGGCATCTGAAGGAAATTGGAGAAACCCCACCCTGCAATACCCAATCCTGGGTTTCAGCCCTCTTCCCTAAACAGCGTCTGCCTGTGGGGAACAGGTGTCCTGTCAACCCTGACCTTCTGTGATCTACACACCATGCGTCTCCTATGAATAGATATGGAGAGAACATAATGGTTTACCCACTCTTCCATTGCTCTCCCTCTTCTTTTCCGACATGCTCCTTTTCCTGTATTTGAATCTTTCCTAAAACCAACCAGTCTTGATTGTGGAATGACTTTTTTTTCCATACCTGCAGTGGCTGTTACTCTGGATCCAGACACAGCTCGTACCAAACTCATCTTATCCGAGAGTAGAACACATGTTTCTTCAATAGAAAATGTTTCTCAGAACAATGATGGCCCCACACAGCAGGAGCAAGAGGACACCTTCTGTGTTCTGGGCCAGAGTTGCTTTACCACAGGGAGACATTACTGGGAGGCAGAAGTAAATGTGGGGACAGAAGGTGGACCTGGAACCAGATGGGTGCTGGGTGTCTGCTCAGATACAGTGAAGAGAGAGGGGTGGTTTGTAGAAAGTCCAGAAAAGAATTTCTGGGTGGTGGCATACAAGGAAGGGGAAATCAGGGTTCTCACTTCCCAGCCGGAGTCTCTGTTGGTGAGGCAGCGCCCCCACAGGATAGGAGTGTTCCTGGACTGGGAGGCTGGGGATGTGTCCTTTTATAACATGGTTGATGGATCTCACATCTATTCCTTCACTAGAATCAGATTCTGAGGGATCCTTCATCCTCATTTTAGCCTCCAGGGTCCTGGCACATCTGTGGCCGTCTGCTCAGCTTCAGATCACACTGGAAATTGTCCTGGTTCTTCTCCAAAGACCTCTGTGACTCACTCAGGGAGTTCTGGTAAGGGCGTCCCCCAAGAAGCTCACTCTGTTACCTCGGTAAGAAATGAAGTGTCAGTCCCTGAGGTATCCCTGAGCTGCCCCCACTCAGAGCTCTTGTGGGTGAGAAAGCTGTCGCTGTGTGGAGAGTAGCCTGTTTTCAGTAGGTTAACATTTCAGCCCTTTTCAAAGAGGGGGAGGCAGAAAGAGGAATGGGGCAACTGGAAAATGGTTGGGAGAATTTCCTCCAATGTTACCTTTGGGGCAATGTAGTCTCTTTATGAGCAGCAACCATTTGTCACAGAAAACTGCAAACAAATGCATGGTATCTCTTCTGTTCCATTGCTCAGTGTGTGTTGAAATAAATACTATACAATGGAATACTATGCTGCTGTAAAAAAGAAAGAACTCTTACCATTTGCAAGAGCATGGTCAGACCTAGAGAGCATTATGCTAAGCAAAATAAGCCAGTCAGAGAAAGATAAATATCATTTGATCTCACTCACATGTGGAATCTAATGAACAATATAAACTGATGAACAAAAATAGACCCAGAGACATAGAAACATCAAACAGACTGTCAGACTTCAGATGGAAGGCAGGGGAGGTTGGAGGGGGGACGAGATCAACCAATGAACTCATGTGCGTATATGCATAACCCCTAGACACAGACAGTGGGTGGTGAAGGCTTAGGAGGGAGAGAGTTGGGAGAGGGCAATGGGGGGGTGGAAGGACATATGTAATATTTCCAATAATAAATATTTATTTTAAAATATTTTAAAAACTACATTTACAGAGAAATTTTATATTCTTATTGTTTGTGTTATCAAATGTGGAGGAGGGGTGGTGTCTAAAGGGAAGGGTCAACAGTTGAGTGAATTCTCAGTACATGTTGCTGTTGTTGGAAATACACAGAAATCGTTCAAATCTTTTGAAAGTTAATAGCTCAGCTTGTCCTTGCCTCCGTGACCATCGACTTGTAAACCTGGAGTCTTCCATAAGGTGGAGAGGATGGTAAAACCTTTCCGGTGGGAGACCAAGCCTTCTTGAGGCGAGCCTTTTATTTGCTAACTAGAGGCCTAGTGCACGGATTCATGCACAGGTGGTATCCCTCAGCCTATCTGGTGCCCTCTCTCAATCCAGGACCCCTCAGGAGATGTTGGACTGCTGTTTTCAGCTGGATCCCTGCAGGCACGAAACCGGCAGTCCAACATCCCCCAAGGGATGTAGTAGTGCGTGAAGCAGCAGGTGGCCGGGTAGGAGCCTGAGCCTGGGCCAGGCACTGCTCCCACTCCTCCTGGCCCAGCTGCACCTGCTGCCACTGCTGCTTGGTAGCACTGCAGGGGAGGCAGGAGAAGCTCGCACTGCTGCAGCTGTGCTTGCCAGCCACGAGCCTGGCGTCTGGCACCCATCAGTCAGCTGAGTGGTGCTCCCGCTGTGGGAGCGCACTGACCACCAGGGGGCAGCTCCTGCATTGAGCGTCTGTCCTAAGTGGTCAGTGCACATCATAGTGACCGGTAGACCCATTGTTTGGTCGTTCGGCTGCTTAGGCTTTTATATATATAGACAAGTTCTCACTGGTCAGCAAGTCCAGACTTTTGTCCTCTGGGAATATGTGAATGAGAAAGGAATTAATTTTGCAGTTTATGTTTTCAGAGTAAAAAATAAAACTAGTCAAATAGACATAAAGGAACATCTGCAGCCTTCATGGAGAAGAGTTGACAACACTGCCTGTTTTCTTCACTGACCATGTCCTTCCCACTGTTGAGGTTTCCTTTGCCTTAATGCAGCTAAGTCTTCTCTAACATCACCAAGCTTGTGTCTTCAAGGATATAAAATATGATCTTCTCCTTTTAAGTGAGCTTTCTCTTCCTGGTGACAGAAGAGATCCATTTAGCTTTTTCTACACTAGTGACAGTTCTTTAAACCACAGGTCTCATTAAGAATCTCTCTTGGAAGATGTATCTCCTTAGCAAAAATTCCCCAGCACACTAAGTTGTGGAGAGTGACTATAGCGTTTGGACAGGTTCAAGCCTTGAACTGATGAGAGGACATGGACCTCTTGTGGCAAAGACACATACAAGTATCAGCTTGGAGGGCAAAGCTCTCCCAGCACAATTATAGCCAAAGGCTATGGTTGTATGTAAACTTGATCTTATAGTCTGACCTTGTAGTTCTAGGTAGCTGAGGGATGTGGGCTGCAGGAGGTGCAGCAAGTGCTACCAAAACAAAGCTTGATAGAGTTCAGAGAATTGCAACAACAGGAAAGAAGCAGATTTGAAACTTGCAAGAATATTGTAAACATCTTGACCACTCCCTTATTTTGCTTTGTGTGATCTGAATATAAAATAAAGATTCAGCTTACAGGCTGTGTCACTGTGTCCTCATCTAGGTGCAGTGATCCACCTGGCCCCAACTATATTCTCTTGTGTTGATTTAATCCTTCACCACCCCTCCTCAGGTTCACCACTGGCCATGCTGGACGCGGTTCACTAAGTGGCAAAGCCAGTATTTGAACCCAAGGAGAATATTCCTATATATGAGAACCCTACACATGGGGTCACAACAAAACAGAAGAAAAATGAGATTGGAACTATGATATAGAGCAGGAAGGATAATGGGTTCAGTTTAGGATATTTTTCTTTTGTTCTAAACTTAGGATATTCAGCATGAGGTCCTCAAATGAGTTTTTAGTGTCTCTCCTACTGGAACTAAAAGCATACTTTGTTCTACAACAGGATTCTTCCACCTTTCACTTCTCCACTCATTTTAATGAGCTTTTGTCCTTTAAGCTTAGAGATTGGGCAGCATAGGTTGGAGGTGGACAACGAAAGAAAGTGTGAGGATTGATGTTCTTTAGAATCAGTTGTAGAAATGTCAGGGATGACATCGCCCACAGCATCCTCATCTCTAGTGTGGGCAAAAAACAAGCAGCGAAGGGTCGCCAAGTAGCCTATGGTTTCTGGCAAAGTAATGAACTTGAATTCAGTCTGACTCCATCAATTTAATTCTTTATTGCTAAACTACTCTGGAAATCCCATTCTGAGTAGAATTTATAAAGGTATGATAAGACATTGAAAAGACAAAGAAGCGTCAATAGAATAAAAAAATGTAGGGCAGAAATTATATCTTATTAAGCATTTTATCTCTAGGGCCTAGCAGAGTACATTCTACAAATAAGGACTCAATAAATATCCTACTTATAAATCTATTCATGCATCCCACAAATGCTTATTGATCAACCAATTGGTGGTACTTTTCTAGGTTGTGAGGACATATAAAAAAGAAAAATATTTCTGCCATAATGGAACTTATAGTTTACTGACAAATAAGGAAAACATCCTTCAGGGAGGTTAACAAATTTAGTTTCTCTGTTTCCTTCAGTCTTCTCCTTGAAACTAAGATTCATCCAATCTCTACATCTATTCTGAGAGTTGCCATGCTTTACACAACTACAACCATCTATGCATCAAGATCCTTTAATGACTCACCAATTGCAGCATTTTACCCAAGCCACTAATCATTCTCCTTTCCTATGGGTTTCTTAGTTGGAATTGGAAGTGAGATTGTAAATTAATCCCTAGTTTGGGTAGCTAATGAAAATATATGTTCTTTAGCTAGTAAAAATTTTGACTGATAAAAACACATATTTTCATGAAATTGTCTTAAGGAATATATGTATTTATATATAGGATCTGCACAAGGACACAAGACTAACAAGCAAAGAACTAGTTTGATTAGGAAGAAAGGCTACAGTAAAAAAAATAATAATAAAAAAATAAAGAAGACAGTTAACCTCAAGATAGTACCATATTTTCCGGGGTATAAGACGAATTTTTAACCCAGGAAAATCTTCTATATGCCCAGTCTTTTTATATGCTGGAAAATACGGTAAATAAAAAATTTTCAGTTACATTAAATTAAAATAGAGTAGTGTCAAACAAAGCTAACCTATTTACTACTAAATTTGTTTACTACTAAATGTATCACTAAATTTATATTAAAAATTTAAAGGGCATATAAGGGCATATTAATGTATCAAAAATGTATAAATAATTTGTAAAGCTCCATGGAACATACAACACTAAAGCTCAATAGAACATACAACACTAGAGAACATACAACACTAAAAGTGAACCTCAATGTAAACTGTGGGCTCTAGTTGAAAATAATGCATCAATATTCATTCATCTATTGTTGCAAATGTACCACACCAATGCAAGACATCTGACCTAATAAAAGAGTAATATGCAAATTGACCCTAACTCTGCCACACCCACAAGCCACGCCTGCAAGCCACACCCACAAGCCAATCAGAGCAAGTATGCAAATTAACCCAACCAAGATGGCTACAGCCATGGAGAAAGTAGGAGGGAGGCTTCGGTATCCAAGGCCATAGAAGAAGCCAAGCTTTCCCCTGCCCTGGCCAGCCTAAGCCTCCACTCAAGGCTATAAAGTTTCAATTATAGAAGATATACACAAACCCCAACAGAAACAGCTGCTGGCCACAGAGTGAGCAGGAGGCTTGGCTCCACTCCAGGCTACAAAGTTTCAATTGTTAAAGGTAAATAAATTCCAGATACCAGGGCCTCCGCTTGGGTCGCCAGGGGGCGTGGCTGGCCTGCAAACCACCACAGGCCTCTCGCTCAGGCCGCCCCACGCCCCAAGGGAACCCCCACCCTGATCCGGGACACCAGGGCAAACAAGCTGGCCCCCACCTGTGCACCAGGCCTCTATCCTATCTAAAAAAGAGTAATATGCAGATTGACCATCACTCCAACACACAATATAGTTGCCCCCATGTGGTCAAAGATCCTGCCCCCATGTGGACACAAGATGGCCACCACAAGATGGCCAGCAGGGGAGGGCAGTTGGGAGGCACCAGGCCTGCAAGGGAGACTAGTTGAGATGGACCAGGCCTGCAAGGGAGGGCAGTTGGAGGTGATCAACCCTGCAGGGGAGGGCAGTTAGGGTTGACCAGGCTTGCAGAGGAGGGAAGTTGGGGGCAAACAGGCTGGCAGGGAAGCAGTTAGACATCAATCAGGCTGGCATGGGAGTGGTTAGGGGGTGATCAGGCTGGCAGGCAGGCAAGCAGTTGGGAGCCAGTAGTCCTGGATTGTGAGAGGGATGTCTGACTGCCCGTTTAAGCCTGATCCAGTCGGACATCCCTCGAGGGGTCCCAGATTGGAGAGGGTGCAGGCTGGGCTGAGGGACACGCCCCCCCATCCCCGTGCATGAATTTCGTGCACCGGGCCTCTAGATAATAATAAAGGAAACTATGGGGGGAGAGAGGAGGAATATGGAAATACTCTGGATTTTCCACTCAATTGTGCTGTGAACCTCAAACAGCTCTAAAAAAGAATGAAGTACTGTTACATGCTACAACATGGACAAACTTTTGAAAACATTATACTGAGTATAAAAAGCCAGACACAAAAATATCCATATGTTTCATGGTTCCATTTATATAAAATATTGAGAATAGGTAAATACATCAGGACCAAGTAGATTAGCAGTGGCCTGGGGCTGGGGAGAGGGAAAAATGTGTAGTGCCTGCTTAATGGGTATGGAGTTTCTTTTTGGAATATTGAAAATATTCTGGAACTAGATAATGATGATGGTTGCATGATATTATGAAAGTATAAATATCACTGAATTGTGTACTTTAAAATGGTCAAAATGATAAACTTTATGGTATGTGTATTTTACCTCAATTAAAAAAAAATTTAAAACTAAATAAAATAAATGTGTCCATAACTGTGGAAGAATTAACCTTTTGCACTCGGATGTTGAGTATGACTCGACACGGTTAGCATTAGAATAAAGGAATCGAGAAAAAAGCAAGCGAGTGCAAAGGGTTAACATAGTTTCAAACACAAAGTTATGAGTTTAAACAGAAAAAGAATATCATGACTGGAAAGAACCTCCAGAATGCTGTAGATGAATGACCTTCACAGAACAGCAAAACTATGATGACTGCCAACCTGGGAAGCAGCAGTGTCGTTTGCAGATATTCCCTTCTCACCTCAGAAGATGTTAAGACTTTTCCAAGACATTCTTTTTTTCACATTATTTCTTCTTCCTCATGTAACTTCTCTAATTTATTATGACTTTAAAATATTTTTACTGTGTTATATTTATTGCTTATGTTTATCCTATCTAATAAAAAGGTAATATGCAAATTAACTGTCACTCCAACACATAAGATGGCCACCCCCATGTGGTCAAAGAAGTCTGCCCCCATGTGGACACAAGATGGCCTCCACAAGACGGCCAGCAGGGGAGGGAAGTTGGGAGGGACCAGGCCTGCAGGGGAGGGCAGTTGGGGGGACCAGGCTTCCAGGGGAGGGCAGTTGGGGGCAACCAGGCCTGCAGGGGAGGGCAGTTTTGGGGGACCAGGCCAGCAAGGGAGGGCAGTTGGGGGTGACCAGGCCAGCAGGGGAGGGCAGTTGGGGGCAATTAGGCCTGCAGGGGAGGGCAGTTTGGGAGGACCAGGCCAGCAGGGGAGGGCAGTTGGGGGAGACCAGGCCTGCAGGGGAGGGCAGTTGAGGGGGACCGGGCCTACAGGGGAGGGCAGTTGGGCATGATCAAGCCAGCAGGGGAGGGCAGTTGGGTGTGACCAGGATGGCAGGGGAGGGCAGTTAGGGGCAATTGGGCTGGCAGGGGAGCAGTTAGGTGTTGATCATGCTGGCAGGGAAGTGGTTAGGGGGTGATCAGGCTGGCAGGCAGAAGCAGTTAGGGGCAATCAGGCAGGCAGGCAGGGAAGCAGTTGGGAGCCAGCAGTCCTGTATTGTGAGAGGGATGTCTGACTGTGAGAGGGCAGTTGGGCATCCCTTGAGGGGTCCCAGATTGCAGAGGGTGCAGGCTGGGCTGAGGGACACAGCCCCCCATCTTCCCCCACCGTGCACAAATTTTGTGCACCAGGCCTCTAGTTTATTGTATAATTATTGATTTTTTAACATGTGTTTTATTTTTCTCTAAAGACAAAACTGACATTTTCATATACATGATACATAATTAAATTTTCTCTTGGACTAGAATTTCTGAAAATTGTCTACACTCCACATTTTCTATTAACTTTCTGAGAAAGTATGAGATTCCACACTTCATATGATTTTCTAGATCATATCTTAGTGATAGGTTTTTCTCTGTATATTCAGCTATATTTTCTTTTACTCTTTTTAAACTGTATTTATAATTTTCTCAGCCCTAATTGGATAATTAATGTCATCTTGTTAAAGAAACCAACCAAATACTCGACCATTTCTTGCATGTCCTTCTCTAGGCTAAATTGCATTCCCCATTGGATTTTCTAAGGATCTTTGGTCATCAGATATCAGATTGTGATCAGTAGGCAAGTATCAGAGGACTTGGGATGGTTATATCTCTGAAGGGATCAGTCACCAAGTCAGATTTGAAGCCAAAGATTACAGCACTTTAGATCTGGTACTTGATGGTCTCGTGAGTCCCACTTGAAGGTAAAAAAAGAAACAAGCTGGTGCTTGGAATCTAATTTTGGTTTCCAGAGCCCAAGGGAGCAGTGTTAGGAGAACCAACATTAGGGGCCAAAGAATGGAGAGGAGGCGTAGAGTTTCAGAGAATAAAACGGGGGAAGGTGACGATACTGCGCTTGGTCATGTTTTAAAAGAAGCAATGTCCACAGGCACACTCAAGGGAGAGTCTGACCCCTCCTGTGCCATCTTCAGGGAGAGGAGGCATGAGAAGAGGGCATTGCCCAGGACTCGTGTCCATAGCACCCACTGCCTGAACTCGTTCTCAGGTGACACAGAGATGACTCCCTCCACATTGTCCTTGGCAATAGCTAGGACCCATCCCGTCCTGCCCTCAGCATTCGCTTCCTAGTACCACCTCCTTGACATGAGCACCTCCTGGCCTGGAGCACGGAGTACGCTGTCAAGTCTCTGTGGGACGTCTGGTTGCATGACTGTCCATGGGTCCCACGCTTCCTTCCCTCCAAAGGGGTCAGTTCTGGGTGAGCTGTATTTGGATCCAGTGTGTCATTCACTGTAGAGGAAGAAATTCCAATCTGACAGTAAGCAATATTATGGAAGCATTAAAAATATTAATTTTGTGAAATTAACATCCAAACAGGCAAGCAAATGTTATGTGACATAAGAAATTTAAAGTGGAAGAACTTTCTAGGGCACATAGAACAGCTTCTCAATACGTGAGAAGTCTTTCATCCGCAATAAGCAAGTCACCACATTGTGAAAGACTCAGTGAGATGGTCTTGCCCAGGGATCTGTGTCTCAGCTCACAGCCCGGAGAGCCAGGCTGCCTTGCCACCTTTTTTCTTCCTCTCCCCTAACGAGAGCACTTGGGAATGTCCATAGCCACAGATGGTTGTCTTTACATCCTTTTGCTTCTATATCACTGTGAACTCTGACCTCACTCAGCACCAATCCGAGTGCACGAATGTAAGTCATGGACTCTCGTGTTTCATCAGTTACCGACTGTTCGGTGAATGACTGCCGTAGGCGCCTCCTGAAGAGAGAAGGTTCCCTCTGTCGAGTGTGCCCAGAGTCTGTTTGCCTCACGTACCTTTACTAAAGCTCTTCATCTGGATCAGGCTGACAACCACCACAACAGGCAGTCCCAGGAGAAACAGTATCTTCCATGAAAAAGTCATCCTGCTGTCTAAAATTAAACCAAAAATCATATATATATCACCCTAATATGCAAACAGACTAAATAGCAGAACAACCGAACAATCGAACAATCAGTCACTGTGACGTGTGCTGACCACCAGGGGGCGTGTGAAGAACATGGCAGGCAACAGAAGCAGGCGGCAGAGCACAGAATATGGCGGGCGTCGGCCATGGCAAGATGGTGTAGCAGGTGAGCGGGGGCGCCAGACAAAGTCAGGGTGCTGGTGGCTGTCATCGGGGCGAGCCTTTGTGGTCACTGAAACTTCTTTGCTCTTGCATGCCACAGTCCCGCTGGGTGCTTGCACCTCTGCTGGCGCCAGCCCCACTCGCACCCACTGACGGTGCCTGGTCCCAACCCTGATCACTTGGCACAGTCAGTGGGTGTGAGCAGAGGCTGCCAGCCCCGATTGCCCCTGAGGACTTCTGCACCCCCCACCCTGCTCCTGAGGGGCGATCAGGGCAGCAGCAGCTGCTTGCACCTGCTGATGGCGCAGAGCGATTGGGGCAGGTGCCATCAGCGGGTGTGAGCAGGGCTGGTGCTGTCAGTGAGTGGGAGCGATGGTGGAGGGAGTGGGCTGCCGGCAGACAGGGGACTGGGCGCCACGACAGGAGGGGCCAGGCAGGGGCGCGGAGGATGGGCCGAGACCGGCCCCTGTGTTCACCGCAGCCTTGAGGCCCACAGTTCCTTTCAAGATGCATGAATTCATGCACTGGGCCCCTAGTTAAATCATAAAACTGGGCAAATGTCAAGATCACCCACTGTATCTGACCAACCCCAGAGCTGGAGAGGAGGTGGGACTGGGCCTCAGGGAGGAAGTCGGCTGCTCCTCCCCGCCCTGCAGAAGCTGAGGAGAGACGTGAAGTGTAGGCTGCTTTATTGTTTGCTCCTCAGAGACAGACAGACACACCCACACACTCACACACACAGTCACACACATACACACATCTCACATAAACACACACATACACACATATTCACACAAACACACACATACACACACACATGTACACATTCACAAACACTCACCCCCAAACACATATTCACACACACAATAACACACATACGCACACTCAGACTCACAGTCACACACATATCTCACATACACACACAAATACTCATACACATATTAACACACACACACACACACACACTCACATAAGTGCACACCCATACACACACTCACACAAACATACACACCCACCCATACACATACACACACACACACACACATTTCTCCACTCTCTTTTCCGGCTACATCACCACGATCCGTGGACAGCGAGGGGGAAGTGATGGGAGGACAAAGTGGCCAGCCCACAGCCAGGAAGGGGGGGTTAGGAAAATTAGTTTCTAATCCAGAAGAAAACGCACCGTGAGCAAAACAAAAGGTCTGAGTCGGCCTCATACTTACTCCCAAGGCTGCGAGGACCTGGGGTCACCCACCTGAGAGAAAAAACGTGGCCATTCTCTCCTCGCCGAGGAGGGGGTTGCTGACGGAGCAGGTCACGTTCCCAGCAGAGCTGTTTGTGACCTGAAGGAAGGCCTCCACCTGGAACAGCCCATCGCTGCCCTGAGCCAGCGCCTGGGAAAAGGAGGGCACCGGCTTCCCTTCCGGGTCCCTCCACTGCACCCGGGGCTGCGGGAACCACCCTGCCGAGGAGCACAGGAGCCGCATCTCTCCGTTGTCCGCCAGTCCCTCCGCGGTGATCCGCGGGGAAGAGCCCAGGCCTGGGAGGAGGATCAGGACACAGACCTCAGTCTCTGCAGGTGGCGATGCACCCAGAGGACGGAGATGGAGAGGAGGGCAAAGCTCAGCCATACGGGTTACACTCACTGTGGGGGGAGACCGGCTGGAGTGTTTTGCTTTTGTTTTATTTTGTTGGCTTATTTATTTTTGTATTTCTAAAATTATCCTAGGACCTGTTAAAGGATACAATAAATTTCAAATCCAATCTTTTTTCTTCTCTGCCTGAGAACAAAATTATTTGACCAGGGCATAAACCACATGGCCAGGATGTGAGTCAATAAATAAGCAAGAGAATATAGTTTCCCAGATCAAAGTCTTATAAATATAGAGTGTCCCCCAAAAGGTATACACATACTTTGAAGCATTATAAAGGCAGGGTGTATTAAAACACAATTCATTTTCAAAATTGAGCTGTTGCCTGTTCAAGTGTGTACTCATTTTTTTTTTGGGGGGGGGGCACCCTGCATGTATGTCCAATGGCAGAAGTGATGGAGTCCATTCACCTTCTCCACGTGTGCTCCTGTGGATATTCCCTAAACGTGCTTATGTGTTTATTAATGTCGACACAAATCAATGGGAGAACCACGTACACCATCCAGGATGTTGGCCTATGTCTTCAATGGCATTTCTAGCCTTGGAAAATCCATTTTCATTCACAAATATAGACAGTGGCAAATTATGAGGCAGGCCACAATTTTGTCTTTCCTCCTCCAGCCTGCCAATTCTGTCAATATTTACTATTTTTGTCTATATGTGGATCTAGTTTAATCTTCGAATCATTACACTTCCTAGTAACAACACATTTCACAGAATTTTAATAACATTCTGTGAAATAGTGAGTCCTGTGTAAAATTATGGCGAAAAATTCTCTCATTTCACTAAATGGATGGTCACTTTATGGAGATCCTAAGAAGGGTACAAATTCTGTAGCCAAATAATTAAATCTGGCCCATTTGAGTTTGTGGACATTAAGTATCTATGGCAGTTACTGCACATCAGAGGGCTCAATAGTAATCTGACGAGTGAATGGACATTAAGAAAATTTTGGATGCCGGGGAAATTTCCCAGAACCACCATGTTAAAGCAGTAAGAACCAAACAGCTATCTAGAACCCTTACCTACTATCTTCACATCCAAGGTGTTCTCCTGGTAGACACCGTCTTTTTCAAAAAGGCACCGGTACTGCCCATCGTCTGAAGTCCTGGCATCGTGTATCTGCAGGGTCAGCCTCCCCTCGCTGATGGCGTCCGTCACCAGCACTGTCCTCCCTCTATATTCTGCCATCTGCTCTGCAGACACCTGGTCCCCATCCATATACACATAAACAGCAGGGTAATGGCGGGCTCGGACCCACCTCACCTCCATGCTCTGTGCATTAGCCTCGGGGGACAGGCAACAGGTTAATTGTATGTCTTCACCCACTCTGACAAGAAGGGGCTGGGAAGGTCCAATCACTTTTAAGGAAGCTATTAAATACAACAGAAAAAAAGAAAACCACAACGAAAGACTCAAAATGGAGCAAAAATAACTGTCATCAGCAAGAACATCTCAAGTGGAGTTTAGGACCCACCAGCACTGCAGGGGAGCTCGAAGCTCAAGGTCACCCATTGGAGAGGAGGGTGTTTGGTGTGATCAGGATAGAGGTCATCCTGCTCAAGGCCGAACCATCCCATCATGTGTGTCAGTCTGAAAAAATTCACTAAGGAAACCCTCACCTGCCCCTAACTATAATTGTATTCAGGTTACAGCCCAATAAGATAATTTTGCAATTAAAACTTCTAGAATACTATCTGATATGCAGGATGTCTTAGGTGACCCCTGTGAAAGGGGTCGCGACCCACAGGTTGAGAACCGCTGTCAGGGCTCGCCTTAAGACCATCGGAAAACACAGATATTTACATTATGATCCATAACAGTAGCAAAATTACAGTTATGAAGTAGCAACGAAAATAATTTTATGGTGGGGGTCACCACAACATGAGGAACTGTATTAAAGGGTTGCGGCATTAGGAAGGTTGAGAACCACTGTCTTAACTGGTGTATGCCTCAGTTTCTTAAACTATAAAACAAATATATCCCTACAAAATCATGAGGTTGTTCTGGAGTCAACAAAATAATCGGTGCAAAGCTCTTGAATGACCATCAGTGTGAGTGGAGGCATGCAGACGGAGGCCTGAGGGCACTGGAGCAAACCCCACCCTCCGCCTTGACGGGGGCGTGGGGGGGCGATGAAAGTTAGTTTCAGGTGGATCGTAGTAATAAAATGTGAAGAAACCTTCTCCTGGTTTGATTTCATAAAACCTTAAAAGTCAGATCCAGCCAACATATTTCAGTTGCCCAAGGTGCACATGTGTGGGGCTCTAAACACACACCAAGTTCAATGTCCCCAGATGATTTTGAGAAAAATAAGATCAAGAATTGGGGAAGTTATCAAAATACAGAACGCAACAGGAAGATGAAGCCACAGGTGGAGTCTGATCTTGGGGAATGGAGGTTCCCCGGACGGCTCTCCTGGATCTGAGCTGCTGCACCTCCAGCTCCCCGGCCGCGGCCACGCCAGCTTTGCTCTATTCTAAATTGAGAGGCAACCTCTCCTATCAAATGGTCGGAATGCTTCCACATATGTTATGGTCCTTTATATTAGAAAGACAGGTATAGATTTGCATATCGTCTGAATGGGGCTCAACAACCAAAGGCAAAAATATCCTCATTATGTAATTATTCAAAATCTGCCAGGCACTTCTCTAGCGAGAAAACTCACTGTCGACACAATTCTAATTTTCAGATTATTTCATTCTATTCTGGCTAAAATTAGACTCCCACTTATTTCCAGCATTTTGTTTAGTTGGCCCTTCAATTTTACCTAAAACAGTATGTATCTGTTGAAATATAAAATATGTATGCATTCCATGTGTATCTGTTAAAGGCTAAAAACAAATGTAAGAGTCAAAAAAGTAAAATAATTGCTAGAATTAGTGGGGTGATCACAAGTGTAAGGTATAAACATGTTGAATCACTATATTGTACACCGGAAACTAATATAACCAGGATAAGATTGCATACCAACTGTATACCAATTGTATACCAATTTTTAAAATGAAAAAGTGATGTAGGAATTAGCTTGCTGCTATTTCTCCACCCTTGTGTCTGACAGTAAATTACTCAGTAAAACCGAACATTTCCTCATCTCTGCTACCATCTGAGGATTTCCCCGGTGGATGGCCCGTGGTGCATGTCAAACTGGATTACCCTGCCAGGCACCGGTTAATTAAGAGCTAAAACTGATTTTAATGGAAACTGAAGAAAGCAAAAGGTAAGTTTGGAGGTTGAGTCAGGTGTGTTATAGAGACATGGAACTCCTGTTCCTCCAGAATGCAAGTGGAAATGAGTGTACAGTCCCGGGAGCCCTGCAGGCCTGTGAGGAACTGGTGCTCCCCCAGGGAAAGACCTGAGGGCAGCTCCACACAACCCTCCCAGACAGCTGTGTGCACAGCCCCCCCACCCCCCAAATCCATGCTCACACTTTCCGTTTTGTTTTAGTTTTGAGAATTGGACGCATGCTCCTGAAATGCCTTCGGAATATTCACTGAAAAATTAAAACCTTTCTGGAGTGTGAAGCCCACCACCTTACACACTGATTCCCTGAAACCTGATCATCTTATCGTCATAACACACAATCCTCATTCAGTCAACATACCCAATTACGGGGCTATCTCATTCCCCGAAATGCTCAATCTACACTAATAAAAGAGAAAAATGCTAATTGACCGTACCTTCGCTACACCCACAGCCAATCAGGAGTGGTATGCAAATTAACCCAGCAAAGATGGCGGGTAAATTTGCATAAGCAGGCTGTAGGAGCAGCACCCTAAGCCTCCTGAGGATTCAAGGGGACCTGGACAGGTGGCAGGAGGCAGCGCCCTAAGCTGCCCTGCCGCCTGCCCAGGTCCAAGCCGCCCGGCCATCACAGGGCAAAGAGGCCAGGCCAAGCCGAGACCCTCGATTGTGATCACGGGGTGAGCAGGGCAGGCCAGGCCGAGCGGAACCCGTGATCGCCATCACGGGCGAGCAGAGCAGGCAGAGAAGAGACCCATGATCGCCATCATGGGGCGAGCAGAGCAGGCCAGGCCGAGCTGAGACCCGCGATCGCCATCACTGGGCGAGCAGAGCAGGCAGAGACCAGACCCATGATTGCCATCATAGGGTGAGCAGAGCAGGCCAGGCCGAGCCGAACCCACCATCGCCAACACGGGGCGAGCAGAGCAGACCAGGCAGAGCTGACCTGAGATCACGGGGTGCAGCCAAGGGAATTCTCCCTGTCCCCAGAGTCAGGAGCACCAGCCCAGGTCTACCCAGCGGCCTGGTCCTGAATGAGGGGGTGAGTTCTTGCAGGTTTGATCCCCACAGACCAGTGCCTTTGTTATTGCTGTGTCTGGGTTTTAATTGGACAAATGGCTGGTGGTCCCAGGGGGGCCAGCTTAGCAAAATCTTTTAGGAAGAGAATTCTATTTGGGTTTCCTCAAATTCCCTCAGCCCCTACTCACCCCTCTGTAAAGGCACAGAACAAGTGAGGCCCTTAAATAAAAATCAGAGGTCTCCAGCAACAGTGGGCCTCTCTCATCACGAGTCATTTGGACTGGATGGCATTTGAGTATTTACCTAGGCACCATGACAGAGAAACACAAGCTCAAGTCATGATCTCTGCCCTTAAATAATTCACAATCTTATTAGAGCGAGTGGATGATAAAAGCACAGTAATGACATCAGAATGTAAGGCAACAATACAGAGAGGAACAGAGGCAATTGCTAGGATGATTTTCCAATAATTAGTACAAAGAGTATGTGCTATGAATTAAATTAAAAAAATATGTGGAAGTAGCTGTTTCATGAGTATGGCATCCCTTTCTATTTTAAAGGAAGCTGAGTTCCATGTGAACTGTGAACTATGCTATGATATCTGAGGCACAGAACAAGGGAGGCCCTAAGTGTACTATGCTTTGATATTTGAGTCATTCCTTATTGTTCAATGTAATTTATTCCTATACGTCTCAGTTTTGTAATAGTTAAATTACTAGAATAATACATCTTGCTATAAAATATTACTAGGAGATCAAATGATCAGGTGACATTTATTGTTATTTTTTATAAATGAAGACAATCTCTGGTATGCTAAAGTGATAGGTATTATAGAAATATTCAGATAGAGAGACCTACAGGCTTGATTACAAGTGAGGCTTACTATCACAACCCAAATTTATTGCTTAAAAATAAAGCAGGGAGCCAACTAGAAACTGAACCAAATATAAGCCCTTAAAGGGCAAATGTAAATTGGATAAGCTTTTCTATTACAAGAGCAAGAAGAAAAAATTCAGATGCAAGAATGAAAACCACATTGCATCCACTCTAAGTAGCTGTTAAAGAAAAAGAATGGTATACTATGAAAATACTTAATACAGATTGTAAAGACATTTGTTCAAAGAGGATTTCCTACAGTAGGTGATATTTCAGTTAATTTTTTTAAATGTGAAGAGGTTAGCTAGATAAGAAAAAGGTGTAGGGGTCCTGAATTGCAGAGGGTGCAGGCAGGGCTGAGGTGTCTCTCCCTTCCCCCCTCCCCCCTCTCCGTGCACGAATTTCGTGCACTGGGCCTCTAGTTATATTATACTATACTATATATGTTTTGTTTCATTTTATTCCTCACCTGAGGATATTTTTTCCATTGTTTTTCAGAGCGTGAAAGGGAGAGAAGAGGAAGAGGAAGAGGGAGAGAGAGAGAGAGAGAAACATCGATGTGAGAGATCAACTGGTTGCCTCCCACTATATAATTAATATTTCAAAGAACTAGTCATTATTTTTATAAACCAACAACATTATTAGCCAGAGTGGTAGCTGGCTAATAATGTCTCGAGACTTCCAGAGAGAGCTCGGCCTGCCAGCCGCCCTTTGCCTCGGAGCCCTAATTCCTGAGGATACAGGAGGTGGCTTGATGATCCTGCCTCCTCCGTCAGCAGCTCACCCTGGGCACCCGAGGGCCCGGCCTCCTCCCGCACCCTCCAGGGAGCTGGGGGAGCTGGGCTCTCTTCTGGTTTCAGTGCGTCCCGGGGGCCAGCACAACTCAGGAACCGCACAGCCTCAGGCTGTCTCTGTGCTGGGACCCAGTGAGCATGTCCATTGGCCCCATAACTCGGAGGCTGACACCTCACCTGACACCCTCCTGAGGACAGAGACCAGTGCCAGCCCAGCACCGGCTTGGCTTTCTGATCTGCAACGACAAGCGCTGCCGGGGAAGGTTCCGCCTGATCCTGAGCAGAAAGGGGAGGCGCACAGGTGTGCAGCTCTCCTCAGATTGCGGAGTTACCTTTGAACTTCCCGAGGCCCTTTCCTTTATCTCCATGGCCCACTGGGGTCCAAAGTGTCACCCTAAACTCTGGGAAATATTGGGGAGTGTTTGCCACCCTGATGTTCCTAGAAACTCCTACATGGGCACAGAAGTGTGCTTACGCTCACCTGATGTGCCCACACACACACACACACACACACACACACACACACACACACTCCTGTAGCGGGTGACGGAGAGCAGGGTGTGCATGGAAGGGGAGATGAGTGACCCAAGTTCACATGCATTTGGGCAGGTGCAGGCTGTAGTCATGGCTGGGAGAAGAGGTCACAAAAACGAGGTAAAGGAGAAGCGAAATACATTAAAATATGAATTGGCTGTTTTTTAAAACACTTGTCTTAGGCACAGTAAAATACCTGCAGTCCAACTATTAAGTGAGAGAGAAAAACACAAAGCAGACAAAAATGGAGAATTATCAGCCCAGGCAGCACAGGCTCCCAGGCTGCACCTGGGAAAGCAGCTCCGTGGTGAGGAGGTCAGGAGTGCCGGGGCAAGGGGCAGGGGCAAACTGTGTCATGGGAGAGCCAGGGGCCGAGGTCCGCCTGGGATCACGTGGTGTCTGGGGCCTGCTAGGCTAGGCCCAGGGCGCCGGCTCCCTCCAGGCAGCACAGGGCCTCGTCCACACCCATGGGCGTGCGGCTACTTACCCAGCTCAGTTTGGAGTTTCTCTGGAAAAAAGAATACGAACAACATATTAAATAAGCAATTTGTTCTAAGGAAAAGGAGTTAAAATATCTCACAAAAATAAAAGCGAGTCCTACATTTTATTGGCAATCCAGATTCATAAAAAAGAAAGTAACTGTAGAAAAATATTGATTCTTTCCTCATGGTTCAGCTGCTTTTCATTTCCTCTGAACAACAAAAACGCTCTCGAGTTCTACCACCTCATAATACATATCCTTTTTATAAATGCATGGAAAGTATAAAGTATATGGACCTAGACAATTATCACCTATAATTCCAAACTGAGAGATAAAACATAGTGTGTCTCATTTTAATATTAACATATAGCATTTACTTCATTTTTTTCTATATTCATTTATAATAAGAATAATGATGTCCTTATATCTAAATATATATGGCACCCCAAAAATCCAAAAATCTTTACAGGACTGGAGATGCCTATTTATAGATAGATATATAATAGGTAGATATAATCTTTACCATTAGACAGTCCATAATGAAGGATTTTTTCACCCATTAACATTTTTTGAAATATTACTTTTCATTGATGCTATAATGTAATTTCATTGGGCTGTTGTTTTTACTGCTATTTACCAGTGAGGCTATGATTAGGATGCTATTGTATAAATAATTGTCTCCATCTTTGATTATCTGCATATGACAAGTTCCTAGAAGTAACCAGCACAATATCACATAAGAAAACATTTCAGCTGAAAGAATATAATTTTTTTCCTTTACAATGTCATGCATATTTGTGAGTAATAAAATCTTGAATTTGGAAATAATTGCAACACTATTAACAATAGCTATTCAATCAAAATATAGTGTATATATTCAAATGTTTTATAGCTTTCAATACAAATTATTAAATGCTAGATAATTTTCTTGATTAAAATAATATCCGGAACCTCTCCCGCTAATCTGAGCATCCTGGTCCTGGGGGCAGAGCGCTGACCTGGGATGGAGAGGACTGCGCCCTTCTCCTCGGCGAGGACAGGGTTGTGGATGGAGCAGGACACAGTGTCCGCGGAGGCAATCCTGACCACGAGCGTGGCTTCCACGTGGAACAAGCCATCTTCGTCTGGGATGTGATGCTCAGAGAGAGTCAGCAGCTTCTCTCCCCTGGAGTCTTCCCAGTGAACCCGGGGCTCTGGGAACCAGCCTTCCGCCGTGCACACGAGCTGGATCTCACCTTCCACGGATCCCGCCATGTGGATGTGCGGGGCGGACCCCAGACCTGTGGAGAGGGAGCATACCCCTGCATTCAGTCCCAAATCATAGAGACTGAGAGCCCCGCGACATTGGAAGGAGAGAGTAGACGTCTAGGGGTCTGGGGAGCAAAACCATTCCCAAGTCTTCTATCCATCCCTGTGGGAGTTCCCATCCACTGTTCCCCAGGTGGGATCTGTAAATTTTTGCAGATAAGCAATACTTTTCTTTGGGTCTAGACAGGAGAGTAAGAGAAAAGGACATGTGACATTCGGCTTATGTCTCTAGTACTGTAAACAGAGATGTGTTACAACTTATTCATGAACTTGCCCTAGCCACAACCTCCCCCTTTTTTCATCTTAATATTATTGTGTTCAAGGTGATTCAATATGGATGAAAGAATCCGTGTGTTTCTGAGATGTGGAGTGGGGGGTGGGGAGTGTGCAGGGGGGTGGGAGGCGCACACCAAGGCCTCTCTATCAAGGACACTTGAAAATAAGAATATAATGTTATGTCCTTTACAATGGTATCACTCTGTCTGACATGTTGGATGATAACGTGACTCCAATTTAAAAGACTATTTAATAAAAAGTCTGAAATCACCACCCTGGGGACCTTCCGCATTGGTTCTGTTGGTGGCTGTGATCTTGGGACGCTCTGAGGCAGCTGGGTGTGTAAAATGGGAAGCTCCCTCCATGAGGAGTTCCCACATCCACATAAATATTCCATTCATTGGGAAAATGCTTTTGTGAAATCCTAGTTTTACACCATGTTGAAATTCTTTATTCAACACAACTCCCAAACCCAAACAAAGGGGACTGTATTTTTCCTACGTGGTAACTGTCTCTGTCACTCGCTGGGTGACAGAGACCCACTCCTTCAGCGAGAACCTAGGAAAACGCGTGGCTTATTTTCAAATGTTCCTGACTGTGAGATACCTTAGTGATGTGCACCCCTCCAATCTCAGGAACACACGGTTCTTGCATCCATCTGAACCACCTCGAACATTATGAGTGTTTAAGAAAAAGAAGGGGGGAGTGTTAGGAAACAGCCAGATACTGCTTCGTCCAAAGAACTATTTTGCTGGTAAGATAAATGGATTTGCCTGATGTTCTCTTCAGCATGTGGAGGAGTTATTCCTGCCAGCAAACCATCTGACACTTTAATTTGCAGATATTTGTTCTCCCTAAACACAGATCCTTTCTTCTCGATCCCCTTCTTCCGGACTCCTTCCTGCTTTGCTTTACAGAAGCATCAGGCAGACAGAGCCTGCCATTCACAGTGAATCCCGACTCAGGGAACACAGTATATGATAATCTCCATAAAGGAACCAAGTTCTTAACGGCTGTGGCCCCCTCACTAGCCTTCTAACTGGAGGCATTGCACAAAGAAAGGGGTGTTCACATCTCAGCTCCTGCATATTGGTGGTGGGGAGAGACCAACCAGTTCCACTGAGATAGGGACGCTAAGCAGCCGGCTAGACTCACTCACTCAGAGGTGAACTTGCCCTTGCACATCAGCCTGTGTGGCACAAATCATCCTCAGCAAACCTGCGAATGACCACATGCCAGGGATTTAAAATAACTGTCAAGAATAGTCAAAACCAGGCCAGTTCAGTTTGGGGATATTGCCCATGCGGGCCTGTTTCGGAGACCTCAGGACCACTTACCCTCAGAGGGATCAGGGTGGAGGACTGGGCGTTGGAAGTGCCTCGAAGATTAAAGGGAGCTTTTTAACTGGCCATGAACTTCCCATAAATCAACAGACTCCTCCCTCTGGGACCCGTGTCTTTCCCCAGATATTCACCTGCCACTTGGAGCAGCAGGCTGGCCTCTCCACAGTAGTGCCCCTCTTGGAAACGGCACCAGTATTGCCCGTCGTCGGAGGGTCGGATGTTGTGCATCTTCAGAGCCACGCTTCCCTCGGCCAGGTTGTCCTCTACCCACTCCACTCGGCCCCGGTACTCCTCCGTCTGCACCTCGCTCACCTCAGCTCCGTCCTGGTGTGCAAGCAGCACGTGCGTGCCGGGCTCCGAGCGGTACCACCTCACCTCCATGTGCTCCGCGCTCCTCTTGGGGAAGAGCTGACAAGTGAGGAGGGCATCTTCCCCGACCCTGGCCAGGATGCCATGAGCAGGACCAATCACTCTGAAGTGCTCTGCAAAAGAGTGCAGACGAGGAACCAGGGAATGCCAACTGGAAGCTGACTTGCTTGCTTTGGGAGATCCTGCTACCCAAATGGAGGCCCTGGAGGAGGCGGGCTTCAGTTTCAGTGTTTGGAGAAGCCAAGCCTGGCGATTTGCACACGTGGCTGCTACAGGGACAATTCCGTGCACTGAAAATAACACACAGCTCACAAATGTGAGTCAGCACCGAATCTGTCGCCAGCTGTGTGGTTTGGGGGCAAATCCATTATTTTCAGTGAGATTTGAGATTTGGAATCTCAATTTCTTCACCTTTAAAATACTGCCTTCATCTCTGGGGTGTTTTCATTCTCAAATGAGTTAATGTGTCAATCCATTTTTAATTGGGTACCATATTAGTGAGTTATTTTATATTTTACTAGAGGCCCGGTGCATGAAATTTGTGCATGGGGGAGAGTGTGTCCCTCACCCCAGCCTGCACCCTCTCCAATCTGGGACATCCCTCTCACAATCCAGGACTGCTGGCTTCCAACTGCTTACCTGCCTGCCTGCCTGATTGACACCTAACTGCTCCCCTGCTGGCCCAATTGCCCCAAACTGACCTCCCCTGCCAACCTGATCACCCCCAACTGCCCTCCCCTGCAGGCCTGATCACCCACAACTGCCCTCCCTTGCTGGCCATCTTGTGGTGGCCATCTTGTGTCCACATGGGGGCAGCCATCTTTGACCACATGGGGTTGGCCATCTTGTATGTTGGAGTGATGGTCAATTTGCATATTACCTCTTTATTATATAGGATAGTGATTTATAGTTCATAATTTCACTTTATAGTATAACTGATTGACACTGTAATCACTTTTCATAAAATTTAGGTAATACATTTATTCAATAGATTTTTCAACTTTTCAGAGTTGTTCTTGTCCTGGATCAAACACTGAGGTTTTGATGGTTGCTGTTGTTGTTGTTGGTGTGTGTGTGTGTGTGTGTGTGTGTGTGTGTGTGTCTGTGTCTGTGTGTGTGTGAGTGTTTTCTTTTCTCTTTTGCTCTGGAGAAGGCAGGACTCCCGTCCCTGGGGCTGTTGTAGAGGCTGTTTTCACAAGGACATTTGTGGTGGGTTAAGGGCAGTGATTTGTCTGGAGTGTGAACCTTCCAATCAAACGTTGAGTCACGTTTGACTCCTTCATTGTTATCTGCAAATTGAGGAGGTGTATAGTTCTGTGTGTTAGTCATTGTGTTTAATCACTCCTCTGCCACGTGTGCCGTCTTTCTCAGCCTCCGTGCTGTAGGACTTTGTGCAGGTCCCACCCCCTCAGCAGGAGCCCGGCCTCGCTCAGTGGCTCAGTGTCAGGTAGAGGCTCCTCACCGGGCCTGCAGGACCCACGGGTCACCTGCGAGCTTGTTGATGGAACCACTGGAGCCAGAGCTTCCATCCCACCTGCTGGCTGCTTCCCCGTGAGGGACCTGCCTTGCCCAGAGCGCAGGCGGCTCACCCCGCTTAGTCCCGCAGCCCGGGCAGCTGTGCCTTCCCACGCCCTGGCCAGTGCTTTTCCCCTTTGCCGGCTGCGTTTCCCCGGGGCTCGGACATTGCCCACTGACACTGCATTTTCATAATCCTTTTCCAAAGCAACACTTGGCCAACAAAATCCAGCTACTGAGCTCTCCAAGCCCGTTTACTGGAAGTCTCTCTTTCTAGTTGTTTATTTCCAGGTGTTTTCATGCTACTTGATTTTTGCTACAAAGTGTTTTTCTAGCCCCAAGTGCCGTCCCCAGAGGAGTGGGAGGAGGAGCTCTGGGGCTGTTCGGTGCTCCCGCGGCCTCCGTTCTCAGCGCCGTGCGCCTGTGAAGCTGAGGAAACGGAGGCAGGAGGTGCTCAAGCAGCTGTCCGAGGCAGCGCGGCGGGAGGTGGAGGCCCTTTTGGAACCCAGATGCTTGGTCCCGGGACCCCACCCTCCCTCATTCCCAGCGGTTCCCTGGTTCCCAGCGGTGTCCTAGCCTTTGGGCTGTGGACTCTGCACCGGGTGCACAGGAGGGCGAGGCGGCCTACCTGACTGCTTCATGGTGAGCAGCACGAAGAGGAAGGAGGCGGCCGCGCCCGGCAGGCTGTACCCCGGGAAGTCCACCATCCTCCCTGGAGCAGACAGGAGAGAGGGGGCCGCACCTGAGTGAGGCTGCCTCACTGACCCGCACCGTGCGCTCGGCTCCCAGGGTTCCTGGTTCCCAGGGTTCCGAGGTTCCCACGGTTCCACGGTTCCATGGTTCCCAGGGTTCCGTGGTTCCCAGGGTTCCGAGGTTCCCAGGATTCCTGGTTCCCAGGGTTCCGAGGTTCCCAGGGTTTCATGGTTCCCAGGGTTCCGAGGTTCCCAGGGTTCTGAGGTTCCCAGGGTTCCTGGTTCCCAGGGTTCCATGGTTCCCAGGGTTCCGAGGTTCCCAGGGTTCCATGGTTCCCAGGGTTCCGAGGTTCCCAGGGTTCCTGGTTCCCAGGGTTCCGAGGTTCCCAGGGTTCCTGGTTCCCAGGGTTCCATGGCTCCCAGGGTTCCGAGGTTCCCAGGGTTCCTGGTTCCCAGGGTTCCGAGGTTCCCAGGGTTCCTGGTTCCCAGGGTTCTGAGGTTCCCAGGGTTCCTGGTTCCCAGGGTTCCATGGCTCCCAGGGTTCTGAGGTTCCCAGGGTTCCTGGTTCCCAGGGTTCTGAGGTTCCCAGGGTTCTGTGGTTCCCAGGGTTCCATGGCTCCCGGAGGTTCCCTGGTTCTCGGCGGTTCCCTGGTTCCCAGGGTTCTGAGGTTCCCAGGGTTCCTGGTTCCCAGGGTTCTGAGGTTCCCAGGGTTCTGAGGTTCCCAGGGTTCCTGGTTCCCAGGGTTCCATGGTTCCCAGGGTTACGAGGTTCCCATGGTTCCATGGTGCCCAGGGTTCCGAGGTTCCCAGGGTTCTGAGGTTCCCAGGGTTCTGAGGTTCCCAGGGTTCTGAGGTTCCCAGGGTTCCTGGTTCCCAGGGTTCCATGGTTCCCAGGGTTACGAGGTTCCCATGGTTCCATGGTTCCCAGGGTTCCTGGTTCCCAGGGTTCTGAGGTTCCCAGGGTTCTGAGGTTCCCAGGGTTCTGTGGTTCCCAGGGTTCCATGGCTCCCGGAGGTTCCCTGGTTCCCAGGGTTCCTGGTTCCCAGGGTTCCGAGGTTCCCAGGGTTCCTGGTTCCCAGGGTTCCGAGGTTCCCAGGGTTCCTGGTTCCCAGGGTTCCATGGCTCCCAGGGTTCCGAGGTTCCCAGGGTTCCATGGCTCCCAGGGTTCCGAGGTTCCCAGGGTTCCTGGTTCCCAGGGTTCCGAGGTTCCCAGGGTTCCTGGTTCCCAGGGTTCTGAGGTTCCCAGGGTTCTGTGGTTCCCAGGGTTCCATGGCTCCCGGAGGTTCCCTGGTTCCCAGGGTTCCTGGTTCCCAGGGTTCTGAGGTTCCCAGGGTTCTGAGTTTCCCAGGGTTCTGTGGTTCCCAGGGTTCCATGGCTCCCGGAGGTTCCCTGGTTCTCGGCGGTTCCCTGGTTCCCACGGTTCCTGGTTCCCAGGGTTCTGAGGTTCCCAGGGTTCCTGGTTCCCAGGGTTCTGAGGTTCCCAGGGTTCTGAGGTTCCCAGGGTTCCGTGGTTCCCAGGGTTCCATGGCTGCAGGAGGTTCCCTGGTTCTCGGCGGTTCCCTGGTTCCCAGGATTCCTGGTTCCCAGGGTTCTGAGGTTCCCAGGGTTTCCTGGTTCCCTGGTTCCCAGGGTTCCATGGCTCCCAGAGGTTCCCTGGTTCCCAGGATTCCTGGTTCCCAGCGGTTCCCTGGTTCCCAGGGTTCTGAGGTTCCCAGGGTTTCCTGGTTCCCTGGTTCCCAGGGTTCCATGGCTCCCAGAGGTTCCCTGGTTCCCAGGATTCCTGGTTCCCAGCGGTTCCCTGGTTCCCGGCCGTTTGGTTCCGTGGTCCTATGAGGAGCCACCGTCAATGCCTCCGGAGCGAACAGGGAACCAGCCTGGGCTCCCTCCTGGGTTATTGCCCCCCCCTCCCGCCCCTCCCAGTGCGCTGTCCGGGAGCCGTGCTCAGCCTGAGGCATCCTGATGGGAACGAAAACTTTCCTGGGCCATCAGGACAGTCACATTCACTAAGAGATCGCCTTAGTCCGCCTCTCCGGCACCAGGAAGCCTAGAGCCGGAGGCAAATGCTTCCGGCCTCTGCGAAGGCGGAGGAAGGAGCCGCCTTGGACAGTGGGGGGGAGTCCGGAAACCGGGCCCCCTCAGCGATGACCTGGGGACAGCCCGAAGGCCTTGCCGGGTCGGCGTGACTAAAGGGAGGGGCCACGGCGCCAGCCACGCCGGGTGCCTCCCCCTCCTGCCAGGGCCCCCCGCCCCACCCCGGCCTCCCCGCCTTTGGGAAGCGCTGGGACCCGCGGAGCCAGCTGGGTTTTGAAGCCCGGGAAGCCCGGCCGTACCCGGTGTGTCAGTGTGTTACTGACAGGAAGGCCCGCCTCACTCCAGCGGAAGAGCCGCGGGCTGCGAGCCAGAAGCTGAAGTGGGGGGACTGCGGGGCGGGGAGCGGCACCCCTGAGCGGAGCCTGGTCTCACGCTCTGGGCGTCACCGTTCCTCTCACTCCGCTCGGGTTAAAGCGATGCCCGCTCTCCGGAAGCCTCTGTGCACCCGGGGGGGGGGGGGGGGGGGGGGAAGAGAGAGAGAGAGAGAGAGAGAGAGAGAGAGAGAGAGAGAGAGCCCGCTCCCTCACCTGTGTGCCCGCTCCCTCACCTGTGTGCCCGCTCACTCACCTGTGTGCACGCTCCCTCACCTGTGTGCCCGCACCCTCACCTGTGTGCCCGCTCACTCACCTGTGTGCCCGCTCCCTCACCTGTGTGCCCGCTCACTGACCTGTGTGCCCGCTCTCTCACCTGTGTGCCCGCTCACTGACCTGTGTGCCCGCTCCCTCACCTGTGTGCCCGCACTCTCACCTGTGTGCCCGCTCCCTCACCTGTGTGCCCGCACTCTCACCTGTGTGCCCGCACTCTCACCTGTGTGCCCGCACCCTCACCTGTGTGCCCGCACCCTCACCTGTGTGCCCGCTCACTGACCTGTGTGCCCGCTCACTGACCTGTGTGCCCGCTCCCTCACCTGTGTGCCCGCACTCTCACCTGTGTGCCCGCACTCTCACCTGTGTGCCCGCACCCTCACCTGTGTGCCCGCACTCTCACCTGTGTGCCCGCTCACTGACCTGTGTGCCCGCACTCTCACCTGTGTGCCCGCACCCTCACCTGTGTGCCCGCACTCTCACCTGTGTGCCCGCACCCTCACCTGTGTGCCCGCTCACTCACCTGTGTGCCCGCACCCTCACCTGTGTGCCCGCTCCCTCACCTGTGTGCCCGCACCCTCACCTGTGTGCCCGCTCCCTCACCTGTGTGCCCGCTCCCTCACCTGTGTGCCCGCTCCCTCACCTGTGTGCCTGCTCACTGACCTGTGTGCCTGCACCCTCACCTGTGTGCCCGCACTCTCACCTGTGTGCCCGCACCCTCACCTGTGTGCCCGCTCCCTGACCTGTGTGCCCGCTCTCTCACCTGTGTGCCCGCTCCCTCACCTGTGTGCCCGCACCCTCACCTGTGTGCCCGCACTCTCACCTGTGTGCCCGCACCCTCACCTGTGTGCCCGCTCCCTCACCTGTGTGCCCGCTCACTCACCTGTGTGCCCGCTCCCTCACCTGTGTGCCCGCACTCTCACCTGTGTGCCCGCTCACTGACCTGTGTGCCCGCACTCTCACCTGTGTGCCCGCTCCCTCACCTGTGTGCCCGCTCACTGACCTGTGTGCCCGCTCCCTCACCTGTGTGGCCGCTCCCTCACCTGTGTGCCCGCTCCCTCACCTGTGTGCCCGCTCCCTCACTGTGCCCACACCCTCACCTGTGTGCCCGCTCCCTCACCTGTGTGCCCGCTCCCTCACCTGTGTGCCCGCTCACTCACCTGTGTGCCCGCTCACTGACCTGTGTGCCCGCTCCCTCACCTGTGTGCCCGCTCCCTCACCTGTGTGCCCGCTCACTGACCTGTGTGCCCGCTCCCTCACCTGTGTGCCCGCACCCTCACCTGTGTGCCCGCTCACTCACCTGTGTGCCCGCACCCTCACCTGTGTGCCCGCACTCTCACCTGTGTGCCCGCTCCCTCACCTGTGTGCCCGCTCCCTCACCTGTGTGCCCGCACCCTCACCTGTGTGCCCGCTCACTCACCGGTGTGCCCGCTCACTCACCTGTGTGCCCGCACACTCACCTGTGTGCCGGCTCACTGACCTGTGTGCCCACACACTCACCTGTGTGCCCGCTCACTCACCTGTGTGCCCGCACCCTCACCTGTGTGCCCGCACCCTCACCTGTGTGCCCGCTCACTCACCTGTGTGCCCGCTCACTCACCTGTGTGCCCGCTCCCTCACCTGTGTGCCCGCCACTTCACCTGTGTGCCCGCCCCCTCACCTGTGTGCCCGCACCCTCACCTGTGTGCCCGCCCCTTCACCTGTGTGCCCGCCCCTTCACCTGTGTGCCCGCCCCCTCACCTGTGTGCCCGCACCCTCACCTGTGTGCCCGCCCCTTCACCTGTGTGCCCGCCCCCTCACCTGTGTGCCCGCCCCCTCACCTGTGTGCCCGCACCCTCACCTGTGTGCCCGCACCCTCACCTGTGTGCCCGCTCACTCACCTGTGTGCCCGCTCCCTCACCTGTGTGCCCGCTCCCTCACCTGTGTGCCCGCTCACTCACCTGTGTGCCCGCACCCTCACCTGTGTGCCCGCTCACTCACCTGTGTGCCCGCTCACTCACCTGTGTGCCCGCTCACTCACCTGTGTGCCCGCCCCCTCACCTGTGTGCCCGCACCCTCACCTGTGTGCCCGCTCACTCACCTGTGTGCCCGCACCCTCACCTGTGTGCCCGCACCCTCACCTGTGTGCCCGCACCCTCACCTGTGTGGCTGCTCTGGGACCGGCTGCTGGGCCCCTCCTCACCGGGCTCAGGTGCTCCCTTCGTCCACGCAGCAGGTGGCCAAGGCTGGAGCGACAGCTGTGGGCGGGCGGGCGGGAGTGGCCTGGCCCCGGACAGGGAGGGGTGATGCCGCCTGGCCCACACCTTGGAAGAGCCACGCCCGAGGCCCAGGGAAATCAGATTCCAGTGGAGAGGTGTGTCCTTCCCGAGGCTGCAATCCTCAGAAAACTGAAACTTTTCAGTGGACTTTGGGTCTAGTATGAATTGGCTCCTCCTGCCGCTGAGTGGTGGCATTAGCTGGGCTCACCCATCCCCAAAGCCAGGACGGGGTGCGGCCCGGTGACCCGGGTCAGGCCCCACACAGCAGCTCGGCCTCCACCCTCCCTCGGCCCCTCAGAGGTCACGACCCCCAGCCCAGGCCCAGGTCTCAGCAGACAGCTCAGGGGTTAGCGCTGGACGCAGAGGAGAGCGGAGGCGGAGAAAGGAATGGCCTTCTCCAGCAGCACCGCCAGGCCAGGCCCCTGTGCCCCACTGCCGTCCGGTTCCTTACCCCTTTGCTGGGGAATAACGAGCTTAACGACCCCCGATAGCGACCAAAGAGACTGCACAGGCTTCTCAGCGCCGTGTGTGGGCACAGAATTACAGCGACCGAGCCTGTAGGCCCATTTATGTCTGTGGGCCGTTCAGCTCAGTTTCCCCTACGTCAGTTTTTCTTGAGTCACCGTGGGTGTACTCTCGGGGATTCAAGAGTCCCCAGAACAACCTCATTTTCGGGGTTCATTTCGGCGTAAAACACAGCATATGTGACATAAGGTTTAAGCTGGCCTTTTCCCTGAAGGCCTCCCCTCGCCTGCTGAGTCAGCCACATTTGGAGATCTGACCTGAGGTGGCCACTCTTTCTTTCCTCAATGACAGTGACATGCAGCATTATTTTATAATAGTTTCAGGGGTGCAGCAAGGTGGTTAGACACTGACGTAACTCACAAAGTGAGCCCTGGTATTCCCCGTGCCCACCTGACACCATGTTAGTTATCACAACACTATTGGCCCTATTCCCTGCGCTGTACTTCACACCCCGTGACTGTATTTATCTCCCGACCCATCTCTCAATCCCTTCACCTCTTTCTCTCAGCCCCCAACCCCTCCCCTCGGGCGACCATCCGTCTGTTCTCTGTATCTGAGTCTGTTTATTTATTTCATCCCTTAGATTCCACATAGGCGTGAAGTCATGTGGCATTTGCCTTTCCCTGTCTGACCTATTCCACGCAGCTTAATGCCCTCTAGGTCCATCCACGCTGTCGCAAAAGGTAAGATTTTGTTCCGGAGGTTGCTATTCTGAATGTGAGCATGTTCCCTCCTCCTTTCAGTGTGATAAAGACCCTTCCCTGTGGAGGGTGAGGGGTGTGAGGAGAAGAGAAAATTTAACATTGGTCTCCTTTCCCTGTGTCTGCCTCCATTCCCCAGGGAGCACAGCGCCCCCTTCCCTCTGTTGGGGAATGACAGCGGTGCCCACAGCCTTTCCTCCCTGCAAGGCTGCAGGGCACAGCAAAGGGAAGGCAACAACCACCACCCTCTCCACCCCCACCCCACACCCCCTCACCCCTCACCCCTCACAGTCCCCTCCCCCACACACCCCGGTAAGAAGAGGTGGCTCGGGGAGGCTCAGGGACTGGAATGGAAGATTGCGGCCTAAAATGCTGGCACGGAGTGATACAGCAGGGGAGAGAGATGGTGGGGATATGACGGTCATCACCAAGGCAGTGGCCACCAGGGGCACGAAGTGGCCATGACAGGAAGTGGGGGTCAAGGCCAGAAATATGAGGGGAGCCTTCCGCAGCCACCCTGCACCTCTGCTCAGGACTTAGAAACAACCCTGGGGGGTGGGGGGTGGGGCTGAGTTTAAATTATTCACTCCTGTGAAAGCCGCTGAGTGTTTCTGGAAATTGCTGGATCAACTCCTCTGTAAGACATTGCAGTGCTTGACTTAAAGATAAGGATCCGTTATAGGACAATGCAGAATTTTTTCAACCCAGACTTGTGAAAATGTTCTACCCGCTGCACATATTCCCTATTTGAACCCGGGAGTCTGCATTCTGTTTATGGTCAGTCACCAGCAGACCTGTGCGTCTACATGGCCACCAGAGGGCAGCAGAGGCACACGCACAGTCTGGCCTTCAAGGACTTCTCTTCCAAAGGTGATTCACTCACAGATGTTTCCTCCTCCAAATGCTATTGTCATGTGTGACCCACATGAAGACTCCCTCAGCCAGTAAATGACAAAAGGAGCCCTGAGCTTAGGATGTCTGAGATTTTAATTCTACTTTTGCTATAAATTCAGACAAGATTTATTTGGATAAATCTGTTTATTTCTGGGGCTTCCATGTCCTTAACTTTAAAATAAGGATACAGCCATAAAAAGGAAGGAAACTTACCCTTTGTGACAGCATGGATGGACCTGGAGAGTATTGTGCTAAGTGAACTAAGCCAGTCAGAGAAAGGCAAGTACCATATGATTCCACTCATATGTGGAATAAGAGTGGAGACAGACTTAGGGATACAGAGAACAGACTGGCAGCTGTCAGAGGGGAGTGGGGTGGGTGAGAAGGGTGAAAGGATTAAGCACAAATAAAAAAATGAAAGACTCATGAACACAGACAACAGTATGGTGATTGCCAGAAGGAAGGGGGTGGGGGAAAGTAGAGGAGGGAAAAGGGAGGATAAATGGTGATGGAAGGAGACTTGACTTGGGAACACACAATGTCATATGCAGATGATGCATTGCTGAATCATATACCTAAAACCTATATAATTTTATTAGCCAATGTCACTCCAATAAATTAAACAAAAATAAAATAGTGGTAATATGTACACAACTCTCATTAAAATATTCTTAAAAGGGTAGTGGGAGAATATAATCATGACACAAAATCCCAACCTAGTTATTATTTTATTATTGGGAGTGAAAGCCATGGAAAGAAGGTAGACTGAGACAACAGAGAAAATAAATAAAATAAGAAAGGAACATTGATGTAGGAGGACATCAGGGTTCTCACTGTGAATCAGAGAAACTCTGGTGATGCCATCAGCTCAGTTCTTGGAGACCCGGAATGCATTCACAGAGATCGCCCAGCAGGTGGAACCCTGGAGTTAAGAGAACCTTTGAAATGTAGGGAGGAAGAGGGTTAAGGAAAAGCACCCCAATGCCCAAGCCTCCTGCATTCGCCCCGCACACCCTGCCATGCTCTTTGGTTCACACACAATACCGCCTCCTCTTGATGCCCCTCCAAGAGGACTGTTGCAGTCCCTCATCTGACCACCAGATGGCGAGCCTGTCCACGAACCTGCACCAGGTGTCCAGGAGGCACACGGACTTCACCCTGAGCCAGGAGGAATGAGAGTTGTGTCCCCAAACGTCCCAGATGGTAATTTCCCATCTCTTCCTTCCAATTGTGCGGAATGGGAGCGGGAATAGTGGAAAACTGCTGCTGCGGAACACGCTTCATTCATTTATGAGAAACCATTTTTAAAATGTACCTTAAAGTTTTAGGTAAGCAGGCCTTTTACCTCAAAATGATGTTTCACCTCAAGCAGATCACACCATTTCCGCCTCCTTCGGGCAAAGAATAAACATGGCAGCCAGGAGACCATTTTTATGTTTACACAGAAAACCCTCAGAAAGTTATTAAAATGTCTAGGAGGTGTGGATTTAACATGGCAGTTTACAAAAACAAATATAATCCTATACACTAGCAGCAGAATACTGCATATAAAAAGTAATTTTATTACAATAGCAATAAAATACTTAGAGATGAATTTAACCAAACTATTTGTGGTGTCTCTACAGAGTAAACTACAAAACCTGAGGAGAGGCACTACGAAATCCCTAGTGCCTGGAGAGACATGGTGTATTTGGTTTCAGAAGAGCTGACATTGTTCAAATACCAATTCTCTTTGACACAATCTGATTGACACCCCCATTGTTTTGTGTTGTTGTTTTTTTAGAAATAGACAATTATAAAATGTATATGAAAATGCAAAGTATCTAGAAGAGCCAAAACTATTTTGAAAATGAACAAAAGGAAGATTGAAAACCTGGTTTCAAGTCACTTTATAGTGTGATGGGCAACATGTCAGTTCCGTGCTGTAAGCTAGAGAGACCTAACAAAGGTCATACCGGTTATGGGCATGGAGGGGAGAGCCCCTGGGAATACAGACACACAGGAAAGCAGTGTGAGCGCTGCGCCCTGGGGGGAAGGCGGTTGGGAAGATGAGGGGCTTTGGCACAGGAGACGGAGACGTGGCCGTCTGTCTGGTGTAACGAGAATCCCGAGAGAGAGATGCTCAGGGACCAATGGAGGCTTGTGCTGGCCATGCAGCCGGGTAAGCTGTGAAACTCTTCCACTCGATAGAGAAGGCGGTGCCTTAGAAGTGACCATGGGTTGGGCAGCACGAACATGCTGATGGCAATGGCAAGAGGGGTTTCAGAGGAAGGTGTGGGCTGCAGCCCGATTTGTGTGGTTCAAGGAAAAACCGGGCAGAATGGAAATGACAAGTGCAGCCAACACCGGAAGGACTTTCCTGCGAATTAGGAGAAAAGGGCCTTGGCACAGCTGGGATGGGGGACAGGAGACGCCAGAGCAAGTCTGTGTGCTGGTGGAATCATTCACTACGGGGAAGGTTAGCACGCTGGGTAAAGACAGTTGCAACGTATGAACGCCTAGAAGGCCTGGTATCAATTTACATGAATGCCTCCTGCAAATCAGTTAGTAAAGGAGTATATTTAACGGGGGGGGGGGGGGGTTGAATAAAGGCAGGAAGAAACATTGTACAGTAAAGATCCATAAGTAACACTTATATGCATAACACGTTGCTCAACCTTTCGTTACCAAGAGGACATTGGAAAAGTAATTGAAGAGTCAAAACATAGAAACTGTGGGCAAGGATGTAGAAGAATGTTTCTACCAAGGACCCTAACCTCAACCCTAACCCTAAACCTAAACCCTAACACTAACCTTAACTCCTAACCCTAACCCTAACACCTACCCCTAACCCCAACCCTAACCCCTAACCCTAACCCTAACCCTAACCCTAACCCTAACCCCTAACCCTAACCTTAACTCCTAACCCTAACCCTAACCCTAACCCTTAACCCTAACCCTAACCCCTAACCCTAACCCTAACCTTAATCCTAACCTTAACCCTAACCCTAAACCTAAACCTAACCCCTAACCCTAACCTTAATTCCTAACGCTAACCCTAACCCTAAACCTAACCCCTAACACTAACCTCTAACCCTAACCCCAACCATAACCCCTAACCCTAACCCTAACCCTAAACCTAACCCCTAACCCTAAACCTAACCCTAACCCTAACCTTAACCCTAACCCTAACCCCTAACCCTAACCTTAACTCCTAACCCTAATCCTAACTCCTAACCCTAACCCTAACCCTGACCCTAACCCTAACCATACCCCTAACCCTAATCCTAACCCTGACCCTAACCCTGAGGGGAAGTAAATGGACACAATCATTGTGGAAAACAAGTCAATAACATAGTGGCATTGACAATAGATGAATTAAAAGACCGTGTTCTGCTCTTGACTATACACCTAGAGGAACTGTTGGAAGCTCATAACACCTCTACAGCAAGACACTGAAAACAACTTAGTATCTTAAATATCAACAGCCACTGAGTGGAAAGTAACTTCATAATGTTCACATAAATCACAGCTAATTCTCAAGCTTAAGCAGCGTGTCAGGGCTGTCCGCCGCCTAGGTTTGCCGGGAGGTGCCATTTCCGCTTGGCGCTCTCCTCCCGGCTGTATGCGGCCTTCAGGGCCACACTCTCAGTAACCGTCACTTTCTGATCACGTTCTGTGCTGCCCAGGCTGTGTGAGCAGCGTAGCCATCGCAGTCACCTTGTGGCGGTGACCACGGCCACGCCCGGAGCCTCAACGGTCCCGGAGCCTCACGTCTCGCCCAAATGTCTGCTCCTTGGAAGCTAATCCTGGTCCGTGATGATGGTGTGTGGTTAATGTAGTCAGAAGGCCTAAACAGGCTCCGAGGAGGGCATGTCCTCGCGGGAGGAGACCGCCCGTGCCTGCGTGGTGGGCAGATTGCCCTCTGGTCCAGGTAAGTGAGGGGTGTGAACAATTGGGAGGGTTTTATCAAGAAGAGACACCTTAGTGAGCAGGGGTACCAGGGAGGGGACCCGGAAAGGTGGATGAAGTTGGGCAGCTCCCCCGGAAAGCCACGCTGTTCCTTTCTGGGCCCGGCCGGCTTCTCCCTCCAGTGGCGGCTTCTGCGGCCCCGTGTCAGTAGCCACAGAGTCCTGTTCTAGGGCCCCTCTGCTTCTCCCTCCCGTGTCCTTGCTTTCAGCAGCGCCCGCCTGCACTGGGGTGCACTCCATTGTTCCGTCAGTCACTCTGAGGGACACCTGCCCTGCCCATCTTTTCCTCTCGCACAGAACTTTGCGGTGAATAGCCCAGGTGCCCCCAGGGGGGCTTCCCGATGGTGGACTGGGGAGCAGCCGGCACCCAGTGCTCACACCAGGACCCCTCCCTGCACCCCTGCGCTTACTGTCTCTGGGCAGGAGCCGCGTGAAGCAGAGCTCCGGCCTGCAGCTGCAGGGCCTGATCCTCCCCGCCCCCTCCCTCCGTCTCCAGACGGACCCGCAGGGCTCCACACCAGGACGGGTCTCAGCTGTGACTGTGGCCCTCGGTTGCTTTGCTGTCTCGTCCGCAGCAGAGCCCGCGCGGCAGCTGGGTCCCTGCAGCTGTTTGCCCACCCCTGACTGGTTTCCCAGGAGCCTGGAGAGACTCACCAACCGCAGCAGGAGCGCCATTGAACCCGCCCGGGGAGTGGGGGGGGGGGGGGGGAGAGACACAGGGGGCAGAGCCGCTCAGCGCCGGGCTGCTCCATGGCGCACGGGGGTGCCTGGCGCAGCACCTGCGTGCGGGCACGGTCGGGACCACCGGGTTATGAGCGCTCCTGCCAGGGGAGGACAGTGCTTGCCCCAGTGCCGAGGACCCTCGCCCTCATCTCGCTTTTCCACCCCCTGCTCACCCGCCTCTTTCCCCAGAATCCAGGGGCGGCTGCAGGCCCGGGGAGGGTCAGTCCTTAGGGATGGAGGGCCCCGCTGCCCACGCCCTGCTGGGTGAGGACCAGGGGTGCCTCAGCTCCCGCTCTCTTCTGGGGGAGGGGCAGCCGCACACCCTGCCACTGAGCGTCAAATCAGCCTCCAGAACGCCCGGAGGAGCGGGGCCACGCGTGTTTCAGAGTGGAGGGACCCGTGCTCCCCAGCCTCGCACATCAGCCTCAGTTCCCCGTTCAGGCGGGAGCAGTGAGAGCCAGCGGGGTGACCGCGAGAAGGTGAATGAACAGGCAAGTCTGGGAGAGCAGCGCCTTAAGGACACTCAGGGGCTGATTCTAAACACTGTGTGTGTGTGTGCATGTGCGTGTGCATGTGCATGTGCGTGTGTGCGTGTGTGCGCGTGCGTGCGCGTGCGCGTGCGTGTGCGTGTGTGTGGTGCGTGTGTGTGCATGTGTTTGCGCGAGTGTGTGTGTGTGTGTGCGTGTCTCTGTGTGTGCGTGTGTGTGTGTGCATGCGTGTGTGCGTGTGTGTGTGCGTGTGTGCGTGTGCATGCGTGTGTGTGTGTATGTGTGCGTGTGTGTGATGGGGGCCGGGCCGGGGTGTCTCCAGGTCTGCGTGTCGTGACACGTGCACCCTCCTCTGAAGGGCAGCGCGGTCTGTCTTCTGCCAGGGGCCGTGGGTACCACCAGCTGCCCTTTCCAGTGCTTGCAGGGGTCACCTTCTTGGGCTGAAATTGCTGGAGGGTGGCCGATGAGCAGGAGTTAATTCCCCGCCAGAGTCATGTCCTCCCTCGGACTCTGGGGCCACAGTCCTGAGTGCGGCCCGCCACACGCTGGTGCTCGGCGCGACCACCTGCCAGGGGGCTGAGAACGGTCCGTGCCGCGGTCTGGAAACAAACACTGAAGAAACGCATCGGGTCGGGCGGGCGGGGGCGAGCACCCTGACAAAGGCCGGCCTTAGAGGCGGCCAATGGGTTTGGACGCCCCTGAAGTAAGCCAGCTGTTTTCACTGTAGAATATGGGGGTGATAACGCCATGTGGGGGCCCCTCCATTTGCTCTTCGATCAGGGACCCTGTACTTCCTTAAGATCAGCGCTGTTTCTGCCCACCCAGCCGGAGCTCCCTGTCTGTTCCACAGCACGTCCCCCCTCCCCCCTCCCGTCCCTGCGGTTCAGGCCAGGGGAGGGCTGCCCCCTCGGCGGTCTGAGCTCTACCCCTCAGTGTGCACTGTCCCCTGAGGGCCGAGTCCTGCCCCAGTGGCCAGGAGAGAGCGGGGAGAAGCCTGTGGAGACCCCAAGTGAGACCCGACTCTGATTCGGTTCCCCAGCTGTCTGGGTGGTGGGTGCTCAGGGCCCTCAGCTGTCCTGGTGCTGGGTGCTCAGGGTCCCCAGCTGTCCGGGTGCTGGGTGCTCAGGGTCCCCAGCTGTCCGGGTGCTGGGTGCTTAGGGTCCCCAGCTGTCCGGGTGGTGGGTGCTTAGGGTCCCTAACTATCTGGGTGCTGAGTGTTCAGGGTCCCCAACTGTCCGGGTGTTGGGTGCTCAGGGCCCCCAACTGTCCAGGTGCTGGGTGCTTAGGGTCCACAGCTGTCCAGGTAGTGGGTGCTCAGGGTCCCCAGCTGTCCGGGTGGTGGGTGCTCAGGGTCCCCAGCTGTCCGGGTGGTGGGTGCTCAGGGTCCCCAGCTGTCCGGGTGGTGGGTGCTCAGGGTCCCCAGCTGTCCGGGTGGTGGGTGCTCAGGGCCCCCAGCTGTCCTGGTGCTGGGTGCTCAGGGTCCCCAGCTGTCCGGGTGCTGGGTGCTCAGGGTCCCCAGCTGTCCGGGTGGTGGGTGCTCAGGGACCCCAGCTGTCCGGGTGGTGGGTGCTCAGGGACCCCAGCTGTCCGGGTGGTGGGTGCTCAGGGTCCCCAGCTCTCTGAGTGGTGGGTGCTCAGGGTCCCCAGCTGTCCGGGTGGTGGGTGCTCAGGGTCACCAGCTGTATGAGTGGTGGGTGCTCAGGGTCCCCAGCTGTCCGGGTGGTGGGTGCTCAGGGTCCCCAGCTGTCCAGGTGGTGGGTGCTCAGGGTCCCCAGCTGTCCGGGTGCTGGGTGCTCAGGGTCCCCAGCTGTCCAGGTGGTGGGTGCTCAGGGTCCCCAGCTGTCCGGGTGCTGGGTGCTCAGGGTCAGTGCCTCCCCGGGCTGCTGACATGAGCTCATGAGAGGAGCCACTGCTGGATCTGGGCCCAACCTGGGAAGTGACCTGTAAGCTCTTCAGTCCTTTGCATGAGGACAAACTGTAAACTGTAGGGTTGAGATCTGATTCGAGTTTCTAAAAACTTTATCCTGTAAGGTCCTCACAGCACTTTCCATCTGATATTTACTCACAGGCAGCGACTGGGAGAGAGGGAGGTTTTAGGAAGAGCCGACCTGCTCTTTTATTAAGGAGGTCACTGTCCTCTCAAGGAAAACGTTCACCCTTTTTAAACACACACACACACACACACACACACACACACACACACACACACACATGTTTTTACTGATTTTAGAGAGAGGAGAAAGAGAGAAGGGAGAAAGAAACATCGATGTGAGAGAGAAACATTGATCGGTTACCTTCCATATTCATCCTGACGGGTGATAAACCCAAAACCTAGGTGTGTGTCTGACCGGGAATTGGACCTGAACCTTTTGGTGAATGGTGGATGCTCCAGCCACTGAGCACCGGGTCAGGGCATTTCCTGTTTGTAGCATGTTATCCAGAGCTAAGCTGGGATTCCCTCTCCCTCCTTCACCGGATTGTGCAAGATCTCTGCTCCCTCAGGTGTCTGCTCATCACCTCCATGCCCCACCCTCCAGTGCATCTGGACCGGGCCTCTAATGAAAGGTGGAGCAGAGACAGGAAAGAACGTACAGAATGAAAGAAAGTGGGGGAAGGGGCAGGTGACGATGTATGATTTCTCCAGCATTACACATTCCAGCTGTTAGTGGAGAATGAGGCATTGGGAGGTGGTACTTTCCACATCTGAACATGGGTTTTCAGTCAGTCTTGAAATCCAGACTACACACACCGTTTTATTTCCATACTAGAGGCCCAGCTTGCACAAAATCATGCGCAAGTAGCTTGCTTCCACTTGCCTCAGCTGGCCGTCCTGCCCATCGCCACTCGTCGTTCTCTGCTGCTAATACTCGAGCTCTGCCTTGCCCACTGCGAGAGCCACTGCTCATTTGGTTGTGACAGTGTTATGCCGTTATGGCCACAGGCCTTTAATTAATATAGACTAGAGGCCTGGTGCATGAAATTCATGCATGGGTGTGTGTGTGTCCCTCAGCCCAGCCTGTACCCTCTCCAGTCTGGGACATCCCTCTCACAATCCAGGACTACTGGCTCCCAACTGCTTGCCTGCCTGCCTGCCTGATTGCCCCTAACCACTCCCTTTCCAGCCTGATTGGTGCCTAACTGCTCCCTTGCTGGCCCAATTGCCCCTAACTGCCCTCCCCTGCAGCCTGGTCACCCCCAACTGCCCTCCCCTGCTGGCCTGGTCCTCCCCAACTGCCTTCCCAGGTCAGCCTGGCCGCCCCTAACTGCCCTCTCCTGCCAACCTGGTCACTCCCAACTTCCCTCCCTTGCAGGTCTTGTCCCTCCCAACTGCCCTCCCCTGCTTGCCATCTTGTGGCGGCCATCTTGTGACCACATGGGAGTGGCAATCTTTGACCACATGGTGGCAGCCATCTTGTGTGTTGGAGTGATGGTCAATTTTGATATTACCTCTTTATTATATAGGATGTGAGAGTTAATAAAGCTAACATGAGTTTTCCAAAACTTCTTTATTTACTGTCCTTGCAAACAAGCTTTGGCTCACATAATTTTCAGTTTGAGGAGTCCTCAGGGATAATCTTTAGTGATTGAGCTGTCTGCACGGGAAGGGGCATGCGGATGACACCGGAAATGCCTCTGGATTCGTTACTTTCCCACCTGTTGTGAGGAGACTGACGAGGTGGCTGTCACTGACAAGCAGCACGACGGAACCGAGAGTGGGGAGACAGTCCATCAGAACGGTGCTGCCCTGACGGAGCGGGGAAGCCTCTCTGACAGGTAAAACGGCAGCAGGTGAATAAAGCATGAAAGGCGAGGCCGGAGCATGGAAATGTTTGTGGTGGCTGTTCCACCGGGAGGACCTTTGGAAAAGGCTAGAAATCCGAGTGCTTAATTTTCTGACGATGCCTTTACAACAGCAGCACAGGCAGCAGCAGCCGCGCCCTGTGACCCAGGAACAGGCAGCACTAAGGGAGGCAGTTATTCCATTTTTAGAAGCAAATCCATAGCCTCAGTTTTCTTATGTCCCTGGTGTTTTTCTCTTCTTCAGACGACTCATCCAGGTGGAAACCCTGCCAGGTGCCGGGGCAGAAGAGCCAGGTGGACAGGCATGAGGGCCCGGTGTACGTGGAGGCTGAGTTTTCTGCTCCGGGAGCAGCTGGGTCAGGCACAGGCAGCCCGGAAAGCACTTGGGCGGGTTGTGGGGAGGGCAAGTCTCCAGCTAACCCCCTGGAGGCCGAACACACCTTTACATCCAAAATCATCCAGGTGAGTATCCAGCCCCAGCGTACCCGCTATCTGCATCACTCCCTTGCGTAAGAGCAGCAAGATATTGGCCAAGACCAGGTGGGACAGAGTCATGTCTGCAAATGACGTCCTAACCCGCAAAGGCCAGAAAACGTGAAGGCAAAGCAGAGGGTGCTTCCCGCGTCCCGGCTGCAGGGAGAGGGGGCAGTGCTGCTCGTCACAGGAGCAGGAAGCTGAGGTCCAAGGGGAAGCCCAACAGGAAGCTGCGGCAGCTCCAGGGACTCTTGAGATTTGTGTTCCTTTTCATGTGGCTCAGTTCCCGTTGCACAAAAACACTCACAACGTGTATCCTCTGGCCATGTCCATGTCCAAGGGGCCGGAGGGACACATTTTAAATTCATGGCTCACAGAAAAGGAGGGCCCTTTCGGATAAAAGTGGACTTTCAGTACAAACCTGGACGTCCAGTAGGAAGGATGAGCTAGAAATAGACAGCCCCTCACAGGGACGGAAGGTCACGTTTTAACTGATTCGATCTCGATGGGAGTCCGTTGGTTTGAGGCCAGCGGTGCCTCGGTGCTCGACGGAAGCAAACCTAAGTGACCTCTAGAGAAGTATGACCTCATCTGGAGTCTCAAAGCATTCCTCATATCTTGCTTTCACAAAGACCTCAATTTTTTTTTTTAAAAGGGCATATAGGGAGACAAAAAGTGCCCCAAAATAAACAGGAGAGGATATCAGACAATAAGAGTAGACTAACGGGACTCTGACTTCCGTGTAGGGAATAGTCAGATTAGCCCAATGCTCCCAGTACAACAGTTAGAAAAAGGAAAAGTCCCACGACATTCATACTTGGGAGGGGAGGGAGAGCTGTGCACGCACCATGGACTGGGTGAAATAGTATTCCATCCTTTCGAGTGAGATACAGTCTCTAGCTGTCCCCACCACCCATGGGGTATTTGCGACTCCTCACTCAGGCTAAGGAGACATTTTAGACCCGATAGAGGAACATCTGCTAGAATCAGGTTAGATGTTGGCGGTGACACAGGGATGGAGTGAGAAAGCAGGAATATGGGGCTGAGATTCACGCCAGAGTCTCTACAGGTGGTTTCTTGGCTGGTGGGCACAGGGCTGAGCTCCAGGCCCGAGGCTGTAGAGGCAGATGAGGTCTCCGCCCGTTGTCCGTGCTCAGGACTCTCAGGCCCACGGTGGGAGCTCCCTGCATACAAGCCAGATCTTGAAGCTCCCTGGGGAGGGAGGCTGGGAAGGGCCAGCACACACTGAAGTCCGGAGCCCTCTCTCTCTCTCTCTCTCTCTCTCTCTCTCTCTCTCTCTCTCTCTCTCTCTGACATTTGAAGGGACAGAGACCCACGCAGGTCATAAAAGCTCCGGGAGGGTGTTTCTGGCCTCCGGTATTGGTGAGGTAACTTGTAATGAAATAACCCTCTTGCTGGTAACAATGATATGTTCTGATCCACCTCTTCCTCCAGTTAATTTATTTTTCATTATTGTGATAAGAACACAACATGAGATCTACCCTCTTAACTATCTTGCAGAACTGAAACTCTGTGCCCATTGAACAGCAACTCCCATTCCCCGCCCCCATCCCCTGGACACCACCCTCCTGCTCTCTGTCTCTATTGGTTCCACTATTTTAGATCCTCATGTAGGTGGAACCATGCAGCATTTGTCCTTCCTTGACTTACTTCACTTAGCATGTCCTGTGAGTTCATGCATGTTGTCATATGTAGCAGGACTTCCTCTTTCTTTAAGGCTGAATGGTGTCCATTGTGTGTGTACACCACAGTCTTACCACTCACCTGAGGGTGGAGATTTGTTTCTCTGCCTGAGTCTCATCTGCAGTTCTGGGCCCCTGTGGTCTCGTGGCAGCAGTGCAACCAGGGCCGGAGTCTCTTGTTCAACCCTAACCGGCTCAGGTCGGTTTAGAGGGCACTACCCGACGGTCTTGGGGAGCTTCCCTTCTCCCCTTTCCGTCTCCAGGGCTTCCAGGGCTACTTCTCACGGCTCCAGTCATGTCACAGCTCAAAGTCCTCTCAGCTCTCAGGTTAATGTGATGTAACTGACCAATAGCCTCTCTCTCTCTCTCTCTCTCTCTCTCTCTCTCTCTCTTTCTCTCTTTCTCTCTCTCTCTCTCTCTCTCTCTCTCTCTCTCTCTCTCTCTCTCTCTCTCAGAAATGTGGGCTGCATGGTAAGTAGATCTCAGTTATTCTTCCTGAGCTGGCCAACCTCTCTCACCGTCTCCTCAATGGTGGTGGTGACAAGATCTGACAACGCCGGGGGCTTCCTTGCCTCCCCCTGTCGTACCCTCTACGCTGGGTCTCCCTGGGAACCAGTGAGGCTGCAGGTGCTTCTCTGAGGCGCTAGCCTGCCTCCCCAGTGTCACTGCAGGGCTCCCAGTTTTCTGCCAGGTGACAACACTGAGCACTCGTGATGCTGCTGTTTTAAAATATTGCTCCCACATTCTTCCACAGGTGGTATTGATATCCATCTCCCTTTTGTTTGGGATATTTTGACCAATAGGAAAGAGTGGAAGTGACCTGTACTAGTCTTCGGGGCCTTGCCTTAGGAAACGAAGCTTCCACTTTGGTTTTCTTAGGTGTGCCCATGCTTGGAGCCAACCACCACGGGGGAGGAAGCCAGGCAGCCACATAGAGGCCGTGGTGTTTACAGCCAAACCCAGGAAGGTCCTGTCAGTAACCAGCATCAACCACAGGAGTGAGGAGTGAGCTGAGCCCAGCCTCCAGCCGTGGGTCACAGCCTTGAGCCACCTCGGCAGATGCTGAATCCTCTACACCGAGCCCTGCCCAGATCGATTCATGAACAAAATAGTGTTTTAAGCCACTCGTTTGGGGCTGTTTATTACACATCAATAGATCATTAAAACAAAAACAGTTGTTAATACTGAACTTGGTTACGGTAACCTTGCCAAATTTGCTTATTAATCCTAAAAGTTTTCCTGAAAAGATTTTCTTGTAAGACTATCAGGTCATCTAATAAAAATGACAATTTAATGTATCCCTTTCAAGTCCTTCTTTTGTCTAAAAACCATTTCGTTCATTCTAATAGTTGAAGAGCATTGCCTTGGTGTATAGAATTGTAGGGTGGCAGTTTTTTTTTCTTGTTTGCCAGTTTACTAATCTTCTCTTCAACTCTGTCTAATCTTCCTGCTGAGCTCTTTATTGGAGATGTGTTTTTTTATTTTCAAAGTATCAATTTGATGGGTTTTTAATTACAATTATGTTTTGAAACTCTATTTTATTTTCTCAAATTTCTTTTTTATTTGAACATATTAATCACAATAATTTAAGTCCTTTTTATGCTAATTCCAATAAAAAAATTGTGGGGAAAAAAAGGGGGAGGGTTCTGTAATAAATCAACCTCAAAGTAACCACACAGGGTGATCTGATCATAAATTCCTAGCTGGGCAGGTCATGGTGGCAGTCACAACCCAAGCCTGTCATTTCTTTAGTAAAAGATTTATCTCGGCCATAAGCAAGTCCTGTCCATAGCTTTGTGCATCTAGGTGAGCACACCTGTGAATAATGATCACCCTCCAGAGAGCACATGATCTTGTTAACTGTACAGAAATCTGGGCCCCGCTTGCCTTCTCCCACCTTCAAGTAACTTCCTTATGTTCCCTCCTTAATTCCAAAGGCATAAAAGAAGCTGCAAACTGTCCTTCTCCAGAGCATTTGACATCTTGTTTTCTGGCAATGTTGTTGGTTTGGCTCAAATAAACTCATAAAAATTCTCTAAGGTTTGGACAGTTCTTATGTCAACAAAATTACCTGTTGATCTGTTTTTGTTTTTTGTTATTTTATTTGATTAGCACCCAAATGCATGTGTATCTTTATACAATGCAGTTGTTTATTATCTGCTGGATATTACAGGTAAATGAATGTGGAGGGTCCGATGATGTTTTCTCCCACCAGTGCGTGTCTGCCCGTTCCTCTGTTGGGCAGAGGAGAGGTGCTGGCCCTCCTGTCGCCCAGTGAGCGAGCGGTCAGTGCTGGGAGACCACTGTTTCCTCCTGTCCTAGAGCTTCGTGCTCCGCGGCTTTCCAAGGAGTCCCTTGTCTTCCTCTTTCCAGCCTGAAAGACTGAGGATATTGAGACTGGACTTAAGAAATTTTCATCTTTGCTCATTAGTCTCCTATTGCGTTGTGGGGACCCTGACCCGACGCCGCCGGATGTTCAAGGCCCAGGTGCCGTATGTATATGCAAAGACAATGACACGGCAGTTTTACTGCACACACTGCGCAGGCGTACCTTTCTATGACCCAGATACTGATGCCACTATTTGGCAAGAAGCCTCTTTTGTCTGAGTTGGTATAAAAATGTGTTGCTGGCCAGCCGGTGTGCTCGGCTCAGTAGGGCTAATGTGTCTGCAACAGCAGCTTGGTCTGTAATAAAGTCTCCCCTCTCTGCCTGTGGCTACTCATATCTTCTTCCAATTCCTGGCACCCACGGAGGTCCAGCTCCCCTTCCTGTAATCTTTCTTTCATTGCAAAACAGACAGCAAAACTGTCAGTCCTCAGAGCATTCGGATCTTGCTTCCTGTCAATGTCACCAGTTTGGCTCAAATAAACACTTGGTAAAAATTCTCTACAGGTTTGGACATTTCTGATGTCAACAGTGATGCCTTTAAAAATGAGATTTTAAAATGGGATTATTGCTTTTGTAGTTGTTACTAGTGGGAGAACTATCCTGCTGTGGCCTAAGGCATTGTATACTGACATGGAAAACAAGAATACAATTCCTAGTGGTGCTCACTAACTCCAGAGGCTAAAATCTGATCAATAACATTTAAGATCCGCTATATCTTAAACCAAGTGTAATCAACATAAAGAGCATTAATGCTTCTATTAAATACAGAATAGTTGGTATAAGAATATCCAAACCTATAGAAAATGTCAGGAGTTAGTTTATTTGAGCCTAACTGAGGGCAGGCCTAGCAACAATATCTCAACAGACTGAGAAAAGGCTCCGAGAATGGCGGTTTGCAGCTCTTTTTATGCATTTGGAATAAAGGAGGGAATGTAAATGAATTTTATTACATGAAATCCATTGATGGTAGATTAAGGAGGTGAGAGAAAGCAAGGAGGGGAAATCTCTATGATTAAAGAGTAAAATGGATCAATGCATACTTCTTTTACATTGGTGGGTACAGTTAACATTTATAGTAAACTAGAGGCCCGGTGCCCGAAATTCGTGCACGGAAGGGGGTTGTCCCTCAGCCCAGCCTGTACCCTCTCCAATATGGGACCCCTCAAGGAATGTCCGACTGCCCTCTCACAATCCAGGACTGCTGGCTCCCAACTGCTTGCCTGCCTGCCTTCCTGATTGGCCCTAACCGCTTCTGCCTGCCAGCCTGATCACCCCCTAACCACTCTGCTGCCAGCCTGTTTGCCCCCAACTTCCCTCCTCTGCCGGCCTGGTCACCCCTAACTGCCCTCTCCTGCAGGGTTGATCACCTCCAACTGCCCTCCCTTGCAGGCCTGGTCCTTCTCAACTGCCCTCCCTTGCAGACAGGGTGCCTCCCAACTGCCCTCTCCTGCTGGCCATCTTGTGGTGGCCATCTTGTGTCCACATGGGGGCAGGATCTTTGACCACATGGGGGCAGCTATATTGTGTGTTGCAGTGATGATCAATCTGCATATTACTCTTTTATTAGATAGGATAGAGGCCTGGTACAGGGGTGGGGGCCAGCTGGTTTGCCCTGAAGGGTGTCCCGGAGCGAGGGGCCTGTGGTGGTTTGCAGGCCGGCCACGCCCCCTGGCAACCCAAGCGAAGGCCCTGGTATCTGGAATTTATTTACCTTCTACAATTGAAACTTTGTAGCCTGGATTGGAGCCAAGCCTTGGGCTCCCTCCAAGGCCGGCAGCCATTTGTGTTGGGGTTATAATTGAAACTTTGTTGCCTTAAGCGGGTGGGCCCGGCCAGGGTGTGTGGAAAGCTTTGCTTCCCCTGTTGCCGGCGGCAACCCTGGCCTGCTCTCTCAAGCTCCATTCTGCCGCTATTTGTTTGAATTTGTTTACCTTCTATAATTGAAACTTTGTAGCTTGAGTGGAGGCTTAGGCCTGGCAAGGGCAGGCGGAAAGCTTGGCTTCCTCTGTTACCTGGGAAACCTTGCTCTCTGTGGCTGTAGCCATCTTGGTTTGGGTTAATTTGCATGCTCGCTCTGATTGGATGGTGGGCGTGGTTTGTGGGCGTGGCTTGTGGGTGTGTCGGAGGTACGGTCAATTTGCATATTTGTCTATTATTATGTCGGATAGAAATGGTATTAAATGGTATTAAAGGCAACAAGACCATGTGATCCCCTGAGGGTGGTTATGCCTCCGAGGGACCTAGAGAAGACCTTTCTCTGCTGCGGGACTTTTACATGTGGAATACTACGCAGGTATGAAAAAGGAAGAACGCTTAGCTTTGAGGGTAGCATGGCTCGACCTCGATAGTATGGAGATTAGACTGCTAGGTGAAATAAACCAGACAGAGAAAGACAAACACCATATGATCTCACTTATATGTGGAATCTAGTGAACAAAATAAACTGACAACAAAATAGCACCAGAAGCATGGATGCATGGAACAGACTGCAGGGGGTCAGCGGGGAGCGGGAGCTGGGTGAAAGAAGGTGAAGAGATTGGCTAAAGAGCATATAGGCATAAACCACAGACACACAGACAGCAGTGTGGTGAGGGCCAGGGGAGGAGTGGGCTGGGGCTGGGGGGAGGGGCAAAGGGGGGCTGGGAATGGGGGACATCTGTAATTGTGTCAAGAATAAATTAAAAATAAAAAGGTGTGTTAACCTAGATGCACAATGCAATGGACAGGGCTGCTTATGGTAAGGATAAGCCTCGGGCATGACTCCCCACCAGGACCTGCCCAGTCAGGAATTCATGATTACATTACCCTGTGAGGCTACTTTAGGTCACTGAGCTTTTCAGACTTATTACATAGTCCCTTTTTCATTCACAAAATTAATCAAAGTAATTAAAATAATTAAAAATCCAGGAAATATATGAACAACACAAAAAAATAAAATTTGTGAGAAAGAATTAGAAAAGGGTAATATATTTGTAATTATTCAAAGAATTGTGAACTGAAGATATTGTCCTTTGTCACTGCGTGCGTTTCCCTCGTGTCTGTGCTCTTCTGCATCCCACGGGCTGGATTCTGGACACAGCTGTTTCCGAGTCCCTGCAACCAGAGGCATTCACATGGGATCAGGAAGCAGGTGAAAACTGGCCGATTTGCTTCTGGAAGGAGCTGCTGCCCAGGATGTGGGCTTGGGTACCTCGGCGGGACCAGCAGTAACCTCTGGCTGTGCGTTTCATTTGCTCTGCGGCTACCTGGCATCATGTGAGGAAACTTTGGGGTGGCTTTTAGGGTGTAGGGTACAAGTTGCTCCAAAAAGCACAGACAACACTTCATTATGAAAGGAGAAAGGAGAAATGCAAGCAGACGTATAAGGAACCCTTGTTGGCCGGCCTGTAACTAGGTTTTCTATTTACATGGCATTAGCCAAGAAAGTATTTGAAATTGCTTAGGGCCGTTAGCTATATTTTGGTGGAGTTGCAAATGTTAGAAGTATGCTGAGGTCAGGGGGCAGGCCCAGCAGGTGTGTTATTGGAGGGTATGAATGGATAAGTCTATGTAAACATTAGTGGCATTTGTGTGTAACCAAGCGGAGAAGTGGCTGTAGTGTGGTCATGGTCAGAGGTGTACGGTGCGAGGTAGTGGTGAAAAACTGCAGGCAGTTAGCAGGAGAAGGCAGTGGGGAGTGCATGGCCCTCTCTCTAAGGGGCGGGGCGGGAGGTTGACTGACAGGAGGCGGGTGCCCCCTGGGAAAATCAACAATCTCCATTTTAGAAAGTCACAGGTAGGAGGGTTACGGATTAAGCAGGCAGAGGCTGAGAAACACAATGGACTCTACTTCCAAAGTGGGAAAAGCAAACTTGTCCTTCGTCTGGCTTTGCCTTAAGAGAGGCAGGTGGTGGGCATTGCTAGGGCAAAGGTTTGCGTGTCTGGGGTGAAGTTATCTCCAGGGCAATGGGTCTTGCACTTGCCGATCTGCCCTGAGGTGATGTCATGCCCTGGAGTGCGCTGTGGAGTCAGGGTGATGTAGTCTGGGAGTGGGGCTTGGGGTATTTTTTTATGTGCATACACACATGAGATGATGAGGGGCATTTGCCATGTTTGTTGAAACAATGGCTTATTTGGAGGGTCTGGGCCTATGGATTGTAAACCACCGAACTGGTAATAGGATCAACAATCACAAACAGCGGCACTTGCCAGGTTTTTGGGTTTGGGTGGAAGTTTGGACTTAAATGGCCCCTCAATCTGATGAGCAGTCACCTGGCCCAGGGAACAGGCTATGGCTGATGCCTGCATCCTCAGTCTGGCCTCCAGCCCCCATGGGTGAGGCAAAATCAACAATTTATAAAGATAAGCAAGACCCAGACTCATTTAGGGATGTATTTGTTGGTCTAGAATTTGAAAGGGAGTTGCCTGAGCATACCATTATGTATCTCAATTAAACTGGCTACTTGGGGCCTCTCAGAGACATGAACAGTCCATTGAATGCCTTTCCCAAGAGCCCGGGATTATGTATTTTGGAAAATGGTGTGAGTGTCTTGGTTATTGCCAGTTACTCTGAAGGGAATGAGGAGTGTTTTGGTAAGGCCTTAGGTTGTGGTCTTAGTATATGTGTGATTTTGATTTATATTTTGGGTATCTGTGAAACAAGAGATTATCAGAGTTCTCCCCAATTTTCAGACAAGGACCCAATGGTTTGTAATAAATGTGAAGATGGCGCCATTTGTTGGCCAGGGTATGCAATGCCAATATGACTGCCTAAACTCTGGTCAAGTGTGATGTTCTCTGGGTCCCATCCTTTATTAAGGACATCCTGGCTAAGGGATGGAAATCAGCCATATTCCAGGGAGCTCCATCGTGTCTGATGGCTAGCAGTGCCATTCATATTGTTCATGAACGCTCACTGCTGTTCACTCAGTTAAAGGGCTTCCCAGGTGCCAAGGGCCTGGGATGGGGCGACCTCTGGCATCATGACATCTGGCAAGGGCTGAGGACAGAGTAAGCCACCCTTTCCTGTAGGTGGGATACACCTGAGGGCCCAGCTCCGGCTCAGTCCTGTCTTAAGAAGGACGTGGTGGCTGGACCAAACGTGTAGATTCCATGAGCATAAGGGGTGGCTGAGTACAGAGGTCACAGGCTCAGGGTCGATACGAGCCTGTATTTTCCAGGGAGTCTGTTATACAGCCGGCTGTCGTTTCAATGATGTATATTGGGAGTCCCACGAGGGCAGCCTCTGGCACCGGAAGCCCTCGGGCAGCTTAAGAAGAGGTTGCCGATGTCCTTCAGCACAGGAGTCTCTGCGGCACTAACAGGTGCTGACTTACACCTGGAAGTCAAGTCTGTGAATGAAGAAAGTGTCGTCACCAGAACCCAGATAATGGGAAAGACACTGGGTGTTTTGCCCTGTGACAGTGCCAAGTGAGTTTTTGGAGGAGATTGTTATGTAATGTCACACCTGTGTCCTGGGGAAAAGTGGATGCAGTTAAGATCTTGCAGCCCGGAGGAGGTGTGCTGTGTCCCTTCCGAGGGAGCCCAACTTGCAGCTGGGAGGCTATTGAAACAGGCCCTGAAAAGAACACGTTAGCCAAGTTTATTCAGCAAAATGCTGCTGTTTGTTAACTGAGTGTTAATATTCAGGGCTGGGTCTGAGGCCTCAATGGGGTATCTCCAGCATTAAGTCTGCAGTCATCCACCGAGAGGCACACTTTATTTTTTCCAAGTTTATGAACAAAAAACTGTCTATCAAAGGAGAAGCAGTGGGGATAATCATTCCTTTTATTAATTAGGTTTGATATAATAAGTGTAATCCTAGAAGGCCCTGTTTTAATTTATAAAGGACTATATTACTATTAGTGTCCCAGTGCTCGGATTTGTGCGCATTGAAAGGAAATTAATTAGAAGAAATATTTTAATATCGGTATTTGCCCTTTCTCTATAATAGACAATGGACAAGGACAGATTGAAACACATGCTTGTGATTGGCGCCAGCGAGAGCTTTATATGTATTATGCCTGAGTGAGTCAGCTTAGCCTTTTATAGATAGATATAGAATAAACTTGTTTAATTAGACCTTCTTTCTGATTTAGCTAAACTTTTTCCAGCCCAGTGAAGCACTCCAAATTCTCTTTCAGGTAATTGTCAGCATCAACACAAAGCAGATTATTATTGTAGATCATGCAGGGAGAACAAAGGGTAAAATATTTAACTTCAGCAGTGTTTGACTATATTCTGTGCAGTGAGAAAACGTGAAGTCATTTTCAAGATCCACCATTTCTTACTTCTTTTCAGTTGGGTCAAGTTTCTAAACTTTCTAAATCTCTGTTTTCCGGCTAATGAAAAGAAAATAGGATTCTACCAAGTCTTCTATCTACCTACTCCAGGACTTTTGTGAGGATCAAATGAGATGAGGCATGAGAAAATGCTTCACAGACATTTGATTAAAGTGTAAAATGTTTGCACCTGGCTATAAAGCAAGTCGTGTTCCTGGGTTTAAGAAACTGCAAGGAGGCTAGTTGCTAGAGAGAGGAAGCTGGGTGTTGCTATGTGACATCATTACCTGGCACCCACAGTGACTATTTCTGGGCTGGGCTGGGCTGGGCTGGGCTGTGGGCCGCATTTTGCGCCATGGGGTCTTGGCAGCATTGGCTGCGATTTGGTGGGGTGTTGCTCCAGGGTGGTGGCGGGGCCTGTGTCCCACTTGAGGGAAGCTGAGTGTTGTTTCGTCAGCACCAGGTCTTTGGTGCTGTTTATTTTTAAATGGCCAAGTGCGTGTCATGGCAGCTCCTGTGTTGAGTGTCTGCCCCCGGGTGGTCAGTGTTCATCATAGCTACTGGTTGGATGGACACTTAGGCTTTTATATATATAGATGGTTCCATATATATAAATTGGTCCATGTAATTATTACCTGGAGTTTATGAGATCCCATTTTATCAAGCTAATTTGTAAGTGCTGAAAATATAATTTATTATTTCTTATGTTAGAGCATCTATGTTAATATGAGATATATTAGAGCCATGGGTACTAGGACTATGGGAAACTTAGGCAAGACTACAATTAAAGGGAGGCATACCAATTTGTTCTCTATTTTATATTTAATTATCTTCCAAACAAGAGAGAGGGTACAGTATTGAAACTGAGTGAAATCCCCCTGTATAATTATACTTTGATCCCTAGTATTGATTTAGTCCACGGAGTTCTGTCAATTGGTGCATTTTAGCAAATGTTAAAATTAATATATGTTCCTGTATGGCAATGAAAGTCATCAACAAGATGAAGAAGCCACTTTAAATGGGAAAAAATATTTTCAAATCACAGAGCTGATAAAGTGTTAATATCAAAATATGTAAAGGACTCACACAACTCTAGCAAAAAAATAAATTAAAAAATCAAACATTGTGATTTTTTTTAATGGGCAGAGAATCTGAATTGACATTTTTCCAAAACAGAGATACATATGCCCAGTAAGTACATTAAAAAATGCCAAGATCACTAATCATCAAAGAAATGCAGACTAAAAACACGGTATCATGCTAGCTGTTTTCTCAGTGGTAAGAGTGTCAGCCTGCAGAGCAAAGGGTCTCAGTTTTGATTCCCAGTCAAGGGCACATATCTTGGTTTCAGGTTCAATCCCTGGCCCAGGCAGGAGTCAACCAATCAATGTTTCTCTCTCACATCAATGCTTCTCTCTCTCTCTCTCTCTCTCTCTCTCCCCCTTTCTCTCTTCCTCTCCCCCTCCTTTCCACTCTCTCTGGAGGTCAATGGAAAAATATCCCCACTCCTCAGGTGAGGATTAAAAAACAACAATAATAAAAAGATATATGCAACCTATGTTTATTGGTTATTTACAAAACCTAGATATAGAAGCAACCTGAATGCCAATCAATGAATGAATGGCTAAAAAAAAAAATGTGTTCTATATATACAATGGGATACTATACAGTCCTAACAAAGAATGAAATCTTACCATTTACAACAACATGCATGAAATTTGAAGACATTGTAGTAAGTAAAGTAAGTCAAACAGAGAAAGACAAACATCCTATGATTTCATTTATATGTAAAATCTAACCCTCTGCCTGACAAAAAACAAGCAAACAAACACACACACACACACTCAACAAAGCTCAAAGAGAACAGATTGGTGGTTACCAGAGGCAGGGGGTGGGAGTGGGCAAAATGGGTGAAGGGGGGCAAAGGTACATACTTCTAGTTATAAAATAAGTCATGGTTATATAATGTACAGCAAGGTGGCTAAGAGCACTATATTGCATATTTGAATGAGTAAATCGCAAAAGTCCTTACCACAGAAAAAAAATTGTAATGATGTATGGGGATGGATATTAGTTAGACTTAATGTGGTGATCATTTTACAATATCTATATGTATAAAAGGCTAATATGCTAAGTGTTCATCTGGGTAATGACATCATGCAGCAACACCCAGCTTCCTTTCCCTAGCAAATAGCCTCCTTGGAGTTTCTTCAGCCCAGGAACACGACTTGCTTTATAGCCAGGTGCAAACATTTCACACTTTAACCAAATGTCTGTGAAGTGTTTTCCTGTGCCTCATCTCATTTGATCTTCACAGAAGTCCTGGAGTAGGGAGATAGACGTGGTGGAATCCTATTTTCTTTTCATTAGCTGGAAAATGGAGCTTTAGAAACTTGACCCAACTGAAAAGAAGTAAGAAATGGTGGACCTTGAAAATGACTTCAGGTTTTCTCACTGTGCAGAATATAGCCAAACACTGCTGCAGTTAAATATTTTACCCTTTGTTCTCCCTGCATGATCTACAATAATAATCTGCTTTGTGTTGATGCTGACAATTACCTGAAAGAGAATTTGGAGTGCTTCACTGGGCTAGAAAAAGTTTAGCTAAATCAGAAAGCAGGTCTAATTAAGCAAGTTTATTCTATCCTATATAATAAAAGGCTAATGTACAAATCGACTGAACCATTAACGACCGGTCACTATGACGCATACTGATCACCAAGGGGCAGATGCTCAACGCAGAAGCTGTCCCCTGGTGGTCAGTGCGCTCCCACCAGGAAAGCACCGCTCAGCCAGAAGCCTGGCTCACAGCTGGTGAGTGCAGCGGTGGTGGTGGGAGCCTCTCCCGAGGGCTCCTGGACTACAAGAGGGTGCAGGTCAGGCTGAGGGACCCCCTACAAGTGCACTAATTTCATGCACTGGACCTCTAGTCTATCTTACCTAATAAAAGAGAAATATGCAAATTAACCATCACTCCGCTACACCCACAGCCAATCAGAGTGAGTATGCAAATTAACCCAACAAAGATGGAGGTTAATTTGCATATAGAGGTGTGAAGCCTGCTATGAGGGCAAGGGGGGCGGCGGAGGGAGCTACTGGAGTGGTGCTCCAGACAGAAGCGAGGACTTGCCGGCTCTGGGCGGCCCGGGAGCGGGTATGTGCCGGCTCCCCGGGCAGCTGGGGTGGGGAGCGGGGACTTGCTGGCTCCCAGGCGGCTGGGAGTGAAGCCAGGGGAAGGAAGGCCTATTCTTGCACGAATATCGTGCAACGGACCTCTAGTATATATATAAAAGCCTAAGCACCATTACAACGACTGGTTGCTATGATATGCACTGACCACCAGGGGGCAGCTCCTGCTTTGAGCGTCTGTCCCTGGTGGTCAATATGTTCCTGCAGAAAAACGCCAACCCGGGAGGAACCAAGATGGCGGCATAGTTAAACAACTAATCTGCTGCCTCACACAACAATTTCAAAAATACAACTAAAAGACAAAACGTCTACCACCCAGAACCATGGGAAAGCTGGCTGAGTGGTAGATTTACAACTAAGGAGAGAAAGGAGCACAGACGCTGAAAAGCTGAGGTAGGGAGGCGCGCGCGCGAATAGGGCTGGAGGCGGGCAACTGGGTGCGCGACTTTTCTTCAACCCAAAGGGAGACAAGCCCCCGATCACTCTGAAATCCAGTTCCTGGGGACATGCAGGGGACCCAGACACCTACGGGGAGAAGCTGGACTCTCGGCCATCGGGTCAGAAAGTGAGAGTGACTTTTTTGCAGAGGTGTGCCCAGCAATCATTGTTTTACTGCGCTGGAGCTCGGGGCGCAGGGACTTGGAAACGTGGAAAGGCAGAGACAGCTGACGCCAGCCATCGCCGTTTGCCACGCCCCAGCCTAGTGACGCCCTGAGACCCCGCCCAGCCCTGAGGCCCCACCCCGCACATTATACAAACCCGTCCAGGCTCCACACAGCGGCTTTTGCATATAAATGGCATGTTCTGTGGCAGCTTAACCAACTTCAGCTCCAGTCAGACTGCTCCAAAACCGCCCAAGCAAAGGAGGAGAAAACTAGTTCTTGCTGTAGCTCCTGCTGGGGGACACACAGTACACAAGGGTACACCAAGAGTGTCCACCTCAGGTAACTGGGAGGCTGACCTGTTGAACCAATAGGACACCTAGTACACAAAACTACCCTACCAATTCAGGGAAGCAGCGAAAATGAGAAGGCAAGGAAACAGATCACAAACCAAAGAAATGGAGGAGAACAAGCTACTGGACATAGAGTTCAAAACCACGGTTATAAGGTTTTTCAAGAATTGCATGGAAAAGGCCGATAAATTCAATGAGACCCTCGAGGATATGAAAAAGGACCAACTAGAAATTAAACATACACTGACTGAGATAAAAAATATTATACAGAGACCCAACAGCAGACTAGAGGATCGCAAGAATCAACTCAAAGATTTGGAATACAAAGAGGCCAAGGACACTCCTCCAAAGAAGCATGAAGAGAAGAGAATTCAGAAAGTTGAAGATAGTGTAAGAAGCCTCTGGGACAACTTCAAGCGAACCAACATCAGAATTATGGGGGTACCAGAAGAAGAGAGAGAGCAAGATGCTGAAAACCTATTTGAAGAAATAATTAACGAAAACTTCCCCCACCTGATGAAAGAAATAGACTTACAAGTCCAGGAAGCGCACAGAACCCCAAACAAAAGGAATCCAAAGAGGACCACACCAAGACACATCATAATTAAAATGCCAAGAGCAAAAGACAAAGAGAGAATCTTACAAGCAGCAAGAGAAAAACAGTTAGTTACCTACAAGGGAGCTCCCATACGATTATCAGCTAATTTCTCAACAGAAACCATGCAGGCCAGACGGGAGTGGCAAGAAATATTCAAAGTGATGAATAGTAGGAACCTACAACCAAGACTACTCTACCCAGCAAAGTTATCATTCAGAATTGAAGGTCAGATAAAGAGCTTCACAGATAAGAAAAAGCTAAAGGAGTTCATCACCACCAAACCAGTATTATATGAAATGCTGAAAGGTATTCTTTAAAAAGAGGAAAAAAAAGAAGAAAGATAAAAATTATTAACAACAAATACATATCTATCAACAAGTGAATCTAAAAGTCAAGTGAATTAAAAATCTGAGGAACAGAATAAACTGGTGAACTTAATAGAATCAGAAGCATAGAATGGGAGTGGATTGATAATTCTCAGGGGGAAAGGGGTGTCTGTGTGGGGAGTATGGGAAGAGACTGGACAAAAATCATACACCTATGGATAAGGACAATGGGGGGAGGTAAAGACAAAGAGGGGGTGGGAACTGGGTGGTGGAGAGATATGGGGGGAAAAAGGAGAAACAATTGTAATCTGAACAATAAAGTTTCATTTAAAAAAAAAAATATGTTCCTGCAGCCAACCTCCCATGGCTGGCCAGCCCCAATCGGCCCTGATCACCGCCCAGGCCGAGGGACCCTACCTGTGCATGAATTCATGTACTGGGCCATATATATATACCTAATAATAGACAAATATGCAAATTGACCTCACCTTTGCTACGCCCAAGCCACGCCCACCAGCCAATCAGGGTGAGTATGCAAATTACCCCAACCAAGATGATGGGTAATTTGCATATCAAGACAGTGAGGTGGGTTGGCCGAGAAGGGAGAAAAGCAGGTGGGCTGGCGGAGAAGGGAGGAGCGCAGGCAGGGCGGGGTAGAGTGCAGCAGGAAGCCCTATTGCAGGATTCTTCCTGCAACGGGAACACTAGTATATATATAAAAGACTAAGTTGACTTGGTCATGCATGATACATATAAAGCTCTCACTGGCGCCACTTGCACATGTGTTTCCATCTGTCATTGTTGATCGTGAATTTGGTTGACACTTATAGAGAAAGGGCGAATAGCAATATTAAAATATTTCTTCTAATTAATTTTTTTAATTAATTTTTTTCAATGTGCATGAATTCATGCACCGGGCTACTAGTATATAAATAACAAATCATATTGCACACCTGAAACTAATATAATGTTGCATGTCAATTATACCTCAATTGGAAATGGCCTGTATGTTGTACAGGCACAAAAGCCAATGAGGGCCCTTTTTTATCTTTTTGTTATGGGAAATCTTTAGTATATAAATTTGTGCATAAATTTTCAATTATATTAAACTAAAGGCCCAGTGCATGATTGAATCATGCACGTGTAGGGTCCCCTACACACTTTTGCTTTCGATCGCGGTGGAGCTGGGTGTCTGCTCTGGCACCAGGCCTTTCGGAAACCTCCGCCGTGCTTCCAAAAGGCCTGGTGCCAGAGCAGACACCCAGCTCCCACACTTTCGCTTTCGATCGCGGGGGAGCTGGGTGCCTGTCCACTGGTGCACCAGGCCTTTCAGAAGCCTCCGGCTTGGCACCCAGCTCCCCCGCTTTTGATGGTCCGCGGCGGGATGTGAGCTCGCTGCCCCAGAGGTCCCTTCTGTTCCACAGCACAGCCATGGCACAGACGCTGAGCTCGCGCCGCCACTGGCGACGCGAGCTCAGTGTCCTGCCGGCCCAATTGGCTACCCTGGCCACCCCGAGTCCCGCCCCCTGAGCCTCCCTCTGGCCCAATCGTGGGCGTAGTGGAGTGATGGTAATTTACATATTACCATTTTATTAGGTAGGATGATGGAACTTTATCATATATAAGAATATATGTAATTTATTTATCTTTGATTTGCTCCTCATGTATCTTGTTTTATTTTATTTTTTTCTGCTTAGAGTTTTTCCCCTGAAGTGCAGGTCTTAGGCTCTGGCTGATAAAGGAAAAGAGGAAGAGGGACCTGGTGCTGTAGGCATCTGTCAGAATCATAACCACTCCCCACCAGACCCCTCCTTTTTTTTTCTTAAACAAAATCTTTTAGAATGGCTCATACCTCTAGACAGCTAACCTTTTTCCTCTTCTTTTTCTTTCTCTGCTGTCTGTCCCTGATTATTTGGGGTCTTTTTTTGTGTGTGCATTTTTGTTTGTTCATTTGTTTTATTTTATTTTATTTTCCTTTGAATGCTTACTTGACAAACTCCTTATGGTCTTGAATGGCCTTTGCTGTGATCCGTGGCCTCCTGACCTAGGGTGTTCCAATCTCCTCAGGGGCCTGGGGTCTACATTGAGGAGAGCAATAGTTACCTCAGCTTTTTATCATTGGAAGTCTTTGTTTGTGACAATTTGATTTTACAGTGGAGACTCTTAGCCTGTCATTAGGCAGTGGCACTAAGAAAGCCCCCTGGTGGTCAGTGTGCTCCCACCAGGAAAGCACCGCTCAGCCAGAAGCCTGGCTCACGGCTGGTGAGTGCAGCGGTGGTGGTGGGAACCTCTCCCAAGGGCTCCTGGACTACGAGAGGGTGCAGGCCAGGCTGAGAGACCCCCTCCAAGTGCACTAATTTCATGCACTGGGCCTCTAGTCTATATATATAAAAGCCTAAGCACTGTTACAATGACCGGTTGCTATGATGCACACTGACCACGAGGGGGCAGCTCCTGCATTGAGCATCTGTCCTCTGGTGGTCAGTGTGTTCCTGCAGCCAACCTCCCATGGCTGGCCAACCTTCCGCGGTCCCTCCCCTCCGCTGGCCAGACCAGGCACCTGGACCTGGTGGTCTGCAATCCTACCTAATAAAATAGTAATATGCAAATTGACCGCACCTTCGCTACACCCAAGCCACGCCCACCAGCCAATCAGGGCGAGTATGCAAATTACCCAACAAAGATGGTGGTTAATTTGCATACGCTGAGGGAGGGAGGAGTGAAGACTGAAGACAACTTAGAAGGAAGAGGAAGGAAAAGCGGAAAGCAAGGTGGCTGCCAGAGGGAAAGCCAGGGCGGAGTGGGGCAGGGCGGGGCGGGGCGGAGCAGGCAGCAGCGGCCAGCGGGTGCAGGGACAGCGGCCGCAAAGGCAGCTGCAGTGGCAGCACACGCGGCCGCAGCAGCCGCTTGCAGGATTCTTCCTGCAAATGGGCTACTAGTTTATAATAATAAAAGTGTAATATGCTAATTAAATTGGACAGCCAGATAAACTTCCAGACAACCTTCTGGACAAAGCCGGGGCTGCGAGAGCCGAGGCAAGCCACCCTGGCTGCGAGGCCAAGCCCCTTGCATGAATTTTGTGCATTGGGCCTCTAGTCTCAACTAAGCTGAGAAGCTCCTCAGGGGTCCTGGAGACACGGATCAAAATAGTTCTTCCTCTTCCCAGGCAGCTGCTGTAAAAGAATATCATGGACTGGGGGGCGTAAACCACACATTTATTCCCCACCATTCTGAAGGCTGGAAGCCCAGACTAAGGCGCCAGCCAGTGGGGGTCTTGGTGAGAGCCTGCTGCTCACCTCAGACAGCCACCTTCCAGCTGTGCCTCCCATGGCGGAGAGAGTGAGCTCTAGTGTGGACTCCCCTTCTTACCAGGGCACTACTCCCGTCACCAGAGCCACACCTTCATGATCTCTGTCACGCTGAGTCACTGCTCACTGTGCAAATTATGCCACTTGCACCTGCGGGACTTTACCCTGCGGAGGTGATTGAGGGGCCTACCCAGAGAGTGAATGCCATACTTCCCTTCCCGGAGAGAAGGGCCCACACACCACACACAGCCTCAGAGGAAGCAGGAGGAGGTTTGGGTCAGGGCAGGAGTGGGACTGCGGGGAGAGCCCAGGCCAGTCTTTAGGGGTTTCCACGGGTGCAAGGGAGGGCAGAGGAAGCAGCTCAGGAGTGGCTGGTTTGAGTAATCCCGGTGGGTTGGGGCGTGGAGGCCTGGCTCTGGGTTGACTTAGGGCAGGAGAGGGCCTGGTTGTGAGAGTCAGACCGAGGGTGACTGCCTGCCTAGGTGAGCAAGCTCCGGGGACAAACTCATAGCCTAGCATTATACTCAACAGTGAGAAGCTGAAATCTTTTTCTTAAGATCAGAAAAAAAAAGACAAGAATGTCCATTTTCACCACTTTTATTCAGCATACTATTTAAAGTCCTAGCCACACTAAGCAGACAAGGAAAAAAAAGTCATTCAAATTGGAAAGAAGTATAACTGTAATTATTGACAGATAACATAATACTATGTGAAAATCACCCTAAAGCCCTAACCGGTTTGTCTCAGTGGATAGAGCGTCAGCCCTCAGACTGAAGGGTCCAGAGTTTGATTCCAGTCAAGGGCATGTACCTTGGTTGCAGGCTTGATCCCCAGTAAGGGGGGGGGGGGGGCAGGAGGACACTGATCAATGATTCTCTCTCATCATTGATGTTTCTAACTCTCTATCCCTTTCTCTTCGTCTCTGTAAAAAAAAACCCAAAAGATCAATAAAATATATATTTTAAAAAATCATAAGATTTCAGCAAAAACCTGTTAGAACTGATAAATTAATTTAGTGAAATAGCATGATACAAAACTAATATTCAGAAATCAGTTATATTTTAATGTACCAATAATAAACTATTAGAAAGAGAAATTGAAAAAATAATTTTACTTAATGTGCATCAAAAAAATAAAAGACAAAGAAATAAATTTAACCCAAGAAGTATAAGACCTGTACTCAGACAACTATCCTATTTAATAAAAGACTAATATGCAAATAGACCAAACAGCAGAACAACTGAACAACCAAACAACTGGTCACTATGACATGTGCTGACCACCAGGGGGCGCGCATGGAACGTGGTGGGTGTCGGCTGCAGCAGGATGGTGGAGCAGGTGAGTGGGGATGCCAGACCAAGGCGTGGCTCGGTCGCTGTCATTGGGGCGAGCCTCTGGTGGTTACTGAAAATTCTTTGTTCCCGTGCTCCGCGGTCCTGCCTGGTGCTCACACCCGCTGCTGGCTCCCGGTGCCAGCCCCCGGCACCAGCCCCAATTGCTCAGCACCATCAGCAGGTGCGAGCAGCGGTTGCCAACCCTGATCACCCCTCAGGGCTTCTCTACCTCCCCCTGAGGGATGATCGGGGCCGGCAGACGCCTCTCACACCCACTGCCAGTGCTGGCCCTGCTTATACCCGCTGCTGGTGCCAGCCCCAATCACTCCACGCCGATTGGAAGCAGTGGTGGTGAGAGTGGGGCTGCTGGCAGATGGGACCAGGGGCTGTAGTGGGAGGGACCGGGAGAGGGCTCAGAGGATGGGCTGAGACCTGCCACTGTGCCCACCCCAGCCTCGCTGCCCACAGTTTCTTTCAAGGTGCACAAATTCATGCACTGGGTCTCTAATAAGACATAGAAGAGAAAATAAAAAGATACAGTGCCATTCCTAACAACACACCAATGGCATTTTTTTTACAGGACTACAAATAATCCTAAAATTTATATGGAACCCCAAATAGCCAAAGAAATCTTGAAGAAAAAAATAACATAGTTGGAGGTATCATGCTACCTGATATAGAACTTTACTGCCAGGTAATCAAAACAGTGTGGTACTGGCATAAAAACAGACATGTAGATCAATGGAACAGAATAGAGAGTGCAGAAATAGTCCTATGCCTATATGGTTAATTAATCTATGACAGTGGAGGCAAGAATATACAATGAGATAAAAACAGGCTATTCAATAAATGGTGTTGGAAAAAATGGATAGATACATGCATAAAAAGAAACTAAAATATGTTCTTACACCATATACAAAAGTAAACTCACAGTGGAATAAAGACTTAAATTTAAGACCTGAAACCACAAAACTCCTAGAAGAAAACATAGGCAGTAAACCCTTAGCAATATTTTTTTGGTTATGTCTCTCCAGGCAAGGGAAAAACAAAAGAAAAAATGAGATTATGTCAAACTGAAAATATTGTGCAGCAAATGAAACCATCTTCAAAAGGAAAAGACGACCTACTGAATGGAAAAGAAATCCGTCAATGATACATTTGACAAGGAGTTAATATTCAAAATATATAAGAAATTCATACATTTTAACACCAAAAGATAAATAATGTAATTTAAAAATTACCATAGGACCTGAACAAACATTTTTCCAAAGTGGACATGCAGGTGGGATTGTAAATTGGTGCAGCCACTATGGAAAACTGTATGGAGGTTCCTCAAAAAATTAAAAGTAGAACTACCATATGATCCAGCAATTTCACGTCTAGGTATTTATCCAAATAAATTCAAAACACTACTTCAAAAATATATATGCACCCCTATATTCACTGAAGCATTATATTTACAATAGCAATGATATGGAAGCAACCTAAGTGTCCACCGATAGATGAATGGATAAAGATGATGTGGTAGTTATATACAATGGAACATTACTCAGCCATAAAAAATGAAATCTTGACATTCATTACAACATGGATAAACCCAAAAGGGTATTATGCTAAGTTAAAAAAGTCAGAGAAAGACAAATACCATATGATTTCATTTACATATAAACAACATAATGTATTGACAAAGAAAACAGAAATGAAGTCATAGATACAGAGAACAAATTGGTGGTTACCAGGTGGGAGGGGGTCGGGAGCTGGGTGAATATGGTGAAGGGATTAAGAAGTACAGATTGGCAGTTACAGAAAGACTCACAAGGATGTGAAGACAACACAGGGAATATAGTCAACACACCGCAATAACTATGTATGGTGTCAGGTGGCTACCAGACCGTCAGGGCGATCACTTCATGAGATATAAATGTCTAATCACTATATTGTACACCTGAAGCTAATATAATACTGTATGTCAACTGTAACTGAAAAAATAAACTAGAAATAAACACATAGTAAAAGAATTGTAAGATCCTATTGACCAGGAGAGGGAAGCCTAGTCCCACTTTTACTATGTGTTAGAAAAACCAGGAAAGCCTTTGAAATGTTTACCTATAAGCACATTTAATAGGACAACTGTCAGGCCTGCCTGAGCTGATCTCTGGTTGAAGAGGGTTTAGTGTTTGGAATGGACTCATTCTTGGACTCCACAGGTTTCTGCCACTGAGTTAGAGACTAGGTTTAGATACCACTGTTTCCACTTTCAACCCCTGACCAAAGGACTAGATTTCTTTTAAATTCGGGTTTCTCAGAAAAAGGAAATGCAATTATTATCTAGCAAATTAAATAGTAAGATTTATGTGATAGCTGTTATTAGCAGTATTTTTAATTGGTGAGGGAGAAAGAATGCACCAAAAACAAGAATTTCAGTAAAAATAATTACAAGCCCCTCGTCTATTCAAACGCCACCTCAGAAATCCCAAATACGTTGTTATTCCCTGTCATCTCTCTTGGTTTCCCTGAAACAGCTTACTGCCTTGGCCACTCCTCATGCATTACCTTATCTGCTCTCTAGATGGCGTTCCTCCACTCTTGCTCCCCGCTCTGCTGTAACCATGCAACCAACTTCCCTCTCACCCCTGCGCGGGCCCCATGCTGTGAGTCGGTGCCACAAGAGCCCCTGATCTCTGTGTCTTTGTAAACTTCTTCACTCAGGACATGCAGACTGAAAACCTTAACTATTTAAGTACTTTTTAATTTATTTTCTACCACTTTCCTCATCCTAAGCCACTCAGCTCGTGGGTCTAGTGATTTATCCTTCACATTTCTTCTCACCTGCATGCTTCTTGTCTCCTTAGCTTCTGTGTGGTTTGTATGTTTAGCACCCAGCTCCTCAGCCCTGATGACTAACCAAATGCATTAAATAAACCATCTTCAAGTTTTCAGTTTCTCGCCCTCAATTATACCCACTAGTACAGAGTAAATGTAAAAGAGGGCTGTATAGACATTTATAATAATCTTCAGAAATGAGCAGAGCTCTCGCTCAATGGATAAGCATTTCAATAATGCTGCACAGACCCAAAGAGTGCTGGCAGGAACCACCGCACTCGGGTCGGGGCACGGTCAGTTCTTCAGACTGCAGCCCCTAAAGTCCTCCTGACTACAGGAAAGGTCTGCCCAGCCAGTGTGGCCCAGTGGTTGAACGTCAACCCATGAACCAGGAGATCATGGTTCCATTCTTGGTCAGGGCACATGCCTGGTTGCAGGCTCAATCCCCTGTATGGGGCAGGCAAGAGGCAGAGGATCTATGATTCTCTCTCATTATTGATGTTTCTGTCTCTCTCCCTCTCCCTTCCTCTCTCTGAAATCAATGGAAACATACTTTTATAAAGCCTACTACTTTCTTTCCTCTGACAGAATGATCTTCAACACTGAGCAGTTTTATGTGGCACCTACCCCACACGAGTAGATGTCTTTAGTAAGTTGGAAGTTCGTCACTGTAATGCTGAATGCTTTGAAAGAAACAACAGGTTGATGCCTTGAATACCAGTTTTACTCTTGGAACAAGGCACAGGTAGCTTTAAAAGGGTTTGAAAGAAAGTCAGATCTATTCCTAACGAAGACGCCTGTGTAACGCTTACTCTAAGAAAAACCAGTTATAGCTTAATCCTTGGAGGAAACTGGGTTAAGAAACAGCTTAAGTGCTAGCTCTATGTTCATTCTTTCACTGTAATATAATGTGACTTATACTTTTTAATATATAATGTTTGTCTAATGTGTATCTTTTTTCCTCAGTTTCACCAAAAGGGCCATTAATACAGATGCGTCTATGGACTTACATCTTTTGAAGAATTTACAAATGGGAAAACGCTATTCTTCTCTCTCCACTGACTAAAGGGTGTTCAGAAGGTATAGAGGGCAGGTTTGTGATATCTTTGGACAGATCTGCTCTTTACTTTTAATTCTACCTCTAGCCCCAACGCATGTGGGAAAGAGACTAACTTACTTGCCTGGAACTTAGTGACATCATTTCTAGGGCACCCACGAGTTTGCTTTAGCTGCCATAGAGTCAGGTGGTTGCAAACAATGAACGTTGCTCCTGATGCCCACCAGGAGCCCTAGAGGCAGGGTGGCAGATGCTGGAAAGGGTGGCTGTGTTGGAATGCTCTGCACACCTACAGTTTGTGGGCACAAACGGTGTTTCAGCGTTTCCTACACCCCAGTTTAGGCCCCGAGGGAATCGGAAGAGCCTACAAAAGCTCACACAAGAGGAAAGCTCTGCTTTGAGCACCAGTGGCCCGGAGCATACACACATTCTATTCCCACGGACATCGCCCGCCGTTCCTCCTCCCTTCCTCTCTCGGCACCCACCCCAGCTGGAACACGCCGAAGAAGAAACACCCAACTCCCTCCTGCCTCCAAACTCTCCAGGAAGGGGAAGAAATTATTCAGTTAAACTGGGGCTTTCGTTACAAAGAACTACATAACCTCATTGCTGAATTAAGATATATTTGTGCAAGTGAATCAGAGGATATTCTGTTAATTAAAATGGAGCACACTCCCCGTGGTATGCTACAATTCCTGTGCAATGACAAGGAAATAGCTCCCCAGTGAGAATCCGGAAAGGGGCAGTAGCAGACACACGGATTTCAGCTCAATCAAAAATTTCATTAAGTGCTTATCCAACCCACCAGTGACATTTGTATGCTTCAGGTTTTCTAAAATGCAACAAGACAATACCTTAAAAATAGAGTGTGATCAAATAGCATTTAATTAAAAAATTGATGAGTAAACAAATGTTATATAATTTGATTGATAAATAGACTTTTCCAGTTCTCCTTCTCTGAGTCCCATACGCACATAGGTGCACTTATGAAACCCATCTGTATTCCACAAAAGCATTACGACCCGGATGAGACCCCGCAGCATAGGCCTCGTGACAGAGCGCCGCATTTAAGGGTGCGGGTTCTGGACTGTGTCTTCCATGGACAGTGACTAAAGTCATTCCCCAGTCGTGGGAGAGTGAAAGGAAGACTCACTGGTGAGCGCAGGCACGCTTTCAAAAGATAAGAGCAGCTTTGCAGGCACGCCCTCTGTTCCTCTGTGCGTGCCGGCTTCTGAGTGGCAGGATGACAAAGGAAGCTGCAAGCAGCTCTCAAGCCGCCGAACGTGGAAAGAACAGGAGGAGGTGCTGAGTGAGAGAGTGACTCAGACTGTTGATTGGCCATGGGGGAGGCTATTGAAGGCAGCAGCTCTTCGGCGCCTTCCGTGATTTTTCAAATTAATCTTTCCTTTCACAGTCTCTGGGTCAGTAAGCTAAGCTTGTGCCTCTTGGTGCTCAGGTTGTAGTGATGGAACCTGTGATGGGCTGGTAGACAGGTACTCTGAGACATGGATTCAAAGTTTCCAAACCCTCACATGCGTGCACATACACAGCAAACATAAGAGTGTGTGTTTGTGTTTGTATATATAAAAATATGTAAATATATGTATATATGTATATGTATAAAAACTATCCACGCAAAGAAGGGCGATTTTAACCCCTGGGGCCTGTGCAGAGGGAACTCAGACCTTCAAAGTGCTGGGTCTCAGGTGGAGGTGAAGAGAGGATGAATCAGACTCTCAAGCTGTCATCCTCTCAGCTGGAGGTGAGCCCAAACACCATGCCACCATGCGGCCCTTACCCACGCAGGACACGTTAGGAAGGCCCATAAGCCCCCACCCCCGCACATTTGTTGAAATCTGCTAGAGACTCATTTCAGCCGACTAGCTTCTGCCTCCTGTCAGGATCGGAGGAGAAAAGATACCGAACAAGGAAAGGCCTACATGGGGATTTGGGAAAGGAATGCCCAGATCAAAACCCCACAGCTCCTCCGGATGCCTCGGCAGGAGAAGCAGCAAGGTTCTTGGTGCTGGAGGGGGAGGGCAGGGCAGGGAGCACAAAGCAGGGGCTGGAGGCTCTCAGAATTCCAGCCACACAAACACGCAGGTCCCAGACTTGTGTCCCGTGTGAAAGTTCTCATTTCCCAGGCCTGACCTGTAACCCACACAATATTTTCTCGGGTCTAGGTTTAGTGCTGTGAGGGAGCCAGAGGAGCTACGGTGGATATAGTATTTGCATGTAGTCTTTTTAAAAAAATTCTCATTAACCTCTATGGTCTTGCCCGTGCCATGGGAAACAGACTTAGGACTCGGCATTTCTTGGGCCCTCCTTGCCCCAGGTGTCAGTGGACACGCTGCTGTGAGGTTTGGGGGCGGCAGCTGGGCTGAGGCCCTCTCATGGGTGAACACAAAGGCTTCCCAGACAGGAGTCTTGGCAAGTCGCCGGGTTCTAGGAACTTTCCTTCCCTTCTTGAGGAGCTAGATGTCCGCAGTGGCTCCCACAGGCCTCTGACCTCTGACCTCTCAGCGTTGGGGGTCTGAGCTGACTGTGCTCCTCCGGAACGCCTAGCAGTGTTAAGGTAAACTTCCTGAAATAGGGCAGAACTGCAGCAAACGTCCTGGGAGTGTCTACGGGTTTCTATTTCCTGACTGAACTCTGAGTACAGGGGCTCCTCACCATCCATGCACCAAGAAGACCCCAGGAGCCTCAGAAACTTCCTCAATCATGTTGGAAGAGACAGGGAATCTTGTGCGGTGTCCAGATAGGAACTTCTCCACCATCACAGAGAGAGGGAACCGAAAGTCTTTTGCAAAATCTCCCAGATTTAGTAATCTCAGGAGGAGAGCCAATCAGGGCTTTAGACCGAGCAGTATCATAAGTTGCTGAGCAACACCTCGGATTGAAGGTGCTATTGTGACATGTAAAATGTTTTTCTGTAACATGTCTCTGAGATGACCATATTCTAGTATTTATTGAGCTACTTATAAGAATGAGGCATGAGGGCAGCAAAGGGCAGACACAGAAAAATCACAGTTGGTTTTCCCTCCAAAAGAGAAGATGGCAAAGCCTGAATCGAAGGATCAGCTCTCAGCAGACGGACACTGTACAGCTCTCCTCGGGCCCATTCCCCTGCCTCCAGGAAGTGTAGTCCTTAACAGTTACAGGACAGAGCTGTGCTGTGGGTCTCCTCCAAGTGACCTAGAAGTCAGCTTCAGAGCACGTCCAAAGCCCTTGGATGTGATCAGACCATCCGTGTGTATGGGGTGGGTGCCCCCATGATTTGTGAGGCAGCTGCACGGCAGGGTAAGGCCTCAGCACAGCAAAGGGAAAGTCCACCCTGAGCATATGTATCATAACTGATATTAAACAGGGAGCTCACCATCTGATGGGCTGCCTCACCTACAGGTCTCCCTTCATTGAAGGTCTCTGGATTCCAGCCCTTTCTATGTGTGGTTTCATTTTCTTTTGTATTGCACTATGTTTTTAAAAAACATGAAGGTCAGTGTGTCTTGACTTCTAGTATTCTCAATAGTAAATATCAAAATTAAGTCTTTGGATCAGAACTTTCATAACCTTATGACATGAGGGAGTAATGGCAAAGCCCTCCTGCAGCTCATCCCCATCACTCCCAGTAAAATTAGCTCTGCCCAATCTACTTCAGCCTACTCACCAACCCAAATCCTCAAGTGAGGTGTGTCCCCCACAGTCTACTCCATCTCTGGCCATATGTAAGATGGTAAGGATTAGTAAAACGTAGCCCCTTAATAGTTCACTGTTTTCAGCAACCACTACCCATTTCTACCCCCTCCATTTTGGGGAGTGTTGAAACTCAGTTTCTCCTTCAGAGTTCCCTAAGGATAGTACAGTGCCAGGTATCCTAACTCTTGAGGAGCTGGCCATCTTGGAGTCTAGGACACTGAAGGAGAAGCCTGAAGCAATAAGAAGCTCCTTAAGCCCTAGCCAGTTTGGCTCAGTGGATAGAGTGTTGACCTGCAGATCAAAAGGCCCCGGGTTCAATTCTGGTCAAGGGCACACACCTTGGTTGCAGGCTCCTTCCTGGACCAGGCCCTGGTCGGGGCTTGTGCAGGATACAACCAGTCAATGTGTTTCTCTCACATTGATGTTTCTCTCTGTCTTTCCCTCTCTCTTCCACTCTCTCTAAAAATCAATGGAAAAATATCTTCCAGTAATGATTAATAAACAAACAAGAAGAAGAAGAAGAAGAAGAAGAAGAAGAAGAAGAAGAAGAAGAAGAAGAGGAAGAAGAAGGAGGAGGAGGAGGAGGAGGAGGACGAGAGAGAGGAGGAGGAGGAGGGGGAGAGGAGGAGGAGGAGAAGGAGCTCCTTAAGTAAAGCTGTCCTCCAATATTGCAAGATTTGGGGATTCTTCTTAGCCTGATAATTTACCTTCTTTTTAGATGATTTGTTGTCTCTTAAAATACTAAGAAACTAGTAAGCTCCCCAGCTGTCACAGCACAGATGCGTGATCTGCCACTAACTCTCACTTTAGGTTTTTTATTGATTATATTCTCACTATGTGCTTGAGGTATATCCCTTTCTAGAACTTGGATTGGGATGGAAAAGTGTGAGTGATTGCCTAATCTCAAAAACTTATTTTTTGTTGTTTTGTGTTCATTTGTTTAAGAGCTTTACCTTTTATCTATCTTCTTTCCCAGACCCTTTACAAAAGTCCTTTCCTTAGCAACAGATGAGTCATCTTAAAACACTGTGCTGATTGGCTGCAGCTCAACTGATTTAAATTTTAATCAATCCGACACTATTTCACATGATTTCCCCTGTTTTACTCCTATCTGTCCAGCTCCACTCTTGAGTTCTGCTGACCCCCATCAAAGCACCCAAGAAGAAAAATGGCCATAATTGGAGACCCAGTGTTAGGATTTTTCATCACAGTTGTCCTGGTGTGCCTTCAGGAATCATGGGCTATCAAAGGTAAGTGCTGAGAGAATCATAACTGGGGAGAATAAGCACTGAGAGCATTGCGAATTGTGGAAAGACGCTATTTGGAGGGAAAGAAACGTTTTATAGGTATTCTGTGGGTCAAAATCTGAAGTAAAGTACGTTGAAGGTGGAAGAGATCTCTTCTCACCACAATTTGAAGTAAGTCAAATTTAGCTTAGAAGAGCAAAACTGAGTTGTATATTTCACTGAGGTAAGGCAAACTTGAGGAAGAAATCTTGTCTGGGAGGCATTAGCAAGCTGCCTCTCTAGGCTTTAACTTATCTTTCTAGCAAATTAGTAAAATTGAAAACCTCACACAATACTGTGAGGATTAAATGAGAAAATCTGAGCGGTTCCTAGCTGGACACCTGGTAGTTGTTTTTTGCCATGCGAATCCTGTCAGAATATTTTGAGCAATGACATTTTGTGGAAGATCACTAGAAAGGAAAGTCACCGGAAGGTAACAGTCTTCCCAAGGGAGGGGGAGGACAGGTGTGACAACATGAGCTGCATTCAATTTACTGCCCCTGGGACAGTGACAGGCCCTCCTTATTGGATGGTACAATGATCTTTGATCACTGCTACTTAGCGATTTTCCAAGGAGAGTAGAAAAATGAGTAAGGAGGTGAAGAGCCAATGTTCTCTGCTGTCTCCTGAGCAGACAGTGTGCTATAGTGAAGATGTATTGAGAAGAAATACCTTTCACCCAGGCGACCACTGCAGAGGGTGGCAGGCACACTGGAAAAAAGGAATATACCAGCTCCAATATCCGTGATGGCAACTGTAGGTTTCTATTGCCCAGAAAGAGCCATACATGGGGATACATATCTGGAAAGAGAGAGGCTCTTCCCTTGGGTTGGGAAGGGGCAACTAGAATGTGTGTGTGTGTGTGTGTGTGTGTGTGTGTGTGTGTGTGTGTGTACACATGAATACATAGCTGCAAATGCTAAATAAATCCCTGGCTTTACCTATATACAGTCAGACTTTAAAATCCCCCTCTCCTCTACACACACCATGGAGGCTGCAAACTCTCTAATTTTAACTTTCTTATTTCAAATTGATTATGCCCTTAGTATAAATTAGGCTCAGTATCAACCATATGAATAGACCCCTTAATGACAGTCTCAATATAAGGATCTTTGAGACATAAGGGTTCTTTGCCAAGGTTAATCCAAATGTAATTCTTCCCTCAGAGTAGCCATGGTGTGGGTGTAGATCCAGGAAAGTGGGTGCTCTACAAGGTCTCAATCTTAATTTCCCAGGTACCTCAGGCCCCAGTGTTCTTTTCCATGGGTCTAGTCCCTACATACAAACCAGTTTCTAACCCTAAAGTGCTTGTTATAGGCCTGATGATATACTAAGAAATTACACTGAGTGGCCAGATTATTATGATCTCTGAACGCATAATAATCTGGCCACTCAGTGTATATCCTATATAATATAAGGCTAATATGCAAATTGTCCCCTCGACCAGGAGTTCGACCAGCAGGCCAGCCAACATCCATGTCCCCTCCACCTGGCCAGGCTGGCTGGACCCCACCCATGCACGAATTCATGCACCGGGCCTCTAATATATATATATCTACACACACACTGGCCAGATTATTATGCGTTCAGAGATCATAATAATCTGGCCACTCAGTGTAGTTAACTTGTCTTATTTAAATTAAAAACAAACCCATGGAAGAAACAAAACCATAAAAGAAAATAATTTAAAAATTTACATGTAAGGAGGTGAAATAATTTGCTCAAAATCACTAGGTAAGTAAGTAGCTGAATAAGAATTCAAACTTTAATTTGATTTCAGACTTCAGAACCCAACCTTTTAGGAGCTGCTGCTGGATTTCTAAAGTGGGATCATTCCTCAGCTAGTGACCTGGAGGCAAACCACAGCTTCACAAGACTCAGGCTTTTCAGACCATTTCCTTCAGTCCACCCTCTCTAACATGCCCCTCATTTCTCCCTCCAGTCTCTGTTCAACACCAATATGCTTCAACCAGCCTCATCTTCCCACTCATCCTACTCTCCATCACTCCTTCACTCCTCTTGGCCTACCACCCCCCTGCCCACGTGTGTCTCACACCTGGGTTCCTCATCTCTCTCGGCTTGTTCCAACCCTAACTCCTTTTCCACCTTTTCAGAGGATCATGTGATCATCCAGGCCGAGTTCTTCATGGAACCTGACTTAACGGGCGAGTTCATGTTTGACTTTGATGGTGATGAGATCTTCCACGTGGATATGCAAAAGAAGGAGACGGTCTGGCGGCTTGAAGAATTTGGCAAGTTTGCCAGTTTTGAGGCTCAGGGTGCATTGGCCAATATTGCTGTGGACAAAGCCAACCTGGAAACTATGATGAAGCGCTCCAATTACACCCCGAACACCAACGGTACTTCCCCCTGCTGCACTCCTAGGTGTGGGGATCGTAGCTTTAAAATAGATGCTTCAGCTCTTTTTTTGTATTATTGTGAATGACTTCCCCTTCTAGGGGCCTAACATTGCCATATCAAGCCCTAAATTCTCATGCTACAGGCCCAACAATTTCATGGGGCTTTTCATTTCCTAATGATCTCACATCTTGTCTCTGCCATCCACTGTCATTTTAAAAGTTATTGCCCTGAATCTATGCTTGGGGAGCCAGGAATGAAGTCCTTGGATACCTTATACCTCAATAGTGGTTACAGTTTATGGGTGAACGTGTCAGAGATAGGTATCTGAGTCTGTGGCATAGATTCTCAGGGCACAATATCAACTTCTTTTCAGTTTTAGAGAGAGAGAGAGGAAGGGGCCAAGCCTAAGCAAGGAAGGCTAATTTCTGTCACGTGTCCCCCAGTACCTCCAGAGATGACTGTGTTCCCGAACAAAGCTGTGGAACTGGGAGAGCCCAACATCCTCATCTGTTTCATTGACAAGTTCTCCCCACCTGTGCTCAACGTCACGTGGCTCCAAAATGGGAAACCTGTCACAACCGGAGTGTCAGAGACGGTCTTCCTGCCCAGGGAGGACCACCTTTTCCGCAAGTTCTACTATCTCCCCTTCCTGCCCTCAAACGAGGACGTCTATGACTGCAAGGTGGAGCACTGGGGTTTGGAGGAGCCTCTTATCAAGCACTGGGGTATGGACCATCCTTCAACCTCCTTTCTTTTTTGTGTTTCCTTCTGTGATGCATGTGTCTGGTCCTTTGGGAAAGAGTCACCGCACTATTTCATAACAACGGCTGTAATTCCTGGTCTTGTCTTCTCCCATTATCCAGCGTTCCTCGCTCTCTAACTTGTAATTCCCTTAATGCATCACTGTATCTTCCTTTTCTTTGGTTGAGTAGTAACTATTGTTTTGACGTAGTACCGCATTCATTACCTCTGTGCTTCGTTTTGTATTTCCCCAGAGTTTGAAGCACGGACCCCCCTCCCAGAGACAACAGAGAATGTGGTGTGTGGCCTGGGCCTGGTCGTGGGTCTGGTGGGCATCATTGTGGGGACCGTCCTCATCATCAAGGGCGTGCGCAAGGGCCATGCTGCTGAACGCCGAGGGCCGCTGTGAGGCGCTGCAGGTGGGTGTGGTGTGTTCAGAGGAAGATGTGTGAGGTTACCAAGAAAAGGAAACAGAGTGGGGAAAAGGACATGTGATGCCTTTAAGGGAAAAGGATGGGGAAAGTCATAGCTCTTGACTTACCTTTGCTAGGACAGAATCGGACATAGGCATTGTCTGATATCCCCAAGCTTCAAGGTTGGCCATTTGGATATTTATAACGTCATCTGCAGGCCATACAAAATTATCAACTTAAAAATCAGCCTGCTATATTTGGTCAAACATTTAATTAACTCTCCCCTAATGCCTTGGCAGGGCCAGACCAAATGATTTTGTGCACCTTGTATAGCCCACAGGCCAGATAGTCCCTACCCCTGACCTAGACATTCAGTCTTGGGAATTATCTCCAGACCTAAGACTACTGTTTAACATTAGAATACGAGGCCCAGTGGTGCAGGAAGGTTAGCTACAAGATTTGGGCACTTCCTGGCTTACAGTTTCTGAGGCAGGCCATCAGGAAAAAAGCATTTCCACAGCTCTTTTGGGGTCAGTGTGGGCTTACTGTATGAATGCTAATGTCTGTGTTTGCTCCTCCGATCTGAAAAGTGGTGTCAGGGTTCTAAGAGAAGGTAAAGCATGGTTTGCTCATTCATGCAGTTCATGTTGGAAAAGTTGTATTGACTAGAGGTCAGATGAATATTAAGAGACTTTTTCATAGTCAAAGGATTAAGGGAGAAGGGGAAGGAATCTGAAGGTAAGTGCTCAAATATTCATCTTAAACTCTTTAAAAACTATGTGTGTCCTCCTACAGGGAATGAACTTTCTTCGGGAGAAGACCAATGAAGAGATTTCTGCTTTAATATCTTTACACACCTGGCACTTCTCCAGATGTCCACCTCAGTGGGGACAACCATTCTTCAGCACCTCCAGCCCCTAAGTCAGTCTACGAGGGGTGATGCCATCTCAGTCTCTCCATATTCCAGGATCTAGTTGGGCTGCCCTGTCATTGCCCCTTTCTATTTCTGTTTTCCCTCCATTTCCCATTATAGTTTTTACTATCAGCATGCGATGCCCCTGCAATAGGCCATAAGATCATTTCTTTGCTATAAAAACATCTCCTGTATATGTCTTGCTTGGGATTTCAAATTGTAATTGTGGTTTTTCTAAATACAATAAACTATTGGCTGAGTGTAGGTGGAGTTTTTGGCATCTGAGTCAGTTCTTCACAGGGGCTGGGGAATATATGTGCTCCCTTCATCCTCTGTAATTAATACCCAGGTTCGTTAGGGTGTGGTCTCATTCAGAGGTTCTGTAAGCAATCCAGTTGCTGGGGTCCAGTCCTCATCTGGAAAACTCTAGAGGAAGGTTTCTTGGGAGATCTCTACCGAGCAACCAGTTCAGAATTTGGTTTTGGTTCTTGAGCCTCCAAGTCAATGAAACATCTGGATCTTCAGAAGAGTGGGTCTCAATGCCTAGGGTTTGGCCTCTGATAATAGAGGTGAGGAAGTGTGAGGAGAAGATGGGGTGGAGTAGAGAGATAATCCTCTCACTTAGCAACATGTATTTAAGGTTTCTCCATGTTTTTTCATAGCTTATTTCTTTTTATCATTATACTAGAGGCCCAGTGCATGAAATTTGTGCACGGACGGTGTGTCCCTCAGCCCAGCCTGCACCTTCTCCAATCTGGGACCCCTTGAGGGATGTCCGACTGCCTGTTTAGGCCTGATCATGGTAGGATTGGACCTAAACGGGCAGTCGGACATCCCTCTCATAATCCAGGACTGCTGGCTCCCAACTGCTCGCTTGCCTGCCTTCCTGATTGCCCCTAACTGCTTCTGCCTACCAGTCTGATCACCCCCTAACCACTCCCCTGCCAGCCCAATTGATGCCTAACTATTCCCCTGCCAGTCTGTTTGCCCCTAACTGCCCTACCCTGCAGGCCTGGTCCCCCTCAACTGCTCTCCCCTGCAGGCCTGGGTTCCCCCCCAAATGCCCTTCTCTGTAGGCCCAGTTGCCCCCAACTTCCCTCCTCTGCTTGCCTGGTCACCCCTAACTGCCCATTCCTTGCAGGACTGGTCCCTCCCAACTGCCCTCCCCTGCTGACCTGATTGCCCACAACTGCCCTCCCTTGCAGACCTGCTCACTCCCAACTGCCCTCCCCTATCTTATGGTGGCCATCTTGTGTTCAAATGGGGGCAGGATATTTGACCACATAGGGGCAGCCATCTTGTGTGTGGAGTGATGGTCAATTTGCATATTACTCTTTTATTAGATAGGATAATACTTAATTGTGTGAATGTACCACAGTTTATTTATCCATTTATCTATTGAATGACATTTTTGTTATTTCAAGACTTGGTCATTGTAAATGAAGCTGCTGTAAACATTTATGGGCCGGGTTTTGTGGGACAAAGTTTTCAACTCATTTGAGTGAATCCCTGAGACTGTGACGCTGGATCAATGGTAAGGGTCTGTGCAGCTTCATCAGAAGCCACCAGTGTCTTGCAGAGTGACCGTACCACTTTGCATTCCCAGCACAAATGAATGAGTCCCTTTAGCTAACACTTGGTATTTTGAGTGTTCTGAATTTTAGCTAGAAAGCTAATTTTTAAAAACTTTTTATTTGAACTAATGATAGATTCACAGGAAGTTGAAAAGACAGTACATAGAGATGCTCTGTACCCTTTCACTATTTCCCCAAATGGTTATATTTTAAGAAACTATAGCACAGTATCAAAACCAGGAAACTGATATTGGAACATTGTGTGCCTACAGTTCTATTGCTTTGTTTTATCACATTTTGGATTTGTGTAACCACCAACACAATAAAGCACAGAACCTTTCCGTTACTACAGAGCTCTCCCTCACGCCTCCCTTCAGAGTTACACCACTTCCCTCCAGACACCGTCCCCTAACATCTGACTTCCGCTGATCTGTTCTCCATCTCTATAATTTTGTGAGTTTGAGAGCCTCAGGTAAATGGAATCAGACAGTATGTGATGTTCTGAGTCTGGCTTATCTCACTCTGCATAACGCCCTCCAGAGCAATCCAAGTTTGCGTGTATGGACAGCTGGTTCCCTTTTACTGCTGAGTAGTGTCCCACAGGATGGCTGCACCACAGCGTGTCTGTGCATCCACTGACCGGCGCTGCTGCTGTTTCTTGTCTGGGCTGTTGTAAATAAAGCTTCTGTGACCATTCGTGTAACGTTACTGTGTGAACGTGAGTTTCCATGTCTCTGGCATTAATGTACTGAGGTGTGATGACCGGGTCCTGTGGGAAGTGTGTGTTTTGTTTTTTAAGAAACTGACAAACTCTTTTTCCAGAGGGTTGCACTACCCAAGTTCCCACCCTCAGTCATGAGGATTCCGTTTCTCACCAGCATTGTGCAGTGTCAGCACTTTATGTTTTGGCTGTATCACAGGGTGCGTCATCATCATGTCCTCATTCTGCATTTCTCTCAAGGCCACTGCTGTTAACCTCGTTCCGTGTGTGCTCATCCGCCGCCTGGGTATCCTGTGCTGGGATGCCTCTTCGTGTCTTACACTCATTTTGACCGTGGGTGTTTTTAGTGTGCAGTTAGGAGAGGCCTTTATTTATTCTAGATGCACGCCCTTTGTAATATTTGGGGAGTGCAAATATTTTTCTCTGCCTGTAGGTTATCTTTTCATCCTCTTAACAGAATTTTTGCAGAACATTTTTAATTTTGATAAAGCCCCATTTATTGATGTTTTCCTTTTATGGATTATGCTTTCGTGTCACGTCTAAAAAGTCCTTACCAATCCCTAGGTCCCAAAGGTTTCCTATGTTTTCTTCTAAAATTTTTACACTTTACATTTACATTTTTGACCTAGCCCTGGTCGAGGGGCTCATTGGTTGTGATACATTGTAATTAGCTAATTATTAAAGGAGGAAAGGAGCAAAGGAAAGGCCAGATATTACAGGCATGTTCCCTGCAAGACTTTGGTGGGAGAGGATGATGAAGGGAAGATAGGCGCATGCCCAGGAAAGATGGGATGACATTGGGAAGGTGCTGGCTTGCTGTCAATCACACCTGGGGACAGAGATGGCTGGCCAGATGGGCGTGGTCACTGCAAACTTGCGGAAATTTGGGATATTTAAACACCTGAACAGAGGAGTTCACTCTCTTGTGCTTTCAGGACCCTTGGGACTCTTGTTGCTTAGGGCATGGTCTCCTGATTCTCCCTTGTGGCCACAGCCATGTGGACCCCACACACAATGGACTAATGGACTGCAGCTGGCCTGATGCTGTACTGGACCCGGCTCCAACAAGGAAAGGAAACTCTGGACACTGGCTTTGCTTCTAGCTTGACTGAAAGCCCAGCTGTACTTCTTCTATGACCGGACAAAGGGAAATGAGACTTTGGAAACCCAGGGATATAATTCCATGGAAATAAAGCTTCCTACCATATCTCATGCTCCCAGGGGGTCCTGTGAAAATGTTATTCCAGCAGTACCCCAAGAACCCCACTTCCATCGATAACAGTTGAAGCATCATCCCATACACCAAAAAGGTTTTGGGTTCAATCCCCATTCGGGTTAGGGAGGTTGTTTGGGAGGCAACCGATTGATGTTTCTCTCTTCACATGGATGTTTCTCTCTGTCTCTCCCTTCCGTTCTCTAAAATCAATACATATCCTTAGGTGAGGGTTAAAAAAAAATATTTTTGATCCAGTTTGAGTGAATTTTTTTAAATGTGTGAGAATTTATCTCATTTCTTTTTCTTTCTTTTTTTTTTCCTCTTTTTTTTTTTTTTTTAGTTTAAAGTGAAAGAGAATTTATCAGTGAAGTGAAGGAATGAGACAGAAAGAAGGGTACTCCATAGGTAGAGCAGCCTCCTTCCCTGCGGACTCTCTCCCGCCCCCCATGGATATTCACTTCCTCCAGCTCCATTGTTTGAAAAGACCACCCATCCTCCATTCAATTGCTTTGCGCCTTTGTCAAAAATGACTTGGCGTTCCCTAGCCAGTAGTCCAGTGGTTAGAACATCAACCCATGGACTGAAGGGTCTGAGTTTTGATTCCAGTCAGGAGCACTTACCTCAGTTGCAGGCTCAATTCCCAGTCCCCATGAAATGTGTGTGGGAGGCAACCAATCGATGTGCCTCTCTCACATTAGCTTCCTGTCTCTCTCTCTCTGTCTCTCCCCCTCCCTTCCACTCTCTCTAAAAAATCAATGGGAAAAAATATTGTTGGGTGGGGGTTAACAAAAAAAAGATGACTCAGCATGGGTCTATTTCTGGAGTCTCTATTCTGCTCCATCAGTCTTTGTCCATTCCTCCACAATACCCATCAGTCTTTTTTTTTTTTTTTTTATAAATATATTTTATTGATTTTTTACAGAGAGGAAGAGAGAGGGATAGAGTTAGAAACATCCATCAGCTGCCTCCTGCACGCCCCCTACTGGGGATGTGCCCGCAACCAAGGTACATGCCCTTGACCTGGGACCCTTGAGTCCACAGGCCCACGCTCTATCCACTGAGCCAAACCGGTTTCAGCAATACCCATCAGTCTTGATTAGTGTAGCTATACAAAGGTCTTAAATTTGGTTAGAGAGTGATCTCTCAACTTTATTTTTCTTTATCAAATTTGTTTTATGTATTCTGATTCCTTTGCTTTTTCATATAAATTTTAGAGTAACTTTGTCTATAGTAACTTTGTCTATTAAAATTATTGCTGGGATTTGGATTAAAATTGCATTAAAGTAGGGTAAGTGACATCAGGAGATAAGTGACATCTTTACTATTTTCCAGCTGATGAATACGGTATCTCTATTTATTTAGATTTTGGATTACTTTCATCAGCATTTCGGGATGCAAGTCCTATACGTGTTCTCATAGAATTATATTCGCATTTCCTTTTTATTTTTAGTGATTATAAATGGTATTGTATTTTTAATTTTTGTTTTATGTCTTCATTGCATATGCAGAAACACAAATAGAATTTGTTCGTGGATCTTGGTTTCTGCAACCTGGATAAACTCCCTTATTAGCTTAAGTTTAAAAGATAAACAAGATTTCTATACTGAAAACTAGATGACAGCACTGGGAGAAATTAATGCACCTACAAAAATGAAACAATTTGGAGAGTATAAGAGTAAATATTTTAAATATGTCAGTTCTCTCCAAATTGATCTATATTCAGTAAAAATATCATGGCAATAATTTTTGTTTGCTTGTTTTATTTCTTCTTGTTTCTTCTGGTTTGTTTGGGGTTTTAGTGTGTTCTTTTTTGGGGGGGCTTTCAAGCTAAATTTAAAATTCATAGTCATATGTAAATATTGAAGTCCTAAATTAGCTAAGAAAATTTTGAAAAATAAGAACAAAACTGGAAGAAATTTAGTATAAGGTAGCAAAATGTTAATGTTAATTAACATTATTGGTATTGGTCATATTAGTTAGCATCTTGTGGTATACTAGTTAACATAGTGTGGAGTTGGCTCAAAGTAGACAAACTAGACAACAGAACAAAATTCTGGAAACAGATCTCTTCCAAACACAGTGCTGTGGTTGAGGGTGGCACTGCGATGCAATGGGAGGAATGTGGTCCTTGCAGCCAATGTTGCTAAGTCACTGGAATGTCCTCTTGAGAAAATTTACTGTGCTATCACCTAAAAAACATTAATAAAACCCAATTCCAGATGGGGTGAAACGATCTAGTAAATTCAACACTGAAGCAAACAGGGCCTTGAATACCCATTGAATTCAAGGCCCCGTTTGGTTGAGCATCAATCTATGAACCAGGAGGTCGTGGTTTGATTCCCAGTTAGGACACAAGAAATCTTGCAGATTTAATTTTCTCTCTTGAAAGTCTCCATCCATAGCTAATATAAATTTAATATTATGATATTCCCTTCACCGCTGATGGGAAGGACCACAGAGGCCATGTTAGAGCACTGAGCTGGGACACGCTTCATCCATTTTACAGACCAGGAAACTGAGGCCAATTCTTATCTTGTCTTTAAGTAATGGATGTTTTTATTAATAGTTACAATTTCTTTATCAGATGTAAGACTATAAGATTGTCTATTTTTGAGTCAGTTTTGGTAAATTGTGTGAGACAGATTAAAGAGGGGTGTAAATTATTTGCCGTTCATCTCATGGAAAGGTAGATTGTATCATCCCCTGAACACCCATTCAATCTGACCACTAGAGGTGGTGGAAGTGATGCCACACAGGTCTGAGGCTAGGTCTAAAGGAGTCTTACAGCCTGGCCGGTGTTGCTCAATGGTTGAGCATCAATCTATGAACCAGGAGGTCATGGTTTGATTCCCAGTTAGGGCACAAGAAATCTTGCAGATTTAATTTTCTCTCTTGAAAGTCTCCAGCCATAGCTAATATAAATTTAATATTATAATATTCCCTTCACTGCTGATGGGAAGGACCACAGAGGCCACGTTAGAGCACTGAGCTGCATATAGACGGAGAGAATGTCTCAGTGTCCTGAGTGAGGACCCAGCCCCAGCTATCAGGTGACTCTAACCACATGATGGACACCAAGTGAGAACCACCCACTGAATTCAATCAACTCCCAGAACTGTGAAACACCATTAAATGGCTGAAGATGAAAATAAATTTTTAAAAATCATTATATTTTAAGCCACCAATTTTGTAGGTAACTTATTACACAGGAATAGATAATGAAATAGTGTTTTTCACCTAAAAATATCAAATCTATTTATGCAAAATCTTTACAATATTATCTTAGTATCTTTTAATGTCTGTAGAATCTGTAGGAATGTCATCTTTTTCACTCCAGATGTTAATAATCTGTGATTTGAATTTTTTTTCTTTCTTATCAATCTTGTAGGTGGTTTTTCAAAAAAAGGAATAAGAAAGGCAAAAACCCTTCTGGCCCCGTTGATTTTTATTATTATACATCTACATTCAACTGTATTAATTTCCTCTCTTACCTTTATTACTTCCTTTCTTCTATTTTTTGTTAATTCACTTTTCATAGATTTTTAATTTAAAAGTTTAGATGTATGATTTTTATATATTTCTCCATTTATGTTATAAGCATTTAAATCTATAAATTTCTAATAACAAACTCCTTTGATTAAATATCTCAAATTTTGAAAATCTGTTGGAATATTTCCTTATTCTAAAATATTTACTTTCTTATCTGATTGCTCTTTGATAAACCATGGATTATTTAGAAGCATATTATTTCACTTATAAAAAGTTGACTGTCTCAATCTTATTGATTTGTAATTTAATATGATTGTTGTCAAATAATGCATTTTGTATGATTTGTATGAAATTTATTGAGACTTGTTTTACGACCATAATATATGGTCTATTTCTTGGATATTCTTTGTGAAATTTAGAGACATATTTGTCCTGTAGTTATTGGGTGTAGTCAATGTACATGTCAATTTTAAATGTTAATTAGGTCAAGATGATTGAAAGTATTGTTTGTATCTTTGACTTCCTTAATGATGCTTGTTTGCATAAAACTAGAGAGAGCTTTTCTGTCTTCTATCTACCTCCCAAGTTCTCATATTACCAGGGACTCAGCAAAAGTTCTGGGAGGAAAATTAGCTGGCAGGGAAAGTTGCATATATTATACTAGAGGCCGGGTGCATGGATTCGTGCACCGGTGGGGTCCCTTGGCCTGACCTGCACCCTTTAGCAATCCGGGACCCCTCAGGGGATGCTGGTGCCAGTTTCAACCCAATCCCCGCAGACCAGACAGAGGAACCCTGCCAGTGCACAACTGCACCGGGCCTCTAGTCTACATAATAAAAGGCTAATATGCAAATGAATGAATGGTGGAATAACTGGTCACTATGATGCACGCTGACCACTGGGGGCAGACACTCAACGCAGGAGCTGCACCCTGGTGGTCAGTGTGTTCCCACAGGGGGAGAACTGCTCAGCCAGAAGCTGGGCTCATGGCTGCTGAGCACAGCGGCAGTGGTGGGAGCCTCTCCCCGCTCCGTGGCAATGCTAAGTATGTCTTCCTGATGGCTTAGGCCCACTGAGCCACCAATTGGACCTCCCCTCAGGACTCCTGGACTGCAGGAGGGCACAGGCCAGGCTGAGGGACCCCTCCCTCAAGTGCACGAATTTCATGCACCAGGCCTCTAGTATGCATATAAGATCTTTAATTAATCTCTTCCCACCCTTTCCACTGCCCACTTCCCTCTGGAATTCATCAGTCTGTTCCATGTTTCCATGCCTGTGTGTTGAGCATCTGTCCCCTGGTGATCAGTGTGTGTCATAGCTACCAGTCGAAAGGTCGAAGGGTCGAACAGTTGGACGGTCACTTAGGCTTTTATATATATACTAGAGGCCCAGTGCACGAAATTCGTGCACTGGGGAGGGTGTCCCTCAGCCCAGCTTGCACCCTCTCTAATATGGCACCCCTCGGGGGATGTCCAACTGCAGGTTTAGGCCCGATTCCACAGGGATCGGGCCTAAACCTGCAGTTGGACATCCCTCTCACAATCCGGGACCTCTGGCTCCTAACCGCTCACCTACCTGCCTGATTGCCCCCTAACTGCTCCCTTGCTGGCCTGATTGCCCCCTAACTGCTCCTCTGCGGGCCTGATTGCCCCCAAATACCCTCCCCTGCTGGCCTGATCACCCCCAAGGCTTTTATTAGTATAGATATGACCCTGCACAGAAAATTTTACTAACCCTGATTTACAATAAGGGCTTGACGATTGAATCATTAGGACCAGACACCAAGATTTCCTTTCTTTGAATAGTGGAGGGAATACTTATCTTGTCTTTAAGTTGCCCGGAAATTAAAATGAGATAATGACTTAGAAAAGTATAAAAGCACCATATAAAGACAACTGTCTTTTTAATGAAGTGGCAAAATGAAAAACACTTTTTATTCTCCCCTTCCTTCCTTTACAGCTTTTATTTAAACTTTGAAATTTATAAAAATTTCACTCCAATTTTCATTCAACATTATTTTGTATTGGTTTCAGGTTTTATATTAGTTACAGAATAGTGGTTAGACAATCATATACTTTACAAAGTGTTCCCCGATATTTCTAGTACCCACCTGGCATCATACCATCATTACAACACTACTGACTATATTCCCTATTTAAGTGACAATGGGTTTACAGGTTCCTTTCAATCTTTCTTTTGTGTTTTTTGTCCTTCCTTTTCTTTCTCACTTCTTCCCTCATTTTCTTTATATAGTATCTCAATTGGCCATCAAAGCTCAGTGAAGGCAGCCGAAACCGGTTTGGCTCAGTGGATAGAGCGTCGGTCTGCGGACTGAAAGGTCCCAGGTTCGATTCCGGTCAAGGGCATGTACATTGGTTGCAGGCACACCCCCGGTGGGGGGTGTGCAGGAGGCAGCTGGTTGATGTTTCTCTCTCATCGATGTTTCTAGCTCTCTATCCCTCTCTCTTTCTCTCTGTGGAAAATCAATAAAATATATTAAAAAAAAAAAAAAAAAAAAAAAAAAAAAGCTCAGTGAAGGCACTGGGACACGCTTCATCCATTTTACAGACCAGGAAACTGAGGCCAATTCCAGTTGGCTGTGGAACTTGACTCAGCACACAGGAAGCCCTCAGAGCCATGCTCTTTGCGCTTCCTAAGGGGCAGTCGCCCAGCAAACAGAACAAACCTTCCAGTCAGGTTTCCGAGCCTCTTTCTCGAGCACCTTTTCAATGTGGATGCTCCACATTCTTTCCTCTCCCCTGCCCCTGACCCCCATTCTTTACTGCCCCCGCTTCTCCGGAGCAGGTGGAAGGCTTCGCACTCACTGCCTAGGCATGCTCTGCCTGAGGCAGGGCACCGTGGGCTTGCTTTTGGGTCAAGGCAGGAGCAGGAGTCACTGCCTCTGAAGTGTGAAGGCCGCCTGAGTGAGGCCCGTTAGCACTGGGAGCTTCTCTGAATCACATCAGTCAGTCCAGTACCCTGCAGTGCAGCATCCCTCCACTGAAGTGGCACCACCCCTCAACCCCCGCCTCAGGGGTGAGGGTCCTTGCCCCTCTGCTCGGGAGTCCTTCCATGGCCCTTGATCCCTGGCTGGGCCCACCCACGTCTTGGGGCCACTGCAGAACCTCTGTCTCTCTGCAGATGAGGCAGATCCCTGCCCTCGGTCTCCATGAAGCTATGAATCTCAGCAACCCCATGCCTGCAATGTTCCCAGGGACCCCCCGGAGCGGGTAGGGTCTGGCCTCGACTCCCCTGGGCAGCGATCTTCCCAGGGACCCCGGGGGAGTGGCTTGGTGTGTCTGGCCTTGCCTCCCCTGGGCAGCCATCTTCCCAGGGACCCCCGGAAAGGGGAGCGGCTAGGCGGGTCTGGTCTCGACTCCCCTGGGCAGCGATCTTCCCAGGGACTCCCGGGGAGTGGCTAGGCGGGTCCAGTCTCGACTCCTCTGGGCGGCGATCTTTCCAGGGACCCCCGGGGAGTGGCTAGGCGGGTCCGGCTTCACCTCCCCAGGGCGGCGATCTTCCCAGGGACCCCCGGGGAGTGGCTTGGCGGGTCTGGCCTCACCTCCCCTGGGCGGTGATCTTCCCAGGGACCCCCGGGAGTGGCTAGGCGGGTCTGGCCTCACCTCCCCTGGGTGGTGATCTTCCCAGGGATACCCGGGAGAGGCTGGGCAGCCCAGCCTGGCCTCCCCAGGCGGCGATCTTCCCAGCTACCCCCGGAACTAAGAGGACTGGGCACCGCCATCTTGATCTTCTCAACGGCCGGATAGGCCACACGGAGTCCCGTCCCCCAGCCTCCCGCCGGCCCAATCGTGGGCGTAGTGGAGGTGCGGTCAATTTGCATGTTTCTCTATTATAAGGTAGGACTAGCAGCCCGTTTGCATGAAGATTTGTGCAATAGACCTTCATTCACCTGGCTGCCTGCACCAGTTTTCTGCTGGCACCGGGGACCCAGGCCTTGGCTGTGGCCACCGCCTTCTGCCTTCTTTCAGGGTTGGGGCTTGGCCCCGGGCAGTGGCCTTGGGCTCGGCTGCACCCCAGCCTCCCTGTTACAGATCGCAGGAGCCGACCCCTGGTGGTTGCCTGCAATCCGTGCAGGCTCCCCACTGGTGCCCAAGGCCGGGAAAGCCTCGGCCGCACCCCAGTGTCCCTGCGACGGTTTCCTGGTGGGCGTGGCTGGTGGGCGTGGTGAAGATATGGTCAATTTGCATATTACTCTATTATTAGGTAGGACTAGAGGCCCGGTACAAGAAATTCATGCATGGCAGGGGGGTGTCCCTCAGCCCAGCCTGCACCCTCTCCAATCTGGGACCCCTCGAGGGATGTTCAACTGCCCTCTCACAATCCATGACTGCTGGCTCCCAACTGCTCACCTGCCTGCTTTCCTGATTGCCCCTAACTGCTTCTGCTTGCCAGCCTGATCACCCCCTAACCACTCCATTGCCAGCCTGATTGATGCCTAACTGCTCCCCTACCAGCCTGTGTGCCCCTAACTGCCCTCCCCTGCTGGCCTGGTCCCCCGCAACTGCTCTCCCCTGCAGGCCTGGGTTCTCCCCAACTGCTCTTCCCTGCAGGCCCGGTCGCCCCCAACTTCCCTCTTCTGCCGATCTGGTCATCCCTAACTGCCCTACCCTGAAGGCTTGAATGCCACCAAATGCCCTCCCTTGCAGGCCTGGTCCCTCCAAACTGCCCTCCCCTGCTGGCCATCTTGTGGTGGCCATCTTGTGTCCACATAGGGGCAGGATCTTTGACCACATAGGGGAGACAGCTTGTGTGTTGGAGTGACAGTTGATTTGCATATTACTCTTTTATTAGATAGGATAGGGGCCTGGTGCATAGGTGGGGGCAAGCTGGTTTGCCATGCAGGGTGTCCTGGATCAGGGTGGGGGTTCCCTTGGGGCATGGGGTGGCCTGGGCGAGGGGCCTGTTGTGGTTTGCAGGACAGCCATGCCCCCCAGTGACCCAAGTAGAGGCCCTGGTATCTGGAATTTATTTATCTTCTGTAATTGAAACTTTGTAGCCTTGAGTGGAGCCAAGCCTCCTGCTCGCTCTATGGCTGCCACTATTTTTGTTGGGATTTATTTATCTTCTATAATTGAAACTTTGTAGCATTGAGTGGAGGCCTGGGCCTGCCAGGGTGTGAGGAAAGCTTGGCTTCCTCCATTGCTGGAGAAACCCAAACCTCCTGCTCGCTCCGTGTCCGCAGCCATCTTGGTTGGGGGTTAATTTGCTTACCTGCTCCTGATTGGCTGGTGGGCGTGGCTTGTGGGTGTAGCGGAGTGATGGTTAATTTGCATATTACTCTTTTATTAGATAGGATAGATACTTCACAGCTCTATAGACTCCAATTCATCACACAAGCCCACAGGGTTATTTATTTATTTATTTATTTATTTATTTTTTATTTATTTTGTTAATCATCACCTGAGGATATTTTTCCATTCATTTTTAGAGAGAGAGTGGGATGGAGGGGGAAAGACAGAGAGAGAGAAACATCGATGTGAGAGAGAGACACATCTATTGGTTGCCTCCTGCAACAAGCCTGCAACCAAAGCATGTGCCCTTCACCAGAATCGAACTTGGGATCCTTCAGTCCATGGACCAATGCTCTATCCATTGAGCCAAACCAGCTAGGGCACCCACAGGGTTACTTAAACTTAGTTGGTTTCTCCTTATTCATCATCTCACTTTCTGGGCCAGGCCAGTGTGTACCCATGCTGATGCTCAGCAGATGACCCAGGTAATGAAAGGCGGCACTGTTCCTGCTCACTAAGCCGAAGGTGTCCACCTCCAGAATTTGGCATTGTTAGGCTTCTTTGCATCTCTGGTATTTTTAAGTCTTTAAAAATAATATTTTTCCAGTTTACCATTTTTGCTTGTTCTTATGGTGCAGTGATTGCCCTTGTAAGTTTTTTTCATCCTAACTAGCACTATGATTTACTTTTTTCCTAGCCATGTTGGGAGTGCTAAGTAATTTATTTAAAGCTCTGTGTATTTTTGTTATGCATGGCTATATCATAATTTATCTGTTCTCTATCTGAAAATTCAGACTGCTTCTTTCCTCTTCTATCAGATTTGTATATGTTATCTTGGATCAAGGGTACAAACACCTAGGTTGGAGCATTGGATTATCCAAACTCTCTGGAGGGGTGCGCCAACGTATGCCCTTCTCACCAGGCACAACACGAAGTGCCATCTGGCAGCACGTGGTTTGTAGTCTTGATGTACAAGTCAAGACAAATGTATTCATTTTTCTTTTAGAATTTGAAAATATTTTCATTATTCCAAACCGTGGTACAACAAAAATTCAATTTTATGTCTGCTTGGGCTCATGTAGTATTGTTGATTTAATGTGGATATCTTGAAATGGATGTTTGTTGTTAGTCATGTGGCATTTACATTTTTAGTTTTAATAGTTACTGTCAAGCTGCCACCCATTCACCATTCACCATCCTCACAGCATCTGAGAAAATCCACAGGTTCTTATAAATCTAATTTGGAGGTTGTTATTTGAATCTGCATTTTTCAGATTATTGGTGAGTTTAGATAAATATTTTATTTTTATTGACTATTGGTATGTTCTTGTAGGAAGCGGTTATAGGGTTAAGCCTCAGACTGACCTGTGGCAGGATCACAAACAAGTTAGTTTGGAGGGCAGACCCCTCCCAGCATAATTAAGCCTGATCCTGTAACTGATCCCTAGATCTTTCCTGGGTAGCTAGTGGGCTGTGGGAAGGGCAGCAAGTGCTGCCAAAACTAGTGAAACTTACAAGAACATTGTTAATTGCCTTGTTTGTCCCTGATTATAAATAAAGCCTCAGCTTTGCAGTCTGGATCTGTTCTGTGGCCTCAGCCAGGCACAGAAAGATCCACCCAGCCCCAGTTTCATGAATCTATTTCTGCATCTTGTTTTCTTTATTTCTAATATTTCTCAATCCCTGGCCGCCTCCACTTAGAACCGGTTCGTTCATCTCTCTTTCTGCACAGGACACGGAAAAGGGAGATCCCTGCCATGTCTGGCCCCCGCCGCATCAGGCCCCTGCATTTGGTGACCAATGTGGGCCATGAAAGAGGCAACAAGAGGTAAGAGGCAAGGGATTGCTCCCAAGAATTGCGCGCGCCACAGATTTAAGAAATGTAAGGTAGGAGAAACCAAGATGGCGGCATAGGTTAAACACCTAACCTGCAGCCGGGCACAACAATTTCAAAAATACAACTAGAGGTCAGAACGGACATCGTCCAGAACCACAGGAGAGCTGGTGGACTGAAATGCCCACAGCTGGGGGGAAGGAGAAGGCCACGGGGATAGTCGGGGAGCCGTAAAAGCCTGAGGTATGGAGAAACGGGTGGAGACACGAGCACGCGCGCCTGCGGGGAGGATGGAGCCGGAGAGGAAGGGGCGGCTGACGGCCTGGCTGGCGTTCACTGGCAGGAAGGAGATAAAGGCTCCGGATTGCGCTGAGCGCCGGCTCCAACTGCACTGAACCCCAGTTCCGGGTGAAACCCTGGGAAGCCAGGTGCAGGCTGGGGGAATGAATCTGGGCTGTGGGGCGCAGGCACAGAGGAGCGGCGGAAGGCAGAGCTCCAGAGGCGCGCACGGGAAGGGGCGCAAAGGATGGACTGTTGCCTGCGCCACTGAACTGCCCTAGCGGGAAGGAGACAAGGGCTCTGGACCATGCTGAACCCCAGTTCCGACTGCACTGAACCCCAGTTCCGGGCGAAACCCTGGGAAGCCAGGCGCATGCTGGGGGAATGAATTTGGGCTGTGGGGCAGAGGCACAGAGGAGCAGCGGCTCCAGAGGCGCACACGGGAAGGCGCGCAGAGGACGGACTGTTGCCTGCGCCACTGAATGGCCCTGCTGGGAAGGAGACAAAGGCGCCAGACTGCACTGAGACCCAGTTCCAACTACATTGAAACCCAGTTCCAGGCGAGAATTTGGGAATCCAGATTCATTAGGGGAGAGACTGGACTGTTTGGCAGCGGGCGAAACTCCAGGGCGCGTTTCTCTCAGAGGTGTTTGCAAGGAGTACAGAGGGACACAGACACAGGAGCCTCATGTCTCCTGCACAGCAACTCTTCCTATATAGACAAAGAGGGTCCTCACGACCAATTGGCCTGGAGGACAATTCCTCCCAGTGACACCAACAACAATCAAGACTTAACTGTACAAAGGAGGACCAAGATGGAGACATAGGGCAGCAGCCTGATCGTTGCCTACCACAACAATTTTGAGACTACGACGGGAGAGCAGAGCAGACACCAGCCAGAACCACCGGAGGGCTGGCTGAGCAGATGCTCTACAACTAGAATAAAAGAGAGGGGTACGCGGGATGATGCTGATGCCGGTGACCCAAAGTCCACACTTTAAGAACTAGGGCTCAGGCGACACAATGGCGGCCAGGAACGTGCTCGGCGCAGTTCCCCCGGCGGTCTCTGGCTGAGGGGACAGCTCCACTCGCTGCCGTGCACGGACAGACGAGCCCCTGGGAGACATGGGGTGGGAGACTCTGCGCTTGCTGACCTCCGAGTCCTTCAAGAATCTCAATGCCCCGGAAGTGGCCAGGTGTGCACGCTCAGCAATCGGCCACCGCTGCAGACCCAAGGGCCGATGCAGCGATACCAGACCAGCCTGCCGCCGCGCACTGGGCTCACCGGAGCTTTGCCGAGCCCACAGCCCAACGAGTTCTGCGGCAGCAGCCCTGGAGCTCTGAGAAAATGACCGAAGGAATTGCTGAGAGGGAATTGACCAACAGGAATTTGGATCAAGAAGACGAAACCCCGCTGAGACCCGAGTCCAGGCGAGGCTGCGAGCCTCTGGGCTCAGGTGTGGTCACAAGCCCTTGGGTCTAGGTGAGGCCTCACGCCCCTGGGTCTGGGTGAGGCCACGTGCCCCTGGGTCCAGGTGAAGCCGGATTCCGGGTTCGGGTGAGGCCATGTGCCCCTGGGTCCAGGTGAAGCTGACTCCTGGGTCCGGGTGAGGCCGTGGGCCCCTGGATCTGGGTAAGGCTGGGTCCCGGGTCCGGGTGAGGCCGTGCGCCCCTGGATCCGGGTGAGACCATGCGACCAGGGGTCTGGGAGAGGTCACGCGCCCCTGGGTCCGGGGGAGGCCACGTGCCCCTGGGTCTAGGTGCAGCTAGATCCCGGGTCCGGGTGAGGCCGTGTGCCCCTGGATCCGGGTGAGGCTGGATCCCGGGCCCGGGTGAGGCCATGTGCCCCTGGGTCTGGGTGAGGCTGGAGCCCGGGTCCGGGTGAGGCCATGTGTCCCTGGATCCGGGTGAGGCTGGGTCCCGGGTCCCGGTGAGGCCACGCGCCCCTGGGTCCGGGTGAGGCCATGGGTCCCTGGATCCGGGTGAGGCCTCGTGCACCTAGGCCCGGGTGAGGCCACGCGCCCCTGGGTCTGTGAGAGGCCATGCGCCCCAGGGTCCGGGTGAGGCCATGTGTCCCTGGATCCGGGTGAGGCCTCGCGCACCTAGGTCCGGGTTAGGCCACGCGCCCCTGGGTCTGGGAGAGGCCACGCGCCCCTGGGTTTGGGAGAGGCCACGCGCTCCTGGGTCCAGGTGAGGCCATGTGTCCCTGGATCCGGGTGAGGCTGGGTCCCGGGTCCGGATGAGGCCACGCGCCCCTGGGTCTGGGAGAGGCCACGCGCCCCTGGGTCCAGGTGAGGCCATGTGTCCCTGGATCCGGGTGAGGCTGGGTCCCGGGTCCCGGTGAGGCCACGCGCCCCTGGGTCCGGGTGAGGCCATGGGTCCCTGGATCCAGGTGAGGCCTCGCGCACCTAGGCCCGGGTGAGGCCACGCGCCCCTGGGTCTGTGAGAGGCCATGCGCCCCAGGGTCCGGGTGAGGCCATGTGTCCCTGGATCCGGGTGAGGCCTCGCGCACCTAGGTCCGGGTTAGGCCACGCGCCCCTGGGTTTGGGAGAGGCTACGCGCCCCTGGGTTTGGGAGAGGCCACGCGCCCCTGGGTCCAGGTGAGGCCATGTGTCCCTGGATCCGGGTGAGGCTGGGTCCCGGGTCCGGATGAGGCCACGCGCCCCTGGGTCTGGGAGAGGCCACGCGCCCCTGGGTCCAGGTGAGGCCATGTGTCCCTGGATCCGGGTGAGGCTGGGTCCCGGGTCCAGGTGAGGCCACACGCCCCTGGGTCTGGGAGAAGCCACGCGCCCCTGGGTCCGGATGAGGCCATGTGTCCCTGGATTCGGGTGAGGCCTCGCGCATCTAGGTCCGGGTGAGGCCATGTGTCCCTGGATCTGGGTGAGGCCTCGCGCACCTAGGTCCAGGTGGGGCCACGCGCCCCTGCGTCTGGGAGAGGCCATGCGCCCCTGGGTCCGGGTGAGGCCATGTGTCTCTGGATCCGGGTGAGGCCTCGCGCACCTAGGTCCGGGTGAGGCCACGTGCCCCTGGGTCTGGGAGAGGCCACGCACCCCTGGGTCCGGGTGAGGCCCTGCGCCCATGGGTCTGGGAGAGGTCACACGCCCCTGGGTCCGGGTGAGGCCATGTGTCCCCGGATCTGGGTGAGGCCTCGCGCACCTTGGTCCAGGTGAGGCCACGCGCCCCTGGGTCTGTGACAGGCCACGCACCCCTGGGTCCAGGTGAGGCCATGTGTCCCTGGATCCGGGTGAGGCTGGGTCCCGGGTCCGGGTGAGGCCACGTGCCCCTGGGTCTGGGAGAGGCCACGCTCACCTAGGTCCGGGTGAGGCCACGTGCCCCTGAGTCCGGGTGAAGCTGTGCCCCTGGGTCAGGCCGAGACCAAACCAGAGGGAGTTGGACCTACGTTACCACCATTTGTCCACCATCCAGAGCTGAGGGGTTAGTGCTGACATGTACACATAAGGAACTGGTGGACATTGAAATTGGGTCTCTAAAGAACTGTTGGTCCAGAAAGAAACTCACTACAGACTGATTCATTTGCCTGTCAGCATAACTATTATTGCTCGTCTCACATTCAGTTCTTATAAGTATATCTCTAGGGACACATGATCTCGCTCATCTAGGGGAAATGATGAACAACATAGACTGATGAACAAGAACAGAACCAGAAACAAGGAGGCATCAATCGGACTAGCGGGCCTCAGAGGGCGGATAGGGGAGGTTGGGGGGAGCGGGGAGAGATCAACCAAAGGACTTGTGTGCATGCATATGAGCCTATCCAATGGTTAAGTTCAACAGGGGGTTGGGGCATCCGTGGGGAGGGGTGTGGGATGGGAATGGGGGGATGAGGACAAATATGTGACACCTTAATCAATAAAGAAATTAAAAAAAAAAGAAATGTAAGGTATTGGGGAGTGTATTGTATTGAACTGAATTGAAATAGCTGGGTATAGAGCATGGGTAATCCTTATAAATGCTTTAAACTATGCTCATAGCTCAAAGATGCTGTTAAGCATAGTCAGATTCTTGATTTCTTTCTTAAGTTTTGTTGATGAAACCTGGTGTGAATGAAAGAAGCCACCTGCTAACCTGACAAGCTCAAGGGAGGCCTGTGTGGCAGTCTTGAAAACTCAAAGACCTAAAATAACCACAAAGGATGGTCTGAAAATTAAATATTTAACTACAAACAGGTTATAGTGGGCAGTCATTCCTAGGCTGATATTTTCCCTGACAAAGATCAACTTAGATCTTTCCTGAGCCCATTTGCCTTTTTTGCCTCTAAGATAACATATCTGTGAGATGTCTGGGTAACTTGTAACTTCCTCTTTTGCTGGAGCCCCTGGGGCACAACCAGATGTGGTGGGCGCCAGGACAGATGCCTCAAATTCTTTCATTATCATGTTAATTGTTCCTGTACCCACCTAAGTATGTGTCCATCATTTTACTTTTTATCCAATCCCAGGGGTTTCCCACTGTTTGACTTTATCCCACCTCCTTAATCTGTCACCAATGAATTTCATGTAGCCCACCTATGTCCCTCCTTTGATGGCAATGTATAAATACAGATGTAACCCGCCATTCTTTGGAGCATTATCTCAATTCATTGAGGTTCTGCTTCCTGGCATATGTTGACAGTTTGGCTCAAATAAACTCACTAAAATTCTTTACAGGTTTCAATGTTTTTTTTTCCGTTAACACTGGGAAAAGGTTAGAAAGCAGTTGTGTGACCAATACTCAGCAAAAGTCCAGAAAAAATTCCTATTTTAATTGGTGATGGCCATAATTCAGCACAGGAGAGCTTAAGAATGTCTATGTGGGGTGCAGTGGAAGAGTGCAAGTCTCTAAGAATACCATCTGCACCTCCTCCGCCTCCATGTGTAAACTACTTGTAACCAGGTAGAAAAGGATAAAAGGAACTTCTCAGCAACTGCCAATAATTCTTTTATCTTAAAAATCTTTTTCTTTCATTAAAAAATAAAAATATATAAAAATTGAAAAAGTAAATAAAATAAAAATAGTAAATGCCAGACCATCACTGAATCTTTCCCCCAGAGCAAGCAGGATGTGGGGGAAGGGAGACACGTGGCGATCCAATATGGATGTCACTCCCCAAGAAAGCCACTTCTTTGCCTCATCTTCGCCATCTTTATCTTTTTTTTTTTTCCAGCTAATGACTTAAAGCTTTTACAAATTCATAAATGCATCTGGGGTTTCTGTACACATGTAAAGGGAAAAGGCCAGTTTAAAAACGAGTGCGCATAGTTTTGAGCTGAACTTGACTCTTTGCTGTGTACAGAATAAAAACCCGAGACTGTTTTGGCCTTAAAAATGGCGAAGATGAACCGGAGAAAGAAATACAGGCCAGTTTCCCAAGACATCTAAAGTAACTCTTGAAATTTCCCGCCAGAGGCAAGTAAATAGCAGGAAGGAAATAGTCAAGTTTACATATGAATGGCTGAGATTTTGCTTCTTGACTTCCCCAGCAGGAAAATTGTGACCCTTTTGAAATTTAGAGGCTGGGCCAGGCCTATGGGCTGGAAATTTAAAAGAACTTGGAAGCTTACTAAATCAAATGATAAATTTAAATGATCTAAATGTATTGAATTGTTATAATACTGAAATGTTGATCTGAGTATGCATTGCATGAAGTCTAGAGGATAGAAGTTAATCTATTAATTAAATATGCCTTATATTTTATTTGAAATGTATCCTTAAAAATGTAAAAGTATTATTGATTTGAGAAATGCTAAGTATTTAATTTTGCTACCTAAAATTTAAAGCTCTGAAAGTTTAAGGTCTCTTTTCTTGCCATAAGGAAGTTTTAAAACTCCTTTAACCTACAAGTTTGCTTCTCAGTTTCCCCGGGCAGAAAAAACATGGTTTAAAGTTAATTATTAGATTTTAAAATTTATTCTTAAGAATATAAAAGTGTTGTTAATCTAAGAACTGCTAATATTTGACTTGCAAGCTCTGAAAGTTTAAGGTTCAAATTGAATTGGGAGAAATTATATAAATGTGGTAATAATACCTAAACTATAAAAACGTGTTTTTGAGAAAATAAAATGTGTTTTCTCTTAAATAATTAGGAATTCAAAATACATTACTTCTTGGTCTGATTTAAAAAAGAGGATTAATTCTATGATCCAGTTTAAATGTAATTGATATTCTTTGAGATAATTTAAGAATATAACCTTTAAATCATATATATAAATATATAAATATATATATTTGATCTTTCCAAGTTTATATTTCAAGGTTTTGAGAGTAGTTTTTAGACATTTCACAGGCCCCGAAATGTTTCAAAAGTCTGTTCTCTCTTAAAACAAATATATTTTTTTAATTAAACCATTGATACCTGGAATCACATGGAAAGCTTTATCAAATAAAAATTAATTAATATATTTTACTTATATACATATATATTAAATGTTATGAAAGTTTTTGCCTGTAAGAAGGGCAAAAACAATATATTTCTTAAATATAGCCAAAATTTTCAACAGCAGTAGAATTTCAAGAAAGACAAAAGCCTCAAGCAGCCTGCATTTTTGAATCGGCTGGAGGTGGGACACTGTTTATGTTTTTGGATCAGACCAATAAAGTATCAAATAAGTTTACTGAATAAGTTTCTTTGCCTTTTTAATTAAAGATACCTACTTAAGTAACTTTATAAATTAGCTTTTTAAAATATAATCAAGGTCTCATATAAATTAAGTTACATGAGAAGCCAATGTTTTTATAAGTAATTGAGTCCAAATAATATTTAAGAACAGATTAGAAGCCACCATTTACTGCCTGACTTTATGTAGCCTCCTGCATTAAGCTAGAGGTGGGGCAACATTTGCGGCTTGTGAATTCAGACGTAATTTTGCTTTATTTTTAAAATGAAGATACCTACTTTAACTACTTAAATAAATTAGTTTATTAAATTATAATCAAGGTTTTCAGCTTAATGAAAAGTCAATAATTTTATAAACAATTCTAATAAAGACCAAAAACAGCTAGTGATTGTCTGAAATGTGATTTTTTACTTTCTTTTAAAAGAACAGATTGAGCAGCCTCCATGATGGCCACATGTCTTACCACTCATGTGGCTTGGGGGCCGCCATCTTGAAATAACAAAGGCCAACCCCCTAGCTAATGGGAATACTCTTAAAAATAAATTTCTTGCTTAATAAAAAGGAGAAATTTGAAAATTTTGAAATCTCTTTCACTGGTATTACAGGATAAACTGAGGATTGTTATTAAAATATTAAATCTAATCCATACTAAGCAGTACCCATAACCTTAAGAGAAATTGTTTCATGTGGCAAAGATTTTTAAATGAAACTCTCTATAGCCTGAAAAATTATTTTGGAAGGAAATAAAGAGAGGTTTCCTTCAAATATCATAAGGATTGTAATTGATAACCAATGCATTAAGCCTCTGAAGGTGGAGATAAGAAAAGATTAAATGATTTGCAGAAATTATTGGGGAACATTAACTGGTTAAAACCTTGTCTATACAGAAAGAAATTGATAGCCAGTTCGAAATTGAATTGCCATGGCCTAGAGCAAAGAATATCCTTACATGATATTATTCTACAATTTCATTATAATTTTTGATATTTTACAACAGCATATTGTACATTTATCCCAAACAAACTTACAAACTAATTCTTTGAATATTTGGCAGCAATTTTAAAGGACATGAAAGGATTTAACCCCTTCCACGGTGTGGAAGGCCCCCTGGGGAGGCACTTGAGCATTCTATATTGGTCCTTCTTGCCCTTTTTGCCAAGAGGGACCCTCTTCTCACAATCCAATTGCCCACAGCGGTTGCCTGAGTTTTCTGTTCATGCTGAGATTGAAGCCTCATGGTGGCTGGTACCATTGATCTATCTCTCGCACAATGGCGTGAGCTGGGCCCTCCCAAGAGAAGAAACCTGGGTTCCCCAAAATATGTGATCAATGCCAGGGCCTCGCCAGCAGGCAAGGGGATCCCAAGGCAGCTGCTGGGCATGGAGGCCATAGGGGCATAGGCTACCAAGGAGACAGAACTGAACCTCACATCACCCTGCTTGGCCCCGGAGGATGGCTGGTTAGTCAAAGACGGGTAAGATTCCTCAGGGGAGGAACAACCTAAGACAGGCACAGTCACAGAGGGGCCATCAGGAGAGAATTTGGGGGTCAACAGAGGTGGGGCACAGAACCTCACCCCCCCCCCCCAACATTACACAGGGGCTTGAACACTCGCCCCTTCTGAGGGAGGTCTCCTGCCCCATGGCTGCTTCGCGCTTCCCATGCCAGCTCAGATCGGGACCCAGGCAACATACAGAGACTTGGCCCAGCTCAGATCAGAAAGAGACCCAGATAACAGAAAGAGACTTGGCCCAGCTTGGATTGGGACCCAGGCAACAGAGAGTTGGCCGATGGCAGCTGCCCTATGTCTAAATCCAGCCTAAATCCAGGAATGCTCAGGGCTTTCTCAAGGATGCAAATAATCCTTTCCATTAACATTTACAGGGTATTGTTGTTAGAGTATTAAATTTGACAGTAAAATAGTCAAGTTTTCAGATTAATTTATATTGGCTAAATGAAATAAGTGAATATTCAAGAAAATCTAATTATACAAAAGGCTGTTCCTAAAGTATTAACCAAAATTTCTATTGGTAGTTCATTTTATGGTAAAATTGCTTAACACGCAATGAATCCAAAGCAGTCATATTCTTGTGCAAAAATTAAAAATAAAAGTCATCAAGACTGCATTAAAATTTTTTATAATAGCCTCATAATAATTAATCAAAAAAGGATAGTAGAATAATATCCTGTAAGTAAATTACATCAAGCCTTAATTGCTTTAAAATTTTACTTTAAAAATTATTTTTCATTTATAATGCTGATAAGGCACCCATGAAAAATCTTATGGTGTCAAAATAAGCCAAAGGAAAATCATTTGGACAAAAATCAAAAGGATCCCAAGTCTAATTTATAGAAAAGAGTTATTTATTAAACTTTGGTCGAGAATATGTTTATATTTCCAGAAAACTCCAAAGCCCATATGGATTCCTGCAACAACGGATCCCAGAGAGGACCTGATAGGACTGTTTCCAGCCACAGAATAAGTAGTGGCCCCCGAGAACAGAGGAGAAATAGTCCAGAAATAAAGATAGTGAAGATGCTTTGCCATGCTAGCAGTCAGCACCTGTGCATTGCTGCAGGTAGACCAGGACCAAGGGCAAGGAAGGTCGGTGTGCATGCGCTTCCAGACCATGTGTGCACACCCTTCTGAATAGAAGTCAAAATGTTTGATGTTTTGTGTTTTACTAGGACCCCTGACTTAGGGGCTTGCCTTATTTTAACACATTAGCTGCCACATTAAAAGAGATGTTATACCTCAGGCATTAACCATTTTTACAGATGGATCCAGTTCCGAAAAGGCTGGATCTACTGCAGCAGGGGAGCAAAGATCCTTCAAACTTTTTATATTTCAGTAGAAATACAAGCTCTTATTTATGCCTTAACAGATTTTGCTACGGAGCCCATCAACCTATAGTAACAATGCGTATGTGGTAAGTATGACCAAATTTATTGAAACAGCTACTATAGGGCACACTAATTCAGAGGAACTTTTCATTTAATTTTCAGCCTTTAAAATGTAATTAGAGAAGGACAATGTCCATGTTTTATTGGAAGCAATGTCCTCAGTGTGTTATCCTCCTTTCTGTGCCAACTTTAGGGGTAAATCCCCGAGGACTTAAACCTAATCAAATCTGACAAAATGGATGTCACTCAGTAGTGGAAAGAGCCAATCGTACTCTTAAAATCACTTATTAAAACAAAAAGGGGGAGACAGGTGTTATGTGTCACCTCAAAAGAGGCCTGGCCTAGTGTCAGCACTGACATCTCTATCTGGGGCATAGTCCACGGCCTCAGTAGTGCTCAAAAATTCCCACTCTCTAACATTCCCCACTGGTTTTATGTACGTGAGTCAAATCGTTGACTCTTTTGGGTCATTGTTGGTGAGGGAATTATATTGACCCATGAGGACTATAAGCTTGATAGAATTAAGCTGGGTGTGATGAAGCCACGTCGGGATCCTGTCGACCTTGACTGCTGTGGAGGTGGTCCTTTCCAGGTAGGAGTCAGTCCTTGTGTGGCAAATTTCTTTACCCAAACAGAGTCACCAGGGTGGAAGGATGGACCAGATCAGAGATGCTTCTGGACTGCTTTCTGGGTAGACTGTAAAGCCTGTAAGAACTTGAGTAAAGATTGGTTATGGATTTCAGCTTTTCTAGATTGGGTTTCCATGTAAGCTGGTGAGGTGGGTGGGTCAGGGTTTGGAAGAGTCACTAGAATCTGTAGAGGCCCCACTGGTTTTAGGGCAGCCTCCCGGGCTGCTTCATCTGCAGCCTCATTCCCTCTTGCTTCTGGGGAGTCCCCTTGTCTCACATAGGTAGAGATGGAAAGACTTAATTACATCTGGTAGTGCTAGTTGGCCCATTGTCCTTGCTCTGCTCATGTCTGTCTAACTGCCTAATATATTACCTCAAGGATCCTGGCTCTGAATTCTTTTAGGGAAAATGGACGTCGTTAGGCTCTTCTAGCTACTTCCTGCTGAGGCGGGTCAGAAGTTTCTCAGAGCCAAGAGATCCCTGCTGTCTGTCAGAGGGACAATGAGGCCTGGGCACAGAAGGAGGTGGGCTTGTGACCTGGCGGAGACAAACTGTAACAAATGGTCCGGTGGGAGGGAAAGAAAACCCTTCAGTTTTAATAACTAATATTGAAATAGAATTTTTCTCCTCAAAATTACCCCTATGTTTATCAAAAGAGCCAAATCAAGATTAATTTATCTAGTGTATTTAATTTGGCCTGATTGTTTGCATAAACATAACAAGAATGGTAACTGACTACCTTTGCCAGAATTTCATGATTGAATCTTAATATGCCCCATAGGGCCAGGAAGCCAAGCCATCCAGCTGCCATCAGGCCTGCCTGCAGTATCTGCTGAGTTAGGTGAATTCCTCACCTGTAGTGGCTCTACCCAGGCCCATGCCCTAGGCTTCAAGGCCCATCTCAGTCCTCCTACCCATCTCGGCTCAGAGTGCGTGGGGGTCCCGCAGGGATGCAGAGGCGCCCTTATTGCTCCCCTTCTACTCTGACCAACCGCCAGTGATGGTAGGGCATGGGCCTGATGCTCCAGCACCAGCTATTTTCAGGGCTACCAAGCAGGATACCAGGCTTTCTCCGTGGCACTCTTATTGGCTTCAAGTCTTCAGAGTTCAGGCAGGGCTCTTTAAAACATGATACTCCAGTCAAAGTTTCTGATTAATAAAACCACTATTGGAAACCGGTCTTATTGTATTTATGCAAAGATGTATTGCCATGATTTATTTATTAAGTATTGCCCAATTTCGGAGGAATTGTATAAGGAGAAAAATACACTGACCTGCTTTAAGATAGAATTTTTCCTTGCCAGTTCTTTTTACGGACTTTTCAAATTATAAAAAACAGTAACTGTTAGATTTCTTTTATTAGTCCCTCCCTAAGTACTTTGGCATAACTATTTACCCTCTGTTTAGGGAGGCAGAATGCAAATTATTTACTCTTCCTGGCTTACTGGCCTGTATTATTTGCTTTCTTTACAACATATCTCTTCTCCTTATTACACCTACACAACCTTCTATTGAAACAGACACTTCTAAATTAGCCTTTAAACCTTCTTTCTATGTCCTTTAAAAATGCATAACCATGCCTCAGACCTACTCAGTATTCCTTATTCTTTGAAACCTCAATCCTTTAATGAATCCTAAAAACTAAACAGCCAGAATTTCTTAGATCAACATTTATGACTTAGACCTTCTGTGATAAAACTAAGAGCTGGTAAAAATATTTCCTTTTGAGAGACAGATATTTTTAAAACTTAAATATTAAAGATATTATATCTTAAAGTTCCCTTGCTGAAAATTCTACCACCGCCCAAGAAGTACCCAGTAACCCACCCTGCCAGGCTCGGACAGTGAGAAAACGGGGCAGAGGAAGATCCACTGTGTTTTGCCAGCAGAGTTCAGATAAGTAAGAAACCAAGGACGCCAGCAGAGCTGTTTGTACCCAGCAAAATCAACAAAAACCTATCTCTCCCTGCTCTCCCCCTTTTCTGCATTAACCATTTACTCTGTCCTTAGCAGGGGAAACAAGGCAAGCGGTCTGAGATTCTGTATAACCAGGCTTTTTACACTTAAGGAACAGCTGCTCTCCCTCCCAGATTGTCCTTCTTTACTCCAAGGCCCCAGAGGATCTCAACCTTCACCACTTCTGATATCTCCAAACATTCTCTGTCCCCCCAGCCTAGGGCTTCTCTATCTCAGTAGGCTGAGAGTGAATTCTACCGCCTCTACCCTTTCTACACCTGCTCTGGAGCAGTTTTAACCCAACAAGTTCCCTCTTGCTTCTCTGGATTGGCAACCTTCACAAATTAACCCTAGAATTCCAAAATTTCAATTTAATACAGCAAATTCACAAATCAGAGCAAACTGAAACCCTTACTTATACAAACATAGACAGAAATTTTTATTAGCTAAGTGAGCTGATTCCCTCTCTGATGGAGAACAAAAGACTGAGAAAAAGGTCTCTCAGTAGCTGCTAAAGACTTTTGTATTCCGTTATAGCAGGTCCGCCCTATCTTTAAACAAATTAAACAACAGAAAGAGATAACAAATACTCTCACACTTACATTTATACACCAGGCAGTCTGAGTTTTTGACCTAGGGGAGGTGATCAAGCTCCCCCTTCCACTCACTGGGATATGGGAAAGTTGGCCATTCCCGCTCACAAAATTTCTGTAAATCAAAAGTATTAACGGAAGCTCCGTAATCATCTGCTCGCCACTTGAATTCCTGAAAATTTTTCAAAAAACGTTGCAGGGGAGTACAGACAGAAGAACATGAAGCAGACTGACCCATTCTATTGATAGAGACAAGTAAGACCACAATAACACAGAATAACAAAGACAATGACAACCAAACAGGATCACCGGGCACCGTCGTGCACCGGGATCTGGTCTCGGAAGTAGCGCTGTGTCCAGCCTTCCAGAGACCCCAGATGGGCGCCCACAGAACAGAACCAGAAATAAGTTTCTTACTGGTAAGAACCAGATCCAGGTGGCTCCTATCAGAGTCAATCAGGAAATTTAGCAGACGGGGTTTCCGAACTCTACCAGTCCCGGGGCTGAGGCACATCTCTCAGAGATCTCCCCCTGGGTTGGAGAGTCCAGGGACCCCGGTGGGCTCTGGTCACAGGACCAGGCAAAGGCTGGTTATCTCGCTGGGGCATCTCCAAATGTTGTGGAGTGGATGCGAGTGAATGACCACTGGAGCCCAGACCAAATTAAAATTTAGGGAGCCTTTATTAGCCGGCTGGCTGGGCCTAGCGACTAGCCGGGGGACTGCTCTGCCATTCTCCACACAGGGAGACCAGAGAGCAGCAGCGACCCTTTGTGTAGGACCGCTTTTAAGCACATTAACCACATCCGGTTTTTGCAGAACAAGTAACCCAAGACAAAACAGTTTTTCCCAAGCAATGTCAGGATCATGCCAATGACGACCATGTTATTCACAGGGTCATCCTGTTCTCCAGAAAGCTGACAGTGTTCTGTGAAAGAAGGCCTACGTGCTGGGAAGGGGCCATGAGACCCTATCTCAAGGCCTGGCCTAGTGTCAGCACTGACATCTCTATCTGGGGTATAGTCCACGGCCTCAGTAGTGCTCAAAAATTCCCACTCTCTAACACTCTCCACCCCAAACCCCCCAGGCCTTCACCACACTCTTGTCTCTGTTATGGGTTATGCATATATGCATACAAGTTCTCTGGTTAATCTCTTCCAACCCCTAACCACCACCTCCCCCCCCCCCCCTTTCACTCTGAGATTCATCAGATTGTTCCTGCTTCTATGTCTCTGGATCTATTTTGTTCATCAGTTTATTTTGCTCATTAGATTCCACATATGAGTGAGATCGTGTGATACTTGTCTTTCTCTGACTGCTTATTTCACTTAGCATAATACTCTCCAGGTCCCTCCGTGTTTCAAAGGGTAAGAAATTCTTCTTTTTTCTTTCTCTTTTCTTTTGTTAATCCTCACTGGAGGATATTCTTCCATTGATTTTAAGAGAGAGTAGAAGGGAGTGGAAGAGACAGAGAGAAAAATATCGATGTTAGAGAGACACATTGATTGGTTGCCTCACACACATGAGCCTGCAACTAAAGTACGTGCCCTTGCCGGAAATCAAACCCAGGACCCTTCAGTACCAGGTCTACACTCTATCCACTGAGCCATAGTATTCCATTGTGTAGATGTACCACAATTTTTGTCCACTCATCTACTGATGGGCATGTGGAGTGTTTCTAAATCTTGGCTATTGTAAATTGTGCTGCTATGAACATAGGGGTGCATATGTTCCTTCTGAGTGGTGTTTCAGGATTGTCTGACTGGTGTTTCAGGATTCTTAGACTATATTCCAAAAAGTGGGGTCTATGGGACAAATGGAAGTTTCAGTTTCAATTTTACGAGAAAACTCCATACTGTTTTTCACAGAGGCTTCACCAGTATGCATTCCCACCAGTAGTATCCTAGGGTTCCCTTTTCTCTACATCCTTATCAGCACTTGTTGGTTCTTCATTTATTGATGGTAGCCATTCTGGCAGGTGTGAGGTGATACCTCATTGTAGTTTGAATTTGCAAATCTACAATAATTAGTGACATTGAGCATTTTCTCATATGTCTCTGGGTCATCTGTAGTCCTCATTGCAGAAGTCTTTATTGGGGTCCTTTGCCCATTTTTTAATTGGGTTGTTTATCTTTCTGGATTGTTGGATTGAATTGTAGAGTTGTATGAGTTCTTTGTATATTTTGTAAATTAACCCCTTACCGGAAGTACTATTGGTGACTATGTTCTCCCATGTAATGGGTTTCCTTTTCATTTTGTTGGTGGTTTCTTTTGCTGTGCAGAAGATTTTTAGTTTGATTAAGTCCCATTTGTTTATTTTTTTTCCTTTATTTCCCTTGTCCTAGGCAACATATCAATGAAAATACTGCTACGTGAGATCTTACTATGTTTTCAGCTAAAAGTTTTATGGTTTCATATCTTACATTTAGGTCTTTTATCCATTTTTAGTTTAGTCTTGTGTATGGTGTAAGATGGTGGTCTAGTTTCATTTTTGTCCAGGTATCTGTCCAATTTTCCAAAAACCATTTATTAAAGAGACTGGCTTGACTCCATTTTATTTTCTTACCTCGTTTTTTTTTATTTCTTTATTGATTAAGGTATCACATATTTGTCCTCATCCCCCCATTTCCATCCCACCCCCTTCCCCACACATGCTCCCATCCCCCTGTTGTCCTTAACCGCTGGTTGGGCTCATATGTCTGCCCACAAGTCCTTTGGTTGATCTCTCCCTTTATCCCCACCCGTCCCTACCCTCCCCCCGAGGCCCGACAGTCTGATCCATGCCTCCTTGTTTCTGGGTCTGTTCTTGTTCATCAGTCTATGTTGTTCATTATTTCCCCTAGATGAGTGAGATCATGTGCTATTAGAAATACACTTATAAGAACCGAAAATGAGACAAGCAATAATGGTTATGGTGACAGGCAAATGAATCGGTCTGTAGTTAAATATTAATTGACCTTATTGGCATCGGTTAATCTCTGAGGTCTCTGTTCTGTTCCATTGATCTATATGCCTTTTTTTGTGTGTGCCAGTACCAGGCTGTTGTGATTACAATGGCTCTGTAGTAGAGTTTGCTACTGTGATCCTTCCAAATTTGTTCTTCTTTCTCAAGATTGCTGAGGCTATTTGGAGTCTATTTTTGGTTCTGTATAAATTTTTGGAGTGTTTTTTCTAGATCTGTGAAATATGCCATTGGTATTTTATAGAGATTGAATTAAATCTGTAGATTGATTTTGGTAGTATGGGCATTTTAATGATATTAATTCTACTAATCTATGAACACAGTATATTCTTCCACTTGTTTATATCTTCCTCTATCTCTTTGTTCAACATCCTATAGTTTTCCAAGTACAAGTCTTTTATCTCCTTGGTTAAGTTTGTTCCTACATAAATTTTTTTTTGTTGCAATGATAAATGGGATTGTTTGTTTAGTTTTCCTTTCTGAAAATTCATTATAAAAATGCCATCAATTTCTGGGTATTAATTTTGTATCCTGCTGCATTGCCAAATTCATTTAATAAACCTAAGAGTTCTTTGTTGGAGTCTTTAGGGTTTTCTATGTACAATATCATGTCATCAGCAAATAACGAGAGTTTTACTTCCTCCTTTCCAATTTGGATGCCTTTCATTTCTTCTTCTTATATCATCACTGTGGCTAGGACTTCCAGTATTATGTTAAATAAGAGAAGTGACAGTGGACAACTCTGTCTTTGATCTTAAGGGGAGGGTTTTTCATTTTTGACCATTGAGTATGATGTTGGCTACAAGTTTGTCATGGATAGCCTTTATTAAGTTGAGGTATGATACCTCTATTCCCACTTTGCTGAGAGTTTTTATCATAAATGGTTGCTGGATTTTGTCAAGTGCTTTTTTGACGTATTGATATGATCATATGGTATTTATTCTTCATTTTATTTATATGGTGTATCATGTTTATTGATTTGCAAATATTGAACCATCCTTGCATCCCTGGAATAAATCCCACTTGGTCATGGTGTATGATCTTTTTAATGTATTGCTCAATCTGATCCTATAATTTTTTTTTCTTTGTAGTGTCTTTACAAGTTCCTTATAATTGCCACTAAGTTTCTTGAGTATCCTTATAACCATTACTTTGAACTCTATATCTGATAAATCGCTTAGCTCCATTTCATTTATCTCTTTTTCTGAAGATTCCTCCTTTTCTTTCATTTGTGAGTTGTTTATTTGTCTCCAAATTTTTTCTGACCCTTTGTATTTGTTTCTGTGTATTAGATCAGACTTCTATGTCTCCCAGACTTTGTGGGGTGGCCTTATGTAGTAAGTGTTCTAGGGGATCCAGAAGTGTTGTCTCTTTGATCTCCTGAGCTAGATGCTCTGGAAATGTCCCTTGTGTGGAATATTTTGAGTCTCCTGTTATAATGTGGTCTTGATTGTTGTCCTGTTCATGTCTTCTCTCAGGCTGGCTGACTATGAGGCTCACCTCAGAGTATGTTATGTGAGCTGTTGTACAGGTCCTGACAGAATAAAACAAGAAACAACAAAAACAGACAAAAATACCTTTACTACAACAACTACAAAAGCAACCACAAAAGAAAATAGAATTAGGAAAGAGAAAAGAGAACAAGAATGATAAAGAAAAAATACGAGGAGGAAAAAAAGGGAAAGAAAAGGAATATGAAAGGGCAGAAGAGAAAAAAAAGAAAATAAGAATAAAGAATGGGGGAAGGAAATGGTACAAAAGAAAAGAGGAAGAAAAAATTATGAAAAGGGAAAAAGAAAAGCAAGAAGAAAGACAAATAATAAGCAAAGGAAAAAAATAAGAGAAAACAGGAGAAAGAAGAGAAAAAAACAGAGTAAGAAAAGGAAAAAGGAAAATTAAAAGTATGAAAGATAAAAGAGAGAATAATAACAAAGCAATAAACAAGGAAAATAAAGGAGATAATTTTTTAAAAAAACAACAAAAAGTGAAGTGGAGTTCATCTCAGCAGAGGTTAAGTGCCTGCTGGGAGCTCCCTTTGGATGGGCTCTTATGTTGCCTGAGGCTGACTGTTTTGTCTGCCGTTTCTGTGCCTCCCGGAAGGTACTTTGGTGTTCGGCCCTGTCAGAAGCTGACCACATTTGGCTCTCAGCAACCGGCTTAAAGCTCCAAGTGACCCACAGTGTCTCTGTCTGTCTCTATAGGACTTGGCTGCACGTGGAAAGGGCCAGTTTGTTAACAGCTTGGGGCCCAGGGCCTGGTCAGCAAACTTCCCCAGGGTCTGCTTCCACCAGCCTCACTTGCACTCGCCATCCAGCTGCCAGTCTCAGTCTGGAAAGGCTGTTTCTGAAAGGGCTTTAGGCAGAATCAGGAGTGTAAGGCCTCTGGGTCTCCATGAGGGTAGGTGGCGTTCAGATTTCTGCAAAGTGGTGGGTGTGTTTCCCCATCCCAGCGCTACTCCTCTGAGAGAGCCCCAGAATATTCCCTGTCTCAGCTGGGCAGAGAACCTGAGTGCAGTGCAGTGGAATCTGCTGGAGACCAGGAGTTTCTATCAGCTCTCCAGTGAGGAGAGCTGTCCCAGTCAGGTTCCTGGGATAGTGGGGCTGCTGGCCCCACCCCCAAGCCAGTCACTGGCACTCCCTGATCCTACTCTAACCAGTAGCCTTAGTCTTTGGTGTTGTATCCTCTGAGGGGTGGAAATGCAGGGGGTGGCAAGCAGGCTTCCTGAGGGTGTGGCCTGTGTATCACCTAGGGCAGACTATTTGCCTTTTCCTGAGCTGTGGCTTCAGGGAGGGGTCTGTGCCTTTCAAGAAAAATGGCAGTTCAGAGATTTTGTTTTGAGGGGGGGATACAATGGTAGGTCTCATGTCCAATGCTTCCTACCCCATCATCTCCACAGGCTACTCCAGTCTGCATCACCCTTCCTCTACCAAAGCCTAGGGTGAGTAGATGAAAACAAAATTCTGTACTGTGAACTAAAAAAACAGAACCAAAACAAAAAAACCTGTGGCTTAAACTCCAACTGGCTCCAGTCTCCCCAGCAGAAGCAAGCATACCACAGCCTTTCACAGCAGGTGTTATATAGGCTGCTGTTCTTGGCTCTGGTGCTCTGGACTGGGGAGCCCAGCCTGGGGTCCCAGCTTCGACCCTCTCAGGGAAACCCACACATACAGCCCAGAGATTCCTCTTCATTCTCAACCTGCCACCAAAAACTCCCTCTTGTTCATTATATTTCACAAATAAGTGAGATCATGTGATATTTATCTTTCTCCGACTGGCTTATTTCACTTAGCATAATGCTCTCCAAGTCCACCAAAATTGTTGCAGCCCTAACTGGTTTGGCTCAGTGTATAGAGCGTCGGCCTGCAGACTCAAGGGTCCCAGGTTCAATTCCGGTCAAGGGCATGTACCTTGGTTGCGGGCACATCCCCAGTGGGGGGTGTGCAGGAGGCAGCTGATCGATGTTTCTCTCTCATCAACGTTTCTAATTCTCTATCCCTCTCTCTTCCTCTCTGTAAAAAAATCAATAATATATATTTTAAAAAATTGTTGCAAATGGTAAGAGTTGTTTTTTTTTTTTACTGCAGCATAGTATTCCACTGTGTAGATGTACCACAGTTTTCTAATTCACTCATCTGCTGATGGGCACTTAGTCAGTTTCCAAATCCTAGCTATTGTAAATTGTGCTGCTATGAACATAGGGGTGCATATATCCTTTCTGATGGGTGTTTCTGGTTTCTTGGGATATATTCCTAGAAGTGGGATTACTGGGTCAAATGGGAGTTCCATTTTTAATTTTTTGAGGAAAATCCATACTGTTTTCCACAGTGGCTGCATCAGTCTGCATTCTCACCAGCAGTGCACGAGGGTTCCCTTTTCTCCACATCCTCGCCAGCACTTGTCGTTTGTTGATTTGCTGATGATAGCCATTCTGACAGGTGTGAGGTGATGTAACCAGACAACCAAAAGGTCCAAGGCCATCTGTCACTACTTGAGCCAAATTAAGCAGAGACAGGGTTGAATCGTATATGAGCATTTATTCCACTAATGCCAGCAGTATGGGAGAGTGGTTGGTCACCCACAAAGATCTGCTCTGACCCCCCTTGCCAGTTGGCTGATTGTTTACACACACAAGGGAGAAAATTGGTATGTGCAGCTGCAAGCTACAAATCTAACATGGACAGGGGAGGGTAGAGTCTGCAGTCCAGCTTTCAGAAGCTCAAAGTCTGATAACAAGGTGGTTAATCTTCCAAACAGCTCAGCCCATTCCTGGGACCGGAGAGTGGTCAGCATTCCTGAGGAAAACTCCTGGAAGGGCTCAAGGTCAGGGTTCAGGTGCAGCAAACAAATCAAAACGTGTCCTGGGGCTGTTCTCAAAATGTTTTTCTTTTCTTTGAGTCATGGGCCCAGCTGGGTTCAGAGGTGTTGGGCTCTGAGTGTCTCATCTTTTACAGGCCCGTTTCATCCTCCAGTTTCCAGGGTCTGTAAGAAAACTTCTCATCTATCATTAGTAAGATGAATACTCATCAGACAACTGTGGTTCTATTCTTATCACATGCCGTTCCCTGTAACAATGATACTGCATTATAGTTTGCTGGGGTTCTTGTCCCAGCATTAGGAAGGGTTTTCAGCAATCTGGAGAAAGGAGCTGATGTGTAGATTCAATAAGGAGTCCAAAGACAAAAGACAGTTTTGAAAGGCATTGGGGGTCAGAGGAGCTTCAGCTAAAGGAGCTAAAGACTTCCTCTTGACTCAGGACCCTTGCTTTTTACTAACACGATTTGTCCCAAGGCAAGGTGGAGATAATATACTTCAAAGGGTAGGGTTTACAGAAGCATTGTCAGATTGGGGAATAGTCTACAGCTGTTCAAGTGTTTGGCCAACAGGAGGCTATAACATGTAGATTGAGATGCCCTGAGATGTCTGGCAGCAAGCAATAATCCTATACAGGTTTGGGGGAGATGTCTATTAGCCATTCCAATAGGTAATCACATTATGTGACTCAGCCCTTGTTGAGTCTCCCAAGCTACATCAACCTTTTGATGAAACTCTTGTATTTATGACATGCTGGAATTGGTTCCTGGCAGTGGTTTTGATTTGCAACTCTCGGATGATTAGTGACTTTGAGCATTCTTTCATATGCCTTTTGGCCATCTGCATGCCCACTTTGGAGAAGTGTCTATTTAAGTCCTTTGCCCATTTTTTGATTGGATTGCTTATCTTCCTTTTGTTAAGTTGTATGAGTTCCCAGTAAATGTTGGAGATTAAACCCTTATGGGAGATAACATTGGCAAATATGTTCTCCCACGCAGTGGGCTTTCTTGTTGCTTTGTTGATGGTTTCTTTTGCTGTGCAGAAGCTTTTTATTTTGATGTAGTCCCATTTGTTTATTTTCTCCTTAGTTTCCATTGTCCTAGGAGATGTATCAGTAAAGATATTGCCACGAGATATGTCTGATATTTTGTTGCCTATGAATTCTTCTAATATTTTTGGTTTCTTGTCTTATGTTTAAGTCTTTTATCCATTTTGAGTATTTTCTTGTGTATGGTGTAAGTTGGTGGTCAAGTTTCATTTTTTGCATGTACCTGTCCAATTTTCCCAACACCACTTATTGAAGACACTGTCTTGACTCCATTGTATGCTCTTGCCTCCTTTGTCAAATGTTAATTGAGTATAATGGCTTGGGTTGATTTCTGGGTTGTCTGTTCTGTTCCATTGGTCTCTATGTCTGTTCTTGTGACAGTACCAGACAGTTTTGAGAATAGTGGCTTTGTAATATAGCTTGATATCTGGTATTGTGATTCTTTCAAATTTGTGGCTATTTGGGGTCTTTTTTTATTCCATATAAATTTTTGGAGAGTTTATTCTAGGTCTGTGAAATAATGCTATTGGTATTTTAATGGGGATTGCATTGACAACATAAACTGATGAACAAAAATATATCCAGAGTCACAGAAGCATCAGACAGACCGTCAAACCTCAGAGGGAAGGCAGGGGAGGGTGGGCGGTGTGTGTGTGTGTGTGTGTGTGTAAAAGATCAACCAAAGAACTTGTATGCATATAAGCATAACCAATGGACACAGGCAATAAGGGGTGAAGGCCTGGGCTGGGGAGGTGGGGGCCGGCTGGGAGAGGACAATGGGGAAGAAAGGGGACATATATAATACTTTCAACAATAAAGCATTAAAAAAATAAAAATAAATAAATGAACTCCCCTTTTTTTGCTTAAAAAATAAGTGAATATAAAAAATAATTTAAAAAAGCAAAAACAATCTTATATTTCAAAAATAATTTTTCAGAGCTTCAACATGATTCAAGAAATTTTGGTCAAACCTTAAACATTTCAAGGATGGTAAGCCAAAGAAACAAAACCCGGTACTCTTTATATGTGTAAAATTCAATGGTTTTAGTAAATTTATAGATGTGTGCAACTATCACCACAGTCAGTTTTAGAACATATCCCTCATCCCCAAAACTTCCCTGTTTACAGCTAATCCCGCCCCATCCCAAGCCCTAGGCTCCCAATGATCTGCTTTCTGAGTCTACAGATTTGCTTTGTGCAGACATTTCATGTAAATGGAATCATATGACATGTCGTCTTTTGTGTCTGGCTTCTTTCACTTAGTGCTGTTACTGGAAAGGGGACCTGTCCCTGAACGGGTCTGCCTAGGGCCAGCCGGTAGTGTGTGGGTTCTTGACATATAGGAAAAATTTCACAACAGAAGTCCGGGTGAATTTTAGAGGCTGTTTATGAAAGCTGGGGGAAGTGAAACAAGAAAGGGCTGGGGAAATGAGCCCAGGCTGGTCTGCTTTGGCTCACTAAGCAGTCAGAGAGCCCAGCTGGTATGGCTCAGTGGTTGAGCATTAACCCGTCAATCAGGAAGCCATGGTTCGATTCTGGTCAGAGCACATGCCCAGGTTACAGGCTCGATCTCCAGTAGGGGGCAAGCAGAACACTTTTGATCACTGATTCTCTCTCTTCATTGATGTTTCTATCCCTCTCTCCATCTCCCTTCCTCTCTCTGAAATCAATAAAAAACTGAAAAAAGAAAAAGAAGTCTGAAAAAAGGGTGTCGTGAGGATAGGTTCAGGGTATTTGTCTGGGACAGACTGCCGCTGCCCATTGCTGCTCTGGCTGCAAGCCTCATAGGGTCCCTTAGAGTTTAGGACGTGTGTGCCTATGGGGGAAGATGGGGAAGGGGAGGCTCAGACACGCTGCTGGGAAGGAGCAAGTGGGCAGGTCCTTGATCTTAAGGCTTTATCTCTCTTGCAGGCAGGTTCTTAGGGGAGGTCTCAGGGGAGGGTTTCTTCTAGGTGTGCCCTTCATGATTGTGGTCTCCACTGATTGGTCAGTGTCAGGACAGGGGGTTCTTAGGCATTGCAGTTGGTCCTGGTGTCACCCACCTGGTTTTGCTGCTTTTCTGGATCTGGAGCTGAAATACAACTGAGGCCCAGATGTTATCTCTAGGGAGGTGACCTTCTGCATCTGCTGTAAAATGCTCTGCCAGTTTGTTCAGCTATTTGTCTCAGTTTCCCCTATTCCGCTTGTCCTGGCTTACTGGCCTGTCTCATTATAATGTTTTCAAAGTTCACCAATTTTGTAGCAAGTGTCATTATTTTCTCTTTATCTTTTTTAGTTATTCCTTTTTACTGCTAAGTGGTATTTCATTATATGGATACTAGAGGCCCAGTGCATGAAATTCATGCCCAGGGTGGTGATGGTGGGGGTCCTTCAGCCCAGCCTGCGCACTCTTGCAATCCAGGACCCCTCGGGGGATGTCTGACTGCCGGTTTAGGCCCTGGGATTAGGCCTAAACCGGCAGTCAGACATCCCTCTCATAATCTGGGACCCCTGGCTCCTAACTGCTGGCCTGCCTGCCTGCCTGCCTTCCTGATCGCCCCTAACCATTTGCCTGCCTGCCTGCTCAGTGTGTCATAGAGACTGGTCATTGCCGTTCATTCGATTTGCATATTACCCTTTTATTATGTAGGACTAGGGGCCCGGTGCACGAAATTCATGCACCGGGGGTGGGGGGTCCCTCAGCCCAACCTGCCCCCTCTCACATACTGGAAGCCCTCAGGGGATGTCCTACTGATGGCTTAGGCCCGCGCCCCATGGGTAGTAGGCCTAAGCCGAAGTCTGGCCTCCATTTGTGGGAGGCAACCGGCCTGATCAGGGGAAGGCACCAGCCCCATCACCCCGCTGCTGCAGCCACTGCCAGTCACCACAGTCACCAAGGTGTTTTCATCAACACGGACTCCAGTCCCTTCATCAAGAAAAAAATGACAACTTTCTTTAGGCATTTTCAAGATGTGTCTTTTATAGGATATGCATTTCTTTCTTTCTTTTTTTTATTTTTTATCCTCACCTGAGGATATGTTTCCATTGACTTTTAGAGAATGTGGAAGAGAAAGGGAAAGACAGAGAGAAACATCAAAGTGAGAGGAATACTTTGATTGGTTGCCTCCTACATGAGCCCTGATCTGGGGCCCAGCCAGGGAGGAGCTTGCAACCTAGGTACATGCCCTTGATCAGAATCGAACCTGCTGTCGGCAGGCCAAGGCACTATCCACTGAGTCAAACTGGCTAGGGCAGGATATGACATTTCTTAGCCCTCCAGCAGCGGACCTTCGTTTTTCTCTCCAGAAGTGTGGTGGAAAAACCCTAGATCACCTTTTTGGATTCTTATTACCCATGTTACTAAGAATATTACCAGTGGCATACAGGAAGCTTAGCCAATGTGCAGTCAGAAAAGGTGTTTCCTCTATAGTTCACACCAATCACGGGCTGGGCCCTGCCAAGGCCTAAAGCCTCAGGCCGAAGCTTTAGGCCTGGGCAGGGGCCCTCCAGCTCCCTCTGACCGCCAGCTTCGCCCCTGCCCAGGCCTGCCCAGACCGAAAGCCTCTTGGGCTGGAGCGGACCCCCAGATCCCTGTGATCGATCGCAGGGGGTTCGCTCCCTGCAATCCATTGCAGGGGGTCCACTCCTGCCCAGGCCGAAAGCAGACTCCCAGCTCCCTGCGATTGATTGTAGGGGGTCCGCTCCTGCCCAGGCCTTACCTCACAGTGACCTGGGTGCCAGGATATTTTTGGGACACAGGCGCTGGGCACCTATGTATGCAAATTAACCACTATCTTTTTTGGGTTAATTTGCATAGTCACTCTGATTGTCTATGGGCGTAGCGAAGGTACGGTCAATTACATGTTTGTCTATTATTAGGTAAGATAGTACATTTTTTCATCCATTCACTAACTAATGGATATTTGGATTCTTTCCAATTTAGGACTATTAGGACTAAGGCTGCTATGAACATTTGCACACATATATTTGTGAGTATATATGCTTTCATTTTTCTTGGATAAATTTCAAGAAAAGGAGTTGCTGGGTTTTATGGTAAATGTGTGTTTAACTTCTTAAGAAATTGTCCAAGTATTTTCTGAAGTAGTTATAATATTATACACTCCCATCAGTTTTTACCCTCAAACATAATTATAACAATGATGATGATAGTAATGGAACAATTGCCCTTATTTTATTAATATTTTACTTTCTTTTTATGTTTTGATTTTTATTCATCAGGGACCCCTTTTGTTGAAAGGACTGAGTTTGGAATTCATCTTACCAAAAACTTGAACCTCTCTACCTTAAACTAAACCTCGGGGATCTAATTCAGGCCTCTGTTTTACTGGTGTATTTAACTAATAATTAATCAATGCAAAAAGTTCTTACCAAACATAAATGTATAGCAGGTTTTAGCATCTTTCAAACCTAGTCATTATTTATGTGTCTTTTTTCAAAATTTTCCGTGGAAAATATATTTTATCTCATTAAATTAAGTATCAGCCAATAAGTTCTAAAAACAAATTAATCATCTTGCTTGTTTGTATGTTTGTTTTTCATAATTAGGTATATGGCTGAGATTTAGTACTCAATTTTAAAAAACACACACTTATAACCTTGAATTTATGCTGCCCATTAAGAATCTATCATCATTCCTGAGGAAATAATTAAAACTGCAAGCAATCTGATAGTGCAGAAGCTATAGTTTCTATACCCTAAAACCATTCCTCCCTACTATTTATTTCTTTCTAAAAATATATGGTTTTGCTCCTTTTCTTCCCATGCCCACAAAGAGTGAGCCTATGGCTGTAATCTCAGGGTCCTCCTCATGTGTGGGAAGTAGGTGCAGGGGAGGGGAGACTCTGGGAAAGTTTAGTTGCTCCTTATAAAAGCTCATAAGAGAAACCGCTCTGTTTTCCTGCCTTTGGAAGTAGTTGTGAGAGAGTACAAGGCCTAAAGCTGCCTCAGGCATCCTGCCCTCTCGGGGGAGCTGAGGTGCAATAGAGGGTGAGATGCCAAGTCCAGGTTCACTGGTGATGCCCTGACCTCATGAACTGACCAACTCTGCAGATGTCCCACCCAGGCTCTGTCTTCCATGTATAGTAACACGTGTAAGAAAAATAAACAAATGAGGCTGGGTTTTCTACTAGCAGAAGAAAGCATCTTCATCAAAATATACTTCCATTCCACCTTATAATTTCACACCCCAGGTCTAAAATAAAATCAGACAACTCACTGCATCTGAGATCAAAGCGAGAGTAAAGTTGAACCCTGGATTTAAATAGAATTTATCTCAACTGCACATATTAAAGATGTTACTATCAGCTTATTAATTACTCAATGTAATTAAAATAGGCATAATCTTTAAATTTGCTTGAAAATGAAATAACTATCTCTGACAGTAGAGAAATTGAATATACATCTCAGTCAGTTACTTACTCTTTAGGTTTTAGATTCACGTTGAAACTGACTATTCAGGTGAAACACAAGAGCAGAACCTATCTTCTTCTAGCCACATCAGGTGCCTTTCCCTGAATCCTGTCCAACTCCTTTATATTATTAAAGTAGATGGAATGTAGAACTATCTACTGGTTTACAGCTATAGTTTCACAATGTTTTAGGCAAGGATCAAAAAGTTTTGATTTTTAATTGTATATTTTTGTCAAGTTTATTTCAATTGTTAGTTTGCTTACCGTTTTTATGTAATTTTTGAAAACTTTTGATTTAAATTTTCTATCTATAATAATAAAAGCATAATATGCTAATTAGACCAGACATCCTTCCAGGCAACCTTCCAGAAAACGCCGGGGATGCGAGGGGAGCCCAGGTCCCTGCCGGTAGCCAGAGGGAAGCCTGGGTCCCAGGTGCCAGAGGGAAGAAGGTACCGGCAGCTGGAGGAAGGAAGACCTACTCTTGCATGAATTTCATGCATCGAGCCTCTAGTTATATATATTTTAAAGTTTCTCAAGATAAAATTATTAAATATGTTAACAAAAGTCTAGCTTTTATCCCTGTCCCCATCAGCCCTCATTTGCCCCACAGGCAATCACTTTTTAAAATTCTCTATTGTTTCTATCTACACTAATAAAAGAGAAACATTTAAATTGACCGCATCTTCATGATGCCCATCAGCCAATCAGGAGTGAGTATGCAAATTAACCAAACAAAGATGGCAGGTAATTTGCATACACACCTAGCAGCAGAGGCGGGGCAGGACGCAGGTGTTCCGCACCGCCCCAGCAGCTCTGGGGCTTCTGGGCAGCATGGGAAAGTAGAAAGGCGGCTTGGGGCCTGAGGGCCTGAGCAAAGTCAGAAAGGCAACTCCAGGCCAGAGCAAAGGTGGAAAGGCGGCTCCAGCTGGAGCGAAGGAGGTGCCAGCAGCCAGGGGAAGTAAGGCCTATTCTTGCAGGAATCTTCCTGCAACAGGCCTCTAGTTTATAAATATAAAGAGAAAGGATAAGTATGGCTCTATATTCCTATTCTCCTCTATTTAATTTAAAACATACATATGTACTATGCAAACTCTGCTGCTCCTTGCTCACACACATTGGGAGGCCACCCCACAGGAGGTCTCCCATGTTCCCTCCAGCGCAGAGGCTTGCATGCTGGTGGCACAGCAGGATCGACACGCTCCCCTGGGTGCCCAGCAGCGGCCCTGGTTGATGCTCAGAGAAGGCCACACAGGGTTTCCTGTGACAGACAGTGAGTTTGCCACACAAGCTGGAGGCCTCAGATGCCCACCTTTCCCACTAGAATTGCAGCTCTGTCCTGATGGCCTCGGGACCGACTCATGGGGAAGGTGCACCTCAAGGCAGAGTCAGCACAGCACGTGTTTTATCTGAGACACAGATAGACTGAGATATAGAAGCCATCAATAAACTAACACCGTAAAAGGGGGCTTTAAGAGGTACTGGATTTAGTACCTTCTTTTAAAAAATTAGAGAAAAGAATAGGATTATAGAAACTGTGGCTCAGCTAGTGTTGCTCAGTGGTTGGCATTGACCTATGGACCAGGAGGTCAGGGTTCAATTCCCTGTTTGGACACATGCCCAGGGTTTGTGGGCTCGATCCCCAGTAGGGGTCATGTAAGAGGCAGCTGATCAATGATTCTCTCCTGTCTCTCTCTCCCTTTCCCTTCCTCTCTGAAATCAATAAAAGTATTTTTTTAAAGAAACTGTAAAGGCATGGCATTCTTACAAGTGACCTGGGTTTCTTATACTTGCTGTCCCCTCTGTGTCCCCTGGGGAAAGGAACCTGTGTGCTTGTCTTTGAGAAACACCGACGTAGGAGACCACCGTGTTCAGTTCATTGCAGGCTGTCTCCTGGCTCAGGAACCAGGCCGATTACAGGATGGAAAACTCATGAAAAGCTGGACAGGAACAAGGAAACCTTCCAGATGCCCACATGACCAGATTCAGGAAAATAAGTGAGAACTATTGTTGTGTTGTCATGAGATCCTCTCTTTCTCATTTCTTTCTACTTCCTGTCCTTGAAGCCTGTGAGCAGATGATTTCACTCCGTATTTAATTGAGGAACATTTTATTAAGAAATGTGGGCAGAGGTGAGCTAAGGCGCACAGCAGACCGTGAGGGTTGAACACAAAGGGACGGGGAGGATGGAGCTAAGGCTCTGCGGCCAACACTGGGGCCTCCAGGTCCAGGGCGGGGAGGAACCAGCAGGGAGGAGCTGCTGGGGGTCAGGAGCCAGGACCCCCCAGAGCCCGAGGCGGCTCTCCTGTGGAGTGAGAGCCCAGCAGGAAACCTCTTCAGGCTGCGAAGGGGCCGGACAGAAGGGTCTTTCCTGCTCGTGTCACAGTGGCCGCCTCAGCTCAGGAGCCCTGCAGACAGAGGACAGTGCAGTTCCCAGGCCCAGCCAGCAGGGGCGCTGCCCTCCCAGCCTCCTGCTGTGGCTCCCACGTGAGAAGAAAGGCTCTGAGGCCAGAGGAGCCAGAGCTGCTTTAGAGCTGCCTCTCCCCAGCAGGAGGAGGCGCTGCCGTGTGGGCGGGGCCAGAGCCACCCCAGGCTCCCCTCTCTGTCCCCTGGCTCCTCCCCTGCACCTTCTGTTCTAGGGAAACCCAATGTGTCCCTAAGAGAGGATTGAAGGGCGTTACCTGTGGGCTGGAGTCCAGAGTGTCCTGGGAAGAGAAGGAAGATGCCGCTTAAAGACAGGAAGGTAAGTGTGACCCAAACACAGGGTCCCCGCCCAGGCCACCTGAGCTTCTCTAGCAGCACCCCACCCGCTGACACAGAGCAGAGAAGAGCAGAAGCTGAGAGCAGCGGCCCCGAAGCCGTCACATCCAGTGTCATCAGTGACCGCAGGGCCTGCTCCTCCATGTGCCCAGGATCTGCACCCAAATCCCGTGCGTGTTAACCCGTCTCTAACCCACAGCCATGGCTCCTCATGTCTCCTCCTAAGAACCGGGAGCTAGAGATTCTGCGTTTCCAGGACACGGGAGACCCACAGGGAAAGAGAGGCCTCTAAGGCGCTGCCATCCCAGAGCTCACCCAGCAAAGCCCCGTCCCCCACCGTCTCGGGGCCTCGCTGCCAGCGGCTCCTTACCTTTCCGCGCCCTGAAGGAGACCAGCAGCCCCGCCCCGAGGAAGAGCAGCCCCAGCACGAAGCCCCCGGCTCCACTCAGCACCTTGCTCTGTGCGGATCCGGACTGGGCCCCTGGAGGAGAGGCTGTGTCAGTGGGTTCAGCCCAAAGCACCTTCTCTAGTGGAGACCCTGGGATGGAGAGCTGCGGGGTGGGGGGGGGGGGGGGGGCGGCGGGCCCTAGAGGAAGCAGAAGAATAGGCATTTCCGGAAACAGACTGAGGTCACACTGAGCAGGTAGAGGCCCAGGCACTGGCCTCAGGGGCCCTCACCCCCGACCCAAGGCCACCGCTTCGGCCTCTGAGGGCTGCGGAGCCCGGGGCTCGGGGACCCTCGGTACGTGGCCCGGGTGACAGAGCCGCAGACACAGAGCAGACGGGGCTCTCCCGCGGCAGGAGGTCCCCACGCTGTGGAGGACGCGCCTCCTCCCGGGTCACAGTGGGCAGCTCAGCGCAGGCAGAAGCACCGCCCAGCCCACAGGGGACGGGGCCAGGGCCCAGGGGCACATGACGGGAGAGGGTGGGAGACTGACAGCAGGGCAGGAATGGCGCCCCCAGGGCTGTGGGGTCCACAGGAGCGATCGAGGGGCTGCCCTGTGTCCTGTGCTGAGGGAGAGACCCCAGCAAAGGAAAACGGGGTGTGGGGAGAGGGACCCTGATCCTCAGGGACAAGCGGGGCCCCTGTGCGGGGGGAGGTCAGAAGGCGTCTCACTCCATTCCACGGTGACGGGGCTGGAGCTGCTGGGGTGCTGCACGTGGCAGGTGTAGACCTCCCCGCTCCGGGGCACTGTTTCCAGCATCACCAGCATCTGGAAGGTCCAGTCCCCGTTCCGGATCAGGCCCGTGGACACCACCCCGGCCTGCTCTTCCCGGCCGTCCCGCAGCCAGCGGACCTCGATGGGGCCCGGGTAGAAGCCGTTCACGGAGCAGACCAGGAGGTTGTGGTGCTGCAGGCGCTGGGTCTTGGCCGGGAACACGGTCACTGTGGGCGCAGCTGGGACGGAGAAGGCGGAGGGAAGTGAGCAGACAGGCAGCCCCTGGGTGCCCCCTTTCCGCCTCGTCTCCAGCCCCAGCTCCAGGCCCGGGCAGGCCCCCCTCCAACCGCCCTGTGGCCCCGCAGGAGGTTGTGCCATGGGCCTTGCATCTCCGCCTCCAGCCTGGGCCACTGGATTGGAGAGACGCTGAGGAAATCTGGGGGATTTTTCACTTGAAACAGTTCCTCATTGTTGAATGGAAGTGTTTACAGATCTGTGCAAGGCACAGAGTGTGTGCGTTAGACTGTGATTCTGGAGCAGGGCTGCCTGGGTCACATCCGGGCTCTGCCTCTTCCTGGTGATCCTGGGAGATCCTCTCTGCTCAGCTTCTCCCCTACAAGGGGGTGATAATACTAACTCACCGCTTAGGGACACATGAGGACCAATGGGCCTAAAATATGTACAACAGCGGCCGGAATGGAGCCATCACTATGTCAGCTGTTTATTATATAGTAGAGGCCCGGTGCATGAAATTCGTGAATGGGAGGTGGGGGAGGAGGTGCCCAGTCTGCACCCTCTCCAATCTGGGATCCCTCTCACAAACCAGGACTGCTGGCTCCCAACTGCTCGCCTTCCTGTCTTCCCAATTGCCCCTAACTGCTTCTGCCTGCCAGTCTGATCACCCCATAACCACTCCTCTGCCAGCCTGATTGCCCCTAACTTCCCTCTCCTGCTGGCCTGGTCACCCCTAAATGCCTTCCCCTGAAGGCCTGGTCACCCCTAAATGCCCTAACCTGCAGGCCTGGTCCCCCCAACTGCCCTTCCCTGCAGGCCTGTTTGCCCCCAACTTCCTTCCTCTGCCAGCCTGGTCACCCCTAACTGCCCTCCCCTGCAGGCTTCATTGCCCCCAACTGCCCTCCCTTGCAGGCCTGGTCCCTCCCAACTGCCCTCCCCTACTGGCCTGATCACCCACAACTGCCCTCCATTGCAGGCCTGGTCTCTCCCAACTGCTCTCCCCTGCTGGCCATCTTGTGGTGGCCATCTTGTGTCCACATGGGGCGTCCATCTTGTGTGTTGGAGTGATGGTCAACTCTTTTATTATATAGGATGGAGAGAGAATATAAGGAAAGCAGAGGGAGAAGTTGGGGACCGGCTTGGGGCAGATGGGACTCAGGGTGTGAAGTCCTGGGAGTGCGGTCACACCTGGAACACAGAGATGGTTCCCTGGAAGCAGGAAGAGGGGGATTCCCCAGCTCCGGGGCTGAGTCCTGAGGGAGAGGGAGGAGCAGGGCAGCCCCCATTATACCACTTATAGTGATGCTCACTGAGCCACCCGCTCCTTCTCACAGAAGCCGGTCTGTTATTGGGATTCCTGTCGTTTTATAATTGTCTCTCTTTTCAATCCGACATTGGAGCTCAGGGCAGGGGCTGGGACTCATTGACATGTGTGCTTCCTGCCTGAGACCAGACTCAATAAATACAATGAGGGGAGAGGAGGAGGAGGAAGAGGAGGAGGAACTTGGAAAAAACATTTTTTCTTTACCCTAAGAGTAGATTTAAGATTGATGGTAAGTCATTGTTAGCTGCCTGGCCTGTGTGGCTCAATGGTGGAGTGTTGCCTTATGAACCAGGGGGTCATGGTTCGAATTCCGATCAGGGCACATGCCCGGTTGCAGCTCGATCCCCAGTGTGGGGTGTACAGGAGGCAGTCGATCAATGATTCTCTCTCATCATTGATGTTTCTATTTCTCTCTCCCTCTTCCTTCCTCTCTGAAATCAATATATTATATATATTTAAATCATTGCTAACAACTTTGCAATACATTTCATTACATTAAAGATGTTTAAATTCCTAACATGGAAAAAAAAACAAAAAACGAGAAACCAGGAGCTGGAGAAAATGCTGAATCCATGTCAGCAAAGTGTCCCTCTGGCTGCCCAGAGAACCCGGAAAATCACTGAGAAAAGGCCCGGACCCCAGGGATGACGGACAATAGGCCATTCCTAGAGCAGGAACAGCCATTAGCCAACACGTACGTGAAAATGTTCAAGAACCTTAGAAATCAAAGAAGGATGAATTAAAAATGAAAAACAAATTTTCAACTGAGTATTTGTCAGTAATGTAAAAAGGATTTAACAAAATAGAATGTAAGGTAAACTGCCACAATTCTGAAAAGTTAACATGTAATTTTTAAAATGCTGTCAGCACTGCATACATGTAACATCAGTGTGTGAAGGAACAGAATTACAATGTGGAACCTGGCTCCCATCACCCCCTCTGTACACACAGGTGCACTAAGGGGAACAAGACACTCAGACCTGAAGGGGCTCAGAAAGGCCAGAGGGGCCTCGAGGCCCCGCCCTCACCCAGCCTGACCCTCCCCAGGGAAAGGCTTGGGCACCAAGCACCCCTGTTCCAGGGCTCAGGGTGTGTGTGGGGGGGGGGGTGGGGGGGCGGGTGGTGGGGGACGGGGGGAGTGGCCAAGGCAGACCGATTCCCCCTCACACCTCCCCCGCCCTCCCCTCTGCTCCCCAAACCCTCACCTGACTGGACAGGACTGGGCACCCCGGAAACGCCCTACACAGGACAGGACCTCAGGGGCCCCACAGCCGCCCTCAGGCCCCTCAGGGTGCTCCTCACAGTCCTGTGTGCGCTCCCCGCTCCCTCCACGCCACCACTCTTCCCCTCCCCCCCCCCCCCCGCCCCGCGCTCACTTTGCCGATGCACCAGGAATCCCTCAGACAACCCGTAGTTGTGTCTGCAGAACCTGTCCACCTCGGCCCGCTCCTGCTCCAGTTCCTCCTTCCGGCTGTTCCAGTACTCAGCATCAGGCCGCCCCAGCTCGGTCAGCGCGCGGTACTCCCCCACGTCGCTGTCGAAGCGCACGTCCTCCTGCCCGTTGTAGATGTGTCTCTCCAGGAACCGCACCCGCTCCGTCCCGTTGGAGAACTGACACTCGCCCTTAAGCTGATACAGGAAATGCGCTGCGGGGACAGGAAGGACCCGTCACGCTGGTGAGAGAGGATGGCGCCGCCGCCCAGTGCGGGGCGCCCAGGCGGTGGGGACACAGGACCCCGGAACCCCACTGCCAGCACCAGGGGCCCCCTCCTCTGGGGCTGGAGGGAGGCCGCAGGCAGGGAGACCCCTGGGACCTCAGCCCCTGGGGACCCACTGGGCTTCCCGCGGGGCTCCGGGCTCCAGGCTGGACCAGGATTTGTGCCATCACCGCCTCCTCCTAGACGCCCCCCCCACCCCCCCATCACCCACAGCCTTTCCCGTTCCCCACCCCCTCCTCCTGTCACCACCTGGGCAGGGACCTCGTGCCAGGCCCCATCGCCCTCCGCCCTGAGCTTAGAATTCACCAAAGTGCGGGCACAGCCAACCACAGGCGTTCACACAGGAGGGAGATGTCAGGAAAGGGGGTCTGGAGCAGGGACAGCAGGACCCCAGTTCCATCAGGGCGGGGCCAGTGGCCTGAGTGACAGGATGTGGCCTGAAGGTTGTGTGTGTGTGTGGGGGGGGGGGGGGGGGAGGGAGGCACATTTCAGGGGAAGGCACTGCCACCTGCAATGCCTGAGGGAACCCATGGCCTCCTGGGAACCAGAGACCCGGCTCTGAGCCCAGACAGTGGGAGGGAGGGGACAGAGCCTGGAGGAGTCAGGGTGCTGGGAGCCTGGGGATGAGTGAGCTGGGCCTTCTGCTCCCTGTAAAGAAGAGTACTGATGAGTTCAGGGGGTTACACCCCAATCCCAATAGGGCGCCAGCTCTTTCCTGCGTGTCCAACCCAGGAGGCGCAGAGACCCAGAGCACAGCTGTGGAGAAGCCAGGTGATGATGGAAGCTCTGACCCCCTCGCGGGTGTGGGGAGAGTCCCTGCAGGAATGTGAGGCCCTTCCTGAGAACAGGCTCCCCGCGATGCGTGACTCATAAGGAGAGACGTGGACGGTCAGCAGAGATGCAGTGACAGGACTCGTGACGTTTTGACAAACATCACATAAGGCAAATAAGAAGGAAGGTTTTAAACTTCAAGCCATTGAATGGATTCAACAAGAAAGTGGTGAATTTGTGTAACTGTCTAGTTTTTTCTTAATAAACTGTGCAGAGCTGCATTGGAAGATGCGTGTGTATAAAGGTGAGTCTGGAATTTTCAGAAACAGCCGGTGTCCCGCAGTGTTCTCCACCTCAGCACTGTTCTGTGTGGGTGGGGTGGGTGTTCTGTACACAGTGGGCTGCACACAGCATCCCCACCAGAGAACCTCCCCGCCTGCCCCCCCCCACCCCCACCCCGTGTGACAGCCAAACACGGCTTTAAATATCGCAGATGTCCCGGGGTGGGGAGGGAGAGAAGGGGTGGTGAACCGTCTGAAAAATCTGGAGTGAAAAAAATACTGTTGATTATGCACCAGCTGGGAATTACATAGGAACTTCTACCAATATATCTGTTGAAAATCTTGCACTATATGACATGCATATATTTTAAAAATCTGGTTCCAGTGCAGAGTAATTTTTTTAGCAAAATAAATTTGTTCAGAACCAAGATACCTGCTTCTTTGCCTTGCTACCCAATCACCAGTCATGTCATTTATCCTCCACATCATCTTCTTTCTCAATCTCCCGGCCCCTGGCCCCTGCTTGTCTACAGCAGAAGCTACAGCCACGGCCATTTGATTCCCATTCAAAGTCCCAACTAATTAGCTTTCTAACTGCCTCCTGCTCCCAATGATACCGGGAGGCATCAGGTTGCCAGCCTTGGCCTATGTGGACTCTCATTTCTATGGGCAGGTCCCTCAGGAGGGGAGCAGCTAAGAGGACACCCTCACATCGACAGATTACAAAAAGGAGCAGGTCCCAGCTTTACATGGAGACCTTCACGTAGAAATGATGGCAGAGGAGAGGGCACTCCGGTCAGACTGGTCTGTCTAACTCTTCACAAATTCTCTAGCACCTTCCTGACACGTGAGAAGGTTGAAATAAACATGTGTGAGCTGCTGTTCACTGTAGCCTGTGTGGTTAGCACTATCAGGCCAGGCTCATGGGCCCAACTGAAAGGCCGCCAGATAAAGCAAATACAAATACACGATTCCCAGCACATTTGGATTTCAGTTAAGTAATTGCTGTTTCTCTGAAATTCAGCTTAAATCGGGCATTCTGTATTTCCTTTGGCAACACAAGCCCACCCGCTGATGGAATCTGAGGCTGGGAGTGCACTTAAACTTCTCTGTGTTCCTCACATGCTCACAGCATAGTGTGAGCCCATATGGAACTTTTCAAGTTGTAAATGCAAAATGGATGTAAGTTCCTCCTGTATATTGGAACTAGCAGTTCTGGCCTCTGCTGCCCCCAACCCTGAGACACACGCTGGCAAACCCCAGATTCTGACAGGAGGAAGGTTTTAATATACATTTTACTAATTTTCTTTAATCTCTGACACTTCTATTGTAGAGAAAGGGCAAATAGCAATATTAAATTATTTTCTCTAATTAATTCCCTTTTAATGTGCATGAATTTCATGCACTGGGTCACTAGTTGAATATAAAATCCTTAGGGATTGTGACTCCTCCCCCATTTCAGTCATAACACTTCGTGAAAATATCTCCTCCCATCTGCTCACTTCCCCTTCCCGCTGCCTTTGCCGCACACACTCACTGAAGCCCAAGCACGTCACCTGGGCTCCTCCATGCTCCTCAAGGCCCCGGCTCCTCTTGTGAACCCTGCAGTCCAACCTCCACTGGAAGCTGGGTTATTGCTTTTAATAAACATACATGGACTCTCCTTGTCACCCTCCAGCAGCTCACATGTGTCTTCAGATAAAATTCACACTTCTTACCCACCATCAGGGCCCAATAGGATTTGTCTCCTGTCTTCTCCAGCCTCTTCCTATGTCAATGTCACTCCCCAACTTGCTCCTGTGCTGCAGCCACGCTAGCCTTCTTCCTGCCCCTTAAACGTGGCAAACACGTGCCCACACTGTGGCCTTTCCTGTTCCTCTCCCTGGGACACTTGTCCCCTAGATCTTCACAGGGAGGCTTCTCTCATCATCCAGGTCTCAAATATCTCTACATGTCACTTCCTCAGGGTGAGCTCCCTAACTACTTGAAGTGACTTCAGGTGAATCTATTCTATTCTGTAACCGTGGTGTGTGTGTGTGTGTGTGTGTGTGTGTGTGTGTGTGTGTGTGTGTGTGTGTTTCAGAGCAATTATTGCTCTCTGAATATTTTCTTTCTTAAATATTATAGGTTATTGTCTTTCTCCCCTAACACTAGATAAGTTCTATGGTAAAAGGGGACTTTCTATCATATTCAAATAGGCTTTTCTGAGTCTAGAACAGAGCCTGGTATGTAGTAGTCACTCAGGTAAATATCTGCAATGATGAACCCAAGTTCTGGGCCTTGATCATTGTGGGGACCCTGAAAAGCAGCAGGGGCACAAGCTCTTACACCCTTTTATTCAGACGACACATTATGTCCCCTCTGCTTCCTGTAAGAAATTCAGAGACTCTTCCTGTTTTTCCTCCAACAAGTTGGTAGAAACATCACGGGTAAGGAAAGAGGGAAAATATCACTACATTTTATCTTGTCCATGGATCTGTTCCAGGCTGAGGGTCTGTGTGAACTTTGGGATCTCAGGAATGGTGATGACATAGCTGGGGAAAGAATAGGGAGGACCTGGAAGTAGAGGTAACCAAACACGGCTAATTAAGAGAAACAGAGGGCAGGATGGATAGACCTGTGGCATTGGGGCCAAGGCTCCAGGAGGCCAATGAGTTCCCTTGACTTGATTATTGGGATGCTTACACACTCTATTTGAACACATGAAATTGCTAACATTTGACTAGTTTTAACTTAAAAACACAGAATTTCAATCAATTTATCTCTACTAGTTGAATCCAGACCTTTGGGCTCAGGCCAGAGAAGGACCAATGTATGAGAAAGTGATAGGATGGAAAGGTTCAACATAGATCCATAATGAGCACTAACCTGGCCAGGTGTTCAGAAGATGCCTTAGTTCTTTAAGACGTCAAAGACCACCCCATAGATGCCCCTCATCTATAGGATCATTCCAAGTACTAAGAATCTCTGCTTTAGCTCCCAGGGATTTTACACAGGAGGAAGTGAGAGCACTAACCCCACCTCTGTTGGAGAACCTCCATTACATGGGCACAGGCCTTATAAACCTTGGGGTTCAGGGAGAAAGGAAAGGAGATGGTGGGGAGGCCCTTTAATACATCTCACATGGTAGGGAGAGGCACCAACATCACAGGTTCTGCTGAGGACAGAACACAGGATCCTCAAAGAGAGACCCTCGAATTCCTTTTGGCTCCCATAAAATGTCAGAGAAACTTTTCCTTTGGGGATAACTCAATGCAATAAATAGAACACTGGGTGGGAATTAGTCTAGATCATTATTTTTCAATCCTCTCAAGATCCTGATGGAAGGGAACACAAGGCTAGGGAGGTTTACTGGAAGGGAGATGAGACAACGGCTTAGATACATGGAGCCCCTGGCACATCTCGTAGTGGCGAGCACCCCGCCCCCTCTTGTGGTGGAAAGAATCAGGGTCCATGTGATAAAGGTAGGTGGCCACTGAAGAAAATGCCACCGTTTTCTGATTGACATGGCCTGGACATGGTGACAAAGCTAATTTCCTTTCTTCCTCACCCACAACAGCTCAGGCCCAAAGTACACTTACCTGGTGTGTCCCTGGCCCGAGCCAGGGGAGGGCTCAGTGCCATCAGCATCACCGTCAGAGCGGCCATCCAGGAGCCTCCAGGGAACTGTACACACACCATGCTGGAGCTCAGAGAGGACAGGGGCAGGGAGCAGGCCAGTCTCACTCAGGGAGGGCTGTGACCCTTCTCCACCCACATCCCCAATAATACCAACTAGGGAACTCATTCTTTGTTCTTTGATTGGGTCATCTCAGTACTGAGAACCAATCAGCATCAGAGATGAATAGCATCACCAGTTGCTGGTCAGAGATTCAATATGAAGGTCCCCTTCTGAAACTTAGAATTTCCTGCATTAAAAAAACTATTTTAACTTAGTGCTTTAAAGGTTTGATCCGGTGCTAGCAGAAACACTGCATTGGGCCCTATTTTGAGCCAGCTCTGTGCTGGTCAGTAATGAGCACAAAAGTTGGAGCCTTTGGGGAGCATTCCTCTCTCTCACTGCAGACAGAGCCATTTGCAAATGGATGAGTGAGTGTGCTGGGAGCTGAGGGTGAGGGAGGTGACTGCAAGTTAGGAGGCCTTCAATTTTGTCCTTTTGCACCACAACTGAGTGTTGCAGATTTGGGGAAGTGACTTAGCCTCTCACAGTCAGAGCCACTGTGATCTTTCAGGTGTTTCAATACTGGGAAAGGTGTGATTCTGGGGACACCTCAGGAGCAGCTTCCCCTAGTAACTGATGACCTGACAGGCTGGTAGCTGCTGATTGGAGAGTATTGTCGGTGACTCTTTACAGGGGGGATGTCACTCACTGAAGGAAATGGAGAGTTGTTCAATAATTTAACCCGAGTGAAAGGTTTTCAGGTTTATGTCCTGGTGCTGTCACTGAGCTCAGGGCACCTCGGGAACACACTGGAGAAAGGGGCTGGAGGAGGCGGTCTATGTGGCATGGAGGGAAAGTGGCTTTGGACAGCCCTTAACCCACCAGTGTGACCGGGCCACCTGCCCAAACCAAAGTGTGCAGGGACTGGGGGCCTGAGGAAGGACTCTAAGCCAGCCTGTGGCCCAGCAGCTCTGCGTTAGAATAGCTGGTATTTCATGTGAGAAGCATTTAGTTCTTTACTCCTGTCCCCATTAGTATTTTCCCATTTTCTTGGGGGCATGTCCTCTTATTCAGTCAACTGCTCTTCCTTTATTCTACGAAAAGGTAGAAGAAGATTTTGCTAATGAAATTATTATAGAGTGTTCAGGAAATGGAAAACAATGGGAAACTAGGAAGTACATCCTTTGATGACATCATGTGATTTAGAACATCTAGTTCTACGTTAGCTCATCAGTACACGTTATACTAACATACATGTACCGCTCAGATCCTCAGTGGACTTGAAAGGACAGCTGTCCATTGAAGTTGTGTGTTAATTCTCACATCCCCATTCTGATGTCCTCCACGTGCCTACATCTGTCTAGTGACAGGATACTGACCATGCTGCAGCAAAATGACTGCTATTGAGGGGGTAATCTGGATAAAGATGGTCAAGAGGTACAAACTTCCAGCTATAAAATAAATAAGTCATGAGGATATGTTGTACAGTTAAGATAGTAGATCTTAAAAGTTCTCATCACAGGAATATAAATTTTGTAACTACACGTGGTATAGATATTAACCAGATGTACTGTAGTGGTCGTTTCACAATATATACAAATATCAAATCATTATGGAGAGAGGTCCAAGGTGGTGGTCATGTAACAGGATGCTGAACTCACCACCTCTCATGAGCCAGACTGAGAGAGAGAGAGAGAGAAAGAGAGAAAGAGAGAGACAGAGAGAGAGAGAGAGAGAGAGAGAGAAATTACTCCTGTAAGACAACTGAGAGCTGAATGAATGGCTCTGAACAACAAACAAGAGGAAGGGACTGAACTGAGAAGGCTGGGAAATGCAGAAGCAACCTCACCCCCCGCCCCAACCACCCACCTGGAGCTTTGGGCACTCTCCGGGCCAAGGGAGCTGATGTGCACCATGCTTTCTGTCCCCCTCTGCTTTGGTAAGGCAGGCGGGGCTTTATTTGGGTGCTGTGGCCTAACTGCAGAACCAGCTGGGTGCATTCCCAGACACCCTGCCTCCCTGGCAGGAGCTGCTCCAGCCCAGTGGCCATGCCCCAGCGCTGTGAAGGCCTGCTCAGCTCCACCTGGCTTCCCAAAGCTGCTTGGCACCCAAAGCCCGTGTACAGAGGTCACTTCTTCACAAACCACCTTTGATTCAACAAACAAAGGAGAGACCATATAGAGAAGGCTGGGGAGCCCTGGGAGCTCCCCAGGCTCTGAGGAATTCTCTGAGGCACAAGAGGAAAACAATGATTTATATACAAAGAAACTCCATAAAGCTACCAGCTGATTTCCCTGCACCAATTTTACAGAGAGAAGGGAGTGCAGGGCATCCTTAAAATGCCACAAGAAAGGAACCTACAACCTAGAATAACTTACCCACAAGGTTATTATTTAGATTGAAGGAGAGACAGAGTTTCCCAGACAAGCAAAAACTAAAGGAGTTCATCTCTATTAAAACAGCTTTACAAAAATTGTTAAAGAGTGTTTTATAAGCATAAAAGGAAAGGCCATAATCAGAAATGAAGAAGGAAAATATGTCACAGGTAAAGCCAAATATTTAATAAACTGGAAGCCCATTGCACGAAGATTCATGCAATAGACCTTCCTTCACCTGGCTGCCGGCACCAGTTTTCTGGCGGCACCAGTTTTCCTCTGGCACCTGGGACCCAGGCCCTGGCTCTGGCCACCCGCCAATTGGAGCGCCTCCTGCTGGCCCGATCGGCCACCCCGAGTCCCACCACCCGTGCCTTCTGCCAGCCCCATTGGTCCTCCCTCAGCAGCGGCCAATGGGGCTGGTGGGAGGAGTGGGGGACAGGGACTCACGAGTCCCCGACCCCCGCTCCTCCCGCCAGCCCAATCAGCCACCCTGAGCCCGCCCCCCGCGCCTCCCGCCAGCCCAATCATGGGCATAGTGGAGTGATGGTTAATTTGCATATTACCCCTTTATTATGTAGGATACAGTTGATCAGACATTTAAAAAGCTAGCATGAAGGTCAAAAGAAAAAAGTATGAAATTCAACTCATAACACAAAAAGATCTAAAACGTAACATCAATAACAAAGTATGGAAGGGGGAGTAAAAATGTAGACCTTGTAGGATATATTTGAACTTAAATACCTATCAGGTAAAATTAGACTGCTATACATGATATACATAAATTTCATGGTAACCACAAACCAAAACCCCATAAAACATATGAACAGAATAAAGAGGCTTAAAATGTCCTAAAAAACATCTATGAAGTTAACCTAGTCAGAAAAACAAACAAACAAAAAAAAAGCCAAACCAAAAACTGTAAAGAAAAGCAGCAAACCACAGGGAAGAGATCCAGAAAAAAAGAAAGGAACAGAGAACTATTAAAGCAACCAAAAAACAACAAAATGATAATAAGTGCATACTTATCAATAATTATTTTAGATGTAAATAGATAAAATGCTCCAATAAAAATATATACAGTGAATGGATTTAAAAACATGACCTATTTATATGCTGCTTACAAGAGACTCACTTCAAAAAAAAAAATCAAGACACATACAGATCGAAAGTGAAAGGCTGAAAAGAAAATCCATGCAAATAGAAATGAAATGAAAGCTGGGGTATCAGTATTCATATAACACTAAACAGACTTTAAAACAAAAAAAAGTAAGAAAAGACAAAGAACACTTCATAATTATAAAGGGATCAATCCAAGAATAAGATATAATAATTGCAAATATCTACACACCCAACATAGGAGCATCTAAATATATAAAGCAATTACTAATATACATAGAGGAAGAATTCTGCAGGAATACAATAATAGTAGGGGATTTTAGTAACTCACTCACATCAATAGAGCTCAGCCAGATAGAAAATTAATAAGAAAATAATGACCTTAAAGGTCACAGTAGGCTAGGTTAACTTAATAGATTTTTTTAGGACATGTTATGCCCAACCTGAACAATACACAATTTTTTCAAGTGCAGATGAAACATTCTCCAGGATAGATAACAAATTTGGTCACAAAACAAGCCTCAGTAGAAGAGTCATATGGCAGCAGAGTAGGTGGAAGTTACACTCACCTCCTCTCAGGACCATATCAAAATTACAACTAAATTATAAATCAATCAACATAAATAACCATCTGAAGACTAGCTACATAGAAATCTTAAAACTCACTATATAGAGACGAAGCACCTCATGACTAGTAGGAGGACCAGAAATGCAAAAAAGGTTGGGCCTTTACCCAAGGTCAGTGGTTGAGAATCCGGAAAGATAGCTCAGCAGCAGGGGTCTCCCCAGAGGAGCGATGGGGTCTGAATCCTATATTGGGACCCCCAGCCCAGAGCACCAGGGCAGGGAAGAGGAGCCCATATAATATCTGGCTGTGGAAATCACTAGGGATTCCATCCCCGTAGTTGAGATAAGAGACAGCTGGAAACACAGACATCCTCTTAAAGGGCCAGCACAAACCATCTTGTGCCCAGGTATTCACCTTGGGCTCTGGAGGAAACTGGAGTGATACAGGGAGAGATTGGGTTGTGTGGCCTCAGGGTGGGGGCTGGAAGGACAGCCACCAATGCTCCTATGCTGAGTCTCTCCCACATTGCCCACAAACATCATCTTTCCTGGGTCGAGCACTGCCCTCCACATGCCATTAGCCTGGGGAGATGCACTAACCTAACCTTGCTGACTCCTTAAGACCCCACCCTGCAAAGCCCACACTTGATGGAAGAATCTGCTGATGGCAGCAAGCCTGGGCCTGCCTTACAGTCTTTCTTGAAAAACTCTTGTCAGGCGCCACCATTTTTGTGCAAAGCCCTCGCTCCAATATTACTAGGAAAATGTTTTAGCCTGATGAATACTACTGGTCACACCCTGACATCTCCCTGAGACCCTGCTCCACCACAAATGTCTGCAGACCTCAGTTGGGTGGCAGCTGACCCTGGTGTACCATGATACTTTTGCCGAATGGTCTCAGACCCAGCACTAACACTGAATTTAAATCAGTATTAACCCAGTGAACACTATCTCCCCTACCTGGTAACTCACTGAGCACCTGCCTCACCCAACTGGTGTACAGCCAGACCTTTCAGTGTCTGAGCCTAATGGACAACCAGCAGGCACACACATCTCAGGGTGCCCTGGGCCTTTTACTGAGCTGCCCCTGGGCTCAATGAGAAGTTGTTATACACCTTTGACCCTCCAGTGCACATCTAGGCCCAGCACAGGAAGTGTCTGACATTGACCTATACCAGAGTCCCACCCAAGAGGCCCCCAAACCAACACATCTGATGGGGGACTTCAGACCACATTCCAGAGCATGACAGTTAGCTCCACAAGCAGCCCATCCAAGGGGAGATCTCATCAGACACCACACCCTGCTGAGGCCAATTGTGCTTCATGTGGTCAACACCAGCATAGCAGCTTGTACACTGTGGTCAGGGTCAATACTCACAGACAGCTAGGCTCAGGGTTAACCTCACACATAGAGGGGCCAACAATAATCAAGACTACAACAGGGCTACATTAACCACACAAGGGACATTTCTGGAGCACCTTCCTCATGTGATAAGGGAGACTGTGCTACTTAGCCCCACTGGAAACCTACAACATAATGCCACTGTACCAAGACTGAGACACAGCAGACCTACCTAATACACAGAAACAAACACAGAGAGACAGCCAAAACGGGAAGACAAAAAGCATGCCCCCAAATAAAAGAACAGGAAAAAAAAAAACACAAAAAAGAACTAAATAAAATGGAGGCAAGCATTCCAACAGTTATAGAGTTGAAAACTATGGTTATAAGAATGCTCAAGGAACCTAGAGGAAGAATGGATAAACAGTGAGAGCTTAAATAAAAAGATAGTAGGCATAAAAAGAGGACAAAGAAATCATAAAATAGAGTCATAAATGAAGAATACAATATCTGAAATGAAGAACATACTAGAAGGAATCAATAGTAAGTTAAATGAAGCCGAGGTTTGAATCAGTGATTTTAAAGACAAGGCAACAGAAAACAACCAATTAGACTGGCAAAAAAATTTTTTCTAAGTGAGGAGTATAGGGACCTCTGGGACAGATGAGGTATAAAAACATCTGCATCATAGGGGTACTAAAGAGGAGATGAGAGAAAGCAACGGATTAAGAACCTATTTGAAGAAATAATGACAGAACACTTCCCTAATTTGATGAAGGAAAAAGACACACAAGTCCAGGAAGCACAGAGAGTCCCAAGCAAGATGAATCCAAAGAGGCCTATACTAAAACACATCATAATTAAAATGCCAAAAGTTAAAAGCGGAAAGAAAAAGACAGTTACCTACAAGGGAGCTCCCATAAGACTGTCAATTGATTTCTCAACAGAAACATTTCAGATCAAAAGGGATTGGCATGAAATATTCAAAGTGAGTAAAAGCAAGAACCTACAACCAAAACAGTTCTACTTAGGAAGGCTAATCTTTTAAAATTGAAGAAGAAATATAGAGTGCCCCAGTCAAGAAAAAGCTAAAGAAGTTCATTAAAGCAAACCAGGATTACAAGAAATATTAGGACTTCTTTTTAAGATGAAAGAAAAAAAAGGAACATAGGTATAAAAAATAAAGTGGAAATAAATATGTACCTATCAGTAATCACTTTAAATGTAAATATTTGGCTTAAATGATCCAATTAAAAGACATATAGTAGCTGAATAGATAAGAAAACAAGACTCACACATATGCTATCTACAACAGACCCACCTCAGAATGAAAGACACACACAGACTGAAAGTAAAGGAATGAAAAAAGAGATTTCATGCAAATGTAAAGAAAAAAAAGCTGGGGTAGCAATACTTATATCATATAAAATAGTCTTTAAATCAAGTCTGTAGTAATAAAAGGGTAATATGCTAATTAGACTGGACGTCCTTCCAGATAAGCCGGGGCTGGAGCGAAGCCACCCAGGTCCCGGGTGCCTGCTGGCAGCTGGAGTGAACCCCAGGTCTCGGGTGCCAGAGGGAAGCCGGTGCCGGCAGCCAGGGGAAGGAAGGCCTACTCTTGCATAAATTTTCATGCATCGGGCTTCGAGTGCTATAATAAAAGATAAAAAAGGACATTATGTAATTATAAAGAGATCAATCCAACCAGAGGATATAACCTTTGTAAACACTTATGCACCCAACAACAATAGCACCCAAATATATGAAGCAAATCTTGATGGATATAAAGGGAGAGATCAACAACAAGACAATCAGAGTAGGGAAATTTAACACACCATTGACATTAGTGGAGAGATCTTCCAGGCAGAAAATCAACAAAGAAACAGAGGCCTAAAGTGACATAGTAGAACAGATAGTCTTGTTTTTTACAGAACATTCCACATCAAAGAAGCAGAATACACATTTTCAGGTGCACATGGAACATTTTCTAGGATAGACAACATGTTAGGACACAAAACAAGTCTCAAAATTTTTTCAAAAATTTAAATCACATCAAACATATTCTCTGGCCATAATGGAATGAAACAAGAAGTTATTTACAAGAAAAAGAAAGAAAACCACACAAACTCATGAAGGTTAAATATGTTTACTAAGCAATGAATGGGTTAACATTGAGATCCAGGAAGAAATCAAAAGGTTTGATACAAATGAAAATAAAAACACAACAACCTAAAGAAATTATAAAAAGAACAACAACGTCCAAATTGAGTAGAAAGAAGGAAGTAACAAAAATCAGAGTGGAAATAAACAAAATAAAATCTGAAAAAATACAAAAATTCAATGAAGACATAAACAAGATTGATAAACCTTTGTCTAGACCAGTGATGGGCAACCTTTTGAGCTTGGTGTGTCAAACTTTGCCAAAAAACTGAGCATAACTCGGGTAGTGTGTCACTTTGAGGAAAAAACATTATTTAGCAAATGTTTCATCCTCAGGAGCAGCAAATGTTTCATCCTTGGCATGTGGCTGCCTCAGCGGCCGCGTGTCATCAGAAATGGCTACGCGTGTCAGTGCTGACTCGTGTGTCATATGTTCGCCATCACTGGTCTAGACTCATAAAGAAAGAAAGAGAGAGGACCCAAGGGGGAAAAAATCAGAAATAAAAGAGAAGTAACAACTAAGATCATAGAAATACAAAAGATGGTAAGAAAATATTATAAATAAATATATGCCAACAAATTGGACAGTCAAGAAAATAATTGTCTGGTGGTTGCCAGAAGAAAGAGAAGTTGAGAGACTGGGTAAAAAAGGTGAGGGGTTTGTACAGATTGGTGGCTACAAAAATTGGATGTAAAGTATAGCATAGGAAATATAGTCAACTAGGGGCCCAGTGCATGAATTTGTGCACCTTGAAAGGAATTGTGGGCCACGAGATTGTGGTGGGCACAGAGGTGGGTCTTGGCCCATCCTCCATGCCTCCACCCAGCCCCTCCCGCCATGTCCCCTGGGCCCCTGTTTATTGGCAGCTCTGCTCCCACCACTGATGCTCCCATGTGCTGATGGAACCGGTCCCAATTGCACCTGCTGATGGCGCAGAGTGATTGGGGCCAGTGCCAGCAGGGGGTGTGAGTGGGGCAGGTTTTGTCAGTGGGTGCAAGTGGCAGCTGCTGCCCCAATTGCCCCTCAGGAGCATGGGTAGGTAGAAAAGCCCTCAGGAGTGATCAGAGCCAATAGCCGCCGCTCACACTCGCTGATGACACTGAGCAATCAGGACCAGTGCTGGGCACCAGCAGTGGGTGTGAGTGGCGGCTCCAGAGCTGGCAGTGGGTGCGAACATTGCGGGTGCCAGCAGCAGGTGCAAGTGTCCCATAGGGACAAAAAATTTTCAGTAACCAGCAGAGGCTCGCCCCGATGACAGCGACTGGAGCCCTACCTTGGTCTGGCACCCCGCTCACCTGCTCCACCATCTCGCCATGGCCAATGCCCACCATGTTCCACGTTTTGCTGACTGCTGCCAACGTCCACCATGTTCTGCATTGCACCCTTCCCCCTCCCCCCCCAGTGGTCAGTGCATGTCATAGCAACCAGTTGTTCAGTTGTTCAGTTGTTGGGTTGTTACACCGTTTGGTCTTTTTGCATATTAGGGTTTTATACATATAGATAATACATTAATGACTGCATATAGTGCCAGCCAAGTACTGGAAATATCAAGGGGATTACTTTGTAAAGTATATGATTATCTAAGTGTGAATGAAAGGAGCCACATGCTAACCTGACAAGCTCAGGGGAGGCCTGCGTGGCAGTCTTGCAAACTCAGAGACCTGAAATAACCACAAAGGATGGCTTGAAAATTAAATATTTAACTACAAACAGGTTATAGTGGGTAGTCATGTCCTAGTCTGATATCTTCCCTGACAAAGATCAACTTAGATCTTCTTTCCTGAGCCCATTTGCCTTTTTTGCCTCTAAGATAACATATCTGTGAGATGTCTGGGTAACTTGTAACTTCCTTCTTTCGCTGGAGCCCCTGGGGCACAACCAAATGTGGTGGGCGCCAGGACAGATACTTCAAATTCCTTCATTATCATGTTAATTGTTCCTGTACCCACCTAAGTATGTGTCCATCATTTTGCTTTTTATCCAATCCCAGGGGTTTCCCACCGGTTGACTTTATCCCACCTCCTTAATCCATCACCAATGAGTTTCATGTAGCCGACCTATGTCCCTCCTTTGATGGCAATGTATAAATACAGATGTAACCCACCATTTCTTCGGAGCATTATCTCAATTCATTGAGGTTCTGCTTCCCGGCATATGTCCACATTTTGGCTCAAATAAACTCACTAAAATTCTTTACAGGTTTCAATGTTTTTTTTTTTTTTCGTTAACATAAGTAATATGTGATACACCTGAAACTAATATAAAATATTATTGAATGTAAACTGTAATTGAAAAAAATTTTAATTAAAAAATTGATAATTTTCTAAAATCTGTAATCTTCCAAAAGGGAATTAAAAAGAAACAGAAGCCTGGTCAGTGTTGCTCAGTGGTTGAGAATTGATCTATGAACCAGAAAGTCACAGTTCAATTCCCTGTCAGGGCACATGCCCAGGTTGATGGCTCAATCCCCAGTGAGGGGCATGCACAAGGCAGCCAATCAATGATTCTCTCTCATCATTATTGTTTCTATCTCTCTCTTTCTCTTCCTTCCTCTATGAAATCAATAAAAAATATATTTTTTAATGGGACCTTATAAGACAAAAAAGAAACAGAAAATCTGAAAAGACCAATTAAAACTAATGGACTCAAAGCAAAAATTTAAAAAAATTACAGCAAACAAAAGTGCTGAACTGAATGGCTTCACAGACCAATTTTGCCTAACATTAAAAACAAACAAACAAACAAAAAACTGAACACCTATCCTAAAACTACTCAAAAAGATTCAAGCAGAGGGAAGAATCCCAAGCTCAATTTACAAAGCCAGCACTATCCTAATTCTAAAACCAGATAAAGGCCCCACAAAGAAAGAAAATTATAGGCCAATATCCATGACAAACATATGCCGGAAGCCAATTCCAGCATGTCATAATTGTAAGAGCTTCATTGAAAGGTTGGTGGAATGTGGAGACTCAACAAGGGCTGAGTCACATATTAATCACCTGTTGGGAATAGCTAAAGGCATTTTCCCAAACCTGAAAGGGATGCATTAAATGATTGCTTTCTGCCAGACAGCTCAGGGCATCTTAATCTACATGTTATTGCCTCCTCCTGGCTAAACACCTAAACAGCTGGAGGTAATTCCCCAATCTGACAATGGATTCTGTACCTAACCCTACCCTTTGATGTGTATATCTCCACCTCGCCTTAGGACAAATTGTGTTAATAAAAAGCAAGGGGTCCTGAGTTGAGGAGAACTTGGTTTCTTTAGCCAAGCTCCTCTGCAACCCCCCTCCCAAATGCCTTTCAAAATTATGTTTCATCTCTGGACTCTTTATTAATTTACGCACAGCCCCTTCTCCAGATTGCTGAACCCTTCTAGATGCCGAATCAAGACCACCAGTGTTAAACATAGATGCAAATATCCCCATAAACTCTTAGCAAAACAAATTCAGTAATACATTAAAAAGATCATACACCATGATCAAGGGAGATTTATTTCTGGCATTCAATGTTGATATAATATCCACAAATCAAATAACATGATACACCACATAAACAAAATAAAGGATAAAAATAATATGATTATATCAATAGGTGTAGAAAATAACGTTTGACAAATTCAGCACTGTTTTATGATACATAGACGCTAAAATCTTCAACAAAATTTTAGCAAAGCAGATCAAGCAATACATTAAAAAGATCACACACCATGACCAAATGGGATTTATTCTGGGAATGCAAGGCTGGTACAATATTCACACATCAATAAATGTGATACAGCACATAAAGAGATTGCAAGACAAAAATCACATGATCATATCAATTGATGCAGAAAAAGCATCGACAACATCCTATACTCCTTTTTGATAAAAACACTCAGCAAAGTGGGAATAGAGGGGTCATACCTCAACATAATAAAGACCTTATATGACAAACATATAGCCAACATCATACTCAATGGACAAAAACTAAAATCATTTCCCCTAAGAACAGGAACAAAACAGGATGCCTGTTTTTACCACTCATGTTCATCATAGTACTGGAAGTCCTAGCCATAGCAATCAGACAAGAAGAAGAAATAAAAGGCATCCAATTTGGAAAGGAGGAAGTAAAACACTGATTATTCACAGATGACATGATATTGTACATAGAAAACTCTAAAGACTCTACCAAAAAACTACTCGATTTAATAAATTAATTCAGAAACATAGCAGGATACAAAATTAACATGCAGAAATCAATAGCATTTCTTTACAGCAATAATGAACTCACAGAAAGTGAAACTTCAAAAAACAACCCCATTTACTATTGCTACAAAAAATTAAGATACTTAGAAATAAACTTAACCAAGTAAGCAAAAGACCTGTACTCAGAAAACTATAGGACATTGAAAAAAAAGATAGAGGAAGATATAAACAAAGAATCAGCATCATTAAAATGTCCATACTACCCAAAGCAATCTACAGATTCAATACAATCCCTACTAAAATACCAATGACATATTTCACAGATCTAGAACAAACATTGCAAAAACTTATATGGAATCATAAAAGACCCCGAATAACTGCAGCAATCTTGAGAAAGAAGAACAAAGCAAGAGGGATCACAATATTGCATATCAAACTATACTATAAAGCCATTATAACCAAAACAGCCTGGTACTGGCACAAGAGAAGACATATAGATCAATGGAACAGAACAGGGAACCCAGAAACCAACCTAAGCCATTGTACTTGACAATGAAGACAAGAGCATACAATGGAGCAGAGACAGTCTCTTCAATAAATGGTGTGGGAAAATTGGACAGGTACATGCAAAATAATTAAACTAGACCACCAATTTACACCATACACAAGAATAAACTCAAAATGGATAAAAGACTTAAATGTAAGATGTGAAACCAAAGAAGTCCTAGAAGAAGCCATAGACACCAAAATGACAGACATCTCTCATAGCAATATGTTTACCAATACATCTCCTAGGATAATGGAAACCAAGGCGAAAAGAAACAATGGGACTACATTAAAATAAAAACCTTCTGCACTGAAAAAGAAACCATCAACAAAATAACAAGAGAGACCAAAATGTGGGAGAACGTATTTGCCAATGATACATCTGATAAGGGGTTATCTCCAAAATATACAGGGAACTCATTCAACTTAACAAAAGGAAGACAAACAATTCAATTAAAAAATGGGCAAAGGACCTAAATAGACACTTCTCCAAAATAGTTATATAGATGACATATGAAAAAAAAATGATTAAAGTCACTAATCATCCAAGAGATGCAAATCAAAACGACAATGAGGTATCACTTTACACCTGTCAGAATGGCTATTACCAACAAATCAACCAATGACAAGTGCTGACAAGGCTGTGGAGAAAAGGGAACCCTAGTACACCGCTCGTGGGAAAGCAGACTGGTGCAGCCTCTGTGGAGAACAGTATGGAGTTTCCTCAAAAAAATTAAATACGGAACTGCTATATGACCCAGTGATCCCACTTCTAAGAAACCTGAAACACTCATCAGAAAGGATATATGCACCCCTATGTTCATAGCAGCACAATTTATAATAGCTAAGATTTGGAAACTGCCTAAGTGCCCATCAGCAGATGAGTGGTTAAAAAAAACACAACTGTGGCACATTTGCACAATGAAATACTACATGGCAATAAAAAAAGAAAGAACTCTTGCCATTTGCAACAGCATGGATGGACCTGGAGAGCATTATGCTAAGTGAAATAAGCCAGTCAGAGAAAGATAAGAATCAGATGATCTCACTCATATGTGGAATCTAATGAACAAAATAAATTGATCAACAAATAGATCCAGAGACACAGAAGCATAGAACAAACTGCGGAATCTCAGAGGGAAGGTGGGGGAGGATGGGTAGGAAGAGATCAGTCAATGGGCTTGTATGCATATATGCATACCCTGTGGCCACAGCCAATGGAGTGGTGAGGACCTGGAGGTGGGATGGGAGCAGGCTAGAAGAGGTTAATGGGGGAAAAACAGGGACCTATGTAAGACTTTCAACAATACCATTTTTACATAGCAAAGGAAACATCAACAAAACAAAATGATAGTCTACAAAATGAGAATAGTCACCAATAATACATTTGATAAGGAGTTAATATCCAAAATTTATTTTAAAAACTCATTAAACTCAACACCAAAAAATACAATACAATTTTTAAAAATAAGCCATGCCCTGACTGGTGTTGCTCAGTGCTTAGAGCATCAGCCCATGCACTGCGGGGTCTGGGATTCAATTCCTGGTCAAGGGCACGTACCTGGGTTGCAGTTTTGATCCCTGGCCGCAGTTGGGGCATATGCGAGAGGCAACCAACCAATGTGTCTCTTTCACATCTCTCTCTCTCTCTCTCTCTCTCTCTCTCTCTGTCTCTCTCTCTCTCTCTCTTTCTCTCTCTCTCTTTTTCTCTCTCTCATCCTCCTTCCCTCCCTTCTACTCTCTCTAAACACTTAAAATAATACTCAGGTGAGGATTAACAAGTAATAATAATAATAATAATAATAATAATAAAATGATAGTCTAAGAACCTGAATAGACATTTCTCCAAAGAAGACACACAGATTGCCAATAGACATATGAAAAGATGCTCAATGCCACTAATCATCAGATAAAAGCAAATTAAAACCACAATGAGATCACATCACACCTGTCAGAATTTCTGTCACTAATAAATCAACTAGCAACCAGTGTTGGCAAGCTTGTAGAGAAAAGCGAACCCGCTTGCACTGTTGTTGGAATTGCAAATTGGTGCCACCACTATGGAAAACAGTGTGATGGCTCCTCAAAAAATTAAAAATGGAACTGCCTATGACCCAGTGATTCCACTTCTGGGTATATATCTGAAGAAACCCCAAACTCTAATTTGAAAGAATATATGTGCCCCATGTTCACTGCAGCATTATTTAAAGTAGCCAAACTATGGAAGCAACCCAAACGTCCATCAGTAGATGGGTGGATAAAAACAGTGGACTATTACTTGATCTTAAAAAAATGAAATATTTTGGACCTAGAGTGTATTATGCTCAGTAAAATACTAGTAAGTCAGAGAAAGACAAATACCATAGGATTTCACTTATATGTGTAATCTAAATAAATAAATAAATAAATAAGGAACAATCAAAATTGAAACAGACTTAGAGACTGGACTGGTGATTGCCAGATAGGAGGGGGGCTGGGGATCTGGACAAAAGAGATGAAAGGATTAAGAAGCACAATTGGTAGTTACAGAATAGTCATGTAAGGTGCAGCATAGAGTGTATAGTTAATATTGTGATAACTATGTATGATGCCAGGTGCATACTGGAAATATCAGGGGAACACTTAGTAAAGCATATGGTTGTTTAATCGCTATGCTGTATACCTGAAGCCAATACAAAATAATACTAAAAGAAAACCATAATTTAAAAATTTTTAAATAAATTAAAGCAAAAAACCCCACAAACATGATATTAAACAATGAATGGTTAACAATGAGATCAAGGAAGAAAGCCAAAGATGCTGAGACAAATGAAAGTGAACACATAACCCAGCGACAGAGACTAGGGCCAGAGGTGCAGTCTGGGGCTCACACTGTAGCATTTGGGGGGAAAGGGGAGTCAGGCTGCAGCCCTCAAACAGCAGCCACAGGATGGGAGGGTCAGAAGCCACATTCTGGCCTTTGCAGCCTGCACCCATTTAGGCTAACCCCAGTGACAGGGTGGACACAGTACAACAGTGTGGCAGCTACAAAGGAATGGCCACCATTATTAGCTACAAGGCAAAGCCACAGGTTTGTGAGCTCTCCCCTCCTCACCTCCCCCACCCTGCACCCCCATTGCAGAGGCACAAGCTTGTAGAGACAGCAGAGATGCCTAAAATAGCAGAGTGGGGCTAGCAACCTCTGCCAATAAGAAGGCAACACCAGAAACTCACTAGCCTGAAGCCCCATTACCTGCCACATTCCACCTGGTGGTACCCTGAGAAGGAGGTGACTTGAACACAGAGGCAAAGCCCACCACCTCAGGGAATTCAGGGCATTTTCCAGGGCCAAGGTGACATCATGATACAGAGATCCCAGTAGTTCAGGGAAAAGAAAACAAGAACTTGCCCTATAGCACTATCCTATATAATAAAACCCTAATATGCAAATCAACTGAAAGGCAGAACGACTAGTTGCTATGATGCGCACTGACCACCAGGGGGCAGACGCTCAACACAGGAGCTTCCCCCAGTCAGGAGGCGACTGGCAGCAGCAATTGGGGGGGGGGGGGCAGCCAGCAGGCAGCACCAGGCCATCAGCCAAGGTGGTTGCCAGCGGGGGTTGGGGGGCGCCCAATCACCCCACCCTCCAGTCACCCCACAGATGGCCCTGATAACCGGCCAGGTCTAGGGACCCTACCCTATATATTGGGAACAGTCTCTTAGATTTAAAAATTAAAACCTAACACTGAAAAAACAGGATGATGCAGCAATGACATGCATGGTCTCTAGCTTGCATATTTTGTGGTCAGCCCTGATTCTGACACTTATAACTGTGTGACAAAGCCAATTACTTACCTTCTCTCTGCTTCAGTTTTTCCACCCATAAGATGGGGAAAATGGTACTACTGCCTCAGAAGGATCATGTTATGTACTACTTTTTATAATCAGGGTGAAAAAGTGTAGCTGCCCATACAACAGCAAGATGCCTTTCACCTGTATGAAAAGTATGGTCACTGGTGCATGCAGCATTCCGGATTGCAAGAGGGATGTCCATCTGCCAGTTTAGGCCCAACATCACCCCAGGGGTCCCAGAATGTGAGAGGATGCAGGCCAGGCTGAGGGACCCCCCCCCACACACCCCACCCACGATGCACGAATTTTGTGCACTGGGCCTCTAGTCTATTAGAAAACAAAATAAAGCTCTACTCATCCACCTGCTGAATGGTTAAGAACAAAACAGTACCTAATAGGGAAAAGTTTACTACTTTACATGCCCAGGCAATGAAACCATCCATCAAGTACCATAAATAACCAAGGTAACGTGGCTCAGAAGGAATAAGAAAAAGTCTCCGGACACCAAATTCAAGTCATAGAAGATTGTGAATTTTTTAAAGTAGGAATTTATGACTTTTATTTCATATTTTAAAATAATTCATTGTTGAAAGTATTACATATGCCAGCCATTTCCCCCCATTGACCCTCTCCAGCCCACCCCCACCCTCTGCCCCAGGCCCTCACCACCCATTGTCTGTGACCATGGATTATGTATATATACATACAAAGTCCTTGGTTGATATTCTCCTTCCTATCCATCCTTCCCCTCCTTCCCTCCAAGATTCCACACACTGTTCCATGCTTCCATATCTCTAGATCCACTCCGTTCATCAGTTTATTTTGTTACTTAGATTCAATACATGAGTGAGATCATGTGATACTTGTCTTTCTCTGGCTGACTTATTTTGCTTAGCATGATACTCTCCAGGTCTCTCCATGCTGTCTCAAAGGGTAAGAGATTCTTCTTTTTTTATTGCTGCATACTATTCCATGGTATAAATGTACCATGGCTTTTTTATCCACTCATTTACTGATGGGCACTTGAGCTGTTTCCAGATCTTAGCTATTATAAATTGTGCTGCTATGAACATAGGGGTGTATACATTCTTTCTGAGTGGTGTTTAAGGTTTAGTAGGATATATTCCTAGAAGTGGGATTACTGGGTCAAATGGCAGTTCCATATTTAATTTTTTGAGAAAACTCCATACTGTTTTCCATAATGGCTGCACCAGTCTGCATTTCCATCAGCAATATACTAGAGTTACCTTTTCTCCACATCCTTGCCAGCACTTGTCATTTCTTGATTTGTTGATGGTAGCCATTCTGACAGGTATGAGGTGATACCTCATTGTCATTCATTGTCATTTTAATTTGCATCTCTCTGATGATCAGTGACTTTCAGCATCTCTATATATATAAAAGCCTAAGTGACCGTTCAATAGGTAGCTATGATGTGCACTGCCCACCAGGGGCAGACGCTCAATGCACAGGCATGGAAACATGGAACAGAATGATGAATCTCAGAGGGTTGGAGGGGGGGAGAGGGAGGGAAGAGATTAACCAAAGATCTTATATGCATACTAGAGGCCCGGTGTACAAATTCATGCACTGGTGGGATCCCTCAGCCTGACCTGTGGGGATTGGGTTGAAACCGTGCACTGGGCCTCCAACATCCCCTGAGGGGTCCTGGATTGCGAGAGGGCACAGGCCAGGCCGAGGGACCCCACCAGTGCACGAATCCGTGCACTGACTGGGCTTCTAGTTTTTTCATATGTCTCTTGGCCATCTATATGTGCCCTTTGGAGAAGTGTTTATTTAGGTCTTTGCCCATTTTTTAATTGGATTGTTTGTCTTCCTTTTGTTACGTTGTATGAGTTCATTATATATTTTGGATATTAACCCTTTATCAGATGTGTCATTACCAAATATGTTCTCCCATACAGTGGGCTCCCTTTTCATTTTGTTGATGGTTTCTTTTGCTGTGCAGAAGCTTTTTATTTTGATACTAGAGGCCCGATGCATGAAATTTGTGCATGGGGGGGGGTAACCCTCAGCCCAGCCTGCACCCTCTCCAATCTGGAACCCCTCAAGGGATGTCCGACTGCCCTCCCCTGCAGGCCTGGTCACCCCCAACTTCCCTCCCCTGCTGGCCATCTTGTGGTAACCATCTTGTGTCCACATGGGGGCAGCCATCTTGTGTGTTGGAGTGATGGTTAATTTGCATATTACTCTTTTATAAGATAGGACTAGAGGCCCGGTGCACAAAATTAAGTCTTTTTGTGGGAGAGCTGATAGCTCCGCCCTCTCCAGCTGGTTTTGAGATCAGAAGCTGAGGATCCAGTGGCTTTTTAGAAATTATAGATTTTTTTTCCATTGAATTTAAAAATCTTACATTCTTGTTAAATTTATAAAATCAAAAAGGGTGAGATGCTGGAAACCAGTTCCAGCTGTCAGCAGGGCTGAATCATCTGAAAATGGCTGGGGACATTTCCCCAAACCTGAAAATGATGCATTAAATGATTGCTTGCTGCCAGACAGCTAAGGGCATTTTAATCTACATGTTATTGTCTCCTACTGGCCAAACACCTGAACAACAGTATTTGCCTTAGTTGACAAAACAGCACCATTAATGGTGGAAAGATTAACTGTGCATAAAGCCCATGTCAGCTTTGGAAGCCCATGGACCTGTAAGTGTGTGGGTGATACTTTTTGTTTAAGTCAGATTATAATGGGGAAGAATTTGATTAAAAGGAAAAAATTATAAAGAAATTGGAATATTAAAAGGTATTTTTTTAAAATCAGGCTGAAAAAAGAGTGCCGTGGTCATATTTAATGTGGTTTCTTGTTCAAATCATAAAATACCTAATTTGTTTTGAGGATCAAAAATCTATAATTTCTAAAAAGCCGCTGGATCCTCAGCTTCTGATCTCAAAACCAGCTGGAGAGGGCAGAGCTACCAGCTCTCCTGCAAAAAGACTACTTAATGCTTTGTTTTAAAATTACTGAAGGACATCTTGGGATAAACAAATTTTGGTGAAAATCAACTTAAGTGCTAGTCATTACTTTGGAAAGCAAAATAGGAACACATTTAAAATCTGTCTTTTTTTGTTAAGCATGCCTTTAATTGGGAAACGAAACTCGGCCAGGTCAGTTGTTGAATTTTCCCCCAAAGCAAGCAGGAGGTGGGGGAAGGGACAAACGTGGTGCTCCCCTATGAATGCCTACTCCCCGAGAAAGCTACTTTTAAAAATCTCATTCTCACCATGTTCATAATTTAAAAGTTTTACAAAATTTAGAAGTGTGTCTGGAATTTCTGTACCGTATTTTCTGGCATATAAGACGACTTTTTAACCCAGGAAAATCTTCTCAAAAGTTGGGGGTTGTCTTATACACCAGGTGTCGTCTTATAGGGCGGGTGCTGAAACTTCCGAGCGGGACTGGAGAATCTGCGGTCGCTGCATACGGTGGGGCGAGCTCAAAAACGGCCGCACTCCATTCATTTCAATGGAGCCCGACGGAGACCCCAAGTGTCTCTGGTCGGCTCCTTTTTGTGCCATATACGGTCATTGAAATGAATGGAGTGTGGCCAGGTGCTCGCAGCATACAGCAGGGATGCGGCCACGGCCGTTTTTTGAGCGCCCCCCCCCCCACCCACACACACAGTATGCGGCAACCCCACCGTATGTGGCGACCGTATGAAAGCAGCAAGGGCGGCGCTGTACAAGTACGGTAGAAGGAAATCCACTCACCAGGATTCGTGGAAAGAAGTGACTTAACGCGGTCCCGATGACAAGGTGAGGGGGTGCCTCACTGGGAAGGTGTAAGTGAAGGGCGGAGCAAGCTGCAGGTGTCCAGGACTCCTGGGGTATGAAAAAAAGAGATAGAGCAGTGCTGTGCCCAGAAAAACACACCTCTTTCACCCATCTGGCCTGCCCTTGTATCCTATTACCATACCTCCTTCTCTGCCTCTCAGATCTCACTCCTGAGGACTGCAGTGAAGCAGCGCAGGCGCGCATGTGCGAGATCTGAAAGGCAGAGAAGGAGGTACGGTAATAGGATACAAGGGCAGGCCAGATGGGTGAAAGAGGCGTGTTTGTGCTACCACTCTGATAGTCTTGGAGACAGGGTGGGCTGGGCAGGCAGGGAGAGCTGACCAATCCAAGCAGGCTTTGTATACAACAACCAGCCAATCACCGGTAAGGTACATCACTTGCTGTGATTGGCTGGTTGTTGTATACTGGGTACCACATACAGTACAGCACCAGTATCTGTACCTGTTCATACAGTATAGCACCAGTACATACAGTACAGTATACAAATGTCCAACAGTAAAAACCCCATCATGGCTCCACCAGCAAGAAGAAAGAAATATGAAGCCAGTTTCAAATTTAAAGTTGTAAACTTTGCCATGGAACATAATAACTGCGCTGCTGCAAGACAATATGGAGTAACAGAAAAGATGGTTCGGGACTGGAAAGCAAATGAAAAAGCATTAAAGCGTATGCCCAGGGGTAAGTGTGAGTGTGCGTTAAGAAGAGGCACCCCACATTGGCCAGAACTCCAAAAACACGTAGCAGACATGGTGAATGAGCATCGCCAAAACGGTTATGTAGTGACACGAAATAAAATACGTTTGTTTGCACTTCAGTGGCCAAATCTAACCTAGATCACAGCAACAGATTTAAGGCCACTGTATCCTGGTGTACTAGATTCATGGGAAGGCATAATATGGTACTGGGGCCAAAGACAAAAATTTCCCAAAAATTACCTGCAGATGTTGATAGCAAAGTACGGTAAATAGTTTCCATCGATACGTAATACAACAGCGCACTAAACATGGCTATGTGTTAAGTAGTATTGGAAATATGGATGAAACTCCAATGAATTTTAATATGGTTGGAAATAAAACTGTCCATCAAAAAGGTGAAAAAACAATTTTAATTAAAACAACAGGACATGAGAAGTCCAGTTTTACAGTGGTACTAGGATGCACAGCTGATGGCGCCAAACTGAGACCAATGATTATTTTTAAAAGAAATACAATGCCGAAACTCAAGTTCCCTGTTGGTTGTTTTGTACATGTGAATGAAAAAGGCTGGATGGATGAAGAAGGGGTAAAGCTATGGCTTGATAATGTATGGAGCAGGTGACCAGGTGGACTTATTCAAAAACGTAGTCTACTGGTGTGGGATATGTTCAGGCTCATTTAACTCCCAGCACCAAGCAAAGGCTTGCAAGACTAAACACAGATGCGGCAGTTATTCCTGCAGGATTGACATCGTTGGTACAACCACTGGATGTGTGCCTAAACAAGCCATTTAAAGATCGCATTCGATAACAGTGGAATGAATGGATGGTTAGCGGCAAAAAGTCATTCACAAAAGGAGGAAACATGCGTGCTCCACAGTTGGATGTTTTGTGCAAATTTGTCATAAAAGCCTGGAATGATATTGATGCAGAAACAGTAATCAAGTCTTTCAAGAAGTGTGGCATATCAAATTCATTAGATGGTATGGAGGACGACTACTTGTGGCAAGATGAAGAGGAAGCTGAAGCTGAGACCACACCATCTGATACGGAATTCGATCCATATGATGACTGCCTTACAAATGTATCACAAGATGTCATTGATGTAGTACTTATGATATCAGATGACAAACAGGAGGATTTTGAAGGCTTTTAAAGGGAAACTGTCACGCCAGCAAAACCTATAAAAATACCGTAGCTTGCAGTTATGATGGGCATTGCTAACTCGCCAGGGACTTGCCCAGCACTTGCTCTCTCTCTATTGTTTGTTATCTTCCTACTATCATCATCAGTTCCAGTTTGGTTGACAGCTTAGAAAACAAAAAGCATGGCAGCTCCCATGGGTTTATTGTCTTATCCTTCCTTTCAGCTTTAGAGTGAATTAGGAAAAGTTTAACCTTTTGCACTCGGATGTCGAGTGTGACTCAACACAGTTAGCATCAGTAGCAGGAATCAGAAAAAAGCAAGCGAGTGCAAAGGGTTAATCCATTTGCACTGTTTTATGTTTACATGTTTGATGACAAACAGCCTTATGTTTATAAGTGACAGTTTTCCTGCTAAGTACCTGCATGTCATAAGCATTTGAATTAAAATTACCATATTAAAATCAAATCTGATGTTTTTTTAATTTTTATTTGGTGTGCGTTGGAAGAGAGGTAGTCTTATATGGCGAGTATATCCCAAAAACTCTATATTTTAACTGGAAAAGTTGGGGGTCGTCTTATATGCCCGGTCTTCCTATATACCGGAAAATACGGTATTTGTGGGGAGAGAAAGCTAGCTTAAAACAAAATGTGCACAACTGTCCAATTTTGGACATTTAAAGGAAGTTTTGAGCTAAACTTAACTCTCTTTACGGATGGTGTAGAAAAAACAAGACTGTTTTTTCCTCAGAAAGATGGCAGAAAGGAACCAAAAAGAAAGATGCAGGCTACTTCTAGCAACAGGATTGGTATTTCCATAATAAAAAGTAGTTTATTTCAATAATAATGGAATGCGTTCAAAAGTTAACATTAAAGCTGCCAAGAAAATCAGTAAACTATCTCTGTTACAAAAATTTGACAAAGAAAATGCCTTAAAATAATTATAATTGACTCTAGAATCTAAAAATTGTTGAAACATAAATAAATAATATATTAATTATAAAAATCTAAGTAGCCCAGGTGAAGACTGGCTACGCCATTTGTTAATTAAGAAGGCTGGGTTTCCAGGGCAATCTCTAAGAAAAGAATGTGACAATTTTGCATTTGAATACCTACAAGTTTGCTTCTTGACTTCCCCAGCAGAAAAAATATGGTCATTTTAAAGTCAAGTGGCTTGGCCCTTGCCAGACCTGTTTTTCCAGACTCAAACATGGTTTTCCAGAGCCACTGGCAACTTAAAACTTCAAAGTTTACTAAATCAAATGATAAAAACTTATATCTAAGTATTTTGAAATGACAAAATGTTAAAATATTAATCTAAGTGTGCCTCATAAAAATCTAGAGGACAGAATTGAATCTGTTAATTAATTAATTATATCTTGTATTTTTGAAATTTATTCTTAAAAATATAAAGGTATTACTAATTGAGAAATGCTAAATATTTGACTTGCCAGCTCTAAAAGTTTAAGGTTAAAATTAAATTGGGACCCCTGGGTCTGGGAAAGGCTGGGTCCCGGGTCCAGGTGAGGCCGAGCCCCTGGGTCCGGGAGAGGCCACGTGCCCCTGGGTCCAGGTGTAGCTGGATCCTGGGTCCAGGTGAGGCCGTGCGCCCCTGGATTCGGGTGAGGCTGGGTCCTGGGTCCGGGTGAGGCCGTGTGCCCCTGGATCCGGGTGAGGCTGGGTCCTGGGTCCGGGTGAGGCCGTGCCCTTGGGTCCAGGAGAGGCCGTGTGCCCCTGGGTCTGGGTGAGGTCACGCGCCCCTGGGTTCGGGTGAGGCTGGGTCCCAGGTCCGGGTGAGGCCGTGCACCCATGTATCCGGGTGAGGCTGGGTCCCAGGTCCGGGTGAAGCTGGATCCCTGGTCCGGGTGAGGCCGTGCACCCCTGGGTCCGGGTGTAGCTGGATCCCTGGTCCAGGTGAAGCCGCGCCCCTGGGTCCGGGCGAGACCAAACCAGAGGGAGTTGGACCTGCATTACCACCATTTGTCCACCATCCAGAGCTGAAAAGTCAGTGCCAATATGTACACATAAGGAACTGGTGGACATTGAAATCGGGTCTCAAAAGAACTGTTGGTCCAGAAAGAAACTCACTACAGACTGATTCATTTGCCTGTCAGCATAACTATTATTGCTCGTCTCACATTTGGTTCTTATAAGTATATTTCTAGTAACACATGATCTCACTCATCTAGGGGAAATGATGAGCAACATAGACTGATGAACAAGAACAGACCCAGAAACAAGGAGGCATCGATCAGACTGTCGGGCCTCAGAGGGAGGGGAGGGGAGGGTGGCGGTAGGGGTGAGAGATCAACCAAAAGACTTGTGTGTATGCATACGAGCCTAACCAATGGTTGGGGACAACAGGGGGGTGGGAGCATCCATGGGGAGGGGTGGGGGATGGGAATGGGGGGATGAGGACAAATATGTGACACCTTAATCAATAAAGAAATTTTAAAAATTTAAAAAAAATTGGGAGAATTTATATAGTTGTAACTAAATGCCTAAAGTATAGAAATTTATTTTTGTGAAAATAATTTTTCTGTTTTCTCTGGAAAAATTAGGAATTCAAAATATATTGCTTATTGGTCTAATTAAATAAGAAGGATTAATTCTGTGATCTCAACAAAATTTTTAATATAAAAAACAGTTTAAATTTAATTGATATCTATTAAGATAATTATAAAAGGCATATAATCTTTAACCTTTTGCACTCGGATGTCGAGTGTGACTCGACACGGTTAGCATTAGAATAAAGGAATCGAGAAAAAAGCAAGCGAGTGCAAAGGGTTAAATCATATATATCCTACCTAATAAAAGAGTAATATGCTAATTGACCATACCTTCGCTATGCCCACAGCCAATCAGGGCACTATGCAAATTAACCCAGTAAAGATGGCGGCCCCCACGCGCTGCCTCGCCCCCCATTGCTGAGCCGCTAAGGGACTCAGGCTGTGCCTCCCACCGCTCTGATTGCTGAGCAGCTGATGGACCCAGGCCAGCGGTAGGCAGGGGGCCTCCTGCTGCTCCAATCGCTGAGCCGCTGAGCTGCTGATGGACCCGGGATGGCAGGAGGCACGGGACCTACCACCGCTCTGATCAATCGCTGAGCCGCTGATGGACCCGGGCCAGCGGGAGGCACCCAGATCGAGGTTGGCGGCGCCCCCCGGGTCCAAGCCCTGACCCTGAAAGAAGGCGGAAAGTGGTGGCCAGAGCCAAGGCCTGGGTCCCCGGTGCCAGCGGAAAACTGGTGCAGGCAGCCAGGTGAATGAAGGTCTATTGCACGAATCTTTGTGCAACAGGCTTCTAATATATATATATGATGATTTTTCCAAGCTAAATTTCAAGGCTTTAACTGAAGTATGGTAGCAACCATACTTAGGTAAAAACTGCTGTTTGAATTTTAACCCTGCTATTCTGGCTTCTGCACACACTTACTTGCTTAAACAATAGGATAGTTACCTCAGCTTCCAGACTGAGACCTGGAGACTCACAGAGGTAATTTTCCTGTGCCTGTGGACCAGGACTACAAGAGATTGATTCCCACTGACTCAGTAGCTCCAGGAGTAGAAACTGTAGATAACCTTTAGAGATTACTGACTCCGCTTGGGTCTGCTTCTGTAAAAACCTGCTTTCCCAAGATAGGGCCACATTCCAATGTCCAGCAAGATGTGGCTGGGAGCGGCCCTGCAGGCTGTTCCCAGCATTTAGAATTTAGATTTAGAACAAAGGAAAATTTTTGTGGTTTAGGCCTTTAAAAGGACTGCCTACACCTTGGACAGCGCAGACGTGAGTGTGGCCACCTGCGTGTGGTGCTCTCGCGGCCGTCCTGGCCAGCTCAATAAATCCTTGCCTGCTTTTTTTTAATCAATTAGCAGCCTCCGGTGGTCTTATTTCTGATTCCAGGGTTCAACCCCACAACATAACCCAGGGATAACTTTATAACTTTGGAGCATTTCACAGGCCCTGAAATGTTTTCAAAGAATTTATTCTCTCTTCTTAAAGGAAATATTTTGAATTTAGCCAATTTAATATACTTGAAATCACATGGAAAGCTTAATCAAATAAAAATTAATATATATATTTTTACTTATATACATATATCTTAAATGTTATAAAGTTTTGGCCTTCAAGGAAGGTCAAAACAAGTTATAAAATATTTATTAAATACAGCCAAATTTTTCAGCAACAGAAATTTAAAAGACAGAAAGCCCCTAGCCACTTGCATTATAATTAGACTGGAGGTGGGGCAGCATTTGTGCTTTGTGGTTTCTTATTTTCTTTTTTCTTTTTAAAATATATTTTATTGATTTTTCACAGAGAGGAAGGGAAGAAGGATAGAGAGCTAGAAACATCAATGAGAGAGAAACATCGACCAGCTGCCTCCTGCACGCCCCCTACCGGGGATGTGCCCGCAACCAATGTACATGCCCTCGACCGGAATTGAACCTGGGACCTTCCAGTCCACAGACCAACACTCTATCCACTGAGCCAAACCGGTTTTGGCGCATTTGTGCTTTGTGAATCAGACATATAAGTTTACTAAATTTATTTGCTTTACCTTTTTAATAAAGATGCCTACTTAAATTACTTAATAAATTAGCTTTTTAAAATATAATCAAGATCTCATATAAAGTTATATGAAAAACCAATATTTTTATAAGAAATTGAATCCTAGTAAAGTATAAGAAAATTACCAAGACTTCCCATATTCCCTCTGTATATGCAAATAAGCCAAAGGGAATACTCTTTAAAAATATAATTCTAAGCTTAATAAAAAGGAGAAATTTTAAAATTTTGAAATCTCTTCCACTAATATTTACAGGGTAAACTAAAGATTGTTGTTAAAATACTAAATCTGATCCTTACTAGTAGTCACCATGAACATAAGGGAAGTTATTTAATGTGAATACATGGCCTGGCAATATTGGCCAGCATAAAAAAAAAAAAAACCCAACCATGTTTGTTACATTTGTTGCTTGGTATAGAAAACAAAGACAAAGAATTTTTTAAAATTGAAACTCTCTAACTGTGGCTTAAAAATTACTCTGAAAGGGAATAAAAAGAGGTTTTCTTCAAATGTCTGTAAAACTGTAATTATTAATCAATGTATTAGGCCTCAAAAAGAAAAGTAAATAATCTGTATTTTTGCCTCCATGACAAAGCTAATGTGAAATTACTTAAAGACTAATAGCAGAAATTTAATTAATGTCATTTACTGTCCACGGCCAAGGACAAGTAAAATTAAAAAATAAACCTTATTTCAGATTAATTTAAATTGGCTAATTGAAATAAGTAAATATTCAAGAAAACTTAATTGTACTGGACAGGAAACTGTTCCTGAAGCATTAACTAATTTTTACTAATGTTTCATCTCATAGTAAAAACATGCTTAACATGCAATGAATCCAGAGCAGTCATATTTCTATACAGAAAATTAAAATAAAAAGTTAGCAAGACTGCATTACAAAATTTCCCAAATCCTCCTAATATTTAAATAAAAAAGGGGGGATAGTGGAATAATTCCCTGTAAGTAAATTACATCAAGAAATTTTTTACTTTGAAAATTATTTTTCATTTGCAATGCTAATAGCAAGACACCCATAAAAACACACATGGTGTCAAAAAAAGCCAGAGGAAAATCATTTGGGCAAAAAATAAAAAGGATCCCAAGTCTAATTTATAGAAAAGATTCATTTATTAACCTTTGGTCGAGAATATATTTATATATTTCTAGAAAACTCCTCCAAGCCCCTGTGGATTCCTGCAACAACAGATCCCAGAGAGGAACTGACCAGATTGGTCAAGCCACAAAATAAGCAATGGCCCCCATGAAACAAGAGGGGAAACAGTCTAGAAATGAAGATAGTGAAGATGCCTTGCCATACTAGCAGTCAGCAGCTGTGAGTCGCTGCAGGTTGCCCAGGACCAAACTAGAGAAGGTCGGATTTGCATTGCCACCTTTTGTCCACCATCGAGAACTGAAATATCATTGCTGGCATGTATACATAAGGAACTGTTGGACATTGAAATTGGGACTCCAAGAACTGTTGGCCCAGAAAGAAACTTACTGCAGACTAATTCTTTTAAAGACTGGCAGAAATTTAAAGGGACTTGATAGAACTCTATCCTTTCCATTGAAAGGCCCAGGAGGATCAGGCCTTAAAGGGCAGTCGGACATCCCTCTCACAATCCAGGACTGCTGGCTCCCAACTGCTCGCCTTCCTGCCTTCCTGATTGTCCCTAACTGCTTCTGCCTGCCAGCCTGATCACCCCCTAGCCACTCCCCTGCCGAAGTATTTGCATTAGTGGATAAAACAACACCATTAATGGTGGAAAGATTAATCTGCCAGCCTGATAGATGCTTAACTGCTCCCCTGCCAGCCTGATTGCCCCTAATTACCCTCCCCTGCTGGCCTGGTCACCCCCAACAGCCCTCTCTTGCCAGCCTGGTCCACCCCAACTGCCCTCTCCTGCAGTCCTGTTCCCCCCTAACTGCCCTCCCCTGCTAACCCGGTCACCCCTAACTTCCCTCCCCTGCCAGCCTCATCACCCCTAACTGCTCTCTCCTGCTGGTCTGTCCCCCCCACCCACTACCCTCCCCTGGAGGCCTGGGTCCCCCAAAACTGCCCTCCTCTGGAGGCCTGGTCCCCCGTAACTGCCCTTCTCCAAATTTCCATCCTTGTCTTGAGCACCAGGGTTTTTGATCCAGCATCTAGAAGGGTTCAGGTGTCTGGAGAAGGCACTGTGCATAAATTAAATAAGAGTCCAGAGACGAAACATAATTTTGAAAGACATTATGGGACTCAGAGAAGACTTAGCTAAAGGAACTAAGTTTTCCTTTTCTCAGGACCCCTTGCTATTTATTAACACAAATTGTCCTAAGGCAAGGTGGAGATATACACATCAAAGTGTAGAGTTTCATATACACAATCCATTGTCAGATTGGGGAAAATTGCCTACAGCTGTTCAGGTATTTGACCAGTAGGAGGCAATAACATGTAGATTAAAATGCCCTTAGCTGTCTGGCAGCAAGCAATCATTTAATGCATCCTTTTCAGGTTTGGGGAAATGTCCCCAGCCATTTCCAGATGATTCAGCCCTACTGACATGCTGGAACTGGCTTCCAGCATGCTATGTTGCCAAATTCATTTATTAAATCTAGTAGTTTTTTGGTGGAGTCTTTAGGGTTTTCTATGTACAATATCATGTCATCTGTGAATAATGAGAGTTTTACTTCCTTCTTTCCAATTTGGATGCCTTCTATTTCTTCTTCTTGTCTGATTGCTCTGGCTAGGACTTCCAGTACTATGTTGAATGAGAGTGGGGAAAGTAGACATACTTGTCTTGTTCCTGTTCTTGGGGAAAATGGTTAATTTTTTACCCAATGAGTATGATTTTTCACTGTACATTTGTTATATATGGCCTTTATCATGTTGAGACATGTTCCTTCTATTCCTATTTTGCTGAGAGTTTCTATCAAAACTGGGTGATGAATTTTGTCAAATGCTTTTTCCACCTCTATTGATATGATCATGTGATTTTTGCCTTTGCTTTTGTTTATGTGCTGTATCACATTTATTGAATTGGCAGTATTGTACCAGCCTTGCATCCCTGGAATAAATCCCACTTTTTAATATATTGCTGGATCTGATTTGCTAATATTTTGTTGAGGATTTTAGCATTTAAGTTCATCAAAAATATTGGCCTGTAGTTCTCTTTCTTTGTAGTGTCTTTTTCTGATTTTGGAATTAGGATGATGCTGGCCTCATAAAAAGTGCTTGGAAGTGTTTCTTCCTCTTGGATTTTTGGAATAGTTTGAGGAGTATAAGTGTTAGTTTTTCTTTGAGTGTTTGGTAAACCTCCCCTGTGAAGCCATCCAGACCCAGGCTTTTGTTTGCTGGGAGTTTTTTATATTACTGCTTTTATTTCATCAGTTGTTAATGGCCTATTCAGGTTTTTTGCCTCTTCCTGATTCCATTTTGGAAGATTGTATTTTTCTAGGAATTTGTCCATTACATCCACATTGTCCAGCTTGTTGGCATATAATTTTCTTACAATCCTTTGTATTCAGCAGTGTCAGTGGTTACTTCTCTGTCTTCATTTCTGATTTTATTTATTTGGGTCCTCTCTCTGTTTCTTGATGAGTGTGGCTCATGGTTCATCAATCTTGTTTATCTTTTCAAAGAACTATCTTTTGGTTTCATTGATTTTTTTGTATTTTTTTAAATCTCTGTGTCATTTATTTCTGCTCTAATCTTTATTATTTCCTTCCTTCTATGTACTCTGGGCTTTTCTGGTTGTTCTCTTTCCAGTGTTTTAAGTTGTAGGGTTAAATAGTTTATTGTTAATGTTCCTAATTTTTTAGGTAGGCCTTTAGTGCTATGAACTTCCATCTCAGGACTGCTTTTGCTGTGTCCCTGCGATTTTGGGTTGTTATGTGTTCATTTTCATTTTTTTCCAGGAAGTCTTTGATTTCTTTCTTGGTCTCATTGGTAACTCATTCATCCTATATAATAAAGAGGTAATATGCAAATTGACCATCACCCCAACACACAAGATGGCTGCCCCCATGTGGTCAAAGATGGCCGCCCCCATGTGGACACAAGATGGCTGCCACAAGATGGCCAGCAGGGGAGGGCAGTTGTGGGTGATCTGGCCAGCAGGGGAGGGCAGTTAGGGGCAATCAGGCTGGCAGGGGAGGGAAATTAGAGGTGACCAGGCTGGCAAAGGAGGAAAGTTAGGGTGATTGGGCCAGCAGGAGAGAGCAGTTCGGGGCACCCAGGCATGCAGGGGAGGACAGTTAGGGGCAACCAGGTCAGCAGGGGAGGGCAGTTAGGGGTGACCAGTCTGGCAGGGGAGGGCAGTTAGGGGCAATCAGGCTGGCAAGAGAGCAGTTAGGCATCGATCAGGCTGGCAGGGGAGTGGCTAGGGGGTGATCAGGCTGGCAGACAGAAGCGGTTAGGGACAATCAGGCAGGCAGGCAGGCAGGCGAGCGAGCAGTTGGGAGCCAGCAGTTCTGGATTGTGAGAGGGATGTCTGACTGCCCATTTACGCCCAATCCTGGTGGGATCAGATCAGGCCTAAATGGGCAGTTGGACCCTCGAGGGGTCCCAGATTGGAGAGGATGCAGTTTGGGCTGAGCGACACATACACCCCTCGTGCATGACTTTTGTGCACCAGGCATCTAGTTGTTTAATAACATGCTATTTAGCCTCTAAGTGTTTGAATGTTTTGGGGTGCTTTTACTATAGTTGATTTTTAATTTCATTCCACTGTAATCTGAGATGATGCTTCATATGATTTCAATCTTTTTGAACTTGTAAAGACTTGTTTTGTGTCCTAATATGTGGTCTATCTTTGTGAATGATCCATGTGCACTTGAGAAGAATATATATTCTGCAGTTTTGGGGTGAAATGTTCTATAAATGTCAATTAAATCAATCTGATCCAGTGTGTCCTTTAGAGTCACTGTTTCCTTGTCAACTTTTGTCTGGAAGATCTATCCAGAGAAGTCAGTGGGGTGTTAAAGTCCCCTACTATTACTGTATTGTTGTCAAAATCTCCCTTAAATTCTTCTAGAAGTAATTTTTATATATTTAGGTGCTCCTATATTGGGTGCATATATGTTTACCAGGGTTAAATCCTCTTGTTGGATCAATTCCTTTTTTATTATGTAGTGACCTTTGTTGTCTCTTGTGATGGCCTTCATTTTGAAGTCTATTTTGTCAGATATAAGTATTGCTGCTCCAGCTCTTTTTCTTTTCAATTTGCATGGAAAATAGTTTTCCATCCCCTCACTCTCATCCCATGTATTTCTTTTGTTCTGAGGTGCATCTCTTGTAGACAGCATATAGTTGGGTCATGTTTTTGTATTCATTCAGCTACCCTGTGTCTTTTGTTTTTTTCCCTGTGTCTTTTGATAGAAGCATTTAATCCATTTATATTTAAGGTTATTATTTATTTTATTGTCATTTTAATTCTGTATGCCTAATTTTCTCTCTCTATTTCTTGTCATTACAGCAGTCCCTTTAGCATTTTTGTAGTGATGACTTGGTGGTGATGTACTACTTTAGTTGTTTTGTGTGTTTTTTTTTTTGTCTAGGAAACTTATTTGACCATCTATTTTGAATGATAGCATTGCTGGATATAGTAATCTTGGTTTCAGATCCTTGCTTTTCATTACCTTGAGAACTTCATGCCATTCCCTTATGGCCTGTAGAGTTTCTGATGAGTAATCAGGTGTCAGCCTTATGGGAACTCTTTTATAGGTAACAGTTTGCTTTTCTCATGCCATCTTTAAAATTCTCTTTGTCTAATTTTTAGCATTTTAATTATAATGTGTCTGGTTATGGGCCTTTTTGGGTTCTTCTTGCTTGGGGTTTTCTGTGCCTCCTGAACTTGTGTGACATTTTCCTTTATCAGGTTAGGGAAGTTTTCTGCTATTATTTCTTCAAATATGTTCTCTATCCCTTTCTCCCTTTCTGCCACTTCTGGCACAGCTACTATTCTAATTTTGTTACATTTCATGTTGTCCCAGAGCTCCCTTAAGCTGTCCTCCTGTTTTTGAATTATTTTTTTTCTTTTTGGTTCTTTCATTGAGTGATTTTTTTCAACCCTTTCTTCTAATTCACTGATTCATTCCTCAGCTTCCCTTAATCTGCTGTTTATTCCATCCAATGTGTTCTTTATTTATGCTATGTCATTCTTTATTTCTGTTTTCATAGTTACTGTATCTTTTCTCATGCTGTTGAACATCTTTACCATAATTATTCTGAACTCTATATCAGATAAAGTTCTTATTTCTATTTCATTTATCTCTTTTTCTGGAGAATTCTCTTGCTTTTTCATTTGGGAGTTTGTTTTTTGTCTCCTCCATTTGGTTGTCTTTTTGGGTTTGTGACTATGTATTAGGTAGATCTGCTATGCCTCTCCATCTCTAGTGCAGGACAGTGTCAAATGCTGTTTCTGACTAATTGGATCAGGCAAAGACTTAAAGACACCACCTCTGCCTACAGACTGATATGATTCCTCCTGAACTGCCTTCAAGCAATCATGCACTGGTGTGGCAAGAGTTTTTGTTTTTTGTTTTTCAATAGGGTGGAGCAATTGTTTCTACCTGGAGGCTAATTGTTATTCTCAGTCTCATAAGGGAAAAGGTGTTTTCCAATAGGGTGGGTCAACTGTCATCCCCAGAGGCAATGCTGCAAGTATAGCAATTGTCTTTCATGAGAAATATGATCTACGTAGCATTAGGGAATGACTCAGTACTGGAACCTGGTGTGTCTGCCTTCTGAGCTCTAACCACAGAGCCCCTGATCCTGGCTTCTGCTTGCACAGCTCCAGTCCACTCTGCTGTCTTTCTTCCAGAGCACAAGGTGGTGGCTTGACAGGGAATTTTGTGCTTGGCCCTTTAAGAGGGTGCCTGAATCTCTCCCTGGAAGACAGCAACCCCACTGCTTTACATTGCCAGATGTTATGTGGGCACCCTTATCAGTTCTGTGCTCTCTGCTGGCGGGGGCGGGGGGTAAGCTTGGAGTTCTCAGTAGCAACACTCCACAACTGAGATTATCTCTTTGGAACTTTAGCTACTGTCTGTGGGGGCCCAGCTAGCCCCTTCTCTCCTTCACCCCTCCTACCAGTCTCTATGCCATTTCCACTTTCAGTCCTCAGTTATCAGGGTCTTTTCCAGCAAGTCTTCTGTTGATTATTCAGGAAGTTTCTTTATATTTTACGGTGGTTGTAATTCCAGTTTAGACCTGTGAACATGTCCAGCAAGCATCCACTTACTCTTCCACCATTCGTATATATGGAAGATTGTGATTTTAAAGACAGAGAATTCAAGATTGTATTTATGAAAAAAAAACACACCTTAATAACATACAAGAAAACTGAGAAACACAGTTCAATGAACTCAGAAATAAATTCAGCAAACACAAGGAGTACTTTACCAACAATATTAAAACTATAAAAAAGAATGAGATAGAAATTCTGGAGCTGAAAATCATAAAAATAATGAGATATAGAATGCATTCAAGAACATTGGAAACAAGCATACCAGGTGGAAGAGAGAATTAGTGAGATGAAAGATAAAAATCTAGAAATGACTCAGGTGGAAGAAGAAAGAACTGAGAGTTTTTAAAAAATGAGAGAACTCTACAAGAACTATCTGATTCCACTAGAAACAGCAACATAAGAATAGTGGTATATCACAAGGAGAAGGGAACAGAGAGCCTAACCAAACAAATAACTGATGAGAACTTCCCAAACCTCTGGAAAGAGCTGGACCTTTGAACTCAAGAAGCTAACAGATCACCTAAGTATCTCAATGTAAAAAGAACTTCTCCTTAACACATTATATTAAAACTAAAGGCCTGGTGCATGAAATTTGTGCACATGTGGGGTCCCTAGACCTGGCCAGCAATCAGGGCTGATCAGGGCTGGGTTGATTGAGGCCTGCTGGCTGGGGTGAGGAACAGGGAGATGGACTGTGGGCCAATTGGGGCCTGCCAGATTTGGAAGGTTGGCCACTGGCCCCAAGGAAGGAGCTGCCCCTCAGCCCTCCTGGGAAAGGGGCTGCATCCACCACCACCCACCCCCAGTTCCCTGTCCTAGCCCAGGGACCTAAGGCCCTGGCAGGGTCCGGAGAGGAGGCAATGGTCACTGGGCCAAGCTGGGCACGGAAGGAATGGACACCAAGTGCTGCCACCAGCGCTGCCACCACCACCACCATCGGCACCTCACCACTGCATGGTTCCCCACCTCCACCCTCCTCCTTCCCTCACCACTGCACTGTGATGCTACCACTAGTTCCCTGTCCCATCCCAGGGCCTGGCCCCAATCAGGCAATTGGGGCCTGCTGGCCAGGGGGAAGGAATGAGGGAGGTTGGCCAGCCAGGGGAAATTGGCTGTGGGAGCACACTGACCACCAGGGAGCAGCTTCTCACTGAGCATCTTCCCCCTGGTGGTCAGTGCTCACATAACAACCAGTCAGTCTGGTCATTCCAATCGTCCAGTAGTTCCGTCATAATGGTCACTTAGGCTTTTTTATATATAGACTGTCAAAAGTTAATGACAGAAGAAGAATTCTCAAGGCAGCCAGGGAAACAATGACTATAGTCTACAAAGAATCTCATTAGACCACCATTAGATTTTTCAACAGAAACCTTACAAGTCAAGAGAGAGTGGAAAAAATATTCAAAATATTGAAAGACCAGCCCAGAATAATATATTTAGCAAAGTTATTCTTTAGATTTGAAGGAGAAATAAAGCCCTTCCCAGACAAACGAAAGCTAGGAAATCTCCACCACAACACCTACATTCCAAGAAATGTTGAAAGGTGCTCTTCTTCCTGAAACAAACAGAGGGAAGTGGATAAACTTTGAGTAGGATGTAAAGCAAACAGGCCTAAGCAGGAAACTGCAACTCTATTTAACAATAAGATATTAAGCATTTAATTATAACACAAAGATTAACGAGGGGAAAGCTTTTAAAAATAAGACTGTAACTTCTGAAATTTGAAAACAAATACTCAGCATAAAAAGATATGTTGTGACAACAAGAACATAAAAGGGGTCAAAGAAGAAATAAAAGAAGTGATGAAAAGATACATAGACAAATAAAAATGAAAATGTGACATATCAATATTTGGGGGACACAAAAATAAACAGTAAAAAGAGGAAAGTTTACAGAATTACAGGCCTACCTCAAGAAATAAGAAGGATTTCAGATAAACAATCTCCCACACCTTAAAGAACTAGAAAAAGAAAAACAAACAAAGCCCAAAGTCACTAAAATAAAGGAAATAATAAAAGTTATAGCAGAAAGAATAAAATAGACAACAACAACAACAAAAACACAGTTAAAAATGTAATGAAACAAAGAGCTAGTTCTTTGAAAATATTAATAACTTGACAAACCTCTGACTAGACTAACTAAGAAACAAAAAGAAAGGATTCAAATAAATAAAATCAGAAATGAAAGAAAATAAGCTACAATGGACACCACAGAAATGGAAAGGATTGTACGAGAACACTATATAAAAGGCCAGTTAAGCCACCAAATTCAACAACCTAGAAGACATGGAAAAATTCTTAGGAATATATAACCTTCCTAGACTGAATCATGAAGAACTAGAAAACCTAAATAGAATGATCATTAGTCAGGAAATTGAAACAATAATAAAAAACCTCCTCAAACCCTAGCCAGTTTATCTCAGTGGATAGAGTGTTGGCCTGTGGACTGAAGGGTCCCAAGTTCTATTCTGGTCAAAGGCATGTACCTCAGTTGCAGGCTCCTTCCCAGCCTGGGCCCTGGTCAGGGTGCATGCAGAAAGGCAACTAATCATGTCTCTCTCACATTGATGTTTCTCTCTGTCTTTCCCTCTTTCTTCCACTCTCTCTAAAAACCAATGGAAAAATATCCTTGGGTGAGGATTAAAACAAAACAAAACAAAACAAAACAAAAATCCTCCTCAAAAAAGGTTTTTAGAGAGAGTACATGCCTTTGACCAGAATAGAACTTGGGACCCTTCAGTCCACAGGCCAACACTCTATCCACTGAGATAAACTGGCTAGGGTTTGAGGAGGTTTTTGATTATTGTTTCAATTTCCTGACTTGTGAATTCTACCAAACATTGGAAGAAGACTATTACCTATTTCGAAGTCTTCTGAAAAATCGAAGAGGAGGGAATACTTCCTAACTCATATTATGAGTCCAACGTTACTTTGATACCAAAACCAAGCAAAAGCAATGCAGAAAAACAACAACAACCAAAAACAACAACCAAGAACATAGATGCAAAAACCCTAAGCAAAATACTAGTGAATCCAATATAATACACTGAGCAATACCCAGCGGTTAGGATTAGGAGCCCGTGGTCCTGGATTGTGAGAGGGATGTCTAACCTTGTGGGGCCTAAACCGGTAGTCAGACATCCCCCAAGGGGTCCCAGATTGTCGAGGATGCAGGCCGGGCTGAGGGACTCCCCCTGCCCTGTGCACAAATTTCGTGCACCGGGCCTCTAGTTTGTTACATAAAACTTGAAAAGTACTAACACCAAATCACACTTAACAATGTAGGCACAGGCTACATTGCTGCTGCTCTCTCCCTCTCTCTAGTGAGTAATTAATATATTATGTGAATTTCTGGAGTCAGTCCCATTAAAACCATGAAACAAGAATGTATGCAAACTACTCCCAACAGCGTTAAGTTCTAGCCAATGAGAGATACTTGGAGCAAAAGAGCAAGCAAATACCAACAAGTCATAGGCTTCCCTTTACATCCGGGTAACCTGCTGAACGCATAATAAAAATTCAATAATTTTATAGAAATTCACAAATTATATGAAGAAATTCCACTTTATTAAACAAACATGTATATAATTCCAAACTAGGGAATGAAAACAAGAACTCTCAGGCCAATTCTTCTGGAAATCACTTTATCAATATGTATCAAATTCTTTTAAAAAATATTTTTGTTCAAGATGGTGCCCAGGAATCACACACTGGAGTTTTCCTTCTCCTAAGATTTAATTTCAATACCAAGAATCCATGTAAAAGGCGATTTAATAAAGTCACGTAAAGAAAGAATATCATCTGTGGTGTGGTTGCGGGGAGAGTGGGTGCAGGGCTGATCATCCATGAAAATTTCAAAAGTTATTAAAAAGCAAGAGTGCAAGGAAACTCTCAGATGTTCTAGACCAGTGGTCGGCAAACTCATTAGTCAACAAAGCCAAATATCAACAGTACAACGATTGAAATTTCTTTTGAGAGCCGAAAACCAACTTCTGCGCGTGGGCCACAAAGTTTCAATCACACTGTACGTGCGCGCCCGCACGTGGTATTTTGTGGAAGAGCCACACTCAAGGGGCCAAAGAGCCGCATGTTGCTCGTGAGCCGTGGTTTGCTGACTGTTCTAAACAGACAGCTCAGGTGAGAGGTACTGAAGGCAGAAATGGAGGCTCGGGACTTAAAGTTGGGTGTTGGCTGAACACGTGTCTGCTGAGCAGCCGGGGTGACTGCCCTCCTCTCACTGCTCCAGGCAAATGACTGTCCTTATCAAAGTGACGGGGAGGCTGGAGAGTGGCAGCAACCAGGCATTTATTCCCTGGTGTGTATAATTAAATGTATAGATACATAAAAATTCATAATACATAAAACAGCATCTTTTTATGAAAAGCCTCAGGAGAACTGGGGACATTTTTGTGGATATTGGAGCAGATAAAAGAAGGTAAGTGTAGAAAAGAGAGATGGGCAGCAGATGCGTGTAAATGTTGAGGAAGAGGAGTGGGACCTGGGGGAAGCTGAGCACTGTGTTCTGTGACAGAGACCGTGCTTCACGGAATGTAGCACATGTCAATCACAGAAGGATAATTAGATATGGGAATGGACTACCACCCGTGCACTGGGCCCCGGTTACCAAGGTCTAGTTAAAACAACATAATACCTCAGCAGCAGCAGCGAATGGGGATAATGAATAATGTGAAAATAATGAGAAAATATTGGGGCAAAGTAATTGATTCCCATAGGAAAGCTCTTGACCAAGGCCCCCAAATAAGCACAGGGCTGATGCTAGGCTGTTTTCTCTGGATGGACTCCAGCACTTGGTGTGGGTGATGAGGAATAAGAGATGGAGCTTTAGAGTCTGAAACAGCTAATCCTATGAAATGTCAGGATCCAGTTTTAATGAGGCTGTGGGTATTTTGAGGAGTGAGGAAAGAAAGCACATGCAGAGCATCCAAAAATCCTTTGTGACTACTAATATATATATGCCTAAGTGACCATTAGGACTGAATGACCAGAAGGACTGGAATGACCAGTCGACCAGTCGTTATGATGCACACTGACCACCAGGGGGCAGACACTCAATGCAGGAGCTTCCCCATGGTGGTCAGTGTGCTCCCATAGGGTGAGTGCCGCTCAGCCAGAAGCCAGGCTCATGGCTGGCGAGCGCAGCTGCGGCGGTGAGAGCCTCTCCTGACTCCATGGCAGCGCTACTGAGTAGCGCAGCAGGTGTAGTGGGCTGGGATGAGCATGACCAGCTTGGTGCCCGAACTGGCTCAGGCTCCTCCGTGGCTGCCTGCCACTTGGTGCACTTCTACATCCCTCAGGGGATGTCCGACTGCAGGTTTAGGCCCAATCCCCACAGGCCAGGGGGACATTCCCCAAGGGGTCCTGCATTGCAAATTATAAAATGTGGAGCATCAGGTATCAGGGACATGATCTGGGACAGGTTAATCCTTGGTCGTTACTCAGCTTATCCTCCCAGAAGGAAACAGTTAACTGTTTCTGCATAGTAGAAATTGTTGGAGCCAGGTAGCAAGAAGCAATAATTTGGTGAAAAAAAAAGCGAATTTTGTGGGAATGATTGCCCCTCTTTTACATATTTACAAATCTAATATCCTCATAGTCAGAAAAACATTCTTAATTCTGCCACTCTTGTCCTTTTGCTGCAATGATGCTATCTATTCACCATTTGGTAAATTTTAGCTGAAAACCTACTACACATATATGTCCATACATATGCAATCTAGTTGGGTATACTCAATTTATAAAACACTTATTGAGTGCTTCCTATGTGCACAGAAATCTTTTAATGCTGGGGATGCAACCATATATGTGATTTAGATCCTACTTTTTAAGAAACTAAAACCCACAGTGAAGATAGACATTTAAAATTAATATAAAACAAGGTGACAAGATCTATAATAGAAGCACCTATAAAAAAGGAGTAAAAATACATTGGTGACATTAATTTTTAAGATGAAACAAAATGGTTAAAATGAAGTACAAACCTGTTATATACAACAAAAAGGAAGCATGTGTATAGATGTGAGTTCTAGAGGAAATGAGACTTAGAACAGAGGCAGGGTTATGTTTTGAGTTGGTTAGGGACTAGCTGGGGAGCGGAAAAATAGTACAAAGCATGTGTATGTGTGGCAGGGGGAAGGTCAGGAGATGGTAGGTATATAGGAATCTTGTTTGACAGGAAATGAAATTCTTCCTTAAATAAATGTAGGAGATCAGAGTGGATGTACAAGGTTGAACTAAGAAAGGCATTAAAAATTGGTTAAGAAGTTACATCTTTTTGAAAGATGGGAATGGGAGCAGAAAAAAAATGTTTACTAAGGAAATCTTCAGCCATCAAAGGTGGATCTGAGGATTGGGCATAGAGATTAGTGTGATGACAATAGGAACAGACCTAAAGAATGGTGAGAGGAAGGCCATGTGTCTTTTGGGTTCCCAGACATGCATTAAAAACTGGGTTTTGATGAGTAAAGGTAACACCAAATGACCAATCCTCATATCAGTCTAGTAGGTGTGGTTCTTTCCTTCAGGTTGAAACACTGGAGAAAAAGGGGAGAAGGAGAGAAAGAGGAAGGAGGGTGATTTACTGGAAATTTACATCCATTCTCAGATCCTAGTAATCAATATAGTTTGTTTGTTTTCTAGAACCAATGGGGATAAAGGGTGAGACAGCATCACTTGTCTCCAGCAGATAGCTCTGAGCAGAGGTCTTATTTAAAGTCTCGGGTAGAAGTCAGGGAAGTCAGGATGACTAAGCTAGATGTTGATATGAAGGACCGAGCTTTTCCTTTAGTGGAATGAATTAGGAGGTGGTTAGTTAGGAAGGACTATTTGCAGAGTAAAGCGAAACATGGAGAATGACAGAGACATGATGCCTGGTTTTTTCACCCATGTGGGAAGTCCTGGCTATAATTAAAAGGCACAAATACAAAGCTGTGAACACTGGTAGCGCCCTGCTGCTCCTGCCATAGAACAGATGGAGACTGTGAATGAGACCTTAGCCCAACTCTGGCCGTCCTGGGCTTATGCACAGACAAATGAAGAGTAAGTCACTAATGTCATCATTCTTCTCTACCAGGCAGTCTGCACTTCGTCTATTTCATTCCCTTCTCGTCAGAGCCGTGCAGTGGCTCATCACACCACTTTCCGTTAACTGCTGCAGTCCAGCTCCTGGGAAAGTGCTGATCACTCAGCAGTCCCGAATAAAGATTGATTACTAGGATCTGGACAAGATATTAAATATTCTACATTTATAACACTTTATAGTGACATAGAACACACACAGAAAAACACATAAAGCTTAGAAGTACAATTTACCATGCTGGCCTGGCTCAGTGGTTAAGCATCGAGCTATGAACCAGGAGGTCACAGATCGGTTCCCAGTCAGGGCACATGCCCGAGCTGTGGGCTCAATCCCCAGTGTGGGGCATGCGGGAGCAGCTGATCAATGATGCTTTATCATCACTGATGTCTCTATCTCTCTCTCCCTCTCCCTTCTCTCTGAAATCAATAAAAATATTTTAAAGTACAAATTAATTGATTATTATAATGTCAACATCCACAGAACCACCACCCAGATCTAGAAAGGGAACACTAGGCCAACACCCCATCAGCCCATATGTGCCTCTTCCCATGCACATTCCCCTCTCCTCTACCAAGATAACTCACTGTCCCCACTCCTACACCATCACCTCCTTGCTTTTCCACGTACCTTCGCAAGCTGACACTTGCCTCTCCGCATGCTCAGTAGAATTATGTACACTGAACCACACAGTGTGCTCTCTTCTGTGATCCGCTGTTTCCAGTTGAGCAGCCAGGGAAAGATGGTCTTGTCAGCTAATGCGCCTGGATCCGGTGGATATTCTTATTGAGAAAGTAAGTGTATGTGACACCCATCTCACACCATCCACAGAATTAATTCCAGTAACGTTGTGTTTTTGTATGTAAAAAGCAGTGCAACAAAGCATTTAGGAGATGATATTAGAGAATATCTTTATGACCTTTAAGGAGAAAAATATATTTTTAGAGGACAAAGTTCACTAGTCATAAAGCAAAGTCATGAGTAAAACATTTTAATAGGGACAGTAGGAAACTGTTGGGCATAACCGTGAGTGCCCAGGGACCTTCAAGGAGCACATGCGCAGCTGCTGGGAGCCTCTCAGGAGCTGGGCTCCTCGCTGCTCAGGAAAGAGGAGAGAGGATGTCAGAGGGCTGCCCTCAGATGTTCTGGAAATGACTGAAGGGAAAGGGTCGGTTACCTCTGGAACAAGGTGAGAGTGAAAGAAGGTGCAAATGCCCAGAGGGGAGTGGAGAGTGGCCTGCAGAGATGACCTCCCTGCTCATCACTTCAAAGTCAGAGAGGAAGCTCTTCCTTAATTTCCTCTTCATGCAATGACGTCAGTTAAACAATAATTCACCTGCTCACCTGCGAATGGCACGCATTACGCTAAGTGCTCCGTGAGCCCGGAACATGGACTATAACTGGTGAAATTCAACGAGCATACACTTGTTGATCACCGCCTACGTTCAAGAGTGTGCTAGGGCTGGGAATACCAAGAGGAGGAACTGAGGAGGATCAATATCTACCAGGAAAGAAAGAAACACATGCAGAGCTCACACTCCCTGGTCAGGACCGTGCTCTCTGTGCACCCCCCTCCCCTGTCCCTGGAGAAACTCCTGGCTCAGAGCAGGTGGTCATTATAGCAGCTGAATTAACAAACAATATATTACGGGTGAACATAGCCATTATAAATTAGAATGAAAATACAAATGTGTATCATTTTAAAGTAACATGATCTTAAAATAGTAGAAACAGGACATATTCCCATAGGTTGGAATATTTACAGGAAACTTAAAGATGCACTTCATTTGCAGAAGTGAAACTTGAAGCAGAGAAGGACAAAGATTCAGAGCAGTAGGGGGGGCGTGAATTAATGTAAGAGAAGCTCTGATTGGCTGGAGTAAGAACAACAGGGAACGAGGGCAGGTATGCAGGGAAGAACTGTTGTAGGGAAGGCCATGGAGGCTGGGCAGGTACCACTTCAGGAAGGTGATGAGCTGAAATGTACGACAACACTGGTTGGTAAGCCAGGCATCCGTTTCGGTAGCAGTGAGCCTAGAGAGCTGCATTCCTGACTGTCCTCTCTTCACAAACTTGCACTATTGGGTGAGCAGGGAAAGAAAATGCAGAGCCTTTTAGAACTGTCTCTTTTCTCCTTTCAGGAGTAGCATCCAAAGATTCAGTCCTTGAATCCCAGATTGCTTCCCCTAGAGTCTTATTTTAGGATAAAGCAGGCCAATTTGGTGGACAGAGGCCCATAACTTATCAATTTGCGTCCTATACAACCGATGGGTGAAGTAACATCACTTGTGTCCACCACATAATGCCACTGCAATCGTCCTAGCAGGAGTCTGCTTTCAAGATCCTGTGAGGAAGTGAAGTAGGGGCGGGTTATGAGTTATGTGAGGAGAGGAAGGTCTAAGATCTGGAGTTTGTGGGAAGAAGTAGATATGGATACGTGGATTGCCAGGAACTCCCTACCCCCACGCCTTTGCTTTTCAAGCATGACTTAAATGGGAGTAGAGCGCTGTAGTCAGGGTGCCTGTTCCTCTTCAGGCATTGTTGGAAAGCCCCTGGCCAGGATTAAATGGAAAGGAAGTTGCCATGATGCTAGCATGTCACCGCTGGTAGAAAATTAATCTCCAGGTTGGGGAGCAGATTAAGAAGACCAGGGGTGGGGGAGAGAGAGACAGACAGACAGAGATAAAGGGCCATCTCTCCACCTGCTGGTTATCATGAGTAGGTACAGAAATAATGATGGAAAATGAATTCAAAATTAATAATTCTAGGCCCTGATAAGGCATTTTTCAATTATCTCATTTAATGTTTATAACAACTCTGAAAATAACATTTCACACCATTTAGGAAGTGATAGTAGGGATGTGGGGATGATATCTTGATTCCAAAAAGAAAAAGATATTTTCTTTGGGAATATAAATTTAGTAAGAATGTATTAGTGCTACAATTAGTGCAAAGCATTCTTCAAAATGCTGGCATTGCTAGGATGAATGGGCTCTGTAGGTCTTGTTTCCTGTGAGTTCAGAGCCTATATAACTTGCTGTAATGCACTGTAACAAGAGCTACGATAAATGTATAACATACAGTGAGCACATAAATTGGTGTAGCCACTAGTTTTCAAAAGTCGGCCAAATTGTTAAAATGTTTTACAAGTTTCTAAGGACCTTAAAATTAAAGACTGCAGTTCTCTGTTTATGTGAGATAGTAAGACTCATAAACAGAAGAAAGGGGATATAATTCAGGTTAATTAAAGGAGCAGAAGGAGTAAAGAAAATATAATACAGTGATAAGTAAGGAGAACAAAGGATGAAGATGCAGGCAGGGAGAAGAGTCCTGGCTATTATGAGAGAAAAGTCTTTTATGAGGAATGGGAACAGATATAAAGAGTGAAATTACCCCAACAAAGCAAAGGAATTGTACAACTGCAGATAGAAAGGGAAATGAGCCACTAAGTCATTTTGATAACCTAGTGTAGTTAGAAGGCTAGGAAGTGACAAATCTGAGGGTTTGGATTTACTGAGCACTAATCCTATCTAATAAAGAGGGAATAAGCTAATTGACCCTCATGCCATTGCAAAGATGGCAGCGCCCACAGCCAATAAGGAAAGATTATGCTAATTGCCCCACCCTCAAAGATGGCGGCACCCACAACCAATAAGAAGGGAATATGCTAATTGACTGCCCCAACCTCAAAGATGGCGGCGCCCACAGCCAATAAGGAGGGAGTATACTAATTGACTGTCATGCCCTCAAAGATGGTGGCACCCACAGCCACAAGATGGCGGCACCCAGTCCCCTCAGCCCTGTCGGGGCAGCAGGTGCACGGCATGGCTGGTCCCACCCCCAGGTGGGCCTGGCCGCTCCGTGCGCCTACCTCCAGAGACCCCCAGTCCCCTTAGTCCCCCAGCCGCCCAGGGCCAGCCCGAGGCACAGGCAAGCCTTGGATGGCGGCTGCCCAGCCACCCAGGGCCACCTGAGGCTCAGGTAACCAGGGCTGGCCGAGGCTTGCGCTGCCGGCAGTGGCAGTAGCAGAGGTGTGATAGGGCACCGCCTTCCCCTGATTGCCGGGTCGCCTCCTGCTCCTGAGGGCTCCTGGACTGTGAGAGGGGGCAGGCCGGGCTGAGGTACCCTCCCTCCTCCAGTGCATGCACTGGGCCTCTAGTAGCCTCATAATTGTGTAAGGAAATATCATTGGTTGAAGAGGGAAGAGAAGTCCTTTAGAGAAAGGCATCTTCTCTCTTTTCACAGACGCAGCCCTCAAACCAGAATCTACCTCACCGGTTAATTCGGGCTCAGGGTAATTCCCTGTGGGAAGGCATTCCAGCTTTTTGCAAGGAGGCATTTAAGAAAGAGAAGCGTCCCTGGAAATCCCCATCCTTTCAGCTACATTTCTCTTAACCAATAGGAATGGAAAGTGAAGCAGCATCACTCGTCTCCAGCAGATGTATCTACTAAGGAGGTCCGATCTGACCCCAGGCTGAGGGAAGAGGGCCAGGATGACCAGTATGTGGTGAGTGGAACAGCTGACAACCTAGTTTTGTATAAAGAAATAACATGTCAGGTGGAGAGCCAAAATACCACATTTTATAGTGTAAAGCCGAGTGGAGAGTGCGGATCTAAGTACTTAGGGGTGGAAGGGCTGGGAGGGTACTGATACTCATCTGAGGGAAGTCCCTGCTTAGTTTGAAAAGAGTAGGAAATGGCTCTGATGCTGGCTCTCCCTGCTGGTGATGCATGAGTCCCTGTGGTGGATGAGATGGAAATTGTGGAGAAGGCCCAGATCCCACCTGCTGATGGTCACAGGACAGTTTGAGGTGTCAGATTATCACACATGGATGAGCTTGCTCTAGTGAAGCAGTGCGTAGGTGTATTATCTCTCAATTAATCTTCATGACAGACCTGTATTTCTGTTAGCACTCAGTAAATATCTGATCAATTCGTTAATAAGTGAGTAGGATAGATACTAAGAATTAGTGACTTTAAGAAATAAGAGATTGTAATTATTAGAATTCAAATCCAGTTCTAAGTCCAGAATCCAGGAATTAAATTTATTAGTTTTTCTGAGATCAGAAGAGAATCTGGAATAGAAGTTGACTGCACCTTCATTTTATAGATTTCACACGCCTCAACTTACTATTTTCTCTTCTAATATAAGTTACTCTGGAGCTCAGTTAGTGAACATATATTGTATGGAAGAAAAGCACTGTGTTCATTGTCCTGGAATCAGAATTCTGACACCTAATCTCCATGTTGATCAGTGATTTACTCTTTTGAGTTTCTACTTCATTAAAATTACGGGCTTGAATTACATCATTTCCCAGGTTAACATCTAACTGGTTCCCAGAATTTGATAAATATTAATATTTATTTTTTATTCCACAGTCATGGATTATTTCAGTAACTGAAATTAATTACAGGAAAGAGAAGGAAACGGCCTGAAAATTGACTTCAACAAAAATTAGGATAACATTTTTAATTATCCAGAGGAAAGTAATTTCTCAATATGGCCAAACAATGTACTAATAAAAATATTAGTCCTTTTGGAATTCTTTTCCAAGCATCCCTTACAGGTAAGGACGGGACATTATTTGTTGAAACTATTCTTGGAGTAACTGTGCTCATTGTAATTCAGAAGTTAGCCAATACACTGCTAGTGTTCTTTGCTACTTACCATAGAATTATGGAATAAGACCTTCCCTCTTTCACATAAGACAAAAAATATTTGTAGCTTCACAAGATATACTAGAGGAAGTTCCTTGGGTGAAAGCAAGAACTGGAGATGGTAATTTGCAATCATACAAAGAGCACTACTAAAGGTAATTATCCTATATAATAAAACCCTAATATGCAAATCAACCAAATGTGGAACGACTGGTCGCTATGATGTGCACTGACCACCCGGGGGAAGACACTCAATGCTGGAGCTGCCCCCTGGTGGTCAGTGCACTCCCACAGGGGGAACATTGCTCAGCCAGAAGCCTGGCTCACGGCTGGTGAGCGTGGGAGCCTCCCACCTCCACTGCAGGTGGATGGTAAGGAACGAGGGATCCCGGACTGCGAGAGGGCACAGGCCAGGCTGAGGGACCCCTCCCCGACCCCCAGTGCATGAATCTTGTGCACCGGGCCTCTAGTGTAATTATAAAAGACACTATAAAAGCATATTTTTCTCAATTCTCCTCTTAACTGATTTGAAAAGCAAGCATATAAAATAAATACATATAATGTTCTATGGAGTCTATAATATAGAGAAATGTATGTATAATATATTTGCCAATAACAACACAAAGAAAATGGGTGGAAGCAAAGCTATAATGGACTAAGGAAATGATAATAGGTGATAAAGTAATCACTACAAAAATATATGGTGTTTGTAATATTAATACATGCAATACATATAACAATAATACCACATACAGAGGGAAAAGGAAATAGAGCTTTATAGGAAGAACATGTGTAGAGGGCTGCCTGGGAGGCACCTGGGCATTTCCTTATTCATCGGCTTAGGCCGAGTCACAGCCCTGGGAACATGCTTCCCCAATGAGGCTCGACATGTTAATCAGTTCTGACTTCATAGCAGCCCAGGTGTCAGCAGGGGCGGGTCTAGATATGTAAATCCAGTAATGCTGGGGCCTAGTTAAGAATGCAAATAAGCTCCTTTGATCCTAAGTTTTGGTGTTACTTCCTGGATTTTGGGGATATAAAATAAACCTGCTGGGTAGCTCAGGGTCGTCGTCGTCATGCTGCCTCTCCATCAGAGAGGAAAGATGGCGTCCCACCCAGCCCCAGCTTCATGAATCTATTTTTGCGTCTTGTTTTCTTTATTTCTATTATTTCTCAATCCCAGGCCACCTCCACTTAGAACCGGTTCGTTCATCTCTCTTTCCACGAGGGACGCGGAAAAGGGAGATCCCTGCCATGTTTGGCCCCCGCCGCTTCAGGCCCCCGCAAACATGTCTATATATTACTGGAATTAAGCTAGCATAATACTGAAACTGATTATTTGAAGTTAATATATATATGGTAAACCCTAGACCAATCATATATTTTTTAATTAAAATGTTATACTACATACTATTTACTCAATGTAAAAGTGTAGTGAAGGTGCAATAGAGGAACAAAAGATCTGAGACATAGAAAGCAAAAAAAGTAAATGCAGATGTAAATCCAACTATATAAAAAATAACATTTTTTTTGTTGTATGGTTCTTAAATCTTTTTTATAATTGTTACAGTATTACAGATATCCCCCATTCCTCTCGATCTTCGCCCCCCTCCACCTGACCTCTGCCCCACCCCAGGCCTTCATCATACAATTGTCTGTGTCCATGGGGTCTGCATGTATGCATATATATAGTTTTATGAATCTCTTCCCGTCCCCTCCCCCGCCACCACATCACTCCCCTCTAAGATCTGTCAGTCTGTTCCATGCATCCATGTCTCTGAACCTATTTTGTTCATCAGTTTAATTTGTTCTTTAGATTTCACATATATGTGAGATCATGTGATATTTGTCTTTCTCTGACTGCTTATTTTGCTTAGCATAATACCTTTAAATGTGGATGGATTAAATAGTCAATCAAAGGCAGAGATGATCAGCCTGGACAAAGAAAATGACCCAATTGTAGGTTGTTTAAAGGAGACACACTTTATGTTCAAAGGTGCAAATAGATTAAAAGTAAAAGGATGAATAAGAAGTACATCATGCACACATTAACAACTGCTGGACATGGAAACCGGGACTCAAAAGAACTGTTGGCCCAGGGGGAGGCTCACTGCAGACTGATTCATTTGCCTCTCAGCATGGCCATTATTGCTTGTCTCGTTTTCAGTCCCTATAAGTGTATTCCTAGTATCACATGAGCTCGCTCATCTGGGGGAAATGATGAACAGCATAGACTGAGGAACAAGAACAGCAATGATCGGACTGTCGGACCTCGGAGGGAGAGTAGGGGAGGGTGGGGACAAGGGAGATAGATCAACCAGGGGACTTGTGTGCTTGCATATGAGCCTAGCCAATGATCACGGACAACAGGGGGAGGGGGGCTTGCGTGTGGGGGGGATTGGGAGGGGAACGGGGGAAGGGGGTTGATGACAAATATGTGATACCTTAATCAATAAAGTAATTAAAAAAAAAGTACATCATGCAAGCAACAGCCACAGGAAAGCTAGATGGCTATACTAATAAATAAATTTACTTTAAAATGGAAAATCTTACTAAGTCAAAGAAGAACATTTTTATACCTTCCTGATGTCATAAATTCAGAAAGATATAACAATTACAAGCATATATGCACCTAGTAACAAAACACCAAAAGTTGGATAAGCAGTGATAGTTGAAGACTTCCCTATTCCATTTTCAATAGTGGATAGAACAACTACACCCATGGTTAACCAAGAAGTAGGTGATTTAGATTACACTGTAAACAACCAGAATTAACCATCGTCTGCAGAACATTTCACCCAACATAACAAAATACACGTTCTTCCCAAGTGCACATGGCACTTTCTTCAGGCTGTGCCATGTGGTAGGCAATAAAACAAACATCAATACATTTAAAAACAAAAATATTGCAAAACATGTGCTTTCTAACCCCAATGGAATTAAATTATAAATTAAACAGGGGGAAATGTGGAATAACACACTCCTAAATAACCAATAACTTAATTAAGAAATCAAAAAGGAAATCAGAAAATACTTTGGGTGAATAAAAATATTAAATTAAATACAATTAAATATTTAATTAAATAAATAAATATTAAATTAGATACAACTAAAACAGTTCTTAGAGGAAATTTTATAGCTGTAGATAGCTATACTAAGAAACAAGTACTAACATTTTAAAAAATCAATAATTTAACCTTGTACCTAAAGACCCTGAGAGGGGTGACATCAGTAAGATGGAAGGGTAGGCCCTGGCCAGTGGGCTCAGTTGGTTGGAGCATCATCCCATACACCAAAAGGTTGTGGATTCAATTCCCAGTCAGGGCACATACCTAGGTTGTGGGTTCGATCCCCCGTTGGGGTGCGTACAGGAGGCAACAACCTATCAATGTTTCTCACATCATTGTTTCTCTCTCCCCCTTTTTCTCTTTCTGAAAATCAGTAAGCATATCCTCAGGTGAGGATTTAAAAAAAAAAAGATGGAAGGCTAGGAGGTACCCATTCATGTCTCTCCCACAAAAGCAATAATAAATAACTACAGACCAATGAAAATAGCTCAGAGAAGGTTCTGGAATACAATAATAATGATAATAATAGTAATAGTAATAATAATAATAATAATAATAATAATAATAATAAAAAGCAGCAAAGATCTAAGGAATTAAAAAACCAAGGATGGCCACATAGGAAACTGCAGGAAGCATTCTACTCATGTCACCCCGTCCCCCCGCTTGGTGCCAGGGGTTCGCTCAGAGGAATTGTACTCCACGTGGAAGGGAGAGCGGGGAGCCCTCCTTGGCCTCATCACTGCGGACGTCCGCAGCCTCCGCTGCAGAGGCCTCCCACAGTCTTCAGCAAACCGGATCCTGTCTGACCGCGCTGCCTGGAGTCCCTCTGCCCCATCGCTCCCCAGGGCTGGAGCTGCCACTAAAGTGAGACCTGCCTTCAGGGACCCCGTCCCTGCAGTGTCCCACTCTCTGGGATCAGGATAGCACCGCTAAGCCATACACAGGACCAGAGCTTCCACTGCTCTGCAGCCCGCCCAGGCCCGGGTCATGGCTTTGTTCCATTACTGGGGAAGCCTACTCTGCCCTGAGTACTGCCCACTGGCCTAGGCGGCCTCTCTGAACCATCATAGTAGGCAGCACTGCTGTGCCCTAGGCCCCCACTCGGCCTGTCCTGACATAGGGCTTCAGGGGCACCACCTCGTGTTGCTTCTGTCCTGTGAGTCCCTCCATGGCCAGCGTTAGCAGTCTGACCCACCCCCAGGCTGTGCTGATCCTGCACCCTGCCTGCCCTCCAGGTTCTAACAACTGTTGCACGGTGTCATCCCAGAACCCATGTTATCCACCCCCACCCCTGAGCTGCCAGAGTCACTGCAGAAAGCCCTGAGACCCAGATCCAGTTTCTGGGTGATCCACACACATCCCCGCCTTGGACACCAGTGCCACTGCCTCAAAATGCACACCTGTGCCCAGGACCCAGCAACCATGTGGTTCCTTATCTACCCGATTCCAGGACCCTGGTTCAGTTACAGAACAACATAGAAGATGTCAACAGGATCCCTAGGCTGGAACTTCCACCCACGGACCAAAAAGAGAATAGGAAGAGCCTGCAGCACTTGCCTCTGAGAATTGCAATAGTCCTATCTGCCACCGCCACCCACAAACCTCTGAAGTCTTGGCCACAACCACCACAGAATGGCTGACGTAGAACAAGCTGACAGACCTGCATGGGGACTTCCCACTGTGCGTTTATGGAACCCAGATGCTGCATCCCACTCACCTGGCACCAGCTCCCACTCACCAGGCACCAGCTCCCACTCACCTGGCACCAGCTCCCACTCACCTGGCACCTTCCCATGAAAGCCTTTCCCCACTGAAGCCGGTCTGAAAAGACTGGAGCAGCCAACTGTGCCCTCAGGTGTGCAGACATCAACACAAAACCATCAGAAATGCAAAAAGCAAGAAACATGATCACCAAAGAACACGATAATTTTCTAGTAACTGACACCAAAGAAACGGAGACCTGCAAGTTACATGAAAAGGATTTTAAGGAAGCTCCGTGAGAGTCAAAAGAACACAGATATATAATCAAATGAACTCAGGTAAACAACACAAAACAAGTAAAAAGTTCAATAAGGATATGGAAATCATTTTTTAAAAGTAGTAAATAAAAAATCTGAAACTAAAAAATTCAATGAATGAAATGGGGTGGGTAGGGGAGCGGAATGCAATAGAGAGCCTCAATATCAGGCTCAACCTGACAGGAGAAAGAATCTGTAAACATAAAGACAGGTTTATTGACATTATATAATCAGAGGAGAATAAAGAAATTTAAATAAATAAGAGTAAAGAAAGTCTATTATGGCCCTAGCCTGTTTTGCTCAGTGGATAGAACATCAGTCCTTGGACTGAAGGGTCCCAGGTATGATTACAGTCAAGGGCATGTACCTTGGTTTCAGGCTTGATCTCCAGGGATATCCCGGTTGGGGCTCATGTGGGAAGCAACCAATTAATGTGTCTCTCTCACATCAATGTCTCCCTCTCTCTCCTTCTCTCCCTCTCTCTCTCTCTCCTCTCTCTCTGGCTCTCTCCCCCTCTTTTTCTCTAAAAAATCAATGGAAAAATATCCTTGGATAAGGATTAACAACAACAACAACAACAAAAAGCCGAATATGGTTATGGGGTATCATCAAAAGAAACATCAGCATTATGGAAGTTCAAGAAGAATGAGAGAGAAAGGGACAGAAAACTTATTTAAAGAAATGGTATCTAAAACCATCTCCATTCCAGACCAGGGTGAACTGGAATTATGTGAGGACAGACTGGGTTGTGTGGCTTCAGGGAGAGAGCTGAAGGGACAGCCACCAGGGTCCCTGCGCTGAGTCCCTGTCCTGCACCGCCCACAGAATCCACCTTTCCTGGGTGGAGCAAGCCCCTCTGTACTGCATTAGCCTGGGCAAATGTACTAGCCCTACCTTCCCAACTCCCTACCACTACACCCTGCCAAGCTCACACCCTGCAGAGGAGTCAGCTGCTCAGCTTGGGGTGTAGATTTTCTTAAAGGCCTCTAGAGAGTGAACTCAGGGGGAGTGAGAGACACAGTTGTGAAGTTCTGGGGCAGGAGCCATTTCCCTTCCCCCTGCCATGCACCCAAGCAAAGGTGGCTGAAGCCCTGCCAACAAGAGCAGCAGCACCCACTGCCGTACACCAGAGAAGTGGCAAGTGGCACTTTGCCACCTCCTCCCCAAACCGACCCCCCCTCCCCCCGCCTCGAGCCTGAGCTGCAGTGCCCTGCTCCCCTTGTGGGAAAATCCACTAGACCCAACATAGGGGGACCACTAGCTCCACCTTCCCAACTCCTGATGGCTCTGCCCGCTGAGCTGTCACTCTGTAATATTTTGAGCTGGCTGTGGCCAGCCTGGTCCCACAATGCAGAATTTTTTGGAGGACTCTCAAGGAGGTCCAGGCAGACTCTGGGAAAGACTGAGTTGTGTGGCTCCAGAGCCTTCCATCACACAGGCAGATTCTGGTCTTCTTGGGCCTGTTGAACTCTGGCCTCACCCTGATGATTCCCTGAGACCCCCCTTCAGCACAAAGGTCTGAGGGCACCCAGAGGCTGGCAGCTGGCCTTGGTGTCCCCTGAGACTGTTGCTGAGTGGCCCAGACCCAGCAGTGAGACCGAGTTTGAATCTGCATTAATCTGGTGAATACCTCTTACCCCAACCTGGAACTCACTGAGAACCTACCTCACACAACTCTCCTGCTGCCAGAGGTTCTTTCAGTGACTGAACCTAACCGGCAGCTAACACACAAGGGAGGGTTACAGGAAGCCTTGGGCCTTTGGCTGACCGGCCCCAGGGCTTGGTGCTGGCGGAAGTGGGCCTTGGTGTGCAGTTTGGTTCCTTCATACATACCCATGCCCCGCAGAGGCAGCCACAAACTGTGGACCCAAATGTAGCTCCAAAAAGGTAGCCCAGGACCAGGCACAGGGAGCACCTAATATTGACTGGCACCAGGGTTCCCCCAGCTGGCTGAATAACTGAAACACCAGGTGGGGGAATTCAGACCACAACCGACCTCCACAAGTGGCACAACCAAAGTGAGATCTCAGCTGGCACCAGACCCTCCTGGGCAAATTTCACTTGGTGGGGTCAACCCCACACAGTAGCTCACATATAGTGTCACTTCTCCATGGAACACTTTCACAGATGGGCAGTAGACCTATGAAAGGTTGCTTAACATCATAAACAAAATGCAAACCAAAACCACCTCATACTTGTCAGAATGGTTATCATCAATAAATCAAGAAACAACAAATGCTGGTGAGGATGTGGAGAAAAGTGAATCTTCATGCACTGTTGGTGGAATGCAGACCGGTGCAGCCACTGTGGAAAGCAGGATGGAGTTTCCTCAAAAAGTAAAAAATGGAACTGCCTTATGACCCAGTGATTCCACTTCTGGGAATTTATCAAAAGAAACCTGAAAGAATATCTGTACCCCTTATTCGAAAGAATGTATGCTCCCCTATGTTCATTGCAGCACTACTTACAATAGCCAAGATTTGGAAGCAGCCCAAGTGTCAATTACACAATGGAATACTAGTCAGTCATAAAAAAGGAAGAAATCTTACCATTTGCAACAGCCTGGATAGATCTGGAGAGTATCATGCTAAGTGAAATAAGCCAGTCAGAGAAAGACAAGTATCACATGATCTCACTCATATGTGGAATCTAATGAACAAACTAAACTAACAATCAAAACATAGACAGACTCATAGATAGAGAGCAGGCTGGGAGCTCTGGGGAGTGGGGGCGGGGGTGGGGGCGGGGGCTGGAGGGTGGAGGGATTGAACAAAATAGAAAAAAGAGAGAAAGGACTCATGGACACAGACAGAACTGTGGTGATTGTGGAGTGGGAGGGGGATTGAGGTGGAAAAATGCAAATCAAAGCCACCATAAGATACCATCTCACATCTATCAAAAAGGCTATCATCAATAAATAAAAAAACAACAAGTGTCAAAGAATGTATATACTTATATGCATAGCCCATGGGCACAGGTAATAGGGTAGTGAAGACCTGTGGGAGTGGGGGGGCAGTTGGGATGGGGAGGAGGGGGGTAAAGGGGGCAAGAGATATCTGTAATACTATCAACAAAAAAAAATAAATAAATTTTAAAAACAAGTGTTGGTGAGGATGTGGAAAAAAAAGAACCCTATTACACTGCTGGTGGGAATGCAGATTGGTGCAACCACTAGGGGAAACAGTGTGAAGGTTTCTCAAACATATTAAAAATAAAATTGCCTATGGCCCAGCAATCTCACTTCTGGAAATATATCCTGTGAATCCTGAAACAGCAATCAGAAAGAATATATGAACATAGGTGTATATATGCACCCCTATGTTCATTTCAGTGTTATTTACAATAGCCAAGGTATGAAAGCAACCCAAGTGCCCATCAATAGTTGAGTGAATACAAAAGCTGTGGTACACAGCAATGTTACTTGGCCATAAAAAAGAAAGTAATCTTTCTTACCATTGTGACAGCATGGATGGACCTAGAGGGTATTATGCTAAGTGAAATACATCAGCTAGATAAAGACAAATACCGTATGATTTCACTTATATGTGGAATCTAATAAACAAACAAAATAGAAACAAACTTATAGATAGAGAACAGACTGGCAATTGTCAGAGGAGATGGAGTTCAGGCGGCTGGGTGAAAAAGTTGAAGGGGTTAAGCTACAGAACAGCCACAAAATGTAGATTGCAACATAGGAGATATAATCAATAATATTGTATGGGGCCAAGTGGGTACTTGAAGTAGCAGGGGGACCACTCTGAAAAGTACATTATTTTCTAACAACTTTGCTGTGTATCTTAAACTAATACAGAATAACATTGAATGTAAAAAGTAATTAAAAATAGAAAGTAACCATAGTTACAGTATTTTTAATAAATACACAAATAAGAAGGTATAAATTGAGACATCACACAGCATAAATGAGGGGGCAAGAAAATAGGTAAAATTTTTGTTGTTAATTATCACCTGAGGATATTTTTCCCATTGAGTTTTAGAGAATGTGGAAGGGAAAGGGAGAGACAGGGATAAAGGAACATCAATGTGAGAGGGACACATCAATTGGTTGCCTCCCGCACGCACCCTGACTGGGCTGGAGACTGAGCCTGCAATTGAAGTATGTGCCATTGACCAGAATCAAACCATGATCCTTCAGTCCCAGGGCCTACGCTCCAACCATTGAGCCAAACCAGCTAGGTTAAGTCGAACTTTTTATGCAACTGAATATAAGTTATCAGCTTAAAATAGATTGTTATAACCACAAGATGTATTATAAAAGTTTTATGGTAACCACAGAGCAAAAACCTGAAATAGATACACAAATGACAAAGAGAAAGGATTCAACACATAATACTACAAAAGATTATCAACTGACAAAGTTATCAACTCAAAAAGGAACTACAAAAGAGTCAAAAAGCAGTTAAAATGATAGTAAATCCAACTTATTACTAATTATAAGTAGATGGTTTAAATTGAAAGACACAGAGTGGTATATATGTGAATTCACATATAAAAAAATCCTGCCAATTGGAACAACATGGATGGAAGTGGAGGGCATTATTCTAAGTGAAATAAACAAGACAGAGAAAGAAAAATATTGTTTAGTGTTACTTATATGTGGAATTTTTTTTTAAAGCAGCTTTCATAGAAACAGGAACCAGAATGGTGGTTGATGGGGCTGGAGGAAGTGGAAATGGGATTATATAGGTCAAAGGGTACACATTTTCAGTTATAATAAGAATAAGTTCTAAGAAACTAAAGTATAACATTGTATATAGTTAGTAATAAAGTAGTATTTAATTGAATGTTGCTGAAAGTAGATTTTAAGCATTCATTAATACACAGAGTTAGCTATGTGGGGTCATGCAAGTGTTAATCACCTTCATCTTGTTAGCCTTTCTACAATGTATATGTGTAACAAATCATCATGTTGCAAACTTTATATAAATTATATTTGCCAATTATTCCTTAGAAACAAATTTAACAAAAAAATGCAAAACTTGTTCTTAGAAAACTACAAAATATTGTTGAAAGAAGATATAAATAAATGGAAAAACATCCCATATTCATGGATTGGAAAACTTAACATTGTTAAAATGGCAACACTCACAAAAAATGATTTACAGATTCAACACATCTCTACTAGAATTTCAGCTGAATTTTTTGTAGATGTTAACAAGCTAATTCTAAAATTTATATGGAATTGCAGAGTACCAGAATAGCCAAAAAAAATCCTGAAAAAAGAACATTAAAATAGGAGGTCTCATACTTTCTGTTTTAAAACTTACTACAAAGCATTAGCCATCCAGACAGCAATAGGCAAGTAGATCATTGGAATAGAATTGAAAGTGCAGAAACAAAACTGTACCTCTATGGATAGTTGATGGTTTATGTGTGGCAAGACCTTAATTCAGTTTTAAGCAAATGCACAGGGACAACTGGTTAGCCACATGTGAAAATATTAATTGGACCATTACTTCATGCCATATACAAAAATTTACTAAAAATTGTTCAAAAACTAAATGTGAGAGCAATATTTATAAAGCTTTAGAAGGAAACATAGGAGTAAATTTACATGAAGTTGAATTTGCCAATGAAATCTTAACTATAACACCAACACAATTAACAACAGAAATAATAAGTAAACTAGACCTCATCAAAACTAAACACTTTTGTGCTTCAAAGGATACCATCAAAATTTAGGGGGCAAGAGGGGAATCAACCAAAAAATATGGGGAAATAATTTTACTGATCATATATCCAGTAAAACACATGTATGAAAAATACATAAAGAGCTTATACCACTCACTAATAAAAGACAGATAACCCAACTAGATAATGAGAAATTTTTTTGAATAGACATTTCTAAAAAAAAAGTAAACATAAACACATGAAAAGAAGCTCAACAAGTCATCAAGGAAATGTAAATGAAAACCACAACAAGATACAACTTCATATGCACTAGAATGGCTAAATCAAAAAGTCAGATAGTAACAAGGATGTGGAAATTTTTGAAATTTTTATGGTCATTCTGAACTTTTGATTTTTGAACATTATTTTCATTAAGACTGTATTTGTAGAGCAGTTCTATGTTCACAGCAAAATTGAACAAAACATAACAAAGATTCCCATATATGAGCATATGTGTTTTATTGGACACTAGAGCCCTCGTGCATGAAATTCGTACATGGGTAGGGTCCCTAGACATGCCAGCAATCAGGGCCAATCTGTGGGGTGACCAGTGGGGTGGTCAGGGGGTCCCCGCTGGCACCCACTTTGGCTGGCCTGGCACCACCCACTCACCTGTCCCACCCGCCACTACTGCTGCTGGTCCCCTCCCTCTGTGGGAGGAGACTGGTGGGGCAATGGGGGGGGCAGTGCTGGCCCGATCACCGGCTGGCCCCACCCCCTAGTCGACCCGATGCCACCCACTGGCCCTGCCCCTGCTGCTGCTGCTGGTCTCCTTCCTCTGAAGGCATGGTGGGATGATTGGGGGGCCCCCACTGGTACCTGCCTTGGCTGGCCCGGGGCCTGTGGGCTGGGGGTAGCTCCTGCATTGAGCATCTGCCCCCTGGTGGTCAGTGCACATCATAGCAACTGGTCATTCCACTGGTCGTTCCACCGTTTGGTCGATTTGCATATTAGGCTTTTATTATATAGGATTACTGCAGAGCACAGATTGTACTTTTTTGAAGGATAAATTGAAGTTTTGTACCACCCTGTGCATGGCAAGTCAATCGATACCATTTGTCCAACATCATTGCTCACTTTGTGTCTCTGTGTTACATTTTGGTAATTCTCATTCATATTTCATTATTGTTTTCATTATTGTTATATTTTATGGTTGTCTGTGTTCCATAAAACAGTCATTATAATTATATTATAATTGTTTTTCAGAACCACAAACCATGCCCACGTAAGACGGCAAACTTCCTTAATAAGTGCTGTGTGTGTTCTGACTGCTCTACTGACCAACCATTTCACAGTCTCTTTTGGGTTCTCAGGCCTCCCCAGTCTCTGAGAAACAACAATTTGGAAATTAGGTCAATTAATAACCATATAATGGCCTCTGAGGGTTCAAGTAAAAGAAATATTTGTGCACCTCTCATTTTAAATAGAAAGCTAGAAATGATTAAGGTGAGTGGGAGGCATGCTGATAACCAAGCCAGGCCCAAAGCCAGGCCAACTGTGCAAATGATTAGCCAAGTTGTAAATGCAAAGAAAAAGTTGTTGAAGGAAATTAGAAGTGCTACTCCTGTGCACACAAGTGATAAGAAAGTGAGAAGAGTCTTATTGCTGATATGAAGAAAGGTTTTACGGTTGGACAGAAGATCATGCCAGCCACAACATTCCATTAAGCTGAAGCCTAATTCAGAGCAAGGCCCCAACTCATCAATGTTATGAAGGCACAGAGAGTGAGGAAGCTGCAGAACAGAAGTTTGAAGCTGGCCGAGGCTGGTTCATGAGATTTAAGGGAAGAAGCCGTCTCCATAATATAGAAGTTCAAGGTGATGCAGCAAGTGGTGATGTAGAAGCTGCAGCAAGTCATCCAGAAGATCTAGCTCAGATAGTTAAGGAAGGCGGCGACACTAAACAATAGATTCTTTTAAATTCATTTTTTATTGTTGACAGTATTACAGATGTTCCCCATTTTCCCTGCCTTTGCCGCCCTCCATCCAGCCTTGCCCCACCCCAGGCCTTCACCGCACTATTGTCTGTGTCCATGGGCTATGCATATATGCTTATAAATTATTTGGTTAATCTCTTTCTGCCCACCCTCTCCCCTCTTCCCTCTAAGATCTGTCACTCTGTTTCATGATTCCATGTCTCTGTACCTATTTTGTTCATCAGTTTATTTTGTTCATTAGATTCCACATATAAGGGAGATCATGTGATATTTGTCTTTATCTGACTGACTTATTTCAGTTAGTATAACAATCTCCAGGTCCCTCCATGCTGCCTCAAAGGGTAAGAGAGCCTTCTTTTTTACAGCTGCATGGTATTCCCTTGTGTAAATGTATCACAGATTTTTTATCCACTCTTCTACTGATGGACACTTGAGCTGTTTCCAGATCTTAGCTATTGTAAATAATGCTGCTATGAACATAGAGATGCATATATTCTTTCTGATTGGTGTTTCAGGATTCTTAGGATCTATTCCCAGAAGTGGAATTGCCAGGTAAAAGAGCAGTTCCATTTTTACTTTATTTGAGAAAACGCCATACTGTTTTCCACAGTGACTGCACCAGTCTGCATTCCCATTAGCAGTGCACTAGGGTTCCCTTTTCTCCACAACTTCTCCAGCACTTGTTGTTTGTTGATTTATAGATGGTAACCAATCTGACAGGTATGAGGTAATACCTCATTGTAGTTTTCATTTGCATCTCTCTGATGATTAGTGACATTGAGCATTTTTTCATATGACTCTTGGCCATCTCTATGTTCTCTTTGGAGAAGTGTCTATTTAGGTCCTTTGCCCATTTAAAAAAATATGTTTTTATTTATCTTATAGAGAGAGGAAGTGAGAAGGAGAGAGAGAGAGAAATATCGATGAGAGATAATCATCAATTGGCTGCCTCCTGCACAACCCCTACTGGGGATTGAGCCTGCAACCTGGGTATGAGCCCTGATTGGAAATCGAATTGGTTTCCTCCTGGTGCCTGGGATGACACTCAACCAACTGAGCCACACTAGCCAAGCCCTTTGCTCATTTTTAAATTCGATTGTCTTTCTTTTGTTGTGTTGTATGAGTTCTTTATATATTTTGGAAATTAACCCTTTATTAGATGTATCATTGGCAAATATGATCTCCTATACAGTGGGTTCTCTTTTCATTTTGATGACAGATTTTTAATGTAGATGAAACACCCTTATATTGGAAGAATTTGTCATCCAAGACTTTCATAGCCAGAGAGAAGTTAGTGCCTGGCTTCACAGGACAGGCTGACTCTCTTGTTAGGAGCTAATACAGCTGGTGACTTTAACTTGAAGCCAATGCTCATTTACCATTCTGAAAATGTTAGGGCCCTTAAGAATTGTACTAAATCTACTCTACCTGCGCATCCTAAGGAGTGGTAGCTCATCATTACTTTAATTTGTATTTCTGCTGACAAATAATGTCAGTCATGTTTTTATATGCTTATTTGCCATCTGTATATCTTCTTTAGTGAGGTGTCTTTAAATGTCTTTGAGCCATTTTCAACTGTTTTTATTTTTGTACTCTTATTCCTAGATTTTAAGAATCTTTTAGATATTTTGGATAATGGTCTTTTTTCAGATGTGTTTCTTGCAAATATTTTCTCTTAATTGGTGGTTTATCTTCTTACTCATTTTACTTTTGCAGAGTAAAAGTTTTTAAATTTAATGAAGTCTAGTTTATCAATTATTTTTTCATAGACATTTCACATAAGTATATGAAAAGATGTTCAACTTCACCAATTATCAGGGAAATGCAAAGCAAACCACAGGGGGATATCATCTCACCCTATTAGGATGGCTATTATACTAGTATATAAAAAAAGAAAAGATAACAAGTACTGGTGAAAATATGGAAAAGGGGGGAACCTATAAACACTATTGGTAGGAATATAAATGGATACAACCATTTTGGAAAACAATAAGGAAATTCCTCAAAAAATTAAAAATAGAACTACCATATGATTATCCAAAGGAAATGAAATCAGGATCTTAAAGAGAGATCTGTACTTCCATGATCAGTGCAGCATTATTCAACATAACCAAGATATGGAACAACATAAATCTCCATCAACTGAACAGTAGATAAAGAAAAAAAAAAAATATATATAATATATAAAAAAACAAATAAATATATAAGAATTCAGCTTTTTAGATTTCACATATAAGTGAGATCATGCAATATTTGTCTTTCTGTGTCTGGCTCATTTTACTTAGAATAATGTTCTCCAGATTCTTCCATGTTGTAGAAAATGATGTGAACTCCTTCTTAAAAAAATAAAATAAGTAAGTTGGAGCCATAACAGCAGAGAGTAGAATGGTGGTTGCTAGAAATGGGCTTGGGGGAATAGGGAAATGTTGGTCAAATGCTACAAAGTTTCAGTTATACCAGATGAATAACTTCTAGAGATCTAATGTAAAGCATGGGGACTATTTATATCTATATATATAAAAGCCCAGTGACCAAACGGCAGAATGACTGGACGACCAGTCACTATGATGTGCACTGCGGCAGCCAACAGGCCTGATCTGGGCCTGATCAGCACCCACAACCTCCCTCGGCCCCTCCCCCTGGCCAGCCCCACCCTCAATTGGCTCCCATGTGGATGGGCCGGTGTTAGAGAGTGGGAATTTTTGAGCACTACTGAGGCCGTGGACTATGCCCCAGATAGAATTGTCAGTGCTGACACCAGGCCAGGCCTTGAGATATGGTCTCATGGCTCCTTCCCAGCACGTAGGCCTTCTTTCACAGAACACTGTCAGCTTTCTGAAGAACAGGATGACCCTGTGAATAACATGGTCATCATTGGCATGATCCTGACGTTGCTTGGGAAAAACTGTTTTGTCTTGGGTTACTTGTTCTGCAAAAACCGGATGTGGTTAATGTGCTTAAAAGCGGTCCTACACAAAGGGTCGCTGCTGCTCTCTGGTCTCCCGGCTTGGAGAATGGCAGAGCAGTCGCCGGGTCGTCTGGCCGCCCGGCTAATAAAGGCTCCCTAAATTTTAATTTGGTCTGGGCTCCAGTGGTCATTCACTCGCATCCGCTCCACAACACTGGCTGGACCCCACCTATGTACAAATTCATGTACTGGTCCTCTAGTAGTTAACAACACTGTATTGTACACTTAAAATTTATTAAGAGAGTAAGTGTCCTTAAGTGTCCTCACCACAAAAATAAACCCAGCATCTGTGTTAGGTGATGGATATGTTAATTAACTTGATTGTGGTTATCATTTTGCAATGTATAAATATATTCAAATATCAATTTCAATATACAATTTGATTGTCGATTATGCCTCAACTAGAGGCCCAGTGCATGAAATTCTTGCATGGGGGGGGGGGCAGGGTGTCCCTCAGCCTGGCCTTCACCGTCTCGTGATCCAAGACCCCTCGGGTAGGGTCCCTAGGCCTGGCTGACAGTCAAGGCCTATTGGGGCTTTCCTTCCCCCACTGCTACCCTCTCATTCCCCCCCCCCCCCCCACCACTGGTTACCTCCCTCTGTGGGCAACAGGTGTGGGGTGAGATCACTTGGCTGGCCTGGGCCTCCCTCTTTGGGTCAATTGATTGTGGGGCTCCTTGATTGATGGCTCTGCAGAGGGAGGCCTGGCCTACATGCAGCACCACTGGCCCAGTAGCTGGAGCCTCCCTCTTTGGGGTGATTGATCACGGGGTTCCACTATCACCCAGCAGAGGGAGGCCCTGCCCACCCAGCCTGGGCTCTGAGATCAATCGCCACGCAGAGGGTGGCCTGGGCCTCCCTCTTTGGGGCGATTGCAGAGCCCCCCCCTCCCCAATTGATCACCCCGCCAGCTGGTGGCCTAGGCCTCCCTCTTTAGGGCAATCAATTGCGGAGCCCCCTCGCCCCATCAATCATTCCGCAGAGGGTAGCCTGAGCTGATTGATCGTGGGGCATGGGGGGACCTCCCACCCCCCACCAATCACATCACACCTGCTTTGGCTGGCCTGGTGCCAGTGCATGTCATAGCATGGTCATCTGGAAGGTCATCTGGACAGTTGTTCTGCTGTTTGATCGTTTGTTCAATTTGCATATTACGCTTTTATTATTATAGATAAAGCTGGAAAATTTTTTCAAAAGACTAACCATGTTATACACACAAAGAAATGCTTAGGTTAGATTGTTCCCTGCTAGTTGTCAGCTCAGTATCAAACTTGAGTAAATAAGGGAGTGGTATTGGTGCAGGGACAGACATACAGACAAAGTAAAACAAAGGGCCTACAACCAGCCCTTTCCATATGGAGATGTTATATCTTTTAGAGGTGGCATTGGAATGCACATGGGAAACAGTGCAGGGTTTTAAAATTATCCTAAGACAATCCAGGGGAAGACTTAACATTGGGTCCATACATATAACACCACATAAAATCAATTCCAAGCAGAAAAATGCTTAAATGTGAACAGAAAATTTTTTTACTTTTAAGGAGGAAATTTTGATTATCTTTATGAACTTAGGTAAGAAAGCATTTCTTAGCAAGGATACAATAGCAAAAACAATTTTTAAATATTGATAAATTTACTTTATTACATATTTCTTAAAATTAAATCAATATTAAGATAGTTAAAAATGTCATAAATTAGGGAAAATAATTTTAATACAAATAACTGGTATAGAAAATGGATATTGTAAACACCAAAACCTAAATCCTATAAACTTATTTCTAGCTATCCATATGTATATTTTTATATTTATAAAAATAATAAGGAACTTACTGTCACTGGATGTTCTAAAACTAGATTATGAAGAAAAAAAACTACCAGACCAATACACCTGGGGAAGATTCCCAACCTTATTAGTAACCAGGAAAATTCACTTTAAAACCACCAGGAGGTAACATTTAACACCCAACAGATTAATAAGTCTGAGTACCAAGGATTGGCAAGGGAATTTTATTATTGGAGATAATTATACATGGATAGTGGGGGTGTAAGTTCATACAATCAGTTATATCTGGTTACCTGTAAACACACATACAATTCACAGAAATTCCAGTCTTAAGCATTTGCTCCATAGGAACATTGCACACGTGTCCCAGGAGGCACGCAAAGGGCATTCCGAGAGGCATCGGTCACAATAGCAGACAAAGGAAAACTCAGTCATGGAAGGTCCTCAGAAACTCTCAGGGTGCCTTCACCGTTCACCAGGGATGTAGTCGGCGGGAGGAAGGCCCTCGCATCAAAGTGCTCAGGGTGAGGAAGATATCGGTGCCTTCACTGAATTGCTTAGCACAGCGCAGCTCATCTCCCATGACCGGCCCCACAAAGCCATTCACCTTCTTCATTTTCCCCAAGGGGTAGAGTGAGAACTCCCATCGGAAGGACCATCAAAAACTAGCAGAGAAATTGATCCATCGCCAGGGCGGTCCTGTGGCCTGCAGACTCGCAGTTGATGGGAGATCGGTAAGTGAAGAAGGTATAGAGGTGCTGCCTTTCAGTGTTCAGGTGTCAGAAAGGAGTCCCAATCCTAAATGAAAATTTAGATACAGAAAGTGCACTGGAAGAAAAGGTACAAGCCTACTGGATGGTGCCCAGCAAGACAGAAAGATACAATAAACTGTAAGAAAATCCAAGAGAGCTGGGTTTGATCATTTTATGGTACTAATCTTCTTAAATTTTGAGTATATCTTGATTCAGCACTAGGAAAGAGCAGGTATGTGAATGGGCAGTGGGACACATTATCTGTCCCTGATACATTTACAATGCAAATGTACATTGAGTGGCCAGATTATTATGATCTCTGAATGCATAATAATCTGCCCAGTCAGTGTACTTCTCTTGAGTACTTCATTTATCTGATATCAAAGATACTATAAATCGTGCACCTGATCAGTTTTTCCCCTTTGCACTGGCTGATAGAAAGCTCAGGGCAAACAGGTGGTTGATCTCCAGCAAAAGTCTAGAATGCTCTCAGTACCCATCTGGCCACTCAGTGTATAATCCTTTTCTGACACCCAAGTTACCTTTTGAGTCAACAGCAGTATTAACCTCAAATTATCAGCCAGCACATTCAGCCAATTCTATCATGCAAAGCAAATGAGCGCTGACATCAGATTTACCCCTGGGCAGGCTGAAGGGAGGGGAGGGCCCTGGCTCCTCCAGCCCAGGCGCTGAGGGCTCACTGTTCCAGAACTGTCTGGGTATCTGAATCTAACATATTAGTAAGTAATTTGTAGAAGTTTCCCCAAAAGAAAATAAGCATTTGAGAAACCCATTGTAGTGAGAAGGACCTGAAACTGTCTGTAGTGAGGAGTGTCCAGCTGCGGGCCAGGGAGACAGGATAAGGGCCACGGTCTCAATATTTGAAAGATACTGGCTCAAATGGTGAGGACAGCATTGACCAGGGGCTGGATCTGTGGAGCCCAATCTGAACAGAGGAAGGCTACCCAACACCGTGGAGGCGGGCAGGGCTGGGCGCTGAGAAATCCCATTAACTTCTCAGTTGGGTGAAACTTGTAGATGACGGTTTGTGTGTGGAGTGCTGGGCAGAGTTCCTGAAGCGGCCTGCCCATGCTCTCCCAGTGTCTATTCTCTGCCTTCCTCTTGTTCCAGGAAGTACACTGCCCTTACTGAGGGCCCACACAGCACTCCACACACAAACGGTCATCTACAAATTTCACCGAACTGAGAAGTTAATGGGATTTCTCAGCGCCCAGCCCTGCCCGCCCCCACGGTGTTGGGTAGCCTTCCTGATATGGGTGAGTCCTGAAGAGGAAGGATAATGGCAAAAACCTTTGCTTAAACCACATTTACATGAAACCATGATATATCCTTATCTATAGAAAGAACAATCTATAGATAAGGATATCAAAGGAGTGTAGGTTAATACCCTCAACCCAAAGGCAATTTTTAATAAGACTATATTTTACATTGTATTACATTGTATCTCACTGATAAGAGGAGAGGAAAGACATGATATCTCCCCAAATCTGACGTGCCTTGAGTATCCTCCAGCAGACTCACCCATCAGGAAGGCTACCCAACACTGTAGAGGTGGGCAGGGCTGGGCGCTGAGAAATCCCATTAACTTCTCAGTTCGGTGAAATTTGTAGATGACCGTTTGTGTGTGGAGTGCTGGGCAGAGTTCCTGAAGAGGCCTGCCCATGCTGTCCCCAGTGTCTATTCTCTGCCTTCCTCCTGTTCCAGAACGAACACTGCCCTTACTGAGGGCCCGCACAGCACAGGGCTTGAGCCTGGCCTCCAGCAGGGGGCTCTTTTACCGCCTCCACCCTCTCTCTGACAGTCAGCATGGCTCCAATCTCTGTTCAGATTGGGCTCCACAGATCCAGCCCCTGGTCAATGCTGTCCTCACCATTTGAGCCCAGTGTCTTTCAAATATTGAGACCGTGGCCCTTATCCTGTCTCCCTGGCCCACAGCTGGATGCTGACCTCACTACAGACAGTTTCAGGTCCTTCTCACTACAATGGGTTTCTCAAATGCTTATTTTCTTTTGGGGAAACTTCTACAAATTGCTTACTAATATGTTAGATTCAGATACCCAGACAGTGTCCTGTAAAATACAGTCTTATTAAAAATTGCCTTTGGGTTGGGATATTAACCTACACTCCTTTGATATCCTTATCTATAGATTGCTCTCTCTTTTATTCTTCACCTTTTTTGTGTGGTGATTGTTGAGGTTGAGCCAAGACTGTCTTGCTCGTTTAAACTGATATTGAGAGAAACTAGTAGCACATGTGATGCTGGTGGGATGGAAAGAGCTACCTGGGCAAGGGAAGTAGTTACTAAGCCATGGTTGTGTTTGAAGAGGAAGGAAGATGACAAAAACCTTTGCTTAAACCACATTTACATGAAACCATGATATATCCTGGACTACTTTCCCTTCAGCCAATAAGGCAGCAGGGGGAAGGCAGCATCACTTGTCTCCGGCAGACTCACCCATCAGGAAGGCAACCCAACACCGTGGGGGCCCAGAAATCCCCTCAGCTTCTCAGTTGGGTGAAACTTGTAGATGACGGTTTGTGTGTGGAGTGCTGGGCAGAGTTCCTGAAGCGGCCTGCCCATGCTGTCCCAGAGTCTATTCTCTGCCTTCCTCCTCTTCCCCGGATGAGCGTCACAACGTTTCCAAATCTTAGTTGAGTTCTCAAGCCTACTTTTCTTCCATCCTTTTACATGTCCTTAGTCATCTCCACTTCTCATTTCCTGGAATCCAGTGTTCTTTTTATAACCACTCCCTTCATGGAGCTAAAGTAATGATTACATTGTATCTCACCGATGAGAGGAGAGGAAAGACATGACGTCTCCCCAAATCTGACGTGCCTTGAATTCTGACCCCAGGAACCCTGTGGCACTGGAGTGAGCAGAGGGAGAAGAGCAGCACCGAGGCCCAGCTCTCCCGGTGGAAGGGACTTCCAGGAGAAATGTCCAGTTGCAGGCGAGCCCAGCAGCGCTGGGGTGGGACGCCTGGGTGGGAGCAGGCCAGTTCTTCAGCACCCTCCACGATGGCCTCAGTTCAGAAACATTCTTTGTTTTTTGATGAAGCTGGAAATTTTTGTTATCCTCAAAGTATTGGAGCTTGTAAGAGTTCTAAGTCTGACTGAATGAAAGTTCAGTCTTCAGCTGATCATGAGACTCCAAAGTGTATCATCTCCTCAGTCACACAGGTAAGTTATCCGGGACCTGACGGGGATTGATCACCCGTGCACGGATGCGTGTGCACATGGATCACATGTGTCAGGTAGGGCCTGGCCCGTGTGGCTCAGTTGGTTGAACATCGTCCTGTACACTGAAGGGTCACCAGTTGGATTCCCAGTCAGGATAACCTGGTTGTGGGTTCGATCCCCAGTAGGCATGCAACTGATTGATGTTTCTCTCCCTCCCTCCCTCTCTCTTCCTTTCTCCATAAAATCAGTACAAATATGTATTTTCTTTAATGTTGTCAGGCAGGAGAAATGGAGAGTGAGGAAGAGCTCTTTCATCCAAGAGTCCCAGACGAAGGTTCAGTTGGCTGCAGAAATGCAACTTTCCACCTCAGAGCTGGCCCTCCGGAAACTGCCAGGGGAAGTCAGCCGAGGCCAGTGGCTGGTCCCCTTGCAATGACTTCTGAGAAGGAGTAAGTGGGGGGCAGGGCCAGTGCTGTTAGGGGAACCTGCACCAGCTTCCCTCCGCCTCTGCGCAGCACAGACCCCTCTGACACACCTGAGGGGAGGCTGCCTGGGTTTGAATTCGAGCTCCCCCTCTTCCCCAGGGTGTAGCCTCGGGTGAGGATCCACTCCTCCACACAGTTCTCTGACGGGTAAAGCGGGGAGGGGAAGTAACAATAATAAACCGGCCTCAGGGTATTGCCATAAAGATTAAGTCCCTTAATATAGTAAAAGCACTCAGAACAGTGTCTAGCAGTAAGCACTCAAGACATATCCAGCTCTATTATTATCTTTATTATCAATTGTCTTTATTACTATGGCTGGTGGGTAACCTAGCAGTGTCTCCATTCTCTCATCGCCTGGTTGATGGAGACACTGCTAGGTTACCCACCAGCCATAGTAATAAAGACAATTGATAATAAAGATAATAATAGAGCTGGGTATGTCTTGAGTGCTTACTGCTAGACACTGTTCTGAGTGCTTTTACTCAATAATATATCTGGGGAGAAAGTCTAAAAAAAATAAAAACAAAGAAGCCTGGCTTTCCTTATATCCAGTGGGAAGTGGGGAAGGAATTCGAGAACAGCCACTTTTTGCTTTAGGCCAGTGATAGCGAACCTATGACACGCGTGTCAGCACTGACACGCGTAGCCATTTCTGATGACACGTGGCCGCATGCCGAGGATGAAATATTTGCTGCTCCTGAGGATGAAACATTTGCGAAATAATGTTTTTTCCTCAAAGTGACACACTACCCGAGTTATGCTCAGTTTTTTGGCGAAGTTTGACACACCAAGCTCAAAAGGTTGCCCATCACTGCTTTAGGCTCTAACTCTGTTCTGGAAACTAACCAGCTCCCCTACTCCTGTGGAAACAGCGGGGTCCCTCCCCTCACCTCGTCCTGACTTCCTTCCACCATTTACACATCCCAGCATTTGTTGGTTGACTCTAAAATCACAAAAGTCAGGTTCACACCTGTCCGTCAAACTCAGCTGATTTGCGGGTTTAGTAACAGAGCCTAGGCCAGGACATAGCTGAAACTCACATGGGACTGCGTGGACATAGAGACAGGAGCATGCCCTGCATTTCCAGAACTGGAACCATTTAAGACGCTATCACTGTGTCCTCTCCCTGCAGATCTGTGCGTGCGGGTCCACCCTGGGTTTAAGTTCCAACGTTGATTGTGACCGAGATCACACAAGGGTAATACGTGCTCCCTCAGATGACTGCCGAGCCCCCCACTTCTCTGCGCATGTGTGACATTTTTCTACCCCGAGAAACAGAACACCTACTTCCTCACCCCAGACCCCAACTCCGCAGCCCAGTCCCCTGTCGCCAGGCCTGGGAGACAAACGGCCTTCGCGCAAGCTGGGCTAACGAAACCAAAAGAGGACACTGGATACTTCCTCTCAGGCAGTTAAAACGTACGCGAGGGAGCATCATTTGTCTCTGGCGGACTGAGCCATGAAGGACTATGAGAAAAAATATTTTAATTATAGGAAAAAAGTATCTACTAATAAGGGCACATTTATATACATCTAATAGTGTCATACACTTAACAAAGAATAGAAAGAATCATCCGAGAAAATATTACAAAACTTTTCTGAAACTGCAAAAGATGAAAAAGTGCAATATCCCCAGACAGACTATAACATACAGGTGTGATGCAGTTTCAATGACCATCTACATGGGATTCTAAAAATTGACACTGTGTTTCCAAAGGCCAAGAAGAAAAGTAACTCTATGTGCAAGACTGTCGCCACCGGATTGAGCAATTTTATTTATTTTTTAATGATTAGCTTTCTTCTTCACTATGGTGCTTATTTCTCAAATGTGCTGTTTCTTTTTTGTATGATTTTGTTCTTATATGGAGATGATTTATTCCACATTCGTTAAGACAATGTTAATAATTATAGTTTTGGTGTAAAGAGTTAACTTCTAGAGACAGGTTCCGGACACCAGGGAGGAAAAACAGGGGCCTCTCGCGTGGTTCTGCAGCTGCCTTTGTCTGCTCAGCACCAACCCCACCCCCAACCTCCTGCCCACAAACAGCATGAGCTAACCTAGAACTCCCTGACAAAGGGCGTTTGCAGTGTGTGTAAGAGGAAGGGTAACCCAGCACTGCACATATTCTCTGCAGCCAATCAGGACCAGAGGCAGGGCAGCATCACTTGTCTCTGGAAAACTAAGCCAAAACTCACAGGCAAAGAGATACTGTGCATAGAAACACCAACAAAACAATACATAACAAACCCGGCTAATTTACTGAATGTAACATGAAAACCTGATATCACGTGATTCTGACATTAACAATGTGATTCTAAAAGTCAGCAGGAGTCTCCTTCCAGCCCTCTCAGTGCTTTACCAACAAGTCACTGGTGCCTCAAAAGAAGGGAAATCATGCGGGAAATGATGCCAGGGCTGCTCTGCTCTAATCATCTTAGTTAAACAGCCCAGAACTTGGCCAGGGAGCCTTTGACTTGGAGATGGATTCCCAGAGGTCCTTTCCTTCTCATAAATAACAGTGCTTGGCCCTGGCCAGTGATGCTCGCTCAGTGGTTAGCCAGTCAGCCCACACACCAAAATGTTGGGGGTTTGATTCCCCATTGAGGGTACATGCCTGGGTTGCAATTTCACTCCCCATCCTCGGTTGAGCGCATGCAGGAGGCCACCAGTGCCTCTCTCTCTCTCTCTCTCTCTCTCTCTCTCTCTCTCTCTCTCTCTCTCCTTCCCTCCCTCTTTTGGTCCCTCCCCCATCCCCTTCCACTCTCTCAGAAAAGCAATGGGGGAAAAGTATCCTCTGGTGAGGATTAACAGAAATCTTTTTAAATAAAACTCAGCCGGAATGATGAAGTAGCAAAGACTAATGAGAAACACTTTTCTCTTTTGCTGAGGTTACTGCAGGGAACACAAGCACAGGTGATGCCTGGCCCTACACTCCCCACCAATAGGAACGAAGACAGGCAGGACTTCATGCGTCTGCGTTCATCATGGACGTGACCTGGACACTTGAGTGACAAGTTTCATGTCAGCTCTGGTTGTGAACCTACAATCCCCTGTCACCTCACAGCCAGCCAGTGATGTCAGTCGTGTGTGTTGAGGTATTTGAGAAGTACCAGGCTGCCTGCCAGCCTTCTCAAAGCCTATGAGTGCCTCGGCGTGGGCACTTAAACCCACCCCTCCCCCCCTCTTCACAGCAAAGGCTCAACTGCCTCCTCCAAAAACTCTCCATCTCCAAGGCTTTTCAAAGAACTGCGCTCCACAGGCTCATGCCAGCCTGTCCTGAAGGACTAAGATGCCCCCTTTCCACCCCCAACTCTGGCAGCTCTGAGGAAAACGGAGCCCGTTACATTTGTTATCCTCATCCGTGGGATGAGTAGGAAATAAGTTTGCACATTATAGCCACAGTCATAGCAAGACATCGTCTTTTCCACGTGGTTTAGGCAGCGAGGACCCAGGACACTAGAGAGCAGTGGGTCTCACTGAGGGCAACCTCCCTGGCCCCTCGCCCCCAGAGGGCATTTGGAGACATTCCTGGTGTTCACTGCTTCTACAGACATCCTTCTATCCACAGGACACCCCGCTGCAAAGGGATCCTGCCCCAAATGGGAGCCGTGCATGGCTGAGAAGCCTGCTCCAGAGCCTTGCACTCGAAGTGCCACCTGCAGCCTCGCGAGCTGGTGAATGCCGACCGCCAGGACCCACCCACACCCACTGAATCCTAGAATCTGCCTGTAACAAACAAGACCCCAGACGACCTGGGTGCACGGCCCAGGTCTGGAACCCTGCTTCAGAACAGCGGCCTCTCAGAGGGCACACAGGCCCCCCAGGCCCGGCCCTCCTTCCTAGCCAATATCTGAGAGAACAGCTCCGGCATATTTAAAGTCTCCTCCAGGTGATCCTTCTGCCCACAGGTGAGAGGACCACTGCACTAAGGCCATGAAATGGGTACAGCGTGTAGCATATAGTCAGTCAGAGGGGAGGGAAGACCCTCACCTACAGGGGTGGGGACTCCAGCGAACACATCAGCAGACACCGGGGCAGTTTCCCGTGTTAGTGCAGGTGCAGTCACGGCCGAACTGCAGGGAAGGAAGGGCAGGGGCAGGATCCTGACCCCAGGCTGGGGAAGCCTGCCTCCTCAAAGGCTAAAATAATGCCTCAACGAATCCTCTCCCTAATGTGCCAGTTCCGTAGGCTCAGGGCAGTTGGAAGGACAATACCAGCTGCATGAGGCCTAGAATGACATAGAAAAGAGTAAAGAAGATAAAACAGAAGAATTAGAAAAACATATTCTTATTTTTCTTCATGGCCAGAAATAAATGAGCTCTCTCTCTTTCTCTTTCTCTCCATATACATATATATATCTATAATAATAAAAGTGTAATATGCTAATTAGACTGGACAGCCGAACAGCAGAACAACCATCCAAATGACCTTCAGGACAAAGCCAGGGCTGCAAGGACAGAGCCACTTGCATGAAATTCATGCATCGGGCCTCTAGTATATATATATATATATATCTATATATATATATATATATATAGAGAGAGAGAGAGAGAGAGAGAGAGAGAGAGAGAGAGAGATAGATATAGATATAGATAGATATATATTAGAGGCCCAGTGCACGAAATTCGTGCACGGAGGGGATGGGCGTGTCCCTCAGCCCAGCCTGCACCCTCTCCAATCTGGGACCCCTCGAGGGATGTCCTACTGCCCGTTTAGGCCTGGATCGGGCCTAAATGGGCAGTCGGACATCCCTCTCACAATCCAGGACTGCTGGCTCCCAACTGATCACCTGCCTGCCTTCCTAATTGCCCCTAACCGCTTCTGCCTGCCAGCCTGATCACCCCCTATCCACTCCGCTGCCAGCCTGATTGATGCCTAACTGCTCCCCAGCCAGCCCTCCCCTGCTGGCCATCTTGTGGTGGCCATCTTGTGTCCACATGGGGGCAGGATCTTTGACCACATGGGGGCAGCTATATTGTGTGTTTCAGTGATGGTCAATCTGCATATTACTCTTTTATTAGATAGGATAGAGGCCTGGTGCATGGGTGGGGGATGACTGGTTTGCCCTGAAGGGTGGGGGTTCCCTTGGGGCGTGGGCCAGCCTGAGCGAGGGGCCTGTGGTGGTTTGCAGGCCGGCCATGCCCCCTGGCGACCCAAGAGGAGGCCCTGGTATCTGGAATTTATTTATCTTCTACAACTGAAACTTTGTAGCCTTGAGTGGAGGCTTAGGCCAGCAACAGGATGGCTTCTTTTGTTACCGCGGAAACCCAAGCCTCCCTCCCGCTAGCCATCTTGGTTGGGTTTATTTGCATATTTCATCCTGATTGGCTGTTAGGCGCTGCTTGGCTGGTGGGCGTGACTTAGGCGTAGTGAAGGTGCGGTCAATTTGCATATCACTCTATTATTAGGTAGGATAATTGTTTTTACAAATACAGTACTAATAACTTATTTTCATAAACCCATTTGGGAATAAGTTGCTAACCCAGTGTCCCATTACCCTTGAGTACCTTAGTGTATATTTCCTACAAACATGTACATTCTCTACATAGTGACAATACAGCCATCAAAATTGAAAAATTTATACACAACTACAGTCTAATTTTCAGATCTTATTAGTTAACCTAATCACTGCCTTTATAGCACAGAATCAAATTCAAAATCATGTTGCCTTTAGTTGTCAGCTCACTCTAGTCTTCTTTAACACAGAACTGGTGTTTCCAATTCCTAATATCAATCTTCACATTCTGGGAACAAAGCATTAGAATTCCTGAGAATTAGTAGGAATTTCCAAAATCATAGTGTTCTGTATTTTTATACTTCTTCACTCAGTGTTTTAAAATAATAATAAAAAACAGGAAAACAGGAATCATTTGTCTGTAACAGGGTTATTCTAATGTTTCAGAGGTTTTCTGTAGAAAGTAGTATAACAAGAAATCTGTGGTTTGTTATAAAATAATACATTATAACAATATTATATACCTCAAAAAGTGTCAAATTATATTTTCTGATATGAATATTTGCTAATAGAAATCATTAAAAGTAGAGAACATTAATGGAATATAAATGCCCAATAAAAACACTTAAAATTGAAAACTAATACTATAAATACATAATAGTTAAAAGTTAGCATTCTTATAATATTGAAATTTTAACTGCCCCATCAGATATTCTTACTCTTTCTTTCATTTAAATTTTTTCAAACAGAAACATTTCTTTTATTCTGTGTTGATGTTTGTCAAATTGTTAAGAGTACATCCAAAATCATCATCATTTTGGACTTTAGGGCACATGGTGACTCAGATAAACTCATTTCCTTTATTAATTATGAAAATAACTAGAGGACTGGTGCACACTTGGGGTTTTATATATATATTAGAGGCCCGGTGCATGAAATTCGTGCACGGTGGGAGGGTGTCCCTCAGCCCAGCCTGCACCCTCTCCAATCTGGGATGCCTAGAGAGATGTCCGACTGCCCGTTTAGGCCCAGTGGGATCAGGCCTAAATGGGCAGTCGGACATCCCTCTCACAATCCAGGATTGCTGGCTCCCAACCACTCACCTGCCTACCTTCCTGATTGCCCCTAACAGCTTCTGCCTGCCAGCCTGATCACCCCCTAACCACTCCCCTGCCAGACTGATTGATGTCTAACTGCTCCCTTGCCCACCTGTTTGCCCCCAACTTCTCTCCTCTGCCGGTCTGGTCACCCCTTAACTGCCCTCCCCTGCAGGCTTGATCGCCCCCAACTGCCCTCCCTTGCAGGCCTGGTCCCTCCCAACTGCCCTCTCCTGCTGGCCATCTTGTAGTGGCCATCTTGTGTCCACATAGGGGCAGGATCTTTGACCACATGGGGGCAGCCATCTTGTGTGTTGGAGTGATGGTCAATCTGCATATTACTCTTTTATTACATAGGATAGAGGCCTGGTGCATGGCGGGGGGGGGGAAACTGGTTTGCCCTGAAGGGTGTCCTGGATCAGGTTGGGGGTTCCCTTGGGGTGTGGGGCAGACTGGGCGAGAGGCCTGTGGTGGTTTGCAGGCCGGCCATGCCCCCATGCGACCCAAGTGGAGACCCTGGTATCTGGAATTTATTTATCTTCTACAATTGAAACTTTGTAGCCTGGAGCGGAGCCAAGCCTCCTGCTCGATCCCTGGCCGCAGCCATTTCTGTTGAAATTTATGTATCTTCTATAATTGAAACTTTGTAGCCTGGAGCGAAGGTCTGGGCTGGCCAGGGCTGCAGAAGCTTGGCTACCTCCATCACCGGGAGCAACCCTAGGCTCTTGCTGTCTTCAGCTCTGTGGCCGTAGCCATTTCTGTTGGGATTTATGTATCTTCTATAATTGAAATGTTGTAGCCTTAAGTGGAGGCCTGGGCCCGTCAGTTGTGCGGAAAGCTTGGCTTCCTCCATCACCGAGGAAACCCAAGCCTCCCTCCTGCTCTCTCTGTGGCTTCAGCCATCTTGGTTGGGTTAATTTGCATACTCACTCTTGATTGGCTGGTGGGCGTGACTTGTGGGTGTGGCTTTTGGAGTAGCAGAGTGATAGTTAATTTGCATATTACTCTTTTATTAGATAGGATATTTGTCTGCTTTACAAATGACTGCACATTGCAATGAATATTTAACACTCAGCAAGGGCAAAGCCGGCCAACATTGCTGTGTAGCTTTCAAATAACATAACACTTGGCTCTCCTAAGGTTAACAACACTACACATAATCATGTGACAAAATTGCCAAGTTAAGGGCTTATTTTGCTTCTACAGCTTGTTGTTTCTTGGGACAGCACTTACAGGATCTGCATAAAGAATTCTATGCACATAACCCCATTACTATTTATCTTATTTGTAAGAATGATTCACCTTTAGCAGCAGACATTGAATATACACGTGTAATATGCCAGGCTGACTGAATCACGACTTTTTCTTTCTTATAAGCTCCCAGGCCCTCCTGGGAATGTCGACCTTGCCTCTGTGTGTCAGTGTTTTCTGTTCCTGTCTAAACGTGACATGAGTAGATTTCTTCAAACAAGTAACATTTCTATGTTGATTGCTAATTCTCTTTCATTTTCCCAACTTCTCAACTGACTTTGGGGGGTTCAAAATTTGGAAAAACATAAACTTCCTGAGAAGTGTCAGGAAGGAATACCCACATGACATCACCACTGAAATAGACCTTCATTTTCACTTAATGTTCATAATCTTGACACACTTGGAGGCTATATGTCACTTATTTACAAAATAATCTCTCATTTTAGTTTGTCTGATGTTTCTTCATGAGCAGATTCAGGTTATACACCTTCGACAGGAGTCTCAGAGGAGAGACACCGTATTCCTCCTCTGCATCCTGTCAGGTACATGCTTTCTGTCCGTCCATTAAACCTGTTAGACTACTTGATAAAAGCGGTGTCCTCCAGTTCTCTCCAGTGTTAATGCATTTGTCTCTTGGTAATACTTAATATTTTGTGACAAGGGTCTTTAAAACTAAGTAAATGTTCCATTTCTTACAAAGCATTCAATTTATTCAATCATTCATTTATGTGTATATAGACTCATATTTTTCTATTTTATTCAGTGGACTTTAATCCATTGCTATCATTATTTTCATATTCTAATTTTGAAAAATTTGGTCAACCTGTCTTCTTCATCTTCTGACATGTCCCCATCATGTTTTGAGGATTCCCTAATTCCTGTCACAAAAGACTTTCCAGACTTCTTTATACTTTTCATGCTACATCCCTGGAATCAGTCATTTCTTCAAGAGTCCCTGGGTATTTTAAGTTGGAATGGTATTTAGAAGGCAAGATCTACATGTTAGGTGTGGTCATTGCTATTGGAGTGTTGTTGCTCTCAAGCTTTCTCAGTGCATGTAGTTAGGGAATACCAACACACACTTTTTCATACATATTTTATATCATCTATCTATCTATATAAAAGCTGAAGTGACCGTTAGGACCGGTTGACCAGTCGCTATGATACGCACTGACCACCAGGGGGCAGATGCTCAATGCAGGAGCTGCCCTCTGGTGGTCAGTGTGCTCCCACAGCAGGAGCACCGCTCAGCCAGAAGCCAGGTTCACTGCTGGAGAGCACAGCTGCAGCGGTGGGAGCCTCTCCTGCCTCTGTGGCAGTGATACCACAGCAGTGGTGGCAGGAGCAGCAGGGCCTAGATGAGCCAAAGGGGTGTGCACCCAGCCCTGGCTCAGGCTCTTTCCAGGCCGCCTGCCGCTTCACGCACTGCTATGTCCCTTGGGGGATGTTGGCCGGGCCTGTGGGGATCGAGTTGAAACCAGCAGTTCAACAACCCCCTAGGGGTCCTGGATTGCAAGAGGGTGCAGGCCAGGCTGAGGGACCCCATGGATGCATGAACCTGTGCACTGGGCCTGTAGTACAAATATAAAAAATGTGCATGTATATTTAAAAACAAAAGTTCTCAGATCTCTGATTCCAACACAACATGACAGAAATCGATCTAGTTTTTTTCCCTTCCTGTAAAGGCGTACATCAGAGATATGGTGAGTTTGGTTTCAGACCATTGCAATAAAGTGAGTCATATAAAATGCTATCACATAATTGATAGCATTTACCCACAGTAGAATTCTTCAAAATTGGAGTCAATCTTCTTAACCCTACCACTGCCTTTTCAATTAAGTTTATGTAACATTCTAAATCCTTTGTTGTCATTTCTACACCTTTACCAGAAATAGATTCTATCTCAAGAAACCACTTTCTTTGCTCATCCATGGGAAGCAACTCCTCACCCATTAAAGTTTTATCACGAGATGCAGCAATTCAGTCACATCTTCAGGCTCCACTTGTAATTCTAGTTCTCTTGCTATTTCCACCACATCTACAGTTACTTCCTCCACTGAAGTCTTGAACCCCTCAAAGTCATCCATGAGGGTTGGAATCAACTTCTTTCAAACTTTTATTAAGGTTGATATTTTGACCTTTTCCCATGAATCACAAATACTTTAATGGCAGCTAGATGGCAAATTCTTTCCAGAAGGTTTTCATCATAAAAATAGCTCTTTCTGATAGTAATAGCCTTACAAAATATATTTCTTTTTTTAATATACATATATATTTTATTGATTTCAGAGAGGAAAGGAGAGGGAGAGAGAGATAGAAACATCAATGATGAGAGAGAATCATTGATCAGCTGCCTCTTGCATGCCTCCTACAGGGGATCAATCCCACAACCCGGGCATGTGCTCTTGACTGAAATCGAACCTGGGACTCTTCAGTCCACAGACCGACACTCTATACACTGAGCCAAACCGTCTAAAGCCAAATATTTCTTAAATGATGCTTGAAAGTCTACATTACTCTTTGATCCATGGACTGCAGAATGGATGTTGTGTTAGCAGGCATGAAAACAATATTAATATTATTATATATCCCTTATCAGAACTGTTGGGTGACCAGATGCCATGTCAATGAGGAATCTTTTTTTCCTGAGAACTAGGTCTCAACAGTGGGCTTAAAATACTCAGTAAATCAGGTTGTAAACAGATGCGCTACCATCCAGGCTTTGTTGTGCAATTTTTAGAGCAGAGGGAGAGGAGATTTAGCATAATTCTTTAGGGCCCTAGGATTTTCAGAATGGTAATGAACATTAGCTTCAACTTAATCTCAGCAGTGGCATTAGCCTCTAACAAGTGAGTCAGCCTGTCTTTGTTTAGTGTAGTCACTGTCATTCATTATCTGAGCTAGTTTTCTGGATGACTTGCTGCAGCTTCTACATCACCACTTATTTCTACGCCTTGTACTTTTATGTAATGGAGATGGCTTTTTTTCTTGAACCTCATAAACCAACCTCTGCCTTCTTCAAACTTCTGTTCTGCAGCTTCCTCACTCTCTGTGCCTTCATGGAATTGATGAGTTAGGACCTTGCTCTGATTAAGCTTTGTCTTAAAGGAATTTTGTGGCTGTTATGATCTTCTATCCAGACCACTAAAACTTTCTCCATATCAGCAATAAGACTGTTCTCACTTTCTTATAATTTGCGTGTGCACTGCAGTAGCACTTTTAATTTCCTTTAACAACTTTTTCTTTGCATTTTCAACTTGGCTAACTATTCACACAATAGACCTGGCCTTAGGCCTGGCTTGGTTATCAGCATGCCTTCCTCACTCAGCTTAATCATTTCTAGCTTTTTATTTAAAGTGAGAGATGCACAAATATTTCTTTTACTTGAACCCTCAGAGGCCATTGTAGAGTTACTAACTGGTCTAATTTCAATATTGTTGTGTTGCAGGAATAGGAGAAGGAAAGAGATGGTGAAACAGCTGGTTGGTGGAACAATCAGAACACACATTTATTGATAAAGTTTGTCATCTTATATCACCATGGTTCATGGTGCCCCAAAACAATTACAGTATTAACACCAAAAATCACTGATCACAGCCCTAGCCGGTATGGCTGGGTGGATAGAATATCAGCCAGCGGACCAAAAGATCCCACGTTTGATTCAGGTCAAAGGCACATACATCAGTTGCAGGCTCCTCTCCGGCCCAGGCCCTGCTCAGGGCTCGTGCAGGAGGCAACCAGTCAATGTGTTTCTCTCACATCGATGTTTCTCTCTGTCTTTCACTCTCTCTAAAAATCAATGGAAAAATATCCTCAGGTGAAAATCACTGATCACAGGTCACCATAACAAATATAATAATGAAAATGTTTGAAATATTGCAAGAATTAACCAAAGTTTGATAAAGAGACATGAAGTGAGCAAATGCTGTTGAAAAAAATGGTGCCCATAGTCTTGCCTGACACAGGGTTCAATAACCCTTAATTGTAAAAAAACAAAATCTGCAAAGCACAATAAAGTGAAGGGCAATAACATGCGGTATGCCTGCATGTCTTCCTTCACTGACAATGAGAAATCTGGATCCTATTATTCTTGTTTTGCTTTCTTGAACAGTCCCCAGTATACAACCAATCTCCCATCTCCTCCCCAAATCCCTTCCCTGCACAGATGCTCTTCTCACGCTGAGCCTGCGCCACCATCTCATGTAGATCCCTTCACCCTGCGCAGGCTCTGACAAGCACAGCAGGCCCCACCTCCAGACGCCATGCTCCAAGTGCTCAAGCTCTAATACCCCAAGGCTGACCACCCTTCCGAGTAGGTGCCCTTCTCTTCTCACCTGGGCTCTGGCTCCCTAAGCTGGGCCACCTACCTGCACAGATGCTTTCTTCAAATTGTTTGGCTCTGACAACCCTCTGCACAACATGTCTTCTCCCACTTCAATACAGGAGACCACGGAATCTACCCCCACCCTCCAATGGCTTCAGGACTGAATAGTTCAGGTAGAAAAGCCATAAAGAAAAGAACAGTGCTGCTTCCCTTAAAAGGAAGGTTTCATCCTCCATTCATGTCCTACTAGGCCCTGGGCAATACAGCACTGAGGCCAATAATCCAGTCAGTGGAAGGGCATGAGCAAATTCTCTTAGCCTTTAAAGAAAGTTTCTATCAAGGGGCCAATGTGGCTCTGATGACCAGGGGAGGAAAATGAGAACTCACTTTCCAAGAAAAATAATATGCCACCCCCCTCTGTTTTAATGTTATCTCTTGTGTAGGAAAATTAAGTCCCAAATATTTTATCAATTATAAGGTTTTCTTTTCTCACCCACCACACGCCTCCTTCTGCTACGTGGTTGGAGAAGTCTCCTTAGACAGAGAGCCTACACACAGCACTAGATTTTTCACTTCTATTTTGGGGTCCCTATATTTCTAACTTGGGAAATTTTGACCTCAGAATAAAAACCCTAATATGTCAGTTTACTCCCTTGGATTCAAGCCCTGAGTGTCAATGTTTCTACTATAACCTGATTCATTATATGAAATATTAAAGCCAAAGTGAGGTGTAGAAAAGACAGGGAGGTATCAAACTAGTTCTCTATTTTGACTCCATCTAAAGGAAGAAAGGATCCAACTGCAACTTTGGGAGAGCGAGTGAGTAAAAGGAAGAGGAAGAGGAAGATAAATTTCCTCAGGAGGCATGGCCACTCATTGCCCAGAGGCCACTTCCCAAACACCTACCTTGAAGGGGGAAAAGTGCATTTTACTAGTCGGTGAAATGATTTCCATGTCTTGGAATGCAGTCAGAATGAAAAAATACTCCTGCCCTGGGACAAGGGAAGGTCCATGCTTGAACAAATCACAGCTCATCCGTGACATCAAGGAACTACATAGGAAGAAGGGGCACATAAAGAAGAGTTTATAGCCTAATACTACATGGCTGTTTCAGTTGTTTCTTTATCTTGTACATCATCCATGTGCAAGGAACTGTCTCACTCCATGACCCAGGGACAGAGACACTTACCTGCAGAGTGGGTCACCCTTTGCATCAGCTGGATCCAGTAGCCATGCTGAGGCAGGGCTGTGCCCTAAATCGGCCTTGGCTCCTCTCCATTCCAGCAGTCTGTCTCTGGACGAGCCAGCATAGCAACCTTTTGGGAGGAGCCATGAGCGAGTTGTGGTGTCATGGACTCTGTGTTAGCCTGAGTGATGATTAATGCAGACAGCTCTGTGGGGAGCAGCAGTCTGAGGGAAGGTGAGTGGAAACATTAGGCAGGTTGGCAAGTTTCTCCATGGGGAAGGGGACCTCCCTGTGAAAGGCAGCATGTTCCATAGGGTTCTAGCATTTCTGGGATTCAAGTTTAGAAATCCTGGGCTTGTTATTAAAGGTTTGGGTGTTAATCACATCTTGACACAGTTCCTCAGAGGCTGTAAGAAAATCCCTCATGTATACTTAGTAAGGTGAATAATTATTAAACAACTGATTCCATTCCTATTATGTGCCCTTCCCCTATTAGCACCACAATCAAGACATAGAAGAGTTTTAGGTTCCAGTACAGCATGGCCACATAGGAGGATCCTGAATTCACCTCCTGCCACAGATACATGGAATCTAGTTACATATGAAACACTTTTCTCTGAAAGAAACCTCAAAACTAGATGAGCAAACCCTACACATTGGGCAAACAAGAAAAAACACTTTGAAATGAGTAGAAAAGGCCCTGGCTGGGGTGGCTCAGTGGTTGAGCAGCATCCCATGCACCAGAGGTCACCAGTTCAATTCCCAGTCGGGGCACATGCCTGGGTTGTGGGCTCGATCTTTGGTAGTCGGCGTGCAAGAGACAGCCGATTAATGTTTCTCCCTCTTTCCCTCTCCCTTCCTCTCTCTCTAAAAATCAATAAAAACGTATTTTTAAAAAGTAAGTAGGAGAGCTGAGACACAATTGTTAGGGGCAGAAACAGAATATTGGGTACTAGCTACAATTATAATTACAAATATTAATCATGCTCTGTTAACCGTGATGGTTCTGTTCACATTCTAACTTGGCTGGGTGTTGTACGCCCTGGGACATAGGAGCTCACATCAGAATGCAGTCCATCCTCCTTTCCCAAGAACTGCCTATCATTATGGAAAAATTTACAACCTCGTGGCTGAAACAATCTAGTCCCAGAGGCACCCGTCCTTTGCAACCCCCAACCCTTATTCCCTGTAATCTGGTCCTGGGGCACCTGCAACCCACCCCCTCCACCCCCACAGCCCGCATTACTTGTAACCTGTAATGATTATCCTGTGCCTACTTTCCCATGCCTGTAATTCCTTCTTTCCCACCTGATCTTTGTCCTTCTACAGTGTATAAGCAGCTGGCTTATGGGGAGGGCAGAGCAGATTTCTGTGGCTGACCTGCTGCTCTCCTGTGCTGCTGGCAGAATTGGAATAAATACTTATAATGATTCAACCCTGTCTCTGCTTTACTGGCTGAGGTAGTGACAGGCAGCCCAGACCCCTTGGTTGTCTGGTTACATAATCTCAAAATAAGCCGACACCTGGTGCAGCAGCCCACAGTCAGGAGGGAACTTACAACCTTGAGTTTCTCTCGGAGGAGAGAAGAGGGTGAACCTCACATCTGGTACCCCAACTTTTAAGACCTGCATCTGACAGACATGACCCCAAAACATCTAAGTTTGAATGCCAATGGGGTGTCTGTCCATGAGACCCACACGCTACAGCAAACTGAGAAACTGTTCACAAAGAGAGCATGGGGCCTGGCCAGTGTGGCTCAGTGGTTGAGCATCGATCTATGAATCAGGAGGTCACGAGTTCGATTTTCGAAAGGGGCCACATGCTAACCTGACAAGATCAGGGAAGGCCTGCATGCAATTTTGCAAACTCAAAGACCTAAAGTAACCATAAAAGATTATCTGAAATTAAACCTTCACAAAAGAAGTTATGGTGGGTAGTTACCTCCTATGGCTGGTATCTTCCCTGACAAGGTCAATCTTTACCTTAACTGAGCTTATTGTCTTTTTTGCATCTATGATACATATGATATAGGGTAACTTCCCTTTTTTCTGAACCCCTCAGGGCACAACCAAATGCCCTGGGTGCCAGGACAGATGCCACAGATTCCTTCATTGTTATTGTTATCATGTTGTTAACTGTTAATGTGTCAATCTTTTTTATTCTTTATCCAATCTTAGAGGTCCTCCCCCCTTTGCTTTCTCCCTCCTCTCTAATCTATCTCCAATGGATTTCATGTAACCTACCTACTTTCCTCCTTTGATTACAATGTATAAAAATAGATGAAAAACCGCCATTCTCTGGAGCACTATCTCAATCCTTTGAGATTCTGCTTCTCAGCAATTGTCGACAGTTTGGCTCAAATAAACTCACAAAAATTCTTTACAGGTTTGAATGTTTTTATGTTAACACGATGGTATAGGGCTGCCTGTCACTACTTGAACCAATTAAGCAAAGAGAGGCCTGTGTGGCAGTCTTGCAAACTCAGAGACCTAAAGTAGCCACAAAGGATGATCTGAAATTAAAACCTTTTAATTAAAAAGCTGTTTATGGTGGGTAGTCACATTCTATGTCAATATATTTCCTGACAAAGGTCAATCATTACCTTAACTGAGCTATTGTCTTTTTGCATCTATGATACATATCATTGGAATGTCAAAGTAATTTTCCTTTTCGCTGGACCCCTCAAAGCACAGGCACCACTCTGTGGAGACCACAAGTCCCCTCATTGTTATTGAGTTAATTGTTGACTGTTAATGATAACTGGAATTGTGAGCTAAGTTCCTCCTCTCACCCCCCCCCCACCCCCCAACCCCACTGTGTCTCATGATGCTGAAGAATGAGCTCTGTGGACCAGAAGATTTATGCAAAAACATGGAAAGTTTATTACAAGCAAATTCAGACTCCCACATGGGGCGGGGGGGGGGGGGGGGACAAAATGGGTTTCCCATGAAGCCTTGTAGTCTAGGGGTATATATTTGCTACAACCGTGCTCTATATCTATGTATGTCCTCTCCTGATTGGTTCCCCCATTGTTCTTGCCCAGCTAGGGACCTGAACTTTCCCTGCTCCTATGTGTCAGTGCACCTTGTTTCTGCAGGCCCTCCCTTGGTTTCACAAGCCTCCAGCTCTGAGTTCAAAATCATTCTGTTATTCCTGCATGGTTGGTTTCTGTGATTAGGCTGCTCAAACTGCCTTGTCTGCCCCTGCCTATGTTCCACCTGCCTTTGTTTCCCACTGGACCCCTGCCCTGTCTGCCTGCATTTCAAGCTAACTTCTCTCACTAACTATCCTGCACTCACCTAAGTAAAAGAAGTATGTGTCTATCATTTTATTTTTCATCCAATCCCAGAGGTTTCCCTGCTTTGCTTTCTCCTACCTCCCTAATCTATCACCAATGGAGTTCATGCAATCCACTTACATCTCCTCTTTTGATTGTAATGTAAAAAACAAGGTTAAAAAACCGCATTTTTCCAGGGCGATATCTCAATACGTTGAGAGTCTGCTTTCCAGCAATTTTTGATATTGTAGCTCAAATCAATTCACAAAAATTCTTTACAGGTTTGAATGTTGTTGTTTTTTACATTAGCAAGAGCATGATTAATATCTTATAATTATTTCTTATAACTAATAGCTAGTTCCCAATATTCTATGTCTTTCCCTAACAGATCCCCAGTAGGGAGCATACAGGAGGCAGCTGACCAATGATTCTCTCTCATCATTGATGTTTCTATTTCTCTCTCCCTTCACTTCCTCTCTGAAATCAATAAAAATATATTTTCTAAGATGAAAGAGCACATGGGGACTCACCACCCAGGCCCCAGCCCAAGGCATTCAGCTGAAAAGCACCCAGACTTTCTGTGAAAGAGGCTTATTTGCTCTTGTTGTAGCATTGGCCTGAAGGACAGGCATGTAACAGCACAATCTAAGGGTCTACTGAAATACTCTCCAAAAATGGAGGCACCCTTGAACACTCCCTCTGCCGGGCTCCAGGATACCAGTGTTGATTTTAGAACTTCCAAATTTGGCCCAGCCGGTGTTGCTCAGTGGTTGGGTATCAACCTGTGAACCAAGAGGCATTCCTGATTCCTGGTCAGGGCATACGCTCTGGTTTTGGGCTCGATCCCCCATGCAGGGTGTTCAGGAGGCAGCCAATTGAAATTCTTTCTTATTGCTGCTTCTTTCTCTCCTTCTCTGAAATCAATAAAAAAAAATTTTTTTTAAAGAACTTTCAAACCTGTAAAGAATTTTTATAAAACTTTATTTGAGCCAAAACCGGTTTGACTCGGTCGATAGAGCGTCGGCCTGCAGACTGAAAGGTCCCAGATTCGATTCTGGTCAAGGGCATTTACCTTGGTTGCAGGCACATCCCCAGTGGGGTGTGTGCAGGAGGCAGCTGATCGATGTTTCTCTCTCATTGATGTTTCTAACTCTCTATCTCTCTCCCTTCCTCTCTGTAAAAAATCAATAAAATATATTTAAAAAAAAAACTTTATTTGAACCAAACACAGGATACATCAGTAATCAAGATCCCAACAGACTGAGATAAATGCTTCAGAGAATAATAGTTTTCAGTTTCTTTTATATTTGAGAGTAAAAAGGGAACATAATGAAGATTACATAAAGGTGGGAGAAAGCAAGGTGGGCATCAGATTGCAGGACAGTTAACAAGATTGCATGCTCCTTTGGGGGTGGTCATGGCTTATTTCAAAGGTGTGTTAACCCAGATGCACAGAAACAATGGACAGGGCTTTCTTAAGGCAAAGGCAAACCTTTTACTAAAAAGTTACATGCCTGGGGTTTGACTACTCACTGTGACCTGCCCAGTTAGGAATTTATGATCAGATCACTCTGTGAGGTTACTTTTTTTTAAATTTTTTATTTTATTTTATTTCTTTTTCTTTTTCTGTGAGGTTACTTTTTATAGAACCCTTTTTATCATCCACAGTCCATACCTAGTATCTCCCAGAAGGAGTTCTGTAAACTTGATATCAAACCTAGGTTCAGCTGCCTGCCTGTTTCTCAAGAGCCAGTAATAGACAGGGGCTGATGGAAGTGATAACCAGGATGGTGATCTGAGGTTTTTTCACTGGGATCGTGTTTCAGGATACCGAAGAATGAGCTCCTTGGACCAGGAGATTTATGTAAAAACGTGGAAAATTCATTACAAACAGATTCAGACTTCCAAAAGGGAAGGGGCCCCAAAAGTAGGTTTCCAGTGAAGCTACCCAATCTAGGGGTATATATGTGCTACAAGCCTGCTCTATGTCTACCTGTGTCGACACCTGATTGATTCCCTCATTGTTCTTGCCCAGCAACGGGCCTGAACTTTCCCTGCTTCTATGTGTCAGTACACCTTGTTGCTACAGGCCCTACCTGCCTCCCACTCTATGTCCAAAAACATTCCATTATTGTAGCACTAGAGGGTCCCAAGGCCTGACCGGTGATCAGAGCTGATCGGGGCCTTCCTTCCCCCGGTTGCTGGCTGCTGGCTGGGGCCTTCCTTCATTCCATGCCACCCCCTGGTGGTCAGTGCACATCATAGCGAATGAAGGAACTCCTGGTCGGTTGAACTCCCATGGGGACAATTTGCATATTAGCCTTTTATTATATAGGAAGGTTGGTTCCTGTGATTAGGCTTGCTCAAACTGCCATGCCTGCCCTGCCTATGTGCCACCTGCCTTTGTTTTCCACTGGAGCCCTGCCCTGTTTGCCTGTGTGTCAAGCTAACCTCTCTCAGAAGAAAAAATTGGTTTATTCTGTTAACGAAAAAAATCATTGAAACCTGTAAAGAATTTTAGTGAGTTTATTTGAGCCAAACTGTCGACATATGCCGGGAAGAAGAACCTCAATGAATTGAGATAAAGCTCCGGAGAATGCAGGGTTACATCTATATTTATACATTGAAATCAAAGGAAAGGGACGTAGGTGAGTTACATGAAATCCATTGGTGATAGATTAGGGAAGTGGGACAAAGCAAAGCGGGGAAACCTCTGGGATAGGGTGAAAAGTGAAATGATGGACATGTGCTTCTCTTACAGAGATGGATACAGGATACTTTAACGTAATTAACAGAAAAGGCAAATGGGCTCAGTAAAGAAGATCTAAATTGATCTTTGTCAGGGAAGATATCGGACTAGGACATGACTACCCACTATAACCTGTTTGTAGTTAAATATTTAATTTTCAAACCATCCTTTGTGGTTATTCTGAGTTTGCAAGACTGCCATGCAGGCCTCCCCTGAGCTTGTCAGGTTAGCATGTGGCTCCTTTCGTCCACAATTCCAAAGCCAGCAGCTTGAGAAGATGGGGGACTCTCATCACAAAGACCATCTAAACATCTCAGTGCAGGCAGGGGGGTAGGGGAAGGCAGACAAAGGAAACTGAGGGGGTTGTAGGCTCTGTTGAGATGCCAGTCAGCACAATCTGCTCAGATAACCATCCCCAAGCAGGTCAAGGATCTGGCTTTTGTCAGTCCAAGATGAACAAAGCTCCTGGAGCTAAAATGCCTGAAGGCAGAGTTTGCTTCCTTTGAGGTTAGCTCCTAGAGTCCTTTAAGCAAACAGGCTGTTGATCCACAGCTGCAGGTGAATTTACAAGTCATCATTTACAGAAACGATGTGATCAAACATCTGGCCCCCTTGGTTACATCTGGGGTCCTGGTTTTTGTGGATGCTGCCTAGGGAACGCCCCATGATCACCCGGCTCTTGTAGGGCTTACATTTATGAGTCCCGTATGACTGCAACAGAGAGACAGTTGTTGGCTGGCCAACACCCGAAGGGAACAGTACAGACAGCAGACTGAGACACACTTGGAGTCTGTCTTGAAAGAGGCCCATTTGTTGGTCTCAGAAATTCCACCTGAGGGGCTTGCTTCTGGTTTTTGCTTGCCCTCTGCCTTGTTCCCAGTCACCAGTACTTCCAAGGGGGAGCTTGTGTACTCATCTGGAGCCCCAATTTTGCATCTGTCACCTAAGGAACACCTCTTGATTACCTGGTGCCCACAGTGTTTGTGTAACATGGGATTCGGCAAGCAGATTCTCCTTGTAGGTTCTTGTCTCACGAAATTTGAAGAATAAAATTCATGGAATAAAATGTCTTGTGACATTTCTCTATCCTCTGTAGAAGTAAGATAAGCATTCTGGAGTCTTGGAGCTCTCTCTGCCCTTCACATACACATCCCTCTCTCATGGACCCCCCCTTTCCCTAACACTGCCTGTCCTGTCTCTAAAATCCTTTCACTTGCACTCAGTCCTGTGGAACTGTAAGAGATGGAAGGACAGGTCCTAGCCAACTACACCCCTTGCACAGCAGAGAAGCAACAGACTGATACGCCTAGTGTTTCTGTGAAAGAGGCCTGTTAGTGTATCTCCAGGGCTGTGGCCAGAGGGGCGGGCTTCTAATTCAACACACATCCAAAAGCTGACTGTACCCCTTTTCAGAGACCCTGGAGGGCAGGGCTACCTTTGTGCTCTCCCTCTGCCATTCTCCTGAATGGCAGTGTCTCCTAAGGAAGCTTAAACATGCTTCTGGTGCAAGTTGTATGTCTGATGCCTCGGGCTTTGCCGTTCCCACCCAATGACCTTTGATCACCTGGCTCTGGAAGCCACAGGGTCTTGCATTTCTGGGACCCACAGGATGGTAACAAATGGAGACAGTTCTTGGCCAGCTACCAATTTGATATTCCAGTTGTGGGTATTTATCCAAAGAAAATAAGAACACTAACTCTAAAGATATATGCACCCATGTTCATTGAGGCATTATTTACAACAGTCAAGCCATAGAAACATCATAGGATATGTATGTCAAATCATCATGGGGCCCAGTGCATGAATATTTGTGCAGTGTGGAGGGGCGGGGGGAGTCCCTCAGCCCAACCTGCACCCTCTCCAATCTGGGAGCCCTCAGGGGAGCCCTCTCCAATCCGGGAGTTTCTGTTTTTGCAATCATATGAGCAAATTGTCTGAGACCCCAACCCAGTTTGGTTTGGTGCTCACAGAAGAATAGAGGCTTTTTTTTTTTCTTTGCTTCATTGGTGGAGATTTCTTAGAAGTTTTAGGATATCTTCCCTTTAATTTTTACTAGACACTCTGATTTTACTTATGTCTCTCACCTTTGCTTTCCCTCCAACCCCCACCGCAACAGTAACTTACTCCAGGCTCACTTTGCTCTAGTGTCTAGGACAGTGATGAGCAACCTTTTGAGCTTGGTGTGTCAAACTTCACCAAAAAAACTGAGCATAACTCTGGGTAGTGTGTCACTTTGAGGAAAAAACATTATTTCGCAAATGTTTCATCCTCAGGAGCAGCAAATGTTTCATCCTTGGCATGCGGCCGCCTTAGCGGCCGTGTGTCATCAGAAATGGCTACGCGTGTCAGTGCTGACACGCGTGTCATAGGTTCGCCATCACTGGTCTAGGAGATCCGTCTGCCACCAGAACTACGATTTCCAGCATTCCTGGTGCTCCCCATGCTCTGGGCTTCCACTTCTGGTCCTAGGGCTGCCACCAGAACTACTCTTCCGAGAATTCCTGGTGCTCCCCGTGCTCTTGGTTTTCCCTTCCTGCTCTGTCTCCTTCCCATGGCCTCCTGCTCTGCCAAGTCCTTCAATCTGCCAGCTCTCCCTCTCTGCTCTCCATCTGGCAGCTTGGGGAGTCAAGTTCTCTAAGCCGCTTCACTCTCCACTGGCTATCCCACTCTGCTCTCCGCCCAGTGCCTGTGTATGCAAATTAACTCGCTATCTTTGTCAGATTAATTTACATACTCACTCCTGATTGGCTGGTGAGTGTAGCAGAAGTACGGTCAATTTACATGTTTTTCTTTTATTATATAGGATTGCACAGTAACTTTAAAAAATAAATAAATGGTGTAATAAATTAAGTAAAACCTAAGAGGGGAAATTAAAGCACAAGGAAGGAAAAATAAGTGTTCAAGTGCCCAGTTACGGAAATCAGTCAGAGATCTCTAAAACAAAGGAGACTCTGGGGTGGGATGGCCATCTCCAGTTGAGTAGCTAGTTGTTTTTTTTTTTTAAATATATTTTATTGATTTTCCACAGAGAGGAAGGGAGAGGGATAGAGAGCTAGAAATATCAATGAGAGAGAAACATTGACCAGCTGCCTCCTGCACACCCCCCACAGGGGATGTGCCCGCAACCAATGTACATGCCCTTGACCAGAATCGAACCTGGGACCTTTCAGTCCGCAGACCGATGCTCTATCCACTGAGCCAAACTGGTTTCGGCGAGTAGCTAGTTTTTATTGAGACAGCTGCCTTTGAAGTGACTCCTGGGCACTCAAAAGCATTGTGCCAGGCACTTGCACTACAATAAGAAAAAAAGCAACTGTCAGGGGTATACACCACATGCAGCAATAAAATACGTCATGGAGCTGTGATGGACAGCATGGTGACTACAGTTAATAATACTGGACTGTGTCTTTGAAAGTTACTAACACCTTAGCTTGTTTGGCTCAGTGGATAGAGCGTCGGCCTGCGGACTGAAGGGTCCCAGGTTCAATTCCGGTCAAGGGCACATGCTCGGATTGTGGGCTTGATCCCCAGTGGGGGGCATACAGAAGGCAGCCAATCAATGATTCTTTCTCATCATTTAATGTTTCTATCTCTCTCCCTCCCTCTTTGTTCCTCTCTGAAATCAATAAAAAATATTTTTTTAAAAAAGAAAGTTACTAAGAAAGTAGATCTTAAAAGTGCTCATCACAGGAAAAATGTAACTGTGTGAGGTAATGGATGTTAACTAGATTTATTGTGGTGATAATTTCACAGTATTTAAAATATCAAATCATTATGTTGTAAACCTGAAACTAATATAATGTTATATGTCAATTACACTCAATTTTAAAATATTTTTATGTCAGAAAGGTGGGCACATATTATTTGTAATCAAGCAAAGCTAATTTTCAGTAAAATGAATCATATCATAGGTTATTTGCAATGGGGGTAGGAAGAGATTGAGTACAAAGGGGCAGAGGTAAATTCCAGGTGATGGAAATTCTAAATCTTGATCAGGAAGGTGTTTACACAGGCATTTATATTTGTCAAATAATATTGCACTGTACACTTAAAATATGTATCTTTTCCTCTATGTGATGTGTATATCAATAAAGTAGATTTGTAAAAATAACATAATGTATAACAATATGCCAGGCAAAAGAGAATAAATTAGGGGCTATTGTCACAGCATTTAGAACAGAACATATTAAGCACGATTAAGATGGACATTATGATGCTTAAAGTCATAATTCACAAAGAGCACATAACATTTGTTGATATCTATGCATCAATTAGGAAAGCAGCAACCTAAAGACAAATTTAAAAAGAGAAGATTGTTACACATCTCGAGCATTCAAAAACAATAGACACAATAACAACAACTTAGAAAATTAAAACACAATAATCAGTTACATAAAGTTTATACATATATTTTTTAAGGTTTTTTTTTGGTGGCTGGTGTTAATAACAAAGTTGTTAAGTTTTATTTATTTATTTTTAGTTTTTATTGATTTTTAGAGAAAGAAGAAGGGAGATGGATAGTGAGATAGAAACATGGATGAGAGAGAAACATCATCGATAGTCTGCCTCCTGCATGCTCCCTACTGGGGATCAAGCCTGCAACCCCAGCATGTGCCCTGACCAGGAATTGAACTGGCGACCTCTTGGTTCCTGGGTTGTTGCTCAACCACTGAGCCACCATCTGGGCTATGTATATATTTTCAACTTTGTACACCTGTAATAGAGAAAATATATTCTTCACAAATGCTCATGAGATATTTCTGAAAACTGATGATATATCACAAAGAAAGCCATGATAAATTTCATAAAGTAGAAATAGCACACTCTATTCTGTATATACATAGTAGAAATTAGAAATTAATAACAAACAAACAAAAAAGCCTAAGTGTTCTTTTACTTAGAAATGTAAGAGCTTCTCAAAAATAACTCTTGGTTCAAAGGCAGATACAAATTAAAAAATTTTATTTCTGCAGAAAATTATAATAAAAACATGACATACATGGTGGTATTTAAAGCAGTGCTTAGTCTAAAATTAATGATATTCTTATAGACATAAAGCAATAATCAAATTTCAAACACAAAGGCTACAAAATGAATAACACCATGAGCTGAAAGACATAGAGTAAGAAATTAATACGAAGCAGAGGCCACCTCACCCTCCCACCCCGCCACACACACATACACACACGTTTCCTCAGTCTGGCCTCCGTGTCTGCCACCAAGCTCTCCCTCAGCAGATCCCAGGCTAATGAAGGGTAACATAGCCATCCTTTGCCAGGGGCTCTGGTATTATTTTGAGCTCCTTTAGACCTTCTCTTGGATCTGGAATTATAGAGAACTGCTTACATCCAGCCCCTTAGCCCAGGAAGAGTTTTACAAAAACAGAATTCCAGAGCAGCTCCCCATTTACTGAGAAATTTCTCCTCCCGCACGAGTGAGTCAGCTCCATCTGCTCTGCATTAAAGAGGGTCCTTAGGTTTCTGCAAAGGTGTTTTCCCAAAGGTGGAGAGGACAGGTGAGAAAGAGAACTAAGGTAAGAACTAATGCCCGGCTCTCAGGGCTGGGCATGGGCACATTCCCTGCCTCCACCTCTGTTCAGCGCACACTCTGCCTCTCTCAAGCTCTGCCATCTCTCAGGTGAGACACCGTCCCTGCCCACATAGGGCTATAGATTTTTTAAGGGGGTAGTTTTAGATATATTCACTACAAGAATAACTTATAGTCAACTTCCATTTTAAACACAATTTTATAAGATCATTCTTTTGTTTGAAGTATTTTTCAAAATTTCCAAACTTTACATATATGTGGATTATTGTCTTTAGTATAATGTTGTAGTGTAACTCCCATCTTACAAAGGACGCCTCAAAAAAAGTCGAATTATGGAGTCATTTATTAAAAGCCGGCGGCATATGAGGGAGCAAAAGCGCTCTAGACCTCGCAGCCCCGAACAGCTGGCCATGCCTGGCTTATATTGGCAGAATATCACAAAAGTATCGATTACATCTTTGAGTCTGGAATAAGGAACCTGTTTCGCGAAAAAGCATTTTTACAGAAGCAGAATTTGAGCAACTTAGTTATCTATGAATCACTGAATCAATGGAAACACATTATCATTATCTGGGACCACCTGGACAATTTAGAATAATTGTGCTGTCCAGATTCTGGGATCAATGAGTCAACAGGAATGCACTATCTGTAGCTACTAAGGCAGTGATGGGCAACCTTTTGAGCTTGGTGTGTCAAACTTCGCCAAAAAACTGAGCATAACTCGGGTAGTGTGTAACTTTGAGGAAAAAAAATTATTTCGCGATATTTATAGATTGTTACATGGAAACATCCGCCTGATGCCACCCTCTTCAAATAAACCCTATTTCCAGGTGATTTCCAGGGCTCCTGTGGCCCACAGGCATGACTGCCACAGGGAGGAGGCCCAATGCAAGAGGGAGGACTTATGGGCTGTCGCTGGGCTAGGCATGATGTCCTAAATACCATTACCTTTATTGATATTTGTTATTACATAGTAGTTCTCATCCAGGAAACTTGCCATGTGCCAGGCACTGTGCTGTATTCAAACCTTATAATTTGTAAATTTTATGATTTCATGTCATCATAGGAACTATCATGCATAGTTTTCACCCGATTTCTAGGACAGAACCCTAAGGCTCCTGCATTTTGAGGATTTGCCCAGGCTGATGCAGCGGATGAAATCAGAAGCAGTCTGAGTACTTGTTCATTTGATGACAAAGCACGTCTTCCCTGTACTTTGCCACTCTGGGCTCTGCCTTGTGGTGAAGCATCTTTAACGACGGTGATGGTGGAGGTCTTGGCCTTTGGGTTAGAAGCTCCAATGCTTCATAAGCAAGGCTGTGTCGGGGAAAATAGCTGAAAGTCAGAGCTTAAAGAATTTGAAAATACACAGGTTTTAGAGACTGTTATAAATGTTAATTAGAACTAACATTAGTACTGTCTAAATAATTTCTTAGAGGGCTCTCCAATCATGTAAATTGTAATTGCACAGCACATTTATTTTGACAATTTTAATATACACTAATAAAAGAGAAACATGCAAATTGACCATACCTCTGCCATGCCCACAAGCCACACCCACCAACCAATCAGGAGCAAGTATGCTAATTAACCCAACCATGATGGCTGTGGCCACAGAGCAAGCAGGAGGCTTTGGTTTCCCCGGCAATGGAGGAAGCCACGCTTCCCGCCCGCTCTGGCCGGCCCTGGCCTCTGCTCAAGGCTACAAAGTTTCAATTATAGAAGATAAATAAATCCCAGATACCAGGGCCTCCGCTTGGGTTGCCAGGGGGCGTGGTCAGTCTGCAAACCACCACAGGCCCCTTGTCCAGGCTGCCCCATGCCCAAGGGAACCCTCACCCTAATCCGGGACACCCTTCAGGGCAAACCAGCTGGCTCCCACCCATGTACCAGGCCTCTATCCTAGCTAATAAAAGAGTAATATGCAAATTGACCATCACTCCAAAACACAAGATTGCTGCCCCCATGTGGTCAAAGTTGACTGCCCCCATGTGGACACAAGATGGCCAGCAGGGGAGGGCAGTTGGGAGAGACCAGGTCTGCAAGGGAGGGAAGTTGGGGGCAATCAAGCCTGAAGGGGAGGGCAGTTAGGGGTGACCAGGCCGGCAGAGGAGGGAAGTTAGGGACAATCAGGCTGGCAGGGGAGCAGTTAGTCATCAATCAGGCTGGCAGGGGAGTGGTTAGGGGGTGATCAGGCTGGCAGGCAGAAGCGGTTAGGGGCAATCAGGAAGGCAGGCAGGCAAGCAGTTGGGAGCCAGCAGTTTTGGATTGTGAGAGGCATGTCCGACTGCCTGTTTAGGTTATATCCTACCTGGATCGGGCCTAAACAGGTAGTCAGACATCCCTTGAGGGGTCCCAGATTGGAGTGGGTGCAGGCTGGGCTGAGGACACACACCCCCATGCACAAATTTCGTGCACCGGACCTCTAGTGATTAAATAAACAGCTTATAAATCAGTACTTTTAAAGAAAATTGTTTGGTAAAATAATATTTTACCCTCTAAATTTTATTTACATCATTGATTTATACAAGGGCCTTTAATTTTCTTATTAGACAAAGGTCACAAATTAGTGTTTTGTCCAAATGGTACACCATTTCTCTTCCTGAATCTAACTCATTAATAATTTTACTTTTTTTAAAACTATGATCTGAAAACAGAAGCAACTGGAACAGTTTTTTGTGTGATACCTGAGAAGCAGGAGGAGACACAAAGTTGGGTTGGGGACACAGCTCTTAGTTCCTCACAGTACGTTCTTGGACTTTTACTCGACCCACAGGATGTGACATCTGAGGCTGGACCTTCAACTCCTCATTCAATATACAATTCTGATCCTGCGTGTTTAACACCCTAACTTCCTAATTTAAGTTGAATTTAAAAAAACTGTTATATTAATAGGTGAAATTTTGAGCACCGTTAAGAAAGGTTTCATTCACCAGGATCTTTAGCAGTTTCTGCAAGGTACAGGGCAGGTACATCTGGGCCGGGAAAAAGCATGGGAACATGTGATTTATTGTGAGAAAGGAGGTACTACCGGGTAAATGGGGCACCTCTCCAGTGGAAGCACTTTCTTTCACTTTTAATATATTTTTATTTATTTCAGAGAGGAAGGGAGAGGGAGAGAGATAGAAACATCAATGATGAGAGAATCATTGACTGGCTGTCTCCTGCATGCCCCACAACCCAGGCATGTGTCCTGACTGGGAATTGAACTGTGACCTCCTGGTTCATAGGTCGCTGTTCAACCACTGAGCCATGCCAGCCAGGCTCAAGTACAAACTCTTGATTCACAACAGCATACCCCTAAAAAAATGATAAGGCCACCTATAGGTCCAAATATCTATCCTAATTATTTCAGTGCACTGGACTCTGAATCCACGGGGAAGGAGACCCCTCCCCAGCAAGGCCTCATGGCTTGCCTTGTGACATTTTATCTCTGCCTCTGACCAGCTGTGTGAGCCTGGGCACCTCACCTCTCTGCTGCAGGGCCCCCTGATAAAATAGGACTGGTATTAGAGCATGGCAGGTACATTTAAGGAGTCCTAGGAATTCATTCCAAGGGCAGTGTGTGTATATCCTCACAACAACCTAACGGGGTGCTGTCAGTGCCCCCAGCCAAAGGCACCGGGAGCACACCTGTGGGTGAACAAGCCAATGTTATGTCCTCGCAGTGAGGGAGACACTCACTTTGGGGAACTGTGAGGCATCGCGGTCAGAGGGTGCTGGAACCAAAGAAGCAGAGTCGGGAGGAGACGTCTGTTCAGAGAATTAGTGCAGGACCAGTTTACACAGTTGTGGGGAACTGGGCAAGTCCAAGACCCACAGGCAGCCCACTGTCAGGAGGGCAGCTGGAACTCTCAGAGCAGCCCCAGCTGCAGCCGGAGCGGAATCCACTCCCTCCAGGAAGCCTCACTCTGTGCCTGGGACTCTTCAGCTGACAGATAGGCTCAGTCATATTACCCACCGTGACCTCTGTCACTCAGTCAATGGATTGTGGGCCTTAGACACATCTACAAAATATCAATGTTTGATTGACTATCTGGGGACTATAACCTAGCTGACACATAAAACTGATCATTAACCTCAGGGTTTGGGCTTGTAGGTGATCTTGGGAAGAACTTGAAATATAGAGACTTTGTCATTAATGGGATTCTGTTAGGAAGTGGGTGCTGGGGTAAGTAGTTCTATAATTGGGTATCTTTTTTAAAAATATATTTTTATTGATTTCAGAGAGGAAGGGAGAGGGGGAGAGAAATAGAAACATGAATGATGAAAGTGAATCATTGACTGGCTGCCTTCTGCATGCCCCACACTGGGGATCAAGCTCGCAACCTGGGCATGTGCCCTGACGGGGAATCAAACCATGACGTCCTGGTTCATAGGTCAATGCTCAACCACTGATCCATGCCAGATGGGCATACAATCGGGCATCTTAATAAATTTTACCTGCAAGGAAGGAAGGCAATACTGAAGCTAAAGCTCCAATTGGTAGAAATGCAGCAGTCAGCTCTGGCTGGGTAGCCGTGTCTGGATATGCCAAGGTTGCGGGTTCAGTCTCTGGTCACATACAAGAAGCAACCAATGAATGCATAAATACATGAACAACAAATCGATGTTTCTCTCTCTCTCATCAATCAATTAAAAATAATATAAAGGAGTAGCAGTCATTCACGTTACCCGGGAGAGAGGTGTGCTTGGCCATTTTTGTGGCTCAGACAATGTTCATGTTTTGGTTATTTAGGATTGTGAGAACCAGCAGGCACACACACAGGAGAGGAGATTCTGATTTAATACCTTCCCTCCTGTGGGAACCATGCCAGATCCCCAGATAGTCAAGGCCGGTGGGAGCACAGAGGCCTTGTTATCAATACACCAGAATGACCAAAGGCTGCTCTGGGCATGTGCCTAAATGAAATGTTCAAGGAATCTGAGCCTGGGAATCCTAATCAGGCCAAGATACCATGAGCGGGTCTAAGCACACATGGTACACTGTGCCCTTCAGTAGCCAGTATGATTGATGTCACTGTTGGCACGGAGCCTTCTTTGTCTAAATCAGCGGTTCTCAACCTGTGGGTCGCGATCCCTTTGGGGGTCTGCCGGAAACCAATCATTGTTTCACTAATAGAGAGATGTGGATAGGAAGCCTGGAAGGCTGGTCAACAACCTTAATTGAACCTTAATTGCTCTAACCACTCACCCTTAAGTTGAGACATTGTTAGCTGAAGCAGCCTCCACCTCTGTTTGTCTTATGTAAATGTCTGTTTTTTCCTGCTTAAGGGCTATGGGTGTTTCCCATAGCCTCAATAAAAGGGATAGCAAGGCCAGAGCAGTGTGTACTCCTACCACTAGAGGTGGGCTCCCACCTGGCCCCCAATATCGCCAAATAAATACATCTTCTAGTCTCTTTTCATTTGTGTGCGGCCTTCTCCAGAACCCGAACCCTGAACCACGTGGGACTTGAAAGGGGTTCCTAAAGGGGTCTAACGACCCTTTCACAGGGGTCTCCTAAGACATCCTGCATACCAGATATTTACATTAAAATTCATAATAGTAGCAAAATTGCAGTTATGAAGTAGCAACGAAAATAGTTTTATGGTTGGGGGTCACCACAACATGAGGAACTGTATTAAAGAGTCACGGCATTAGGAAGGTTGAGAACCACTGGTCTAAATGGTATAGAAGTAGATTACTGACCAGCTAGTTGGCTGAGTAAGCTGTAGTCAGCTGGAGTAGGCTGGAGTCAGCTGAGGATGGAGTGAGAAGAAGTTTGCTAGAGAATGAAGAGAGAGAAGCTCCGATGAAGTGTGTGAGGAAGTCTGCTAGAGAGAGCAGCAGGGCAGGAGAGACAGGAGAAGCTGCTGAACTGGAGAGCTCAGATACCGCTACCATGTGAGTCAGTGAGTCTAGGAGGCAGCGTGTGGCTGCTCAGATAATAGCTGTGGGTACAGAGACTGATGCTGCTTTATGGGAAAGATATGCATTCACCAGCCGGAGTCCAGCTGCCTGCCTGTTTGGACTTTGCTGTGAGGACTGTTCTTGTCTGATGGCTATGTGGCCACTGGCTTCAGCAATAAAGACTCATTCTTATACACCCACAACCTCTCATGGCTTCTCTGTCTAAGACCCGGTGCAGCATCCTAGGAGGTCCAGCCCCAGGCAGAGGGGCTCAGACCCAACACCTGTTACTAATGAGCAGAGGATAAAGGAGGAAATTGGACTAAGTTCCCAACAGTTAGTACAGTGGGCAGGGTTTGAGAAGACCCAGTCCTGGTGTAGTTGGATAGGAGAATTTAGAATACATGGACTCACGGCCACTCAGAACAACTCATAGCACCGGAGCTCCTGCAGGGCTCTGGCTTGGCTCTGACACCTCATTGATGGAGAATTCCCTCAGGTCCACTCTGAGCAGAGGCTGCATCAGAACCTGGGGATTTCCCAGTCCCTGCCAGGCCTCCTGTTACACACTCTTCAACCAGCAACTGAGGTGTCATCACAGACGGGGTTTCTGATTGGCCAGAACCTGACCTGCAGGGTTTGGTTTGGGTGTTTTTAGATTTCTTTCTCAGTTTGGTCCTCATCATTGCTCAGAGCAGCAACTGCTGAGACCACCTTGAGAAGAGGATGACCCTAAACAGAGCCCTGATTTGGGGGGCCCTCGCCCTGACCACCGTGCTGAGTCGCTGTGGAGGTGAAGACATTGTGGGTGAGTGCACCGCTGAGCCAGGTGGGGACTGGACTGGGGAAACAGAATTGGAGGGTAAAAAAGAGAGATTTGCATAGAAAGAGTAGAGATTCCTCAAAGGCGTCCTCAATATTAAGCAGATCCAAAAATTATGGTTTTTCCTCCTGTGGGAAACCAGGGTCCCCATCCAGTCTCTGCTACCTGAGCCATTGCACACTGCACCAAGGCCATCATCCTGGCTCTAATGTTGGCTCCATGAATATAGCCCGGAGGCTCTACAGCATTCATGCGTGATTGCCTCAAAGATTAGGGTGTTTTCACAAGTGGATGTTCTGTTACTAAAATTCATGAAGTATTGTTCCCAAATTTTTCTGAACAACTTTTGGAGCTTTATGAATATTTCTCCTGTAGTTTATTTACCTTGGGGTAAAGAGTTTCATGAAATACGTGTACATGCAGATATAAAGAAGGGTTCTTTGCTTTGTCTCAGATTTACATACATTTCCAAGCTGAGAACTGGCACAGGTGGAGAGTGGGTAAGCAGCCCAGTGAGGGCCTTCAGAGAAGTCATTTTCTCACGTGTGGTTTTCACTTAATCTCAGTTACTTCTTATGCGTCACCTTACAGAAAATCAAGTAAAGCAGGTATTAGGTGTGCTTCCCAAGTAATGAAGACCAGTAAATGTCAATGACATTTAAAATTACTACTACTACAGGTATAGCTGTATAATTCTTATTTAACAAAGTAGGGAATATCTTTACTTTTATTTTAAAATTGAGAACTTTATGATGAAAACTTGGTGAGTTAAATTATATTAGCCTCATACAGCCTGTCCTTCGTGGCATCTAAGGAGGCTCTGTAAGAGGAGGATTGGGCGACCAATCATGGTTTGGTCCCCTGGGCCCCTCCACCTCTGTTGCTCACCTTTCCACCCTCTCTTCCTCATTCCCTTACCCTCCTTTTTACCCAGGATCCATCCCTGGCTCTTTTTCCTTTTTTATTGCCATGAAGAGTGGGTTCGTAAAAGCAAAATAGAAAAACCAAGCACTGTAGTTCAAAGGGGAAGTGAACTGTAGGTTACCCTGATCTTCAGCGATGTTATTAACCATGGCTGCCCCCAGGCTTTCTTGGTTTGGTAGGAAAGTTTTGTCTGCTTCTCCAGAACACATCCAAGTCCTTTTTTCTCAATGTCACTCCAGAATGTGCTGGTCCGGCTGGACGTACCCCCACAGTGGGCACAGGGCCAAGGGCCCGCAATGCCTGTAGGGCCCCATGACAATGTTTTCCTTTCTTTTAAAACTAGAAGAAAAAATGAGCTTTCAGGGTAGAAGAAACTATTTCAATTTAGCCTGGATCAGTGGTCGGCAAACTCATTAGTCAACAGAACCAAATATCAACAGTACAACAGATTGAAATTTCTTTTGAGAGCCAAATTTTTAAAAATTAAACTATATAGGTAGGTACATTGTTATTACCTAAATTAGGGTACTCCTAAACTGGCCTTTGCTAAAAACTTAAGGGGCCAAAGAGCCGCATGTGGCTCGCGAGCCGCAGTTTGCCGACCACTGGCCTGGATTATATTTGCCTTTATGGAAATATGGTCATAAAATATAAGTTTTTAATTTTTTTATGGAAAAATAAAAGCCCACTTACAACAGTGTTTAGGGCTCATGAGCCATAATGCAGCCCGGTCACCGCTGAGTCTAACTTTCACAGGATGCTGCTGCCTTCGTGTCTGTCAGTCTTCCCAAATCTCTGTCATCCTGGAGAACAGCGAGGACATTTGCTACAGTTTGGGCAGCAGGAGCTCTGTGCTGGGACTCAGATGAAGAGACGAGCTGTCTGCCCCTGGAGGGAGCTCAGATTAGCGATAGGACAACACGGTGCCCAGAGCAGGGCCGCTGCTGCACAGGACAGTGGGCCCAGGGAGTCTGAAACTGAGAGTGAGTAGTTCCAGCTGGCACAGTGATGTCCCTCAGCAGCAGCGTGCAGCCAGGACACGTGCAGATGAAAAGGATAATCACATATATTCATGTTTGTAATGGAGTCAAGAGGATTCGTTACAAGGACAAGGAGGCTTTGATGGATGAGGACTAGATAAACTTGCAAAGAGGACATTGCATGGAGGGGCTGGAGGTCATAATGTGGTCAAAACTATGCTTCATGAGGGGACTTAGCCAAGAAGTTGGTAACTAAGCAGAAACTTCAAGAATGAACTGGAGGTGTCCAGGAAATCCTGGAAGATAATTGGAGGGAGGAAAACAGACCCTTGTAAAGACCAAGGAGCATGAAAGGGTGACATCTGGTTTGATGGGCAGGTGAGGTATTTGTGGAGGACTCAGCACAGTACACCCATTGGCTCCTTACTCACCTGTGACTGCCCTATTCAGTAAGCTCCTCGCTGGCAGCATTTTACTCCTCACTCCTCGCAATGTCTGAAACCTTGTTGATGGTCAGGAAGTAGGAAGGGAGGGAAGAGGAAGTGGTAAAAGGCTCAGACACGTTGTCCAGTCAGGCTCCCCTGGGCGGAGTCAGCTGCGCTGGCTGCCATCTGCTTTGGCGTCACAGACAAGTACACTGTCCATTCGAGGGAAGGGCCAGAGTTTTCCCTGAGTCCTCAACAAGGTAAGTGTTGAGTCAGAAAAAGGAGAGGTTTATAACATCCTTTAAGAAAAAGAAGAGGGGTGGGAAATGACAGAAATCCAAAACCTAATGAAGGTTTCAGTTTCATTTCAGCGGAAACCAGGTGCTCTGCTTTAAGCATCACCACTGTTACAGAAGCAAAGACCTTAGCCCTGGCTGGTGGCTCAATGGTTAGAGTATCGGCCTGCACACGGAAAGGTCATAGGTTTGATTCCTGGTCAAGGGCAGGTACCTGTGTTGCAGGTTCAATCCCCAGAGCCACCTGCGAGAGGCAACCAATTGATCTGAGAGGTTTCTCTCTTTCCTCTCTCCCTCCCTTTCACCCTCTCTAAAAAAAAAAAAAAAAAAAAAAAATCAATGGAAAAATGCCCTCAGGTGAGGATTAATAAAACAACAAAACCCCAAAAAACAGAGACCTTAGAAGCATTGTTTACTTTTTATGTGTTTTGTAATGTTGTCACTGCCCTTATCCTGCTCTTTCTTATTCCCTAAAATAGAGACAATTCTTTAAAAATGATACGGGTGTGCTTTTCCTTGGTTAAAAAATAAATAAAAGGAGGAAGGAAACCTTGTATAGCACATGTTCTGTTCTGAGCCAGTCCTGAGGGGAGAGGACCCACAATGAATGTGTTATTAACTGATGAAGAAATTGGGAGAGAAAACTTATGAAGCAGAGGGAGGTAAACGGAATCTCTGGGAAAGAAAGCTAAGGCCATGGTCATTCATTCATTCTTTGTTCCGCCCATTTCAGTATTTATGAAATACTGAAATGCTGGGTGCTGAGTTGGCGGGCAGGGAATAGCAGTGAACAGGCCTGAGGAATTCTGTTCCTGTGACAGGAGCGGATGTGGGAGTGGAGAGGCAGCTGGATTCTAACAGGACAGCCAGGGGAGGGAGCAGGCGCTGGGGATTGTCTGCAGGCTGTGCCGAAGGTGCAGCACACAATGTTAGCACGTCCATTTCTTGTCTGTTTGTTTAATGAGATCCTTTCTCTCCTGTGTTTTGCACCTCCCTGCTCCCACCTCACTCATCAGCTGACCACGTTGCTGCCTATGGTACATGCTTCTCCCAGTCTTACGGTCCCTCAGGCCAGTACACTTTTGAATTTGATGGAGATGAGGAGTTCTACGTGGACCAGAAGAAGAGGGAGACTGTCTGGCGGCTGCCTGGGTTAAGTGAATTTGGAGGTTTTGACCCACAGGGTGGACTGAGAGAAGTGGCTACTGCAAACTTCAACCTGGACATCCTGACTAAACGCTCCAACTTTACCGCTGCTATTAATGGTGTGTGTCCACCATCCTGTCTCTTTACTGAATCTACCCTTCACACCAGGCCTCACTCCCTTCTCGCTTCAGATAGATTCCCTTCACTCTATTAAATGCTCTCCTTTCCAAGGAGTCCCAGATCTTCTCATGGTATTTGCTGAACTCTCAGCCTCTCCCTTCCTACAAATCACATATTTCCGTGAAATACAGATTCTTGCTCCCCTATGCAATCCTCGACTCCTTCCAGGACGGGTCCCCATAGACGCCCCACCCTAACAAGGGGCCCACAGAGAGAAGGGAGCGGGGATGACCTGCGGGCAGTGTACAGCGGCTCACAAGCAGAGGGAACAAGAGCATCTCCGCTCTCCGATGGGGAAACGTTGGTGGGAGGCCCCTCCAGGACACAGGGACCCTCAGGGCAGAGCTGCCCACGATTCTAAACCCAGTGCTGCTTCCTCACCGTAGAGGTTCCTGAGGTGACTGTGTTTCCCAAGTCTCCCGTGGAGCTGGGCCAGCCCAACACCCTCATCTGTGCCGTGGACAACATCTTCCCTCCTGTGATCAACATCTCGTGGCTGAGCAACGGGCACTCGGTCACTCAGGGAGTTTCCGAAACCAGCTTCCTGTCCAAGAAGGATCATTCCTTCCTCAAGATCAGTTACCTCACCTTCCTGCCTTCTGCTGACGACGTCTATGACTGCAGGGTGGAGCACTGGGGCCTGGACCAGCCCCTCCTGAAGCACTGGGGTGTGTATGAGCCCACGCCTTTGGTGCCTTCTTTTCTCTGTCAAGTCAGACGCTCTGCCTTTTAGCTCCTAAATCTCATGGCCCAAAGCCTCTTTTCTACACCTCAAGGATTTCCAATGGCAGACTTTATTATCCTCCCTCAACCTGGAGCCAAGTCTTTGTAGAACCAACACCACCCCTCCCACCCCATCTTGTACACATGCTGTGAGCCAACCTTCCGCATTCTGACCCCCATCACCTCACTCCCACAGAGCCTGAGATTCCAGCCCCCATGTCAGAGCTGACGGAGACAGTGGTCTGCGCCCTGGGGCTGGCCGTGGGCCTCGTGGGCATCGTCACGGGCACCATCGTCATTATCCAGGGCCTGCGCCCAGCTGGTGCCTCCAGACAGCAAGGGCCCTTGTGAGTCACACGCCCAAAGGAAGGTAAGGATTCCCATGTGTTAGAGCTGGACCGGGAGACACAGGACAGGGGGAAGGAGGGTGGGAAGAGATTGTGGACACAGCTGTGGTTGGAAGTCGTAGTAGAATTGGGAAACAGCATGAGGATAGCATAGGAGCCCTGAGACCTACGAATCTCATGTCTGTCCTGTTACTGCAGGTGCGTTGCCAATCTTAAGAGCAGAAGAGTGGACATGCTGGATGACCTGGCACTATTCGCTGGCCAAGTCCATCTTAGTCCTTCTCTCCTCCACTGCCCCTCCTGCCATCTCTTCTCTGCGACTTAAGGTGCTGTGTCCTCTCAGAGTTCACAAACCGTTGGAATTCTCCCCCTCACTCCTGACATTTTTTCTTTTCTCAGCCATTACCTACAATGGATATCCCTGGGATATGCCTCATCCCTGTGGCTTTGAACTGATATCTCCATGGAAGTAATAAATTCCTTTTAGAAGGTATTTTATTGAATTTATTGAATTTTTTCCTCTTTCATCTCACAGCTGACTAGGACATGGCTAAGAATGGCAAACCCTCATGCTTCAGGCCCCTTTCATTTATTTTACAGATATCTCATGCCCAGTAACAAAAGAGCAGCCAAATATACCCTCATAATATTTTGATATCTTAGATGAGGTTAACATTTCTCTCTTCATTTGGGTCCCACCCTTGCCACTGCCTTTTCCCCCTCCCCAATTCAGGCATCAGTGAAAATCATACATACTCTCTGCCCTTGGCACAGTTTTGTTCAGCAGGAATACAAAACCAAGAAGGAAGTCCATACTTACTATAACATAGCTTTCAAACAGGAACATTAGGGGAAAGGAAATTTGAATTGCAAAAGTACCAAAAAGTCAAAAAATTTTTCTCAAAACTTTAAATTTGTGAAGTTAATGGTGATATTAGAAACTTTCTCTCTTCTCTTTACCTTTGAGGAGATAAGAATGCTCTAGGCAGGAGAAGAAATGGAAGTCAGTCAGGAGGGCATTAGAATGGGACAATAATACTTGTCCTTACTTAGGGTTAGTAACAAGTGGGAAAGGGGTGGGAGTAGAAACCACAGACACATGGGGTCCCTAGATACAGCTGTAGCTTGTCTCCCCTGCTGGAGGAGTCCTGCTGGCTAACCTGTGGATGTTCCTGTGCCACCCTGGCATGTGAGGGACATGAAGTGAATGTGGCTGCAGGGTGTGTCCAGGCAGGAAAGCCCAATCAGCATCACCAGATCCGTGTCCCTGTGCACCCGGAGCAGCAGAGCAGCCTGCTAACCCAGCCCCACCCTCTGCTCCTGGCTAAGGAAGGGAAGCCTGTGAGGGAGAAAGGGCCCGGGCGCACAGGGATGAGATAATGCAGCAGCAGAGGTGGGTGCTGGCCTGCTCTGGATTCACTGTCTCCCAGTGGAAACCCTGGCAGGGAGATGGACCCACAGAGGGACGCTCTGGCCCTCCGGTGCGTCCAACACTTCCCTCCTGAGCGTGTGCGTGACCCGACGTGGAGCCATCGCCCTTTGCAACTGTGTTCCCCATGTTGCCTCAGTCTTTCCGCCCCGCATGACTGTGTCCACACATTGCACCTAGGATGGCGTGATGGAACTGCCACAAGGTGTATGAGGCTGTCCCTGTCCGTGCCATCTGCCTCCGGGAGCTTAACATGTAACTGGGAGAGACAGATACTAGCAGAATAACTGATGCAGCATAGTTCAGTACAAAGAAAGCTAAATCCAGGACTTGGTACCTATAGCTAGTATTTTGAACTGTATACCACTAGGGTTAAGATTCTAACATTCTGAGCCATATTTTTTTCAACTGCAATATAGGAGTAATAATTACTTTGCAGAGGTATTGACAGAATTTGAATAATCTTGATATACAGGCAGTGCCTTAAGCTAGTGTACAAATACCTTGCCTGCCTTGGCATCTGCTTAAGGCTACAAAGTTTCAATTGTAGAAGATAAATAAAGCCCAGATCCAAGGGCCTCCACTTGGGTTGCCGGGGGCATGGCCAGCCTGCAACTCACCACAGGCCCCTCGCACAGGACACCTCACGATCCAAGGGAACCCCCACCCTGATCTGGGACACCCTTCAGGGAAAACCCGCTGGCCCCCACCCATGCACCAGGCCTCTATCCTATCTAATAAAAGAGTAATATGTAAATTGACCATCACTCCAACATACAAGATAGCTGCCCCTATGTGGTCAAAGGTCCTGCCCCCATGTGGACACAAGATGACTGCGACAAGATGGCCAACAGGGTAGGGTAGTTGGGAGGAACCAGGCCTGCAAGGGAAGGCAGTTGTGGGTGATCAGGCCAGCAGGGGCAGTTGGGAGGGACGAGGCCTGCAAAGGAGGGAAGTTGGGGGCAATCAAGCCTGCAGGGGAGGGAAGTTTGGGGTGACCAGGCCTGCAGGGGAGGGCAGTTTGGGGTGACCAGGCCTATAGGGGAGGGCAGTTAGGGGCAAAAAGGCTGGCAGGGGAGCAGTTAGGCATCAATCAGGCTGGCAGGGGAGGGTTAGGAAGTGATCAGGCTGGCAGGCAGAAGTGGGTAGGGGCAATCAGGGAGGTAGGCAGGCAAGCGTTTGGGAGCCAGCAGTCCTGGATTGTGAGAGGTATGTCCGATTGCCTGTTTAGGCTTTATCCTACCGGGATCGGGTGTAAACAGGCAGTCAGACATCCCTCGAGGGGTCCCAGATTGGAGAGGGTGCAGGCTGGGCTGAGGGCCACACACGCCCGTGCACGAATTTTGTGCACCGGGCCTCTAGTCCTCTCTAATAAAAGAGTAATATGCAAATTAACCATCACTCCGCTACATAAGCCATGCCCACCAGCCAATCAGCGCAAGTATGCAAATTAACCCTAACTAAGATGGCTACCAGAAGGGAGGCTTGGGTTTCCCTGGCAACAGAGGAAGCCAAGCTTTCCACACACTCTGGCGGGCCCAGGCCTCCACTCAAGGATACAAAGTTTCAATTATAGAAGGTAAACAATCCAAACAGAAATGGCTGCCGGCCACAGAGCGAGCAGGAGGCTTGGCTCCACTCCAAGCTACAAAGTTTCAATTGTAGAAGGTAAATAAATTCCAGATACCAGGGCCTCTGCTTGGGTCACCAGGGGGCGTGGCTGGCCTGCAAACCACCATAGGCCCCTCGCCCAGGCCACTCCACACCCCAAGGGAACCCCACCCTGATCCAGGACACCCTTCAGGGCAAACCAGCTGGTCCCCACCCATGCACCAGGCCTCTATCCTATCTAATAAAAGAGTAATATGCAGATTGACCATCACTCCAACACATAAGATCAAGATAGCTGCCCCTATGTGGTCAAAGATCCTGCCCCCATGTGGTCACAAGATGGCCACCACAAGATGGACAGCAGGGGAGGGCAGTTGGGAGAGACCAGGCCTGCAAGGGAGGGCAGTTGAGAGGGACCAGGCCTTCAAGGGAAGGCAGTTGGAGGCGATCAACCCTGCAGAGGAGGGCAGTTAGGGGTGACCAGGCTGGCAGAGGAGGGAAGTTGGGGGCAAACAGGCTGGTAGGGGAGCAGTTAGACATCAATCAGTCTGGCATGGGAGTGGTTAGGGGGTTATCAGGCTGGCAGGCAGAAGTGGTTAGGGGCAATCAGGAAGGCAGGCAGGCGAGCAGTTGGGAGCCAGAAGTCCTGGATTGTGAGAGGGATGTCCAACTGCCCATTTAGGCCCGATCCCACTGGTATCTCGAGGGGTCCCAGATTGGAGAGGGTGCAAGCTGGGCTGAGGGACACCCCCCTGCCCCCATGCACGAATTTCGTGCACTGGGCCTCTAGTGTATATATATAAAAGCCTAAGTGACCGTCGCATCCAAAACAGCCGAATGGATGACCCAACAGGCTGCATGGGGCAACCAGTCCAGCAACAGGGTTAGTGAGGGCCAACCAAATACCTGAGCAGCAGGCTTTGCGGGGTGACCAGGCCGGTGGGGGGGGGCCATGAGGGGTGACATGGCCAGCAGAGGAGGGCGGTTGGAGGTGACCATGCCAGCAGGAGGGGCATTTAGGAGTTACCAGGCCAGCTGGGGCTTAGTGAGGAATGACCAAATGACTGAACAGCAGGCTGCATGAGGCAAACAAGCTGGCAGGGGGATTAGTGAGGGATGACAAAACGACTGAACAGCAGGCTGTGTGGGGCAACCAGGCTGGCGGGGGGGCCATGAGGGGCAACAAGGCTGGCAGGGGGGGGGACCAGGCCAGCATAGGGGGCAGTTTGGGGTGACTAGGCCTGCAGGTCAGGCAGTTAGGAGCAACCAGGCCAGCAAGGAAGAGGCAGTTGGTGGCAACCTGGCTGGCAGTGGGGGCATTTAGGGGTGACCAGGCCAGCAGGGGAGGGCAGTTAGGGGTGACCAGGCAGGCAGGCAGGCAGGTGAACGATTAGGAGCCAGCCATGCAGGATTGAGAGAGGAATGTCCGACTGCCAATTTAGGCCCAATCCCACAGAGAGGACCAAACCCTATGGGATTGGGCCTAAACTGGCAGTCAAACATCCCCTGAGGGGTCTCGGATTGGAGAGGGTGCAGTCTGGGCTGAGGGAACCCCCTCTCCCCATGCACAAATTTCATGCACTGGGCCTCTAGTTAAAAATAAAAATTTTGCTAGTTATAAGCATAATTCATTTATTAAAAACAATGGATCACATTATATGAAAGGCACTTTTGTTTTTTGAGCCCTTTAATGATGTAGGAGATTCAAATGTGAAGCTCTGGATGAATTTCTTTTCATACATTAATTGAAGGATTTATTTTCCTCTCTAGAATGTCTCATTGAGATTGAAGTTGAGATTGGGTTAGGCTGAGAGAACATATAGGATATAGTAGTCAGTGACATATTATTGGTGAAGGGGTTGCTAAGAGAACTCCTAGAGCAAACAGTTATAATATATGGCTTTAGGTTTTTACTCTCTAATAAAAGATATCTCCCTTCTGTATGGCCCATAAACTTTTAGTCAAGGAATGTTATATGCAATATATTTTTATGTATGTCTACTTTCAGGAGGAGGTGGGAAAGATTCAAGAGAAAAAAGCTACCTGGATAGAAATAAAAGAGTAATTAAAAATGTACACTAAAATTAGTACTTGTAGGCAATCAGAACCAGAGCATCATGACACTGTAAGTAACAAAGCATGAAGCATTTTTAGGGCCATTAAGCAATTCTGTATGATACCATAATGGTACATGCATGTCATTACACCTTTGCCCAAACCCATCTAATGTACAACACCAAGAATGAACCCTAATGTAAACCATACACTCTGGGTGATAATGATGTGTCAATGTAGGCTCATCAGTCGTAACCAGTGTACCACTCTGGTGGGAAATGTTAACAATGCAGGAGGCTGTTCCTGTGAGGGCAGGGTGTACACAGAAATTTTTGTATTTCCTGTTCAATTTTGCTGTGAACGTAAAATTACTATAAAATAAAGTCACTGAGGAAAGAAAACAAAAAATCAACAATTATGATCCCAAGTGTATAAAATAAAAATATTAATAAGGAAAAATATATAGGTCACCTGAAAATGCACAAAAGTGCTGAGAAGAGTTTTCGTTATAGTGGGTAGTCATTCCTAAGCTGATATCTTCCCTGACAAAGATCAACTTAGATCTTTCCTGAGCCCATTTGCCTTTTTGCCTCTAAGATAACATATCTGTGAGATGTCTGGGTAACTTGTAACTTCCTTTTTACCCGGGACCCCTCAGGGCACAACAAATGGCACCAGGACATTCCCTCATTGTTATTGTTATCAAGTTAATTGTCAACTGTTAATTACGTTAAAGTATCCTGTATCCATCTCTGTAAGAGAAGCACATGTCCATCATTGCGCTTTTCACCCTATCCCAGAGGTTTCCCCACTTTGCTTTGTCCCACCTCCCTAATCTATCACCAATGGATTTCATGTAACTCACCTACATCCCTTTTCTTTTTTTTTAAATTTATTTATTTATTTATTTATTTATTTTTAATTTCTTTATTGATTAAGGTATCACATATTTGTCCTCATGTCCCCATTCCAATCCCAACCCCTCCCCACATATGCCCCCACCCCCCTGTTGTCCACAACAGCTGGTTAGGAGCATATGCTTGCACCCAAGTCCTTTGGTTCATCTCTCCCCTTTACCCCCACCCTCCCCTATCCTCCCTTGTTTCTGGGTTTGTTTTTGTTCATCAGTCTATGTTGTTCATTATTTCCACGAGATGAGTGAGATCATGTGCTATTAGAAATGCACTTATAAGAACTGAAAATGAGACAAGCAATAATGGTTATGGTGACAGGAAATGAATCAGTCTGTAGTGAGTTTCTTTCTGGGCCAACAGTTCTTCTGAGACCCAATTACAATGTCCAACAGTTCCTTATGTGTACATGTCAGCACTGACATTACAGTTCTGGATGGTGGAGAAATGGTGGCAATGCAGGTCCGACTCTCTCTAGTTTGGTCCTGGGCAACCTTCAGTGATGCACAGCTGCTAACTGCTAGTATGGGAATACCAAGTCAGCATCTTCCATCTCTGGACTGCTTCTCTTCTGTCTTCTTCATGGCTGGAGTAGTCCTGTCGATTCCTCTCTGTTGCTGGAATCCACATGGTCTCGGAGTTGTTTTATGAAAATATACAAACATAATCTCGACCAAAAGTTAATAAAGGAATATTTTCTATAAATTTGACTTGGGATCTTATTTCATTTTTTGCCCAAATGATTTTCCTCTGGCTTCTTTTGACACCTTGTGTGTTTTTCATGGGTGTCTTGCTTTTAGCCTTACAATTAATTTTCTAAAGTATTAATTTTCTAGATGTAATTTACTTACAGGTTATTTTTCCTTACATGATATTCTTCTACTATATCCTCCTTTTTTGATTTAAATGTTAGAAGGCTTTTGAAAATTTTATAATGTAGTCTTGATGGCTTTTACATTTTAATTTTTTGCTCTATAGTATTACTGTTTTAGGTTCATTACATGGTGCACAATTTTATCATGAGATGAAGTACCAATAAAATTTTTAGTTGACACTTTAGGAACACCTTTTTGTCCAGTACAATTAATTTTTCTAGAATATTCGCTTGTTTCAACTAGCCAATTTATATTTGCCTGAAAATTTGACTACTATTTTACTGTCAAATTTGTTACTCTAACAACAATCTTATTTTACCCTGTAAATATTAGTTGAAGGGATTATTTGCCTTCTTGAGTAGGTCCTGAGTATTCCTGGTGGTAGGCTGGATTTAGATATCGTAAACCCACTTCCCCACACCATGGATATAAGACAACTCAAACAATTCTTGTTGGAGTAAGAGGGCAGCTGTTGTCGGCCAAGTCTCTGTCGGTCACCTGGGTCCTGATCTGAGCTGGGCATGGAAGCAGCCATGGGGGGAGGAGACCTCCCTCAGAAGGGGATAGGGTTCAGGCCCCTGCAATGTTGGGGGGGTGAGGGTCTGTGCCCCACCTCTGTTGATCCCCAAATTCTCTCCTGATGGCCCCTCTGCGACTGTGCCTGTCTTAGGTTGTTCCTTCCTTGAGGAATCTTACCCGTCTCTGGCTTACCAGCCATCCTCCGGGGCCAACCAGGGTGACGTGAGGTTCAGTTTTGTCTCCTTGGTAGCCTATGCCCCCGTGGCCTCCATGCCCAGCACTTGCCTTGGGATCCCCTCGCCTGCTGGCGGGGCCCCAGCACTGATCACATATCTTGTGGAACCCGGGTTTCTTCTCCAGGGAGGGCTCAGTTCGCCCCACTGGGTGAGAGACAGATCCATGGCACCAGTCATCACGAGACTTCAACCTCGACATGAACACAGAGTTCATGCAACAGCTGTGAGCAATTGAATTGTGAGAAGAGGGTCTCTCTTGGCCTAAAGGGTAAGAGGGACCAATATAGAATGCTCAGGTGCCTTCCCAGGAGGCCCTCTACACAATGAAAAGGATTAAATCCTTACATGTCCTTTTTAACTTGCTGCCAGACATTCAAAGAATTAGTAAGTTTGCTTGGGATAATTGTATATTATGCTGTTGTAATTCTAAAGTATCAAGAGATGTGTTAAGTTTGTCTCCAAGCACCAAACAGATGTTTGTTTGTTTGTTTTTATCCTCAAGGGTGCGAGGAACTATTATAAGTACTGAGGGTGATCCGAATCTGGGAAAAATTTTAATGACAGTGTAGAATAATATCATGTAAGGATATTCTTTGTTCTAGTCCATGGCAATTCCCTTTCAAACTGGCTGTTCATTTCTTTTTATATAGACAAGGTCTTAGTTACATTTTCTGCACCTCTACTGGGGCAAGTAGTGATAGTAGTGACACCCTTTCTTTGGTGTCCACACAAGCCAGAAACCTCTCTTTAATTGTACACACAAAGGGGCATTATTTTGATTTTGTGTCATACAAAAGGGAAGTTGGGTGGAGACCCCTGTGTATTTATACTTTCTTGCCCCACCCATGGGCCTCCTGGATGACCAAGGTGTTTGGTATTATTGGTAACTACATTAGTCAGGGGATCAGCCCCCGTAAGGGGTCTTACCCATGAAGGGTCAGTAGCATAAGACCAAAATACTTACCCTCTTGTCCCAGGTAAAATTACCGTACATCTGATGATTGCTAGCGTGGCTAGAAAGGCGTTCTCAGGCATTCTTGGGTTTCTGGTTACCTCACAATTTCTTCCCTGAGGTTTGACGTTCTGATTGATGTTTCTTTGTTTCTGGATCTATTTTTTCCCCATAAGTTTATGTTGTTCATTATATTCCACAAATGAATGAGATCATGTGATATTTATCTTTCTCTGCCTGGCTTATTTCACTAAGCATAATGTTCTCCATCTCCATCCATATTGTTGCAAATGGTAAGAGCTCCTTCTTTTTTACCGCAGCGTAGTATTCCATTGTGTAGATGTACCACAGTTTTTTAATCCACTCATCGGCTGATGGGCACTTAGGCTGTTTCCAAATCTTAGCTATGGTAAATTGTGCTGCTATTAACATACGGGTGCATATATCCTTTCTGATTGATGTTTCCAGTTTCTTGGGATATATTCCTAGAAGTGGGATCACTGGGTCAAATGGGAGTTCTATTTTTAATTTTTTAAGGAAACTCCATACTGTTCTCCACAGTGGCTGCACCAGTCTGCATTCCCACCAGCAGTGCACGAGGGTTCCTATTTCTCCACATCCTTACCAGCACTTGTCATTTGTTGACTTGTTGATAATGGCCATTCTGACAGGTGTGAGATGGTACCGCATTGTTGTTTTGATTTGTATCTCTCTAATGATTAGTGATTTAGAGCAGGTTTTCATATGTTTCTTGGCCTTCCTTCTGTCTTCTTTCGAAAAGTGTCTATTTAGATCAGTTGTCCATTTTTTGATTGGGTTGTTTATCTTCTTTTTGTTAAGCTGCATGAGTTCTCTGTAAATGTTGGAGATTAAACCCTTATCATTGACATCATTGGCAAATAAGTTCTCCCATGAACTGGGCTTTCTTGTTGTTTTATTGATGGTTTCCATTGCGGTGCAAAAGCTTTTTATTTTGATGTAGTCCCACTTGTTTATTTTCTCTTTAGCTTCCATTGCCCTAGGAGCAGTATCAGCGAAGAAGTTCTTTTGGCATATGTCAGAGATTTTTCTGCCTGTAGATTCCTCTAGTATTTTTATGGTTTCCTGTCTTATGTTTAAGTCCTTGATCCATTTTGAGTTTATTTTTGTGTATGGTGTAAGTTGGTGGTCTAGTTTCATTTTTTTGCATGTATCTGTCCAATTTTCCCAACACCATTTATTGAAGAGACTGTCTTGACTCCATTGTATGTTCATGCCTTCTTTGTCAAATATTAATTAAGCATAGTGAGTTGGATCGATTCCTGGGTTCTCTATTCTATTCCATTGATCTATATGTCTGTTCTTGTGCCAATACCAGGCAGTTTTGAGAACAGTGGCTTTGTAATATAGCTTGAAATCTGGTATTGAGATCCTTCCTACTTTGTTCTTCTTTCTCAGGATTGCTGTAGCTATTCGGGGTCTTTTTTTATTCCAGATGAATTTTTGGAAAGTTCGTTCTAGGTCTGTGAAGTATGCCATTGGTATTTTAATGGGAAGTGCATTGCAATTATATATTGCTTTGGGTAGTATGGACATTTTGATGATGTTGATTCTACCAATCCATGAACATGGTATGTTCTTCCATCTGTTTATGTCTTCCTCTATCTCTTTTTTCAGTGTTGTATAATTTTCCGCGTATAGGTCTTTTACCTCCTTAGTTAAGTTTATTCCTAGGTATCTTAATTTTTTTGGCATGATGGTAAATGGGATTGCTTTTTTAGTCTCTCTTTCTGTAAGTTCATTATTGATGTATAGAAATGCCATAGATTTCTTAGCATTTATTTTGTATCCTGCTACTCTGCCGAATTCATTTATTAAGTCTAATAATTTTTTGATGGAGTCTTTAGGGTTTTCTATGTACAGTATCATGTCATCTGCAAATAAGGACAGTTTTACTTCTTTTTTTTCCAATTTGGATGCCTTTTATTTCTTCTTCTTGTCTGATTGCAATGGCTAGTACTTCCAGTACTATGTTGAACAGGAGTGGTGAGAGTGGGCATGCCTGTCTTGTTCCTGTTCTTAGGGGAAATGGTTTTAGTTTTTGCCCATTGAGTATAATGTTGGCTGTGGGTTTGTCATATATGGCTTTTATTATGTTGAGGTATGATCCTTCTATTCCCAGTTTGCTGAGAGTTTTTATCAAGAAAGGGTGTTGGATTTTGTCAAATGCTTTTTCTGCATCAATTGATATGACTATATGGTTTTTATCTCTTAATTTGTTTATGTGATGTATCACGTTTATTGATTTGAGAATATTGTACCATCCTTGCATCCCAGGGATAAATCCTACTTGGTCATGGTGTATGATCTTTCTGATGTACTGCTGGAGCCGATTTGCTAGAATTTTGTTGAGGATTTTGGCATCTATGTTCATGAGGGATATTGGCCTGTAATTCTCTTTCATTGTGTTATATTTATCTGGTTTTGGTATTAGGGTGATGCTGGCTTCATAGAAGGAGCTTGGAAGTATTCCTTCTTCTTGAATTTTCTGGAATAGTCTGAGGAGGATAGGTTTTAGCTCTTCCTTGAATGTTTTGTAAAACTCCCCTGTGAAGCCATCTGGCCCTGGGCTTTTGTTTACTGGAAGCTTTTTGATGACTGCTTCAATTTATTCCATAGTTATCAGCCTATTGAGATTTTTAGTCTCTTCCTGAGTAAGTTTTGGAAGATTGTGTTTTTCTAGGAATGTGTCCATTTCCTCCAGGTTGTCTAGTTTGTTGGAATAGAGTTGTTCATAGTATTTTTTGACAATCCTTTGTATTTCTGTGGGGTCTGTTGTAATTTCACCTCTTTCATTTCTGATTTTGTTTATTTGGGTCCTCGCTCTTTGATTCTTGGTGAGCCTGGCTAGAGGTTCATCAATCTTGTTTATCCTTTCAAAGAACCAGCTCTTGGTTTTGTTGATCTTGTATATTGTTTTTTTGGTCTCCATGTCATTCATTTCTGCTCTGATCTTTATTATTTCCTTTCTTCTGCTCACTGTGGGATTTTCTTGTTGCTCCCTTTCTAATTCTTTGAGTTGTTGAGTTAGATCATCTATTACCATTTTTTCTTGTTTTTTGAGGTAGGCCTGTAGAGCTATACACTTCCCTCTCAGGACTGCTTTCATTGTGTCCCATAGGACACAACGTTGTGTTTTTATTGTCATTAGTCTCCAGGATGTTTTTAATTTCTTCTTTGATCTCATTGATAACCCAATCATTGTTTAGTAGCATGCTATTCAGTTTCCAAGTGTTTGTATTTTTTGGAGTGTTTTTATTGTAGTTTATTTCTAATATTATGCCATTGTGGTCTGAGAAAATGCTTGATATGATTTCAATCTTTTTGAATTTAGGGAGACTTTGCTTGTTACCCAAAATGTGGTCTATTTTTGAGAATGTCCCATGTGCACTTGAGAAGAATGTATATTCCTTGGCTTTGGGGTGAAATACTCTGAAGATGTCAATTAGGTCCATCTGATCTAGTGTGTCATTTAGAATTGCTGTTTCTTTGCTGATTTTTTTTGTCCAGAGGATTTATCCATTGATGTCAGTGGTGTATTAAAGTCCCCTACTATGATTGTATTGATGTCGATCTCTCCCTTGATATCTTCCAGGAGATTTTTTTATGTATTTGGGTGCTCCTGCATTGGGTGCATAAACGTTTACCAGAGTTATATCTTCTTGTTGTATTGCTCCCTTTAGTATTATGTAGTGGCCTTCCTTATCTCTTATTATGGCCTTTACTTTGAGGTCTATTTTATCTGATATAAGTATCGCAACCCCAGCTTTTTTCTCATTTCCATTTGCCTGAAAAATGTTTTTCCATCCCTTCACTCTCAGTCTGTGTGAATCCTTTGCTCTAAGGTGGGTTTCTTGTAGACAGCAAATATATGGGTCATGTTTTCTTATCCATTCAGCTACCCTATGTCTTTTGATTGGTGCATTTAATCCATTTACATTTAATGTTATTATTGATAGGTACCTGTTTGTTGTCATATTTTTTCTTAGTGTTTGTTTTTCTTCTTTCCTTTCTCTTTCTTCTTTTTACAGCAGTCCCTTTAGCATTTCTTGCATTGCTGGCTTGGTAGTGATGAACTCTCTTAGCCCTTTTTTATCTGTGAAGCTTCTGATTCCACCTTCAATTTTGAATGATAGCCTTGCTGGGTATAGTATTCTTGGATTTAGTCCCTTGTTTTGCATCACTTTGTATATTTCATCCCATTCCCTTCTGGCCTGGTGTGTTTCTGTTGAGAAATCAGTTGATATTCTAATAGGAGATCCTTTATATGTTACTTTCTGTCTCTCTCTTGCAGCCTTTAAGATTCTTGCTTTGTTGTTGGTGTTTGTCAATTTAATTATGATGTGTCTTGGTGTCGGTCTTTTGGGGTTCAACTTGTTTGGGACTCTGTGTACTTCTTGGACTTGGATAGATTTTTTCTTGCCAATATCAGGAAAGTTTTCTTTCATTATTTCTTCAAACAGGTTTTCTATTCCTTGTTTCTCTTCCTCTCCTTCTTTTATCCCTATTATTCGAATGTTGTTTCGTTTTGTTTAGTCACATAGCTCCCTTAGGCTCTCCTCTTGCTTTTTAAGTCTTCTTTCCAATTGCTGCTGTGTTTGTGTGTTTTTTCCTACCTGGTCTTCTAATTCGCTGATGCGGTCCTCAGCCTCTTCTACTCTACTCTTTAGGCCTTCCATTGTGTTCTTTATTGCAGCTATGTCATTCTTCATCTCCTCTTGGTTTCTTTTCATGTTGGTAACATTTTCATTCAGCTCCTTATAGTTCTCATTGAGTTGTGTGTATTTGTCATCCATCCGCTTAAACATCCTTATAACGAATACTCTGAATTCTTTCTCTGTTAGGCTGCTAGCCTCAAGTTCATTTAACACCCTTTCTGGTGATTCTTCTTTTTCTTTCCTTTGGGGATTTCCTTTTTGTCTCCCCATGTTTTCCTGTATTGTTTTTAATTTCTTTATTGATTAAGGTGTCACATATTTGTCCTCATCCCCCCATTCCCATCCCACACCCCTCCCCATGGATGCCCCAATCCCCTGTTGCACTTAACCATTGGTTAAGCTCATATGCATGCACACAAGTCCTTTGGTTGATCTCTCCTGCCTCCCCCACCCTCCCCTATCCTCCCTCTGAGGCCCGATAGTCTGATCGATGGCTCCTTGTTTCTGGTTCTGTTCTTGTTCATCAGTCTATGTTGTTCATCATTTCTCCTAGATGAGCGAGATCATGTGTCACTAGAGATATACTTATAAGAACTGAATGTGAGACGAGCAATAATAGTTATGCTGACAGGCAAATGAATCAGTATGTAGTGAGTTTCTTTCTGGACCAACAGTTCTTTTGAGACCCATATTCAATGTCCACCAGTTCCTTATGTGTACATGTCGGCACTGACCCCTAAGCTCTGGATGGTGGACAAATGGTGGTAACGGAGGTCCGACTCCCTCTGGTTTGGTCTCGCCCAGACCCGGGATCCAGCTTCACCCAGACCCAGGAGTGCGTGGCCTCACCCGGACCCAGGGGTGCACGGCCTCACGTGGGCCTGGGACCCAGCCTCACCTGGATCCAGGGGCACATGGCCTCACCCGGACCCAGGGATCCAGCTTCACCCGTACCCAGGGGCGCGAGGCCTCACCCAGACCCAGGGGCACGTGGCCTCACCCGGATCTAGGTGTGCGCGGCCTCACCCGGACCCGGGACCCAGCCTCACCCAGATCCAGGGGCACACGGCCTCACCCGGACCCGGGATCTAGCTTCACCCAGACCCAGGGGTGCGTGGCCTCCCCCGGACCCAGGATCGCGTGGCCTCACCCGGATCCAGGGACACACGGCCTCACCCGGACCCGGGACCCAGCCTCACCCGAATCCAGGGGCACAGGGCCTCTCCCGGACCCGGGATCCAGCTTCACCCAGACCCAGGGGCGCGTGGCCTCACCCGAACCCAGGGGCGTGTGGCCTCTCCCAGACCCAGGGGTGTACGGCCTCACCCGGGCCTGGGACTCAGCCTCACCCGGATCCAGGGGCACATGGCCTCACCCGGACCAGGGATCCAGCTTCACCCGGACCCAGGGGCACATGGCCTCACCCGGACCCAGAATCCGGCTTCACCCGGACCCAGAGGCGCATGGCCTCACCCAGACCCAGGGGTGTGAGGCCTCACCTAGACCCAGGGGCGTGTGACCACACCCGAGCCCAGAGGCGCGCAGCCTCGCCCGGACCCGGGTCCCAGCGGAGTTTTGTCTTCTTGATCCCAATTCCTGTTGGTCAATTCCCTCTCAGCAATTCCTTCGGCCATTTTCTTAGAGCTCCAGGGCGGCTGCCGCAGAACTCGTTGGGCGGTGGTTTCGGTGAAGCTCTGGTGTGCCCGATGCGCAGCGGCGGGCTGGTCCGGTGTCGCTGCGTCAGCCCTTGGGTCTGCAGCAGTGGCCGGTCGCCGAGCGTGCGCACCTGGCCGCTTCTGGGGTGTTGAGATTCTTGAAGGACTCGGAGGTCAGCAAGCGCGGTGTCTCCCACCCCATGTCTCCCAGGGGCTTGTCTGTCCGTGCTTGGCAGCGAGTGGAGCCGTCCCTTCAGCTGGAGACTGCCGGGGGAACTGCGCCGAGCACGTTCCAGGCTGCCATTGTGTCGCCTGAGCCGTAGTTCTTAAAGTATGGTCTTTGAGTCACCGGCATCAGCATCATCCCGCGTACCCCTCTCTTTTATTATAGTTGTAGAGCATCTGCTCAGCCAGCCCTCCGGTGGTTCTGGATGGTGTCTGCTCTGCTCTCCCATCGTAGTCTCAAAATTGTTGTGGTAGGCAACAATCAGGCTTCCGCCCTATGCCTCCATCTTGGTCCTCCTTTGTATAGTTAAGTCTTGATTGTTGTTGGTGTCACTGGGAGGAATTGTCCTCCAGGCGAATTGGCTGTGCAGGAGACACCCTCTTTGTCTATAAAGGAAGAGTTGCTGTGCAGGAGACATGTTTATGGGCCGGGTCTTGGTGTAGCAATGCTTTGGCGCTCACTGAGTCTGCCTCTTGAATGTGTCCCTTATGCGCGTGGTTGAAATCTGGTGTCAACTCACACCGACCACTAGATGCCCTCGTTTCTGGGTCTCCAATGAAGTGTAGGTCAGCTACTGCCTGAGGCCACTCAGCAGGGATTACAGCAAAAACTGCAGTTTCCTCCTCCTGTCTGAGCGGCCCTGGAGCAGTCCAACTAGAACCGCAGTTCATCTGGTCAAGCTGCCACAGGGCAGGCCACCCACATGCAAAAGCCGCTGCTTGGAGCGCAGGTGCGCCTGCAAGACTTGCGGGGCGGGTCTTCAAAACGTGTGGGGCGGGTCCCAGGGCGGGGCGGGTCCCAGGGCGGGGGGGTCTCAGGGCAGGGCGGGGTCTCAGGGCGCAGGAGGGGCCCATCCACATGAGGCCGTGTGCCCCAGGCCATGGTGTGGCGTACCACAATGGCTGCAAGTCTGCTTTTTCTGCTTTCCACGTTTCTAAGCCCCCTCGTTCCGCACTCCAGCACAGCAAACACTGCTTGCTGGGTGCACCTCCGCAAGGAAGCCACTCCCCCTCTCTGACACGAAGGCTGAGAGTCCAGCCTCTCCCTGCAGGCGTCTGGGTCTCCCGCGCGTCCCCAGAAGCTGGATTTCAGGGTGATGGGGAGCTAATCTCCCCTAGGGTTGGAACAAAAGCCGCACGTCCCTTCCCCTCCACCAGCCCGACCCATGTGCCTCCACACCTCATCCCCTCCGAGTTCGCTCTTTCCTCTTCCCTCTTAGCTGTAAATCCTCCATTCAGCCTGCTCTCCTGTGGATCTGGGTGGCAGACGCTCTGTCCTCCAGTTGTATTTTTGAAATTGCTGTGTGCGGCGCAGTTCATTTTTTTAACTTTGCCGCCTTCTTTGTTCTCCTCTGTCAAAATGGCTAAAGGACTTGAATGTAAGATGGGAAATCCTAAGAACCCTCCAAATCGGTGTTGGCGGCCTCCGGGGCCCTGAGGATCTCACTGGGCAGCTCGGCCAGGTTGGTGACGCGGATGGGCCCCTCCTGCAGAAAGATGGTCTCTTCCTTCACCGAGAGCCACTGCGCCGAGTCCTCGGCCGCCGCTGCAGCAGCTTCCACGGCGCCCACGAGCCCATGGCCCCGGCTGCAGTGCTGACCCAGAGGAGCAGCCGCCCGGCCTGGGGAGACGCGAGCAGGAGTCACCGCGCTCACCAGTCCATCTTTTAGTTGTATTTCCGAAACTGCCATGGGAGGCAACAGATCAGCTGTTCACCTCCGCCGCCATCTTGGTTTCTCCCTCCTGTAATGTTTTAATTGTAGATCCAGTTGCTTTGCTGCCCAGGTTCTTTTGGGGATGGTGCTACTGGATTAATCTCAGTTTTTCTGCGTTTGTTAATCTAGTGTAGCTCCTACTCGAGCTATTTGGGTTCTCTTGATGTAGGCCTGCGAGCTTGAGAGGCACAACTGCGGCGTCTAGATGTCAGCAGCTGTGGGTGGGAGTGTCTCAATTTTTGCTGTCTTGCACCCTTAATTGTAATCACACCTGCCCAGCAGGGACTCACAGTGGCCCCCAGGTACCTTCTGTTGGGGTGTTGGGGCTCAGGGGATCTGGTCTTTGAAAGGCGTTGCTGTGGTGCCCTGAGATCTGCAGTTGTGGGGTGAGCAGACCCAGCTTTTTCTGTTGCACCTGTGGTGGATAGGTTCTTACTCCCAGTGGTGTTTTACAGGAGCACCCTCGGTACTTTTGCCAGTGAGGCATACTGAAGGGCTCTGAAGGGCCCTGGCAGTGTAGCCGGGTAATTGGGGTGCCTATGGGCCGGTATCCACGGTAAGTGAGTTCAAAGCTTCTACTGCTGGAGGGGCGTGCGCCCCCTGCTTGTTCAAGATCACACCCAAGGAGAGCTCACGGTGGCTCCCACTAGCGCCCTGTGGTTGGTTGGGCTCAGTGTGTTAGTATCTGTGGAGGCGCGCTCTCTGGTCGCAGAGCTCTGATGCACTCCGAGGGGTCCTGGCACTTCGGTTGAGTAGCTGGGGTTAATGTGGGCAACCCTCCAGGAAGAGGGAATTCAGAATTTCCACTGCGGGGCCGCGCGCCTCCGTCTGCGCAGAATCACACCCTTGGGTGCAAGCCCTGAGCAAAGTGACCTGGGGCTGAGAACACGCAAGTGCATGCGCAGCTGGGGTTAATGTGGGCAACCCTCCAGGAAGAAGGAAGAAGGAATTTCCACTGCAGGGCCGCGGGCCCCGTCGGCCCAGAATCTCACCCTCAGATGCAAACCCAGAGTAAAGTGTCCTGGAAATGAGAGTGCACAAGTGCGTACACAGCTGGGGGCAGCTGGGGTTAATGTGGGCAACCCTCCGGGTTGGGGGAGTTTGGAATTTCCGCTGAGCGCGCCCCTGTCTGCGCAGAATCACAACCTGGGGTGCAAACCTGAAGTAAAGTGACCTGGGGCTGAGAAAGTGCAAGTGCGTGCGCAGCTGGGGTTAATGTCAGCAACCCTCCAGGAAGAAGGAAGAAGGAATTTCCACTGCGGGGCCACGGGCCCCCTTCTGCACAGAATCTCACCCTTGGGTGTAAACCCGGAGTGAAGTGTCCTGGGGATGAGACCACACGAGTGCGTGTTTGTGAGCGCGCGGGCGGGAACCAGGGGTTCTGCTGTTGGGGAGGGGGAGTTGCACTTACAGCTGCGGAAAGCTGTGTCTTTGGAGGTGGAGGTCCCAGGTTCCGCGAGTCTGCAGCTGGGGTAGCAGGATATTGGTTGGAGTGGGTGCTGGGTCGCGGGGCAGTTCCAAGGCCTGTCTTGTTGGTGGTGTTGATGAGTTTCTACCTAAGGCCATTCTCAGCTCAAGATGGCGTGGGCTCCCTCTGTGCTAGGGTCCTGGCTTCCTGGGAGTGCCCAATGCGGTGGCAGTCTCTCTTTGTCAAGGAGAGGCTTTCTGCCAGCCCCTGCTGCTCCTGCAAGATTTAACTTTCCCTCACTCACTCTCACACACCCCATGCACAACCACACACTCTCCCTTTATACTCCAACTCGCTCACTTCCTCTCTCTCCACTCCATCCTGCCAGCCGCCATCTTCCCTCCCTCTGAGAAGAGTTTTAAATTTCAATGATTCATGAGGTAAGAACTTGGCATTTTGGAGGTGTGTGTGTGTGTGTGTGTGTGTGCGTGCATGTTGCTGTAATATAAGGGTTATATTGAATGTCATTATGACCAGTGTCCCAGAAATATACAAATGCTGCCCTACTCAGACTCCTTCCCCACAAAGTACTTGGAAAAACAAACTTATTGTTAGTTGCATTTTATTAAAGGGATTCATTTTTCTAAATTTTCATATAATTTTAAAAGTAAAATTAACTCTAAAAATAAGAGCAATTATTTTTTTATCATCTAGAAATTAAAAGGAGACTCATATAACATTACTATAAGCAAAGTTGGAAATCAGTCCTTATGATCTTGAATTATTTGATTTTTGTAAATTATTTGAATTAAATTATTTTAGATTTTATATAAAAAGTATGGCTTTATTAATATGTACTATCATACTACTTAAAGGTCACATGATTTTAAAATTATATAAAATACATCATGTTTGTATTTACCACATAGAAACTAGGGATTTTGAAGGATTAAATTTTTTCTTACACATCAAACACTTTAAACGGCACATAATCAGCAGTCAAAGGGTGTTAATAATTGGTGTTAGTATTACTTTCTGGAGCCCAGGGCACAATTTCATAGTAATGACATCACAGGGTGCCACTAACAAAATCCGGAACAGGGGCAGTTTCCCTGTTTGGAACTAGGCAAACACCTGTTTCTTCAGCAAATAGCTGGCAAGGCAGACTAGTGAACAGAGAAACCACACATTTAACAAACTGAAGAAACTTATCAACCAACTGCTAGGCTTTGTTTGAACTCATATTCAAGCAAAACAACTGTTGCAAATATTTTCTGAGACAGTCAGAAAAACAGAACACTTACTGTGTTAAGGGGTTATTTATCTAATTTTAGGTGTGGTAATGACATGGTGCTATGTTGCTAAAAAGCCATTATATTATAGATTTTCATAATAAACTTAAGTAAAACTAGAGGTCTGGTGCACAAAATTCGTGCACATTGAAAGGGAATTAATTAGAGGACATATTTTAATATTGCTATTTGCCTTTTCTCTATAATAAAAGTGTGATAGATAAAAGGAAATGAGTACAATGTATATGAAAATAGTACATAATTTTATTAATAAACAATAACAAAATGATATAACAACAATAATAAACTCATAATATAAAAACAACGTTGATGCAAATAATGACTGATAAAGTGATTAAACTTATTCTAATATCTACCACATTAAGTGTGAAAACACTTTCAGAGTGCTTGACTAATTTCCCTTGTGATGAAGTATTTACAACTTTAACTTTAACATCACATGCTCTTTGAACTCAAGAGAAAGCAACATATAACTGACCATGTCCAAAAACGGGTTCAGGTAGGAATATTCCTACTCTGTCTAGAGTTTGTTCTTGTGATTTATTAATAGTCATCGCAAATGCTGGCATCACAGAAAACTGTCTTGAATTAATTTAAATGGGAGGCCAGTATCAGATGGGGACAAATCAATTCTTGGAATCAGAACAACCTCTCCTTCTGTAGATCCTGTTAATACTTCAGCTTTGATTATGTTAGGTAGCAATCTTTTGATAATAAATCTAGTACCATTACAAAGACCCCATTTACTATTAAGATTTCTCAATAGCATGATGATTGCACCTACTTTCAATTTTAATTTATGACACAGCAGTCTTGAAGGAATAATACTATTAAGAAATTCAATGGGAAAAATTTCCTTTTCAGCATCATCTGTTGAGTCAATGGAATCATCACTCAAATAGGTGTGAAAATCTCCATCAAGTATATCCAAAATTTCTTCATTTAATTTTTGAACATGCTCATTTTTTGGACAAAGAATTTCACATTTAGATATATTTTTAATATTATCTATAGATATACTATTTCCAAAGGTGGCTTCAATAATAGATCCATTAAAAATCATTTCATGGGGAATTTCAATAATATCCATTCTTAAATGAAAACTGCTATCAAGTTTGCCATCTCCAAGTTTTACTAACCATTCACTATAAGCAGAATCCTCTGATCTCATATTTGTTTTAAGAGACAACTTTCTGAAACATGCCCAAACACTACAGTACTTTAAACTCATTTGTACTATGGCCAATACTATAGCATGGTGGCACAAAAATCCCCTCTGAAAAGAACTTTCCTAACAAATGCAACATTCAAATTAGCGCCAGCGAGAGCTTTATATGTATGGCACGTGTGCGAGTCAAAGTTTATTTTTAAATTTCCAGTGTGCGGCATATGTACCGGTTGGTCGGACGGATGGACAAATGTTGGTCACTTAGCCTTTTATCTATACAGATTATGTGTCATGATTTTACCTTTTTAAAAAATTATCCTTTAATACCTCCAAAGCACAATGAGTAAGAATCTGAAGGTTTATGTGGATTCTATATGGTTTCTAGGACAAAGTTCTTTCCTTTACCCACCACTCACTTCTCTCCTTTTACTCTTGAATGTTAATTCCAACATAATTTTTGTAACACCTCTTGAAAAGGATCCCACCAAGTTTTTGATAGTCCATATGATAAAACTTACAGAAAAATACAGCATGAGACTTTCATTCTCTCACTAACTTCTTCATATAACTAACTAGAGGCCCGGTGCACGAAATTCGTGCACGGAGGGGGGGTTCTCCCTCAGCCCAGCCTGTACCCTCTCCAATATGAGACCCCTTGAGGGATGTCCGACTGCCCGTTTAGGCCCGATCCCAGTGGGATCGGGCCTAAACGGGCAGTCGGACATCCCTCTCACAATCCAGGACTGCTGGCTCCCAACTGCTTGCCTGCCTGCCTTCCTGATTGGCCCTAACCGCTTCTGCCTGCCAGCCTGATCACCCCCTAACCACTCCGCTGCCAGCCTGATTGATGCCTAACAGCTCCCCTGCCAGTCTGTTTGCCCCCAACTTCCCTCCTCTGCCGGCCTGGTCACTCCTAACTGCCCTCTCCTGGAGGGTTGATCACTTCCAACTGCCCTTTCTTGCAGGCCTGGTCCCTCTCAACTGCCCTCCCTTGCAGGGCTGATCCCTCACAACTGCCCTCCCTTGCAGGCCGGGTGCCTCCCAACTGCCCTCTCCTGCTGGCCATCTTGTGGTGGCCATCCTGTGTCCACATGGGGGCAGGATCTTTGACCACATGGGGGCAGCTATATTGTGTGTTGCAGTGATGATCAATCTGCATATTATTCTTTTATTAGATAGGATAGAGGCCTGGTACAGGGGTGGGGGCCAGCTGGTTTGCCCTGAAGGGCGTCCCAGATCAGGTGAGGTTTCCCTTGGGGTGTGGGGCAGCCTGAGTGAGGGGCCTGTGGTGGTTTTCAGGCCGGCCACGCTCCCTGGTAACCCAAGCGGAGGCCCTGGTATCTGGAATTTATTTTCCTTCTACAATTGAAACTTTGTAGCCTGGAGTGGAGCCAAGCCAAGCCTGGGGCTCCCTCCGAGGCCGCAGCCATTGTGTTGGGATTATAATTGAAACTATGTTGCCTTAAGCAGGTGAGCCCGGCCAGGGTGTGAGGAAAGCTTTGCTTCCCCTGTTGCCGGCGGCAACCCTGGCCTGCTCTCTCAAGCTCCATTCTGCCGCCATTTGTTTAAATTTGTTTACCTTCTATAATTGAAACTTTGCAGCTTGAGTGGAGGCTTAGGCCTGCAATGGCTGGCAGAAAGCTTGGCTTCCTCTGTTACCTAGGAAACCTTGCTCTCTGTGGCTGTAGCCATCTTGGTTTGGGTTAATTTGCATACTCGCTCTGATTGGATGGTGGGCGTGGCTTGTGGGTGCGTCGGAGGTATGGTCAATTTGCATATTTGTCTATTATTAGATTAGATTCCTCAGCCTCTATAGAATGAAAAAGGAAAATAAAAGTGCCTTCTCTCATTCCAAGGCCTTTCTCAGTCAGGCAACCACAAAAAGAATGAGCCTACAATTCATGCCATGTAATCTCTATCAGGCATAATTCAAATCAAATCCCATCAGGCAAAGTCTGGGATAATTAAAATGTATAAGATAACAGTGGTGACCTGGAGGAGAACTTATGAAACCTTGTCTCCTGCTTTTGCTGAATATTCTTTTTGTTATGCTAGACTCCAAGCCCCAATCACAGACCTGGGCAGGCGGCTGTGGGCACTAACCCACACTGCCTGCCTCGGTCCGTAATCCGTGATCGCGGACCTGTGCAGGCGGCTGCAGGCGCTAACCCACGCCACCAGCCCCAGTCCGCAATGGCAGCGGCTGACTCCCTGCCCCGTCCGCCATCATGGCTTGGATCCCGTTGGCGGGGGATGCTGCCTCCTCCCCCTGCCATCTTTGCTAGGTTAATTTGCATAGCCCCCTGATTGGCTGTTGGCATAACAAAGGTACAGTCAATTAGCATATTACTCTTTTATTAGGTAGGATATTTATGAGCAAAATGATATGATGTCTGAGATTATCATCGAAATAATGCAGTAAGCACGTGAGATTAAATAGTGGACACTAAATTTCCCATGAATTGGTCATTGTTAAAGCTGGGCTGTTGATGCATGGCATTGTTCTCTCTATTATATTATATAGGTGAATTTTCCATAGTTCAAAAAAGTTTTAAGAATTCCAAGAAAGCCAAAATGTAGGCAGAGAAGCATTCTGTTTGAAGATATGTTGGTTTTGAAGCTTTTCCCATTTTTTATCACACTTAGGAAACCCTGAGTATCCAAACTCTACTGTAGACCATAGAACCTCTCAGAAACGTAACCCCAAACAATGTGTATGCTGCCCTGGCCAGGTGGCTCAGTTGGTTGGAGCATCATCTCATGCACCAAATGGTTGCAGGTTTGATTCCCCAGTCAAGGCACATAGGTAGGTTATGGGTTTGATTCCCTCTCTGGGTATGTGCTGGAAGCAACCAATCAATGTTTCTCTCTCACATCAATGTCTCTCTCTCTCTCTTTCTCTCTCTCCATCTCTCTCCCCTTTCCTCTCTCTAAAAAATAAATTTAAAAAAAGAATGTGTATGCTACAAGGAATAATAGCAAAGAAAATAAAAGTCACATTCTCTTTATTATTGGCTGGACTAATCCCCAAACTGTGTCAATATATTCACTAATTCAATCACTAATGCAAAAATGGTCATTGAATACCAGTGTTGTGATACATACCATACTATATTTGCTGAGTGTATTTACATAATGTGAAAACAAATACATTCATTGTCTCTACAAAACTTATACTTTAGGAGGAAATATACATCTATATGCCACATGTATAAAATAATTTGATACACATAGAATTACAAATTCTGAAGAATTTATAAAGGAAAAGGACAAGGTAATGTGAGAGAGCATTGCACAAGAACCAAATACAATGTAATAGAATTTAGAGAATGCTTGAATAAATGTATATTGAGATGCAATAAGATGGTGTATAGTATCCTGTCTGACAAATTTGTTCTTCACAAATGAAGGAGAGTTAGACTTTTCCAGTAAAAAAAAAAAGCTGATAGGGTTTATGATAGGGTTTATTACCACTAGACTTGCTTTACAACAATGCTGAAAAGAGGTCTTCAGGCTGAAATAAAATGGCACTGATTAATAATGGAAATATAAAGTGGTGAAGAATAAGCATGCAATCAAATTCAGAATACTGAAATACTGTAATATGGTGGTGCATTAAATCTAGTAAGGGTAGAGATTTGGTACATAATTGAAGTTAAGTTGTTATCAGTGTAAAATAGACCTGTATAGCCATAAGATGTTTTATGTAAGCATCATGGTAACCACAAAGCAAAAACTTACTACAGATACACCAAAGATAAAGTGAAGAGAATCCAAGCATAAGACTAGAGAAAAGGAAGACAGGAAGTAAAAAAAAAAAAAAGAAAACTACAAAATAGCCAGAAAACAATTAATAAGATGGCATTAATAAGTCCTTACCAATAAATACTCTAGATATAAATGGATTAAATTCTCTAAACAAAAGACATAGAGACCTGGCTGGTGTGGCTCAGTTGGTTGGAGGTTGGAGCGTCATCCCAGTCAGGGCATGTACCTAGGTTATGGGTTAAAGACAGAGATTGGCTAGTTCACTGATTTTCAACTCATGTGCCACAGCAGGCACACTGGAGTGCCACAAGAATTTTTAAAACATGCAATACCTGACTATTTAGTCAGGGACACTGACCTCTTTTCCCTTAGATTGTCAAATAATAACAAAGCTGATGTGGCTCAGTGGTTGAGCATTGACTCAGGAACCAAAAGGTCACTGGTTCAATTTCCAGTCAGAACACATGCCCAGGTTCTGTGCACAATCCCCAGTAGGGGGTGTACAGGAGGCAGCTGATTGATAATGTTTCTATCCCTCTATCCCTTCTCCTTCCTCTCTGTTTAAAAACACACACACATGATAACAGCTAACACAACAATAGCCATCCATTGTGAATGAATAAAAAATATACCTATTTTTTTCAGATCAGCAAATAAATATATTTTTCAGTGTGCCACAGAATTTCAGTAATTTGTGTACCATTAGATGAAAAGAATTGAAAATCACTTGGCCGGATAGATTTTTTTAAAAAGGCCCAAAATTTGATACTTACAAGTGACTTCAACTTTAAGGACACACTTAGGCTCAAAGTGCAGAGATGAAAAAAGATATTCCATGACCATGGAAAACAAAAGAGAGCAACAGCAGCTGCAGTTATAACAGACAAAATAAATGTTAAGCCAAAAATTACCAAAGAGACAAGGTTATTATATAATTAGTGGCCCGGTGCACAAAATTCATGCATATTAAAAGGGAATTAATTAGAGGAAATATTTTAATATTGCTATTTGCCCTTTCTCTATAATAGAAGTGTCAGAGATGAAAGAAAATTAGTAAATTGTATATGAAAATATCCCTCCTGTCAGAGTCTGGGGTGTACCGTGGGACCCAGAGTCAAGTCCCTGCCCACCCACGAGCGAGATCCTGCAAGACCCAGACCCAGCCGGCCTCATCCCCATCAAGCCCCACAGGGCAAGGGGTTCAGGTCCCTGGGCCCCAACGCCAGGGCGGAGGGTTGGGGGGGCATAGCCTCAGGTTCCCCGGCCTGGCTTCAGGTCCCTGGCCCTTGCGCCAGAGCAGGGGGCACGGCCTCAGTTCTCCCTGCCCCAGCGCTGGGGGAGGACATCTCCCTCACAATTCAGGACCACTGGCTCCTAACTGCTTGCCTGCCTGCCTGATCGCCCCTAACTGCCTCTGCTTGCTGGTCTGATCACCCCCTAATTCAGCAGTTCTCAACCTGTGGGTTGCGACCCTTTCACAGGGGTCGCCTAAGACCACCGGAAAACACAGATATTTACATTACAATTCATAACAGTATCAAAATTATAGTTATGAAGTAGCAACAAAAATAATTTTATGGTTGGGGGTCACCACAACATGAGGAACTATATTAAAGGGTCTCAGCATTAGGAAGGTTGAGAACCACTGCCCTAACTGGCCCCTTGCCAGTCTGGTCACCCCCTAACTGCCTCCCTGCTGGCCTGGTCACCCCCTAATTGCTCCCCTGCCAGCCTGCCTGATTACCCCTAACCACTCTACCTGCCTGCATGATCGCCCTAACTGCCTCTGCTTGCAAGCCTGATCACCCCCTAACTAGTCCCCTGCCAGCACTTGTGTGGGTGTCTAGGGAGCCCTTATTCTCTATATGTAGCACTTTGCTTTTGACGCTGCAAAGACAAGAGGCAGGGCTGGATACTGAACCTGGCCCAGAGTTTAGGCAGACATGGAGATCTGACTTTTCTAGTTGAAATATAAGTCCTCTTATAAGGGTAAGTGGTCGAGTATGTTCTAGGGCATTCTTATGGTTTCACACTGCTACACTGGCCACCTGCTGGGAGATTCCTTTTAATGACAGGGTCAGAGTCTTCTTCCCTTCCAGTGACAGTTTCATAGCAACAAATATTTTTTTTTCTTTCTTCCTTTCTTTCTTTCTTTCTTTCTTTCTTTCTTTCTTTCTTTCTTTCTTTCTTTCTTTCTTTCTTTCTCTTTCTTTCTTTCTTTCTCTCTCTCTCTCTTTCTTTCTTTCTTTCTTTCTTTCTTTCTTTCTTTCTTTCTTTCTTTCTTTCTTTCTTTCTTTCTCTTTCTTTTCTTTGAACCCATATTTCATTGGGTAATATAATCTTTAACTAATAATTTAATCAAAATAACAGTACATCCTTTATAAACAAGTTTCTAAAAGAAGAGCTCAGTCTTAGTAGGCGTACATCTTGGAGAAATGTCTGGGTGTGCAAGAGAAAAACCTGCTGGTATTTACCCTGTGGCTTTACCCTCTATCACATCAGTCAGTAAGTCTTTCAGGGACAGTGGCAGTCATGAACATTCCTTAAGCTTATGCACATTTCCCAGATTCCTCTGTGGTTTGTGTGGAGTCATGTGACTAGTACCAGCCAATAGAACTTGAAAGTGGGTGTTAACTGTGTCTACTTTGTCTTTCTCTGGAAGCCATTGATGAGGCCATGGTGTACAAGATGTTGGAAACTTCATAAGTGGAGTCCCTTGAATGTTTGTAGAATTGAGTCCTCTTTATTAAATTAAGGCATGAAGATTAAATTTCTACTGCAGGTTAATATCTTACTGCAACATAACCCTGCCTCCTGACTACCTGGGAATGTTTAACTTAAGGAACAGAGTTCATAAGTTAATAGGGTGAGTCAGTTGAGTTAATGGAATTTAAGAGATGATAAAAATTTAAAAAACATTTACTACTGTGTTTTCTTCCACCCACAAAAGTGTGTATTCCCAGCGACTAGAACAAGTGCTTCTGTGGTGATGCTCTCCTGACCCATCCAGTCTCCTCTTTTCACTACTGAAGGATCTATTCCCTCAGTTGCTGGCTGACAGTCCTCAGCTCTCAGCCCTCCTCCAGAGTTGCCTTAGGTGATAATGGCTGCCTCACCCAATTTCAGCCCCCTTCCCAAGGGAACTCTCCAGTGACTGCTCAGTGTGGGGCTGTAGAGGTCCCAAGCCTCACCCTAATTTGGGTCAACTCTGAAGGGCTCTTGAAGCTTCAGAACTCCCTCAAGATTTGGATGAGGACATTTTTTGGGCTGTATAATAGTCCAACTTCTAAAACTCTGCTTTAAATCATGAGTCACCTTACATCATCCTTCTTTCAGTTACTATTTTAATTTACATGTATTTATTTTTGTATCTTCATCCCTTAAGTATGGCCTTGTTGGAAGATGAAGGTATTGACATCACTGCTCTTCCTTCCTCCTCTCCTATAAGCTTCCACTTGCCAAATTGAGGTACCCACACTTATAAAAAATATTGTCAAAGTTGAAATTAACATTCTTCTGTAACAATGATTGCCTTTAGCTTGTTCATAGCTTATTTAAAAAGTTAAAGAAAAGTTGTTTAATACTATAAATATAACTCATGTTGAATCTCTTTTCAGTGATGTCCTGGGTTGAATATGCTGTTTCTTGGATTCCTTGTCTTCCAATTATCTTTTAAAAAAAAGGCCAGTGATTAAGTGTCAACCTATGAACCAGGAGGTCACATTTCAATTCCTGGTCAAGGGCACATGCCTGGGTTGTGGGCTCGATCCCCAGTGGGGGGGAGGGGGGGGGGGGTGCAGGAAGCAGCTGATCAATGATTCTCTCTCATCATTAATGTTTCTCTCTCTCTCTCTCTCTCTCTCTTTCTCTCTCTCTCCCTCTTCCTTCCTCTCTGAAATCAATAAAAATATATTTTAAAAAATGAAAAAAAGTCAAAGGTTTTATTTAATTCATTAGTCAATGAGAAAACTAGTATGATATACTATGTACAATGGCCTCTCTTATCCATGATTTCCCTTTCTGTAGTTTCAGTTACCTCAGTCAACTATGGTCTGAAAATATTAAATTGAAAATTTCAGAAATAAGCAATTCAAAGGATATTCTGAGAGAGAGAGAGAGAAGTGAGAGAGAGAGAGAAGAGAGAGAGACCACATTCACATAGCCCCTATTACAGTATATTTTTATAATTGTTCTATTTTATTATTTATTATTATTAATCTCTGTGTCCAATTTATAAATTAAACTTTATCACAGGGCCCTAACCGGTGTGGCTCAGTGGATGGAGCGTCGGCCTGCGGACTGAAGGGTCCCAGGTTCGATTCCGGTCAAGGGCATGTACCTTGGCTGCGGGCACATCCCCAGTAGGGGGTGTGCAGGAGGCAGCTGGTTGATGTTTCTCTCTCATCGATGTTTCTAACTCTCTATCCCTCTCCCTTCCTCTCTGTAAAAATCAATTATATATATATATATATATATATTAAAAAAACCTTTATCATACGTATGTATAGGGTTTGGTTTCAGGCATTCACTGGGGGGTCTTGGAACATATTGCCCATGGATAAGGGAGAACTACTTTATAAGGAAAATCCTTTTTGTTTGTTTGTAGGGTTTTTTCAGCTTTATTTAGATGTAACATTGTATAAGTTTAAGATGTACAACATGATGATTTAATACACTATATATTGTGAAGTAATTATCACAGAGCATTGGTTAACATCTCTCTCATCTCATTTGATAATCATTTTGTTGTTGTTGTGATGAGATCATTTAAGATCTACTCTCTTTGCAACTTATAGTATATAAAAAATATTGTTAACTATACTATGATTAGATTCCCAAGAACATATTCATTGTACAGGTGGAAATTTGTATCCTTTATTTGAGAAGGATTGGCATGAATTCTTCTTTAAAGGTTTAGTAGAATTCACTAGTTAAACTGTCTGGGCTTTTCTTTGCTAGGAGGATTTTTAAAAATATTTTTATTGATTTCAAAAAGGAAGGGAGAGGGAGAGAGAGATAGAAACATTAATGATGAGAGAGAATCATTGATCTGCTACCTCCTGCACACCCCCTACTGGGGATCAAGCCCGCAAACTAAACTTCAGTTGGATTTCAATCATTTGGAACAAAGAATATTACTTTTATTGCTGGTTATACTTTTCCCAAAATAAAGTGGTCCCGGTGATATTTCAAGTACCCACTTGGCACTGTACATAGTTATTACAATATTATTGACTATGCTATACATTACAATCCTGTGATTGTTTTGTGACTAGCAATCTGTATTTCATTTTTATTATTATTAAATATATTTTTATTGATTTCAGAGAGGAAGAGAGAGGGAGAGAGAGAAACATCAATGATGAGAGAGAATCATTGATTGGCTGCCTTCTGCTCGCCCCTTACTGGGGATCGAGCCCACAACCCGGCCATGTGCCCTTGACCGGAATCAAACCCAGGATCTTTCAGTCCGCAGGCCAATGCTCTATCCACTGAGCCAAACCAGCTAGGGCCCAATCTGTAATTCTTAATCCCTTCACCCTTTTCACCCAGTCCCCCAACCCCCAACTTCTCTGGCAATCACCACCTGGGTCTCTGTATCTATGAGTCTATTTCTATTTTATTTATCCATTTACTTTGCTCTTCAGATTCCACATATACTGAGTGGCCAGATTATTATGATATCTGAATGCATAATAATCTGGCCACTCAGTGTGTGTGTGTATGTGTGTGTATATATGTATATATCTATATATATATATATATATATATATATATGGGGTCCAGTGCATGAATTCATGCATGGGTTGGGTCCGGCCAGCCTGGCCAGGGGGAGGGGACATGGGTGTTTGGCCAGCCAGCCTGCTGGTCGAACTCCAGGTCGAGGGGACAATGTGCATATTAGCCTTTTATTATATAGGATATACACTTAGTGGCCAGATTATTATGTGTTCAGAGATCATAATAATCTGGCCACTCAGTGTATAAGTGAAATGATATAGTATTTGTCTTTGTCTGACTTATTTGACTTAGCATAATACCCTCTAGGTCCATCCATGCTGTCACAGATGGTAAGATTTCTTTATTTTTTTATGGCCAAGTAATAATCCATTGTTTATATGTACCAAACTTTTTTATCCAGTTGTTTATTGATGGGCACTTGGGTGGCTTTTATACCTTGGCTATTGTAAATAATGCTGCAATGAACATAGGGGTGCATATATTTTTTTGTAATTAGTGCTTTGGATAATAAAGTGCTATTTTAAATTATTCTTTAAACTACCATTACAGATAACCACAAGAAATGTTCAGGCCTGAAAACATGTTCATTCATTCATCACCAATTTCTAACTGGTTGACTCTTTCTGCTTATCCCATCTAATAAGAGAGTAATATGCAAATTGACTGCACCTTCGCTATGTCCAAGCCACACCCACCAGCCAATCAGGGTGAGTATGCAAATTAACCCAACCAACATGGTGGTTAATTTGCATACCAAGACAGTGTAGAAAGAAGTCAAGCACTGCAGAAGGGAGCGAAGCTGCAGAGAAGCAAGCAGGAGGGGCGGGGAGAAGAGAGGAAAGCAGGCAGGGCAGCAAGAGAAGGGAGGAAAGCAGGCAGGGCTAGGTGGAGAAGGAAGGAAAGCAGGCAGGGCCGGGGGAGAAGGGAGGAAAGCAGGTGGGGCTGGAAGAGAGTGTAGCAGGAAGCCCTATTGCAGGAATCTTCCTGCAATGGGCTACTAGTCTATATAATAAAAGGCTAATATGCAAATAGACTGAATGGCAGAACAACCGAAACAACCTGTCGCTATGACATGCTCTGACCACCAGGGGACATGTGTGGAACATGGCGGGCATTGGCTGTGGCAGGATGGTGGAGCAGGTGAGCAGGGGTGCCAGACCAAGGCAGGGTGCCAGTCACTGTCATCGGGGCAAGCCTCTGGTGGTTACAGAAAATTCTTTGCTCCCACGTGCTGCGGTCCTGCCCACCGCTCACACCTACTGCCAGTGACAGCCCTGCTCACACCTGCAGCTGGTGTCAGAGCCACCACTAGCACTTTCTGCCAGTGCCTAATGCCATTCACGATCCCTTGACACCATCACTGGGTGCGAGCGTTGACTGCTGGTCCTGATCGCCCCTGAGGGCTTCTCCACCTCCCCCTGATCCTGAAGGGTGATTGGAGCAGCAGCTGCTGCTTGCACCCGCTGATGGTGCTGGCCCCAATCACTCCACACTGTCAGTGGGTATGAGCAGGGCCGGCACCATCAGTGCGTGAGAGCGGCAACAGCAGTGGGAGTGGAGCTGCTGGCAGACAGGAGACCAGGGGCCATTGCGAGAGGGGCCATGTAGGGACATGGAGGATGGGCTGAGACCCACCCCTGTGCCTACCACATCTTTGCAGCCCACAGTTCCTTTCAAGGTGCATGAATTCATGCACTGGGTCCCTAGTCTATAATAATAAAAGCGTAATATGCTAATTAGACTGGACGTCCTTCCAGATGAAGCCAGGGCTGTGAGGGCCAAGGCCAGCCGCCACGGCTGTGAGGGCCAAGCCCCTTGCACAAATTTCGTGCATCCGGCCTCTAGTCTATATATATAAAAGCACAAGCAACTGAACGACTGAACGACATGCTATGACATGCACTGACTGCCAAGGGGCAGACACTCAATGCAGGAACTGTCCCTGGTGGTCAGTGTGCTACCAAAGCCAGCTAGACTCCCGCGGTCCTTTCCCCGACTGGCCAGCCCCGATCACCCCGATCGGGACTGGATGAGATGGCCCCAATTGGCCCTGATTGCCAGCTAGGCCGAGGGACCCCACCATGCACAAATTCATACACCGAGCCTCTAGTCTGCTAATAAAAGAGTTTTTTCATCATAGAAAAAATTTTTTTGACCTTGGTCAATGTGACTTGCCAAGATATTTGAAACATCAGTTTGGTTCTTTGAGACACCAGGGGCCACTGTACCTGGGCCCAGGTAATCTCACCTTGCTGACATACACTCTACCCACCAGGCTGGAAGAGAGGCCGGCACATCCTAAGGCCACTGCACTGAACATCAATACCAAAGAGCCAGGAAGAAGGACGATTAAATTGTTCTCTCTGCCCATGTTTATCATAGCACCCCAAGTGCTCTAGTCTCCCTCAAGGAGCAAAACATGTTCCTTCCATTCTGCAGTGGCTTCCAGCCTCCACCAGTTAAGAAGGCTCAGGATACAGATAACATGTTTAATTGTGATAAAAGCTCTAGAGTCAGATACAGGCTTAATGTGCTTCTCTTGGACAGTGTGGGGGGCGGGGACAAAAGAAAAATGCCTTGGGGGCCTTGAGTACACTCAGCTGGCAGCCCACAGGACAGACTCCAAGGTCACAGCCATGGCCTCAGGAGGCGAAGGGTGAGGCGGGGTGGGCGTGTCACAGGAGATGCCTGGCGGACTGCATCAGAGTAACTGGGACTCTGATCTCAGAGGATCAGGCTCACAGGCAGCTGGGAAATCTGCATGAGGACAACAAGCAGGCCTTTCAGAAGAAACACAGCCGATCCCAGCCAAAGCGCCCTCAGGAGTCAGTGCAGGAGCCCTGTAGGAGAGAGAGTGGTCAGCACCCGGCACCTGGGGACACACCCTGTCCCCTCCTTTCGGGCCCTGCAGCATCAGGTAAAGCTGAGGTCTGGGCATAAGGTCATCACCTCCCCCAGTATCTGTGTTGGAGTGAAATCAGCTGAAGAGGACACCACTTCAGCCTCACGCAGACATGCAGGAGGCAGGGAACAGCTGTTATCCTTGGGGGATATGAGCATCTCATCTTTTTAGTAAATTTAATGAAACTAACCGTCCTTCCACCACTAGGAGTCACTTACAAATGCCCACAGGCAGGAGCCACCAGCATGTGGCACAAAGTGGGCATCATCCCCATGTCTACCACCCAAGACGTGGCTCTGGCTCCATGTTTCACAGAAAGATTCACCAAAGTTAAGCCCGGGTTCTGGATAACAAGCCCAGAGCTTCCTTCAGAAACTGGGTGAGCTTCTCCCCGAATCCGGATCCCCTGGCAGGGAATAGGCCATGAACCTCGACCTTAGTGACCAGGAACACTCATCCTACCCCTCTCCCTTTTTCCTGTCCTAGCATCACCTCCATCTTCCCCTCTCCCACCCCCCCCCCCCCCATTAAATCAGAGCAGAGACAGTACTTGAGGCAGAGGCCCATGAGATCCTACAAAAGGACTTTACCCAGAGACAGGTCTCATCACACAGCCAGTCCCTCTCCCACCCACAGGAAATGAGATAAGCAACTTAATTGGAAATCTATGTCCCCCCTACCCATCAGCCACAAGGCCTTACCCCTAAGCTACAATCCCCCGAATGAGTGGACCTGTCACTAGGAGGAAGGGAAGCCAATGCGCTGACCTTCTTAAAGAAGCTTTTGGAAAGGGGCCAGCGAGACAGTGATGAGCTCTCAGCCCCAGGACACTCGCCACAGTCACGCCTGTGGCAGGGCTGCCTTTCAACCAGTGAAATTGAGTCCAAAGCCTCGCCCAGCTGTCTGTCTCCTCCCACCACCAGCCCAGCTGTCTGTCTCCTCCCACCACCAGCCTGGCCACCTGCCTTCCAGGTCAGGAGGAGAGTTACACCTAGAAGCAGAGGCCCCCTCAACAGAGAGTCCCAGGCACAGCCCATCTTCCCGTTTCCCAGGTGCTCACCCTTCTGTTTCCTGTGACGGATGACAAGGCTCAGCCCCAGGAAGATCAGCCCCAGCATGAAGCCCCCGACGCCACTCAGCATCTTGCTCTGGGCGGATCCAGACTGCGCCCCTGGGGAGCAGAGCCTGGGTGTCAGCTTCTGTCCCCAAACCCACAGGGGCCCTTTGGGAGCCTCCACCCCTGGGACAGGACCAGCCAGTAAGCCCTTGGACACTGTGGGTGGTGACAGGGAGGAAGTGGGTCCTGCGCCTTCACATGTGTCCTAACCTTGGACCCCAAGCCCCGTCACCAGCTGCCACAGTCAGCCCTCCAGAGCTTCCAGGCTGGATACTGGGCACAGTGTAGTGACCTCCCTAGTGTCTGAAAACACAATGAGATCTGATGTCCCTGCCATGGCACCAGAGGGCGCTAGCATCCTGTGATGTCCACTCAGCAGTGACATCAGGGATAGGGATGCGATGGGATGGCCAGGGGCCGCTGTTTGCCCTCTGTCTGTGGGGCCCAGGGTGCAGGGAAGAAACTGCCCCTTACGCCACTCCACTGCGATGGGGCTCTGGAGGCTGGGGTGCTCCACGCGGCAGGTGTAGACATCTCCTCGCTGGGGGGTCATTTCCAGCATCACCAGGACCTGGTAGGTCCAGTCCCCGTTCCTGATCAGGTCGTTCCGGAACCACCGGACTTGGATGTGGGCTGGATAGAAATCCGTCACCGAGCAGACCAGCATGTTGTGGTGGGTCAGGGCCTCTGTCTTGGCCGGGGAGATGGTCACTGTAGGCTCCACTGGGAGGGGAGGGTAACAGACAGGAAAAGATGGAGTGAGATGTGGGGGCACAGACAAGTCTCCCCACGGGGAAGGTCTTCCCTGAACCAGCGGGAAAGATCCCTGGATTCCGAGTCCGGGATGAGGACCCGAGCTGGGCCACTTGATTAGCTGAGTAAACTGTTAACTTTTCAGTCTCAAAAGCTAACAGCAATCATTGTATGGGAGTTATTCTGTTAACAATTAATAAAAATGAAGCCCTTTAAATGTTTAAATTGCTAGGTTATACAGGCCTTTATTCACAATGTTTTGAAATAAAGATGAAAAACCTGGACTTCTTTTCCCTCCACTTTGACAATGACCCTGGGAATCAGCTTAGCGATTCACACCAGGGCAGTGACCCTGTTTCCTGTTGGTCCCGCAGCTCCTCACAGCAGAGAAAATACATCAGTTTGAGTCTCAGGGGTATGAGACCATCAGCACTGGTCACGGCTCCATGAACAGTAACACAGACTGAGAATTGGGAACGTTACAGACAGTTCTATGTCCAACAGAGCAGGACAGCAGTGACCATCACATCCTCCCTCCGAAGCAATGTTCTCAAACAGGCTCTTCCCCACCATTCTCAGCGGGAACACGGGCAGGATTTAAGGGCAGGAGCAGTTCTCACATGTCACCCAGCAACAAAGCCCTCTCAGCTGTTAGCCTAACCCAGCTCAGAAGCCATTCTGTGGCCAACTCCCATTAAATTGTGTACTATTAAATAATAAACTTCATGTCCACGTCATATATGCCACCTATGTTTTATCTACTTACTGATTCACTTATTCATTCATTCAACAAATATAAATTCCACAAGCACTAGGAATAGAAAGATAAACAACAGACCATGGTCCCTGCCCTTATAGAAATTACAATCTAGTATCAGAGACAAAAAAAAATGTTATTTCAAAAGTTTGTAATTTTTGAAGGAAAAGAGAACTTTGAAAACATGTAACACTGATAGACATTACGCTTGCCCATGTCTCGATTCCTTCATCTTCTCAGATAGCCATCTGGGGTCAAATACTTTCGACCTCTTCCTCCCTATTTACAGATATCCTTTATCTCTCCAGCCATTTTACTGCATCTCCCGTATTCTAATAGTACGAAACTATATACTAAATAGTTCATGTGTGCATTTTAAATATGTTTTCATTATTTATATGAGAGAGAAATGGAGAGGGAGGGAGAGAGGAAGAGAGAGAGAGAGAGAGAGAGAGAGAGAGAGAGAGAGAAACATCCATCAGTTGCCTTCTGCATGCACCTTGATCATGGATCGAACCCACAACCTGGGCATGTGCCCTGACCAGGAATCAAACCCACGATCTTCCAGTGCATGGGACAGTGCTCAACCACTGAGCCACACCAGCCAGGCTCACTTAGACTCTTGTCAGGTTCTCCTTCCTGGAGACTGACTAAAAGCATGGTCAGCTAGCTGGATTTACAAAATCTGTCAGCTTAGACAGACTGGGAGTAAAAAAACAGGGCACAAGTTCAAAAGAAAAATGTTAGAATAATTTTTATGAAAATAGACCTGAAATAGAAAAAAATATCAGCACTTGGTGGCATTAGGATGTGGGTCAGACGGTGAGAGAGTGTAAAGTCAGCAAAAGTTGTGTGAACATGTGCAGATAACACTGGGGCCAGACTGGTGATTCACTGGTGAACTTCCCATCCCACCAGCATTGAAAATAGGCAGGAACAGACTCATTTTGCTGCTTCTGGTCAGAACTGCTTTAATGAGGCTGTGCTCCCATTGTATACATGTAGTATTCACATGCAATACAGAACACAACGACTGCTGTGTGGTGTACAGCTGGGCTAATTAATTCAAGTGTTTATTACGTACCAATATTAGCATATTAAAGTGGTCATGCTAACTCCTAGCACACAAGTAGTTGTGAAGTTAAATAGCATTACACAGAGGGTATTTGGTAAGGTGATTGTCAAGAAATAGATGCTCATTAAATGGCTATAATTAGCATTCGAAATATCTACTCCTGAATGGATGGTAATTCTCAGGGGAGGGGAGTCAGGGTCTATGTCAAAAGAAACCTGAAAAAAAATTTATTCAATCATTTAATAGCATCACTTTATTTACTTCAAAACTTCAGCTCTATTGCACCATTTGCTGAGCTTCCTAAGAGATTAAAATTCTGCCTTATGAACCACTGAAGTTGTTTTTGCTTTTAGCAAACACTTTTTTCTCAGACTTTGCGTTCACAAATTCTAAATTAAGATCCAAGTCAAGAAGAGTTTAATGCATTAAGCAAAATAGCACATAATAAAATCTGTTTTTAAGATTGTACTTGCCCTTCTGTTTTCTACTGAGCGTCAGTGGGTGGCAGCTGAGAATTTATTCATTAATTTCAGAAAGGCTGAGTGAGCTCACTGCGCCAGGGAATGTGTGGGCAGAGGCCCAGAAACATACCTGGCAGTTGCTGCTAAAAGAGGTACAGAACTGGTGACAGACATTTAGGAAAACAGAATTCACATGAATAATAATTTCAGACCAAAGAGCCAAAACAATAAAAAGCTTCTGCACAGCTAAAGAAACCATCAACAAAACAAGAAAGCCCACTGCCTGGGAGAACATATTTGCCAATGTTATCTCCAATAAGAGTTTAATCTCCAAAATTTATAGGGACCTCAAACAACTTAACAAAAGGAAGATAAAAAATCCAATCAAAAAATGGGCAAAGGACCTAAATGGACACTTTTCAAAAGAGGACATACAGAAGACCAGGAGACATATGAAAACATGTTCAAAGTCACTAATCATCTGAGAGATGCAAATCAAAACAACTCACACCGGTCAGAATGGTGTCGCGAGGATGTGGAGAAAAAGGAACCCTCATGCACTGCTGGTGGGAATGCAGACTGGTGCAGCCACTGTGGAGAACAGTATGGAGTTTCCTCAAAAAGTTAAAAATGGAACTCCCATTTGACCCAGTAATCCCACTTCTAGGAATATATCCCAAGAAACTAGAAACACCAATCAGAAAGGATATATGCACCCCTATGTTCATAGCAGCACAATTTACAATAGATAAGATTTGGAAACAGCCTAAGTGCCCATCAGCAGATGACTGGATCAGAAAACTGTGGTACATCTACACAATGGAATATTACGCTGCTATAAAAAAGAAGGAATTCTTACCATTTGCAGCAGCATGGATGGAACTGGAGAGCATTATGCTAAGTGAAATAAGCCAGTCAGTGAAAGATAAATAAAACACGATCTCACTCATTTATGGAATATAACGAACAAAATTAACTGATGAACCAAAATAAAGAAGCATCAAACAGACCATCAAACTTCAGAGGGAAGTGGCGGGGGGGAGGTTAGGGTTAGGGTTAAGGTTGGGGGGGGCAGCCAAGGAGAGGTCAATGGGGGAAAAAGGAGACATATGTAATATTATATGTAATACTTTAAACAATAAATGATTTTTTTAAAAAAGAACCATAACACTTTGTCATGACTGTGATATATTGCACGTGTGCGCGGGGCCCTGGAGGCAGCGTGGATCTCCTAACCCCCCAGGCGGGTTAAGCTGGAGGTGGTCCTGCTACAAGCTCACAGCAGCATGGGGGCAGGGAATGAGGGGCACAGGGACACAGGGCACAGGGACACGGGGCACAGGGACACGGAGCACAGGGACACGGGGCACAGGGACACAGAGCACAGGGACACGGGGCACAGGGACACAGGGCACAGGGACACAGGGCACAGGGCACAGGGACACGGGGACATGGGGTTAGTTTCTGCAAAGTGAGGGACAAGGAGGAAAACCCACCTGAATGTGACGCAGGAGGTGCAGAATGGGTGGAAAGAGGAGTGCACGCCTGGGCCCACTTCGCATGCCTGGTGGGCTCGCAGGGAAGTGGACAGGCTGAGGGGTCCGTGCCCATGCCATCCCCTGGTCAGGTCGAGTCCTTCTCCCTCCTTCCCCTCCCCAGTCCTCATCAGTCCCGCCCTCAGTACCCTCTTCCGCCCTCATTCCTGCACCTCATTCCTGCCCTGGGTCCCCCTCATTTCCGCCCTCGGTCCCCGGTCCCCCTCAGTCCCCACCCCGATCCTACCATCCTCCCGCTGGACTCCCTGTCCCTTCAGTGGAGGGAGCTCTGGTCCCAGAAGCCGCCCCTCCCGGGGCAGGAATGCTGGTCCGGGGGAGGGGCTGGGCGGGCTCACCTCGCAGGTGCAGGGTCCTGGCCTCATCCATCGGGTAGTTGTGTCTGCACACCGTGTCCACCGCGGCCCGTGTCTGCTCCAGGAAGTCCTTCTGGCCGTTCCAGTACTCGGCAATGGGCCGCCCCATCGGGGTCAGCGCGCGGAACTTGGCCACAGCACTGTCCTAGTGCACGCACGTACTCCTCCAGGTTGTAGATGTAGCTGGTCACCAGCCGCACGCGCTCCGTCCCGTTGGTGAAGTAGCAGAGGGCCTTATACTGGAGCACGAAGTCCCCTGTGGGGAGACGCCCGTCAGGCCTCCGCCCCAGGCCAGAGCCTGGACCTTCCTCCACTGAGACCTGCAGGCCTGCTGGACCTCGCTTCCAGCCGCCCCGCCCCTCCCTGCCATGGCCTCAGGAACTGTCCCCCTCAGGGAGGGGTAGGAGGGGAACTAGTCTCCAGGGACACCCTGGGGCCAGGATCCCGCTTGAGCCTGACACCCCTGGGAGGGCGGTCCCTAATGTCACATCTCCACCCACCTGAGGCTGGTCAGGACGCCCCCTGTGAGGTCCCCTTTCCCACGGAATCCGGGAACCTCAGAGACCAGAGTCCCCACAGACTGAGAGTTCGGGGAGCAATGACTGAAAGCCCAGGACCCAGCTTCCTCCTCCCACAGGCTCGCTCTCGCCCCTCCTCCCTGGCACAGAGCCTTCCCCCCACTCAGTGAGATCCAAGGGACCCCAGTACACCCCCCCCACCCCACACACACACACCCAGAAAGGGAGGCTCATCATGGAAAGGGCACAGGCTCCCGAGTCAGACCAGCTGGATCCCAGGTGGCTGTGCCAGTGGCCAGCGTGGACGGGCTGCCCAGAGCACCCAGAGCATAAAGGTGATTGTGGAGAGACCAGGACACCTACACTGGGGCGGCAGGAGACTGACAGCGTTTACATGGAGACAGAACCCTGTCTGAAATAACCCTCTTCACTTCCCCTTTCTCCTCAGTCCAGTCCCCCATCAACTCAAGACTCAATCCCCCACTCCCTGTGGGACCCTAAGTCCCTGGCAGGAAGCTGAGGCCCTGCCTGTGGCTCCAGCTCAGCTGCCCGGATGCCAGGGTTTGCTGCCAGCCCTCCCCTCAGGGTCAGGGATGGGGAGCCCTTTCCCCAAACCTGACCCCACAGACCTCCCCACACGTTTCCCCAACCAGAGCCCCGTAGTCTTCAGTCCAGACAAGGTCTGGGGACAAGCCCTGCTGTCTCTTCTTTGGAGAAACTCTTTTCTTCAAAAATAACCGTTTTGCTGTCACTGGCAGTGGCCAGTCTCCGCCCTCCCATTGGTCATCCCCAGGCTGGAGCCCCTGAGGTGGCATGTCCTCGCCTTGTCACCAGAAGGCGGACATGAGAAGGTAGCTCCCTTTCCTGAAGAGGAAATGCTTGATCACAGACTGTTCTCAGGTCACAGCCACCCCTCCCCCAGCCCAGGGTCCTCAGAGCCCACCCCGGGCTGGTGGGGCAGCTGCCCTGCACTCACCTGGAGAGTCTCTGCCCTCAGCCACTGGGGCCCTCAGCGCCACCAGCCACACCATCACAGCTGCTGCCCAGAGGCCTCCAGGGGGCCGCAGAGCCGGCTTCCCAGACATGATGGAGCTCAAAGGAAGAAGTAAGGGGAGAGAGCCCGGCTCCTCCTGATGACTGATGTAGCCACTTCAGAGAATAAAAACCTGAGAGCAGCCACTCAAGGTCAGACTGGAGAGTCCCCAGGAAAGGAGCCAATCAGCACTGGAGCTGACCCGCCTCATCTGTCTCCGGGCAGATGCTTTCTCTGGAGGTGCTTCAGCCAGTGCCTGGAACCCAGCCTGCATGGAATTGCTCTGGGTGAGCTTTGGAAGACTTTCTCTCAGTTATAGAAGGTGAATGCCTTAGGGGCTTAGAGAACCAAGAGAGAAAGGTGATTCAATAGTAAACATCCTTGTGATGTTCAGTTAAAACCTATTGTCCTTACACCTGAGATGTTCAGGAGGGAAATAAGCGGGGATCATGTACCAGGGAGAGAAAATCATTGTCAGGGAGATGCTCCCTTCATTGTCTTAAACACTCGGAGCCTGAAGTCCTGGTGGGAAGAGCAGAGCCATGAGAGGAATGGTTTTGAGCTGCAGCTCCACCTCGAATGCGCTTTATGAGACAAGTTACTCACCCTCCTTCAGCCTCAGGCTTCTCTTTGGGAAATGCGGATCATGTTTCCTGCCTTTTACATCTGCACCTTCATCCACACACACTCAGCAATGTGACTGCTCTAAGTGCAAAGCGCTCCGCTCTGCTGCACGTGTGGCTGGTGGGAATATCACACACAAAATGCCAGCCCTGCTGGCCAGTGAGGCTTCCTTATGGGAGAATTACTGCATTTGTGCTCTTTGAATGCAAGTATTTGAAAGTTAAGTTGATTTTTCTTTTTCTTTTTTGTTTGTTTGTTTGATGCAGACTATTGCAAGCTCTTAAAACTCTCCATGTGAGGTTTTCTCAGCCTGCCACCGGGGCAGGCCACAAGAGCTGGGGTTTAATGGCCGTGGGGGTATCTGCAGGCTCAGGAAAGATGAGAATAAATACCCCGCTCCCTCCCTTCTGCAGTGGGATAATCTGAGGGAGATTCTACATTGAAGTTGATTTTTCTCTTCTAAGCTCTTTGGCTGCTTCAATCCTCTCTGGACCATGTCCATCTGATGTCAGCAAAGGCACAACCACAGACATTCACACCAACAGGACACGGGCACCTGTAGCTTCAGGCCAGAGAGAAAAGAAGCACCCTGGGGCCTGCACAGTGTGACTATGGGAGCAGGTGTTCACACTCACAGCTCGTGCTGTGCGGCCCCTGAGCATCAAACCCCACAGGCGGAACTATTGATGTGGTTTTTAATAAATGTATTATTTATCAGCTCCCCATGCTCATGCCTAGAGGTAGTACTGAATGGTTATAGAGCAATTAAGATGATGCCTGGCAAATATTAATAAACAATATATTCTCCCTCTCTCTCTCTCTCCCTCACCTATATTTTAGGTTCCTTTAAATTTGAGGACAGGATCTGAAAGCAGAATATCAGGAGTTCACCAGGTAATAGAAGCAGGGGGGTGATCCAGCTCACATGGAGGCCATGAGCTGGTCTCATTTTCTCTGTTGGGTGCATTGCTCCAGAGCACCTGCGCCAGGGGATCGGCCCTGGGCTCCGACCAGCAGTGGTGGGTCAGGGTCAGGGTCAGGGTCACTCCAGAGTCAGGGTGGAAGCATAAGTGAGGAACATCCAACTCAGACCTGGAATGGGGGTGGGGGACAAGGAAGAATAGAGAGGGAACTTGAAGGTGCCTCCGTGCCCTAAGCCCCCACCTCAGGGTCCCTCAGAATCTGTGATATTCAGTTAAAACCTATTGTTCTTGAGATTTTTAGGAGGGAAATAAGTGGGGATCAGCAAAGGCCTCTGGCCCATCTCCTCCCTCCATTCATATGGGGGAATTCCATCAGTTCTACTCTGGGCCCTGCACTCGGTTCTGCTCTGGGCTGTGCACTCGGTTCTGCTCTGCTCTGGGCCTTGCAGCAGAGGCTGCATCAGGCCTGGGGATTCCAGGGTCTCACAGGCCTCTTAGCACAGACTTCTCTACTAGCAACAGGGTTGTCAGCTTAGACTCCTTTTTCTGATTGGCTAAAATCTCATCTGAAAGGTCTGGTTGGGCTTCTGCCAGCTGCTTCCCTGACTCAGTCAGCATTCTCTACATTTTCTAGATTTCTCTGCACTGTCCCCATCCTGGAGACAGTACTCAGGGCAGCTGCTGCTGGCCTGGCCTGGCCTGGGAGGAAGGCAACATCCCGATTCCGGCACCTCACCTGAACCACCTGGCCGGGCCCCTGTGGAGGCAGGGCCCTTAGGGTGAGGGAGTGTGGGCCACGTGGGTAGCCATTGTAAAGAAGCAGCCATTAACATGAGTCCGGGTTATGGTAGGGAGACTCCCCAGGGATGTCCCCTGTTCCCTCAGGTGGAAGGTTAAGCTTGGGGACTCCTTCCTGGTGGAAGTTCAGGGAGAACCCGCCTTCCTAGGAATCTGCACTGGTCAGTGGGGTTCACTGCAAACATAGTAACCATCTGTCACCAAAGTGCCATCCAGGACCCATTCTGCATTCATGCAGGAACCAGAAATGTTGTTGGTTTTAAAGGGTCTGTGGCCTCCTTAATACAGTGTTATGCCCATTGCTCAGGATCCCCAAACACCCACCAGGAAGGAGCCAAGCCCAATGTAAAAGCATAAGAACCTTTATTCGTGCTAGCACGAGCTCTCATCTCCAGCAATCACCGGGGGAGAGAGGGAGCCTTGGGAGAACAAAGGCTTTAAAGGGAGTCCAAGCAGTGGGGGGGGGGGGGGGGGGGGGCGGGGCGGGAATGTTCGTGGCCCCGTTGATTGGTCAGGGGACAGGGTCAGGGGTCTGGTTACACGGGGGTACTGTGCAGCTTGCCTAATTTGGACTGAGTCCACTTCTCTACATTCCTATTGGCAGGTTTATGCAACTGTTACATTCTCGCAGTTTTCTTAGAAAAAGGAGTTATATACATCGTTACACAGGATGGAGGGTACAGTACATTTTGTGCTGTCCTGCTCTGCCTTTTCAACAGCAGTCACATAGAAATCCTGTCCCCAGAACATTATTTCCCTTTAATAACAATTCATAAAAATTTATCCCTAAATTTTTCTAAATTTTTACGGAGCTACTCACATATGTCCCCATATGAACCCTTAGGTAACCAGTTATATGCATTTCCCATGACACATATTGTTGTGGAGCAGATGCGAGTGAATGACCACTGGAGCCCAGACAAAATTAAAATTTAGGGAGCCTTTATGAGCCAGCCTGGTGACTGGGCGACTGCTCTGCCATTCTCCACGCAGGGAGACCAGAGAGCAGCAGCGACCCTTTGTGTAGGACCACTTTTAAGCACATTAACCACATTCTGTTTTTGCAGAGCAAGCAACCCAAGACAAAACAGTTTTTCCCAAGCAACGTCAGAGTCATGCCATTAATGACCATGTTATTCACAGGGTCATCCTGTTCTTTAGAAAGCTGACATTGTTCTATGAAAGAAGGCCTACATGCTGGGAAGGGGCCATGAGACCCTATCTCAAGGCCTGGCCTGGTGTCAGCACTGACAACTCTATCTGGGGCACAGTCCACGGTCTCTCTGGAATGGGCAAAAATTCCCACTCTCTAACATTCCCCACTGGTTTTATGTACATGAGTCAAATCATTGACTCTTTTGGGTCATTGTTGGCGAGGGAGTTATATTGACCCCTGAGGACTATAAGCTTGATAGAATTAATTCTCTGCTGAATAAAGTCAGTGGGCCTGTTTATAAGATAAGGGCCTGGAATGAGGGCCAGGACTAATCTTTAGAGGGTCCGAAGAGTCCTGGACTCTCTATTTTGCCTGGGCTGTCTTAAGCCAGGTGTGATGAAGCCATGTCGGGATCCCGTCGACCTTGACTGCTGTGGATGTGGTCCTTTCCAGGTAGGAGTCAGTCCTTGTGTGGCAAATTTCTTTACCCAAACAGAGTCACCAGGGTGGAAGGATGGACCGGATTAGAAGTTGGTACACATGCTTCTGGACTGCTTTCTGGGTGGACTGTAAAGCCTGTAAGAACTCTTGAGTAAAGATTGGTTATGGATTTCAGCTTTTCTAGATTAGGTTTTTATGTAAGCTGGTCAGGTGGGTAGGTCAGGGTTTGGAATAGTCACTAGAATCTGTAGAGGCCCCACTGGTTTTAGGGCAGCCTCCTGGGCTGCTTCACCTACAGCCTCGCTCCCTCTTGCTTCTTGGGAGTCCCTGCTGGAAACCGATCATTGTCTCACTAATAGAAAGATGTGGAAGGCTGGTCAACCTTGAAGCTCTGAAAGGTCAGAGCCAACCACTCCCTATCTAATTAAGACAATGGTAACTGAGGCAACTTCCCCACCAAATAATCATGTAAATCCTTACTGATAAGATAATCTGCCTGTTACTGGAATTACCTGCCTAAGGGCTATGGGTGTATCCCATAGTCTCAATAAAAGGGATGGCAAGGCCAAAGCAAGGTGGTAGTCCTCCCACTAGAGGTGGGCTCCCTCCTGGCCCCCAATATTCCCAAATTAATATTTTTCTAGTCTCTTTCATTTGTGTGCGGCCTTCTCCAGAACCTGAACCCTGAACTGGAACCCTGAACCATGTGGGACGTGAAAGGGGCTCCCACAAGTCCCCTTGTCTCACATAGGTAGAGATAGAAAGACTTAATTACATCTGGTAGTGCTAATTGGCCCATCATCCTTGCTCTGCTCATGTCTGTCTAACTGCCTAATATATTACCTCAAGGATCCTGGCTCTGAATTCTTTTAGGGAAAATGGATGTAGTTGGGCTCTACTAGCTACTTCCTACTGAGGCAGGTCAGAAGTTTCTCTCAGAGCCAAGAGATCCTTGCTGTCTGTCAAAGGGACAATGAGGCCTGGGCACAGAAGGAGGTGGGCTTGTGACCTGGAGGAAACAAATTAACAAATGGTCTGGTGGAAGGGAAAAAAACCCCTTCAGTTTTAATAACTTCCACTGAAATGGAATTTTTCTCCTCAAAATTACCCCCATGTTTATCAAAAGAGCCAAATCAAGACTAATTTATCTATTGTATTCAATTTTGACTGATTGTTTGTATAAACATAACAAGAATGGTAACTGACTATTTTTCCAGAATTTCATGATTGAATCTTTATGTGCCCTGTAGGGTAAGGTGATCAGATTTTAACATTGGTAAAACGGGACACCATTGAATAGTATTGTAATATATTTTTTAAAATTTCAACATAAGTACAATTTACAAATATAATAAATAAAAAAATTATGTATAGTATTATTTTATTCTTTGGCATATTTCTCATTTGAGTGAATTTTTTTTAGTAGATTAAGTCCAAACAATGGTGGTCGAATTCTAACAACTGATCAACAATGCAAACTTTGATAAGCAGTTCTCGATAATCATAGGGCCAGGAAGCCAAGCCATCCAGCTGCCATCAGGCCTGCCTGTAGTATCTGCTGAGTTAGGTGAATCCTCACCTGTAGTGGCCCATGCCCTAGGCTTCAAGGCCCATCTCAGCCCTTCTACTCGTCACGGCTCAGAGTGCGTGGGGGTCCCGCAGGGACGAAGAGGTGCCATTATTGCTCCCCCTTCTACTCTGACCAACCGCCAGTGATGGCTGATGTTCTAGCACCAGGTATTTTCAGGGCTACCAAGCAGGATACCAGGCTTTCCCTGTGGCACTCTTATTGGATTCAAGTCTTCAGAGTTCAGGCAGGGCTCTTTAAAACATGACACTCCAAAGTTTCTGGTTAATAAGACCATTATTGGTCTTATTGAATTTATGCAAAGAAATGTATTGCCATGATTTATTAAGTATTGTCAAATTTCAGATGAATTGTATAAGGAGAAAAATATACTGACCTGCTTTAAGATAGAATTTTCCTTGCCAGTCCTTTTAATGGACTTTTCAAAGTATAACAAACAGTAACTGTTAGATTTCTTTTATCAATCCCTCCCTAAGTACTGTGGCATAACTATTTACCCTCTGTTTAGGGAAGCAGAATGCAAATTATTTACTCTTCCTGGCTTACTGGCCTATATTTCTTCTTTTTGACATTTCTCTTCTTTTTAACACCTATACAACTTTCTATTGAAATAGATACTTCAAAATTAGCCTTTAAACCTTTATATGTCCTTTAAAAATGCATAACCATGCCTCAGACCTTCTACTCAGTATTCCTTATTCTTTGAAACCTCAATCCTTTAATGATTCCTAACAACTAAACAACCAGAATTTCTAAGATTAACATTTATGACTTTGACCTCCTGTGATACAACCAAGAGCAGGTAAAAATATTTCGTTTTGAGAGACAGAGATTTTTAAAACTTAAACTAGTTGTAACATTAAAGATATAATATCTTAAAGTTCCTTTGCTGAATATTCCACCACTGCCCAAGAAGTACCCAGTAACCTCACCCTGCCAGGCTCAGACTGTGAGAAAACAGGGCAGATCCACTGTGTTTTGCCAGCATAGTTCAGATAAGCAAGAAACCAAGGACACCTGTAGAGCGGTTGTAGCCAGTAAAATCAACAAAAACCTATCTCTCCCTGCCGACGCCCCTCCCCCCCCTTTTCTGCATTAACCATTTACTCTGTTTTTAGCAGGGGAAATAAGGCAAGCGGTCTGAGATCCTGTATAACCAGGCTTTTTACACTTAAGGAACAACTGCTCTCCCTCCCAGATTTTCCTTCTTTACTCCAAGGCCCCAGAAGATCTCAACCTTCACCACTTCTGATATCTCCAACCATCCTCCTACCCCCAGTCTAGGGCTTCTCTATCTCAGCAGGCTGAGAGTGAATTCCACTGCCTCTACCCTTTCTCACACCTGCTCCGGAGCAGTTTTCGGCTCTCTTCCTCCTCCAGAGACCCACTGTAAATCTATCAGGAAGGGCAGGCAGGTCACAGTTCTCGGGACCACATGATTCTCTGTTTGCCAGAAGGGCTGAAAAAGCAACCTACAAAGCAGTTAATTATGACTAATCTTAACCCAACAAGCCTTTGTTTAAACTTCTCTGGAGTGACAACCTTCAAACTAACCTTAGAATTCCAAAATTTTAAACTAACCAAGGGAAAGCAATTAAAAGTTCTCTACTGTCTTCCCTCTAAAGCAGGGTTTGCACTATCTTTCACACAGACTCTCACACTTATATTTCCTCCCGGAGGCCTGTGCAGCTCCCCCAGGCCCCAAACCCGGTCCATTCACTGGAGGCCGAAAGGCCAGCATGCAGCGGCGCTCCTACGCCAGCACTTTCCCATTCCTGTCCTGCTCACAAAACTTATGTAAATCAAAAGCATTAACAGAGGCTCCGTAGTCATCCATTCACTGCTTGAATTCCTGAAAATTTTTCAAAAAACATTGCAGGGGAGTACAGACAGAACATGAAGCAGACTGACCCATTCTAATGATGGAGACAATTAGACCACAATAACACAGAATAACAAAGACAAAGACAACCAACTGAGGATCACCGGGCACTGTCGTATGCCGGGATCTGGTCTCGGAAGTAGCGCTGCATCCAGCCTTCCAAAGACCCCAGATGGGCGCCAACAGACCAGAACCAGAAATAAGTTTCTTACCGGTAAGAACCAGATCCAGGTGGCTCTGATCAGAGTCAATCAGGAAATTTAGCAGGCGGGGTTTCCGACCTCTACCAGTCCCGGGGCTGAGGAACGTCTCTCAGAGATCTCCCCCTGGGTTGGAGAGTCCAGGGACCCCGGTGGGCTCCGGTCACAGGACCAGGCAAAGGCTAGTTATCTCGCTGGGGTATCTCCAAATGTTGTGGAGCGAAGGCGAGTGAATGACCACTGGAGCCCAGACAAAATTAAAATTTAGGGGCCTTTATTAGCCAGCCTGGTGACTGGGCCACTGCTCTGCCATTCTCCACACAGGGAGACCAGAGAGCAGCAGCGACCCTTTGTGTATGACCACTTTTAAAGCACATTAACCACATCCTCTTTTTGCAGAGCAAGCAACCCAAGACAAAACAGTTTTTCCCAAGCAATGTCAGAGTCATGCCATTGACGACCATGTTATTCACAGGGTCATCCTGTTCTTCAAAAAGCTGACAGTGATCTATTTATGAAAGAAGGCCTACATGCTGGGACAGGGCCATGAGACCCTATCTCAAGGCCTGGCTTAGAAGTGTCAGCACTGACAACTCTATCTTGGGCATAGTCCACAGCCTCTCTGGAAGCATGCTCAAAAAAATCCCACTCTCCAACAATATAACGTAGGTCCTCTCTCCACACAACCTTACCTTTTTAAAATCACATTTTAGAGAATCTGAAGAGTCAACTTAGCAGCAGAGTGACCACAGATAAACATTTCACCATTAAAGACTCAGCTTTGCCTCATCTGTAGGTGGAACACACACCTCACAGGACAGTCATGAGCACAGACCTACCTGTAAGAGTCCCTACGATCTGTGCTGAGCCACATGCACGTTAGGTTGGATGTAATGTATGGGTTCATCTTTGTTGACATCACGAATAAAGACAGCAAAGTCTCCTTGTCATTTCTCATCTCTGTTCACATGTTGGAATTTCTATGATTTTTAATCCCTACCACTTACCCATCATTACAGAGATAAAAGGGAGAAGAGGGGGAGCACATTAGATGCATTTGACCATGAACCCCCTGCCTTTCCCTCTGAAGTGCCAGCACAGAACTGCCATTTCATTACAACTTCAGCTCTCAGACCTGGTCCTCCTCTCAGTGGGCTCACAAATGTGGAAACTTTAGTGCAAAACACAGAGTTGTCAGGTGCCAAGAGTTGGTCAAAGGATTAACTCTGACCTTCAGTAAGTTACTGAAACTAGGCCCACTTCCTCTTGCCTGAGGACAAAGCATTCCTTCTGTAGCCACCCTTCAACCGCCACACCCTTTATCTATAGTCAACACCCTTTACGACTTTAGCCAATTATCTAAGTCCACATGACCCATTCAGCCCTCTCCCCTTCTAGAAACCACATATAAGGAACGCTGTAAAAAATAAAATTTCGAGGCTTGATCAGAAACCCCTTTGTCTTGCCTCCATTCTTTGCGTCCCTTGTCTGTCTCTCATTCTCTTAGGTGCGCCGCCTCGATACCCCCGTTAGAAGACCCCGCTGGCCGGGGCACAGAGTCACACACAAATCGATGAGAGGAGAACCAAGTGAGTGCAGTTTGTGAGCCACATGGCCCAGGAGGACAGACTTCACCCATCTTGACTGGATTTAGAGGAAGAGGGACTGGCCGCTCCTCACTGTAGCTGCTGCCACATGTCTAAGAGCCCTGTCCCAGCCGCAGGCTGAGTGCCCTGCACTCCCCACCCAGGATCAGGGTCCTGGGCGGCTCAGCTCTGACACCTCTATGCAGCCTTGTTTCCTGTAGTTCTGTCCCCTCCCCGAAACCCAGCAGACCCCAGACGGTGCGTACTCTACAATGTTTTTATACCCCTACGGAGTTAAGGTCCTGGGTTTCAAGGATGAAAATACAAGGATTCTCCCTTCTAGGAGTTCACACGTGGAAAGGGAGACACACGTGGGGAAAAATGAAGACAAAAGTTTGCAGCAGCCACTAAGGGGAATGGCATACACACTGACTAAGACAGTGTTGAAGGTTCAGGACACAAAACTATAAACTGGTAATGGTGGCTGTTGGTTCACTTTCTTTTCTCTTAGAATGGGCTGGCAACATAGGGCCAGAGGATGATGATTATTGTGGATTAATTATTGAATAATAATTTTTCAAGATGAGGAAGGGAGTTGATAGTGTAGAGGTCATGATGGGACTGAGACAAGCTTCAGGGTGCACTTCTCAGAGGTGGTGATGGCTCAGCGATAAAGGGCCTTTCCAGGCAAGAACACTTACCGGGGTGCAGACAGGGAAGTTTGGCAAGGCTTGGGGGGTTGGGTATGATTAGAGGGTGGGATTCGGGTGTATAGGTCTTTGCACCATTGAAAGTCACCTGACTCTTCTTCACAGTATGACAAAACAGGGGATTTAAGCAGAGGAGTGTCATGACAAGCTTTTCTGTTCATAAAGCCACATGGAAGCAGATCCTTTCTGTGATGCAAAAGGATCCAGGTGCACTAGAGGACACCAATCCACCAAAAACCGGTTTACTAAGGAGCCAATTTGCCAATGACCAGTTTGCTAAATTTACTAAAATTATTAATGTACTCGAAACTCATTTCTTTTTTTATATTTCTAAAGTTTGTTTAAAATATGTTAAGCCATAATTGATGGTTGGTAAGTGAATTGGAGGTCTGTGAGCCCTCCTGATCCCAGGCCCCCATCCTCTCCCTCTCTAAGACTCTGCTCCATCTTCTGCCAACAAGAAGCTCAGCTTCCATGAAGCTTTCCATTAAATACATTAATAAACACGGAATGAAAACGGGACAACTACAATTCACTGATAATTTCAGAAGTTGTTTAAGATGCTTCGAATGTAAACTGAAATAAATATTTTAAATGGTTAAAATATGTTTTGGTTGAATTTGGTGTATTTATGTTTTCGTTGAATTTGGTATATTTACTAGTAACAAATTTATTCTGCAGGGAAATTAGCAAAGAGCCTTTAAAATGCTAGTGTTTATAAAATAAAACTTAAAAAAAAATTTGATACCAATATAGATATAAACTGAAAAATTTCTCTCTGAAATGTTAACATTTTTAATGTTCATGAGAAAACTAATAAATGAATTCAATAAAACTATTCCTCAAGCAAATTGTGGTAAATTGCTAAATTTACTACATCTGGTCAGTATATCAAACTGATGCATGGGCTAAATGGATGTTCTGGCAAATTAGCTGACTGACCCATAAGAGACATCCTTGAGAGTGAGCAGGAACCTCCACCACAAGTTGTTTTTATCCAGAACTTGTTCCTGGACCCGACTTCTCAAATATAACACCCTCCAAAGAAAACCCCAGACCTGTGGGGAACCTGAGAGAAAGAGGAAATAAATTTGGTTTAGTTCCAGGAGCTTTCACATGTTGGTTCCATTCTGATCAGTGAGCATGCGCAGTGTCAGACCCCTCCTGGAGTCCTACCCACCCATCGCTCCTCTTCCCATGCTCTGCCACCTTTCACAGTAACTGACCACATAGGCCTACAGACCCTCTCTGTGCCAGCGGCCCTACAATGTTGATTCAGATGAACAGGGCTAATGGAACCTGGAAAGGAGGGTCAAGTAGGAGCAACCTGAGATTGACAGGTTGTAGCATTTGACCCTTTGGAGAACCGAGGAACACTGCTCACTCAAACACTGGTCTGGACGTCATGCCTGAATGTTCCAACTCTGCCTGCACCCTCACCCCGCCCCTCTGATCTGCACTGCAGCTCCCCACTGGACCCTGTGCCTTTCTAATCCCAACACCTCTGTTCCCAGAATCCCTGGTTCCAATCATTTTCAGAGAAGGGAGAGACACCAGTCTGCAGAGGCTGATGGGCATTGTGGAGAGCTCCTCCTTATCATCCAAGGGCAGGAGAGGAGAACTCAGGCTGCCTGCTAAGGACTTGCTGCAGATTGAGACTTCTCTCCTGATCCATTTCTTCAGGCTCTTTCTTCCTGTCACTCTCCTCATCCACTTCCCACCTCGGTGAGGTCACTCAGCACTCACCTACACATGTCACTCTTTCCTGCTCACCTCTGGCTTTTATTTCTCTCTCATCTCTGTTTCTGTTTTCCTCTTGATTCCTGGGATATTTCCAGAGACCATTCTTTCCCCTGCTTCTATCTGTGGTCACCATGTTGCTTTATCTTCAGAAAAACTGTAATATCTCTCATGGGATCTTCATAATGTCACCTTCTTCTATATGTGCTTAACAGTAAAGAGAGGCTCTAATATTCAACTGTACAACAGATATCATAGCCCCACCTAAACTCACACCCAAAGTCATGGTTTATGCTCAACAGTGTCATCAGCAATAATATTTGGGTGAGAATGATCTTATATCCTCTATATGAGAACTTATGCTGTTCTGAGTGGCCAGGGACTGAGGTGGGTGTTGTGCTACACCCACCATTACTCTCAGCCCCTCTGAGAGTCTGACTTGGAGAGGATAATGAAGCCAGAATGAGGTCACAGTTCTGGATATGGGGCCAGGTCAGCTGAAGTCTTTGGATTCTCTCAGAAACTCTCCTCTCCAACATTCAGCATCCACACTGGACCTGGAAAGGTGCTCTGAAACACTGAATACTGACAAAAGTCACACAATCCATGGTCACTGATATTCTTTCAGTGAATTAGGCTCTGCTCAGAGAAAACAGGCAAAGAAAATATTTAATGAAAAAGATATACCCAACAGAGTAGACCAAATATATGTGCGTTGTCACATTATGGTTAAGTATAACCTTCATGAACTAGTATTTTAGGGCAAATAAACATCTTAAGACTCACTTTCCTCATTATAATGCAATAAAACAAAATCTTTATTGCATAGCTATTGTAAGAATTAGAAATAATTATCATTATGCAAGATTATATAGCATATGTGTTTTGGGGTAGTGAAGATATCCTATATAATAAAGAGCTAATATGCTAATGGTCATGACGCCCTCACACCATGATGCCCTCACACCGTAACAACCCATCACCAGGAGGCTGCATGCACAGCAGGGATGCGCTGGTGGGCAGGGACTTGATGCTGCCTGCGTGGTGTGGAGGTGAGTCCCACTGCTTGGCATGCCAAGGCCTGGCATCCCGCCAGTGCCAGTGGGGGCTTGATGCTGCGAGACCACCTCCCTCCCCACCACCCCCGAGTGCATGAATTTCGTGTACCGGGCCTCTAGTTAGTTATAATCACAATACCCTTCCAATAAAAGTGAATGGCCCATGGTGGTTGGGGGTGAGTAGGGGGTGGGAGGAGAGGGGTAAGGTGGGAGGGGGAGAATGGGAGATATCTGTAATACTATCAACAACAAATTTTTTTAATTGAATGTTGCTCATAAATGTATAATATGAATTATCTGAAAAATAATGTAGGCCTTATTTTCAATCTAATTATGGAAGATGAAATGTAAGAGGCATTGACAGAAAAGGAGACAGAAGTGGGAAGAGAGGGAAAGAAAAGAAAGTAATGAATTGCAAAAAAGACAAGGCACTCTATGGAGTGGAGTAGTCAGGAACCTAAATTGGTTTTGACAAAAATATATAATATGAAATTTTTACTTTTATTTTTTGCATTTCATGGTGACATATGAAGCCTCAACATAAGCCTGAAAAGATACTGTATGCAACAGACTTATATTTGTGGTGAGTTAGGGTGGAGGAGGGAGGAAATTCGAAAGAAAAGAAAAGTGTTTCATAATCATGTACACAAGCAATTGGTAAATTACTAATATGAGATGGTATGCTTTTGCCTTCATGTAATAAAAATAGCCATTGAGACTAGCTCAGAAATAAGGACATTTTTAGTATTTTATAATAGAAAGTCCAGAAATAGGGCAGTTTCTAGGGTCAGTTGATTTAGTCTCTATCCACGTCAACACAGATCCAGTTATTTCTATCTCCCTGCTCTTCTGGCTCCCGCATTGGCTTCTTCCTACAGTTGGTTCCCCATGTGGTTATAAGGAGTGTACTGATTCTTTTTAGTTTGCTTAACCAGTTTTACTCTCTGTCCTTATTGGTCCTGCTCTCTGCCCTCTGAGCTAAGGATGGCATCACTTGGTTAGACTTTCCAGATGGTTTCTAGTTGGGTTCAGCCAGTGGATGGTACCAGCAGGAAATTGGAAGGCTAGAAGAAGGCAAGGACATGGTATTCCTCCTCTACCCCTTCCTGGTTGGCACACAATTGTTCTGGCAGCGGCTGGTCCTACCAAACTATAGCTCCTGCCAGCTCCCTCTCTCTCTTCAAGACTTCCCATGCTTTCTAGTCTCCAGGAACCTCAAAACCCCTTGTCCTGCTCACACCTTAACACAGCTACATTTCCATAAATGGTCCTGTAATTAAGGATCTTCAGTTTAAGTTATCCAAGTGGAGCCCTGCCCAGGGGCGCAGGTGATTGAAATGTCCCATACACCAAAAGTATGTGGGTTTGATTCCTGGTCAGGGCATGTACCTAGGTTGTGGGTTCCATGCCCAGTCAGGACGCATACAGAAGGGGATGGAAAGTTTCTCTCTCACATCAATGTTTCTCTCTCTGTGTCTTTCTCTGAAATCAATAAAAACATATCTTTGGGTGATGATTTATTGTGGGGATTTTCATTGACCTGGTCATTAACTGACCTCGGTGTGAATTTGCTGTTAGTGGCCAGCCTCAGTGCATTTGTGGCTTCAGATTCCTCCAGTGAACTTGTGTTTGTCTCCCCACCTAACCTTGTGCCTCTTCCCAGGCAAAGACTGTCTTTTGAGCTCTCCCAGCTACAACCCACTTTTATTCATCTTTTTAAATCAATGCCTTCTTAAAAAACAAAAACAAACAAAAAAACGGCTTGTTAAATGTTGGTGGGCTGTGGGGTGCTGTCATTCTCTGATGTCAAGTCTCAGGCAGGCACTGTGCACTTGGGTCTTATCACGATGGCCTTCACAAGCCAGGCAGGACCTCTCCCCGTCCCCCCAACCAAGATGCAGCTGGTTCCCACCAGTATAAACAGGCTCTGTCCATTTAAACACACACATGGATGAACTGAGATAAATGTAAAGTTCAAATGTATCCGGCCAGTGTGGCCCAGTGGTCAATTGTCTACCTATGAACCTGGAGGTTATAGTTTGATTCCCAGTCAGGCACATGCCCAGGTTGCAGCCTCGATCCCCAGTAGGGGGCATGCAGGAGATAGCCGATCAATGATTCTCTCTCATCATTGATGTTTCTATCTCTCTCTCCCTCTCACTTCCTCTCTCTGAAATCAATAAAAACATTTTTTTTTTAAAAGTTCAAATGTGAAAGAAGAAACTCCAAGTATAGAAAAAATGTGATATTTATTTCATTAAAAGATGGTGAAATGATTTAAATAACAAAGTGGGAAGAAAGTATAGAGAAAAACATTGTTATACTATATTTTTTAAGTTTGTATTTAAAAAATTATGACAAGTACAACCACAAGTTACATAAAAATCACAAATTAACATGTGAAATGATTCTTTTTTATACATATTTTTATTGATTTCAGGGAGGAAGGGAGAGGGAAAGAAACATAAATGATGAGAAAGAATTATTGATCAGTTGCCACTTGCACTCCTCATACTGAGGATGGAGCCCACAACACAGGCATGTGCCCTTGCCCAGAATCAAACTCAGGACCCTTTAGTCCACAGGCTGAAACTCTATCCAATGAGCCCTACTGGGCTAGCGCTGAAATGATTCTTAATCATTAAGCATTCCAGCTATACAAAAAGTTCTTAAGCTGCAGTATATAAAACTTAAATGGGCAAAAGCTACTGTTCATTTTCTACCCCTGCATGCAAATGAGTACAAGCTGGCAGATGACAACACTCTGCACTGTTGCCCTCTCTAGGTCAGAAGTCTAGGAGGGCTCAGCTGGCTCCCTGCTAAGGGTCTCACAAGCAAGCCACTAGCTGAGCTGAGGCTTAGCGCCCATTCCAAACTTGCTGGCTGCGAGCAGAATTGGTTTCCTTGCTGTGTCAAGTCCTGGTTCAGGCTGGCTGTCAGCAGGGCGTCACTCCCAGCTCCTAGAGGCCCCTCTCAGATCCTCCCACTGGCCCTCCCAGAGCCTGCCTCACATGAACCTCTCTTCAGGAAGAGTTCAGTCCCATTAGGGGCTCACCTAAAACCCAATATCTCATCTAAATCTTGTTAGCTCAAAGTCCAAATTCTCACCACTTCAAATCAAATTACAGGACCTGGAGGTGTGACAGTTGGGAACTTGACAATGTCTGGTGTATAGTGGCTGATGGAATCATGAGGTGGTTTATTAACTGATATCTAGGGAACCAAGTATGCAATTGTCACTGGATTCCCCAAGGTAGAGATATGGAAGCACATGGATCTGGTGAGATTTAGGGATTTAGCTAGAAGACCTGGGAGCTATTTTTTCAACCAAAACCAACTTCATTGCCAGGACACTGAGAAGACACACCTAAGCAGGTACTAACCACACCTGTAGGAGCCCCCTTCACTAACACAGAGATAACAATGAAGGTGTCATCTGCACTCTACTTATTTATATTTTATATACTTTATATATTTTATGTACTGGAATACTTTATAAAGTTAATTTCATCTACAATCTACAATCTAGAATTTGCAATCTACATGTTGAGTTGCTGCCCATCTGTTCCTCTCTCCCACCCTCTCCTCTGCACTCCCCTCTCCCCATGAAGCTGCCTTCTCCCTCCCAGCCCTTCAGCTCCCAAATCTAAACCGCAGTTCTTTGATGGCCATTCAGGTTTATTGCCTTGTGGCCACATCTAGGAAAACAACAGTCCTCTCAGGGCAGTGTGGTGGGCTTGTGATGGGGAAGCTATTCTCTGTCCTCTCATCTCCCTTTATCTGTCAGACACAAGTGTTTGGAAACATTTTCCTCAACCTCCCTTAAAGTCAGGGAAGCTCAAACTCAGCCCCAGCTAGAAGCAGAAAGTCTGCCTTGGCTCTCCTTCCTGCATGGAACATTCTAGTTTCTTTCCCACTTATTTAAATTGGCACTTTTAAAATATAATTGTATTAAGTATTTCTTCTACATACTTTTAGTACCACTTCAAATGGTGCTATATTTTTACTTCAACCATTAAACTCACAATATTCTACTGTATTTACAACTATTTCTATCCATTCTATTGTTCTCTTCTTTCCAAAATCCCAAACCTTCTTCTGTTATCATTGCATTTCTGTTTGGGAAACTTCCCCCAGCCATTCTTTAAGGGAGGATTTGCTTGGGACAACATTTTCCTAGTTTTCCTTTGTCTAACCTAAGAATATCTTTATTTCCCTTCATTCCTGAAGAATAGAGATACGGAATTCATGGCTGACAATTCTTTCAGCACTTAAAAGCATGTGCCACTTCTGTCTGGCCTCCATGGTTTCAGGTGAGAAATCTACAGTCACGTAATTTGCTGTCCTCTGTAGGTGATGTATCACTTCTCTGTCTGCCTTTAAGGTATTTTTTTTTTTTTTTGTCTTGTGTTTCATAAGTTTAATAATCCATGTGTCAGGGCATAGATTTTATTTGAGTTTATCCAATTTGGCTCTTGTTCAGCTTCTTAAATCTGTAGGATTGTGTCTTTTTCTTTTTCTTTCTTTCTTTCTTTCTTTCTTTCTTTCTTTCTTTCTTTCTTTCTTTTTTTTTTTTTTTTTCATCTTTATCCAAAATTGGGGAAGTTTTAGCCATTATTCTTTGAATCCCTTTTTAGCCCCACACTCTTTTCCCTCTTCTTCTGGGATTCCAATGATGAAGATGTTAGATCTTTTCCAGTCTATTTTCTCTCTGTTGTTCAAATTGAATAGTTTCTATTGATCTGTCCTCAGGTTCACTGATTCTACCCTCTGTCATCTCCACTCCACTATTGAGTCCACCTGGCAATTAGTTTACTTATTTTCTTTTTCAGTTTTATAGTTTCCATTTTATTGTTCTTTATAGTTTTTGTTTCTTTATTTAGATTTTTTATTATTTTCATTTCTTTTAAGATAATTGATCATTGCTTATCAAAGCATTTTGTGATGGCTGCATTGAATTTCTTGTCAGGTACTTCCAACATCTAATTCATCTTGGTATCAACTGACTGTCTTTCTCACTCAAGTTATTCTCATCTGATTCTTGGTATGACAGGGGCAATGTTTTATTGTTCTGGACATTTGGGCTATTGTGGTGGAGACTCTGGATCCTATTTGCGTCTTTTCTTTTATCAGGCAGTCACTCTGGGGCTTAGCACTTGTGTCCTGGCCTACTTTTGGGAGCTGCAGTTCTAAAGACAGTTTTGTTTTCAGAGCCCTTGTGGTGCTGTCCTGGTCTGTTTCTTTACGTTGTTAGCACTGGGCTCCCATTCAGTCCCAGCTTGTGCCATCTCTGGAGGTGGACGGTGGGGAATGGGGTCAATAAGCCTGGGAAAGGAAGGAATTTCCTTGATCTGGTCCCCAGGCTTCCTACAACTGAAAGGCTTCTTGCTTGTTCTTTGTGGTTCCCAGAATGGGAAAGATCTCCTCCCTGGGCTGCCTCCTGCTGCTGGGGCAGAAAGGGGAACTCAAGAAATGTTGTGCCTGGGTTACCCTCTGCCTCTAGGTGACCAGGAGACACTGAGCCTGCTAGTGCAGCCAGGTGAGAGTGGGAAATAGCGTTCCACATGGAGTCTTTGTTATTGCTAGTATATGCCCACCTGCAGCCCCTTTTTTGTTTCTTAGCCCCTTTCCACTTTGTCTATGAGAGCTGTGTCTGTGAGTAGATGGATTTATCAAATATTTCAGTCTCAGGACCACTTTGACCAGAGTCTCTTCATTTGTCTCCTTGTGGTTATTCTATGTGTTTCATGCTTTGGGGTTTGTACTTATTACTGTCTTCTTATTTTTCTTGGGGCTTTGGTTTTTCTCTTGCCCCTTGTTTTGAAAATACCCCTGACAATGGCTCTTTTTCTGCTATTATAGTCGCAGAAATTTCATGATCCTGGACCAGTTTTCAGGTTAGTTTCTTACTTTGGTATTTCTGCAGAAGTAGAAAGTCAAGTCCTTATAGTCTCATTTTTGCCAATGGGACAAATAGTTTCTCCTACATTAATAAGTATGGAAAGTGAAGCCACAAAGAGATGTCAGAACTTTGCTCATTTGTCAATGACATGAGCAATTACATTGCCGAATCCGACAATAGTTTTCAAATATTGGAAGGATATTTCCTCCTGTTTTTCTTCTATTCACACTGTATGGCTACAGACATGATACACTTTGTTTTTAACAAAACTGTATTTAAATATATTTTTATTGATTTCGGAGAGGAAGGCAGAGGGAGAGAGATGGAAACATCAATGATGAAAGAGTATCATTGATCGGCTGCCTCTTGCACACCTAACACTGGGGATTTAGCCTGCAACCTGGGTATGTGCCCTGACCATGAATCAAACTGTAACCTCCTGGTTCATAAGTCAACACTCAACCACTGAGCTACACCAGCAGGGCATGATTCACTTTTAAGTTTTAGCTGCATAACTTTTTGAAGTCTGAACCAGGGTCTGCAAACCAGACAGTGGGCCTGTCACCTGTTTTGTGAGTGAGACATTACAGGGACACATTGCTGGCATACTTACGTATTGTCTATGGCAGCTTTGCCACCTCAACAGCAGAACTGTGTATCTGTGACAGAAAATATATAGCCTGCAAGCCACAAATATTTTCTATTTGTCCTTGAAAATAAAAGTGCTTGCCTCGTAGGGAAAAAATGACAGGCTCAAATTGGTTCATTTGAGCAGATTTTAATAGAATCTAAAAATTTTAATAAAAATTTAAAAAGATTTATCTATGCATCAGAGCGTAGACAAAACATAGGGACAGAGAGAAATCCTGAACTAGGGAGAGCAGGGGCACTGGTACACCCCTCAAGCTTGAAGAGATGAGGGGAGAGGGTGATAAAAGGGCCCTGGAGGCAGAGAGGACTGTGCAGAGAGGACCAGCAGGTAACGCACCTGACCTTTTAGTGTGGTGGAAAAGGCTAGCCCATTTTCCTCCCTTCCCCCAACCCCCTGATGACCTCTTCATTGCTCAGAGCAAGCCAGGAGCCAGGAGGTAATTCCACATGGATCAGCTGCTGCGGGCACTGAGCAAGGCAGAGAGGGTGGGGGATCAAATGGAAGGGTAATACAACAACAGGGTGTGGTGACCATGGAACCTGGGAGAAAGAGGGTCACAGATTGGAGGGGGTGAAGGGGGTAAAGCAAATTCAAATCAGTCATTTGAGTGGTTTCTCCTATTTTTCAGAAACTCAGAAACAAGGGTGAATTGGAAAGAAGCTTGTCAAGCACTGACTGGATTTCAGGACGATTTCCAGTAAAAGCCTGGCCTTTTTTACAGAGTCAAATGTCTCCCAACCCTCTTTCCTCTCTCCTACACACATACACATGAAGTGCAAAGATTTTGAATGATCCTACTACTTGGTTTGTTACTCACTCTCATCTTTAGTCCAAGCATATTTTTGTGTTTGTTTTCAATAATCTAATAAGCACTGATGAATCCATCACCAGCACATATATGAGAACTTGACAGTAACTCCACAACGTATCTAAGTTCAGTAGGTCAAGCTCCCTGACTATGTTGGTTAGTCTATATCTCTTCTTTTGCCCCATGAACTATGAAGAATTGAGAGGGGTATAATAAGATATCCTACTACAATGGCAGCTCTATTATTTTGTACTTGTATATTGTGTTAATTCTGGTTTATATCTTTTGTTGTTGTATTAGATACACATATATTTATACTAGAGGCCTGGTGCACAAAATCATTCACTAGAGGTGGGGGTTTACCCCAGTCCAGACTGCGCCCTCTGGCAGTCTGGAACCCTTCAGCGGATGTCCTTAATGCTTCTGCGGAGGTGGGAGAGGCTCCTGCCACTGCCTCTGCACTTCCAGCCATGAGCCCAGCTTCTGGCTGAGCAGTGCTCCCCCTGTGGGAGTGTACTGCCCACCAGGGGTTAGCTCCTGCATTGAGAATCGGCCCCCTAGTGGTCAGTACACATCATAGCAACTACTCATTTTGCTGATCGGTCGATTTGCATATTACCCTTTTATTATATAGGACTAGAGGCCTGGTGCATGAAATTTGTGCACGGGGGCTGGGTGGTGTCCCTCATCCCAGCCTGCACTCTCTCCAATCTGGGATACCCCTCTCACAATCCAGGACTGCTGGCTCCCAACTGCTCACCTGCCTGCCTTCCTGATTGCCCCTAACTGCTTCTGCCTGCCAGCTTTTTCACCCCCTAACCACTCTCCTGCCAGCCTGATTGATGCCTAACTGCTCCCCTACCAGCCTGTTTGCCCCTAACTTCCCTCCCCCACATGCATGGTCACCCCTAACTGCCCTCCCCTACAGTCTTGATCACCCCCCAACTCCCCTCCGTTGCAGGCCCGGTCCCTCCCAACTGCCCTCCCATGCTGGCCATGTTGTGGTGGCCATCTGGTGTCTACATGTGGGCAGGATCTTTGACCACTTGGGGGCAGCCATCTTGTGTATTGGAATGATGGTCAATCTGCATATTACTCTTTTAATAGATAGGATAGAGTCCTGGTGGATGGGTGGGTGCAGCTGGTTTGACCTGAAGGGTGTCCCATATCAGGGTGGGGGTTCCCTTGGGACATGGGGCAGCCTGGGCAAGGGGCCTGTGGTGGTTTGCAGGCTGACCACGTCCCTTGGTGATCCAAGTGGAGGCCCTGGTATCTGGGATTTATTTATTTTCTATAATTGAAACTTTGTAGCCTTGAGTGTAGGCCTGGGCTGGCCAGGGCTGCAGAAGCTTGGCTTCCTCCATCTCCTGGGGCAACCCTAGCCTTCTGCTCTCTCCAGCTCTGTGGCTGCCAACATTTTTGTTTGGATTTATTTATCTTCTATCATTGAAACTTTGTAGCCTTGAGTGGAGGCCTAGGCTGGCAAGGGCAGGCAGAAAGCTTGGCTTCCTCTGTCACCGGGGAAACCCAAGCCTCCCTCCTGCTCTCTCCAAGGCCGCAGCCATCTTGGTTGGGTTAATTTGCATACTTGAACCTGATTGGTTGGTAGGTGTGGTTTGAGGGTGTGGCTTGTGGGTGAATGGAGTGATTCTAATTTGCATATTACTCTTTTATTAGATAAGATACACTATATTTTTCTTGATAAGATAAATGTTTATCATTACAAAATGAGTTTTCCTGTTCTACAATGCTTCCTCCTTAAAATGTATTTTTATTTTTTATTTAAACATAGTTGGTATACAATATTATATTAGTTATAATAGTTTCAGGTGTACAATATAGTGATTCTACATTTTTATACCTTACAGTGTGATCACCCCGCTAATTCTAGTGACCATCTGTCACCATCAAACTTATCACAGTATTATTGACCATATTCTCCTTCATCTTTTCCACCCATCCTCCCACCCCCTCCCTGCTGGGAAGTAATTATGCCTTTGGTCTCCATTTCTGAGTCTTGTTTTGTTCGCTCACTTGTTTGGGATTTTTAGATCCCACATATAAAAGAGACCACACAGTATTTGTCTTTCTCAGCCTGACCTATTTCACTCAGCATAATACACTCCAGATCACCCATGTTGTCCCAAATGGCTATTTTTACTTTGGTTGTACCCATACCATTTTTATTTATTTAGTACTTACACGATATACCCATTCTAGCTTTCACACTCAATCTCTGAGAAAGAGAATACAAGCAGTAGATTAGATCAAAGTAATAAATTAATGATGTAGATACCTATCTTGTGGTTGTGTAAAAAAACATCCTTTTCTTAGTAAATACACACTGAATTATTTCAGAATAAAAGACTATGATGTTACAATTTCAAAAACAAATATCCATGCATAGTTAGTATAAAATTCTAATCTTATTCCTACAACTTTCTAAGTTTTACATTTTTACAACTAAAACAGAAAAAAAATCTATATGAGGCTATAAAAATATTACCTCCAAAAAATAAAAGCAAAATTCTATGAAGAGGGACAATCAGAGGCCTAATGATTCTAAAACTCATTAAAAATGATGATTGGTCAAACTAATCAACTATCTGCACTTTCTCTTGTTACTTTTTAATTCTCTCTCTTTTTCCTATACTGTTGCATTTTCTAAGGAACTTTGGGTTGTTGTTTTCATAGCATTTCAAATATCTCTGAGAATAACTATTGTTTGTTTAAATTGTTTTGTTGCCCTCCTTACCTGTGAGGTCATATTATTTTTTTTTTTTAGTCTCCCTTTATCACATTGTTGGTTTTCCAAAAAATATCTATAGTTTGGTTTTAGTTCATGTTTTAAAATGAAGCACTTAAGAGCAGTTTGACATTCTGTAGCAGTAAAGGTCTTACAAAAGACAGACTTTGGGTTGTTTGGCTAATTTACTGGAAATATTATAATGTGAAGTCTCTTTCTTTAGGTGGCTCATATATCCAAAATGGAAGCTTTCAGTCTTTAACTTTGCTGCAGAGCAAGGTTATGGTAAATGAATGGTGGCCCATTCTATCTAATAAAAGGGTGATATGCAAATTAACCATCATTCCATTACACCCACAATATGGTCAATAATATTGTAATAAGTTTGATGGTGACAGATGATCACTAGAATGAGTGGGTTGATCACAAGTAAGGTATAAAAATGTGGAATCACTATATTGTATACCTGAAACTATTATAACTAATATAATATTGTATAACAGCTATGCTTAAATAAAAAATAAACATAAAAATACATTTTAAGGAGGAAGCATTGTAGGACAGGAAGGCTCATTTTGTAATGATAAACATTATCTTATCAAGAAAAATATAGTGTATCCTATCTAATAAAAGAGTAATATGCAAATTAACCATCACTCTGTTACATCCACAAGCCATGCCCACAAACCACACCCACCAGCCAATCAGAAGCAAGTATGCAAATTAACCCAACCAAGATGGCTGCGGCCTCAGAGAGAGCAGGAGGGAGGCTTGGGTTTCCCCAGCGATAGAAGAAGCCAAACTTTCCGCACACCCTGGCCGGCCCAGGCCTCCATTCCAGGCTACAAAGTTTCAATGATAGAAGATAAATAAATCCCAACAAAAATGTTGGCAGCCATGGAGCTTGAGAGAACAGGAGGCTAGGGTTGCCCCTGGTGATGGAGGAAGACAAGCTTCTTCAGCCCTGGCCTGCCTTGGCCTCCGCTTAAGGCTACAAAGTCTCAAATATAGAAGATAAATAAATCCCAGAGGCCAGGGCCTCAGCTTGGGTCACCGGGGGCGTGGCCAGCCTGCAAAGCCACCTCAGGCCCTTCACCCAGGCTGCCCATGCCCCAAGGGAACCCCCACCCTCATCCAGGACACCCTTTAGGAAAAACCAGCTGACCCCCACCCATGCACCAGGCTTCTATCCTATATAGTAAAAGAGTAATATGCAGATTGACCATCACTCCAATACACAAGATGGCTGCCCCCATGTGGTCAAAGATCCTACCCCCATGTAGACACAAGATGACCACCATAAGATGGCCAACAGGGGAGGACAGTTGGGAGGGACCAGGCCTTCAAGGGAGGGGAGTTGGGGGCGATCAAGCCTGTATGGGAGGGAAGTTAGGAGTGACCAGGTAAGCAGAGGAGGGAGGTTGGGGTGTCCAGGCCTGAGGGGAAGGGCAGTTGGGGGGGACCCAGGCCTGCAGGGGAGAGCAGTTAGGGGTGACCAGGCCTGCAGAGGAGGGCAGTTAGGAGCAAACAGGCTGGCAGGGGAGCAGTTAGGCATCAATCAGGTTGGCAGGGGAGTGGTTAGGGGGTGATCAGGCTGGCAGGCAGAAGCGGTTAGGGGCAATCAGAAAGGCAGGCAGGTGAGCAGTTGGGAGCCAGCAGTCCTGGATTGTGAGAGGTATGTCCCAGATTGGAGAGGTGCAGGCTAGGCTGAGGGACACACACCCCCATGCACAAATTTCATGCACCGGGCCTCTAGTGTTCTATAATAGGGACTGGAGGGGAGTTGAGGACCAACCATTCAATAAAGATGCTTTCTATTAGCTCCTATAAGTATCCCAAATTTTCAAGGACTAAGTGAATTATGGCAAAATTATATATAGTTCTTCAAAACAATGTTTTAGAAGGAACTTCAATGACAAAATAAAATTATTTATCAAATGTTAAATTAAAAAGTAGTTACACATTAGCCTACTTTTATGATTTCAAGCCTCTAAACAATTTTCTAGTTATATGTCTACACTAGGGGCCCGGTACACAAAATTTGTGCACTGGGGTGGGGTTCCCTCAGCCCAGCCTGCCCCCTCTCACAGACTGGGAGCCCTCAGGGGATGTCCTACTGATGGCTTCGGCTCGCTCCCCATTTGGAATGGACCTAAGCCACAGTCTGGCCTCCCTCTGTGGAAGGCGACTGGGCTGATCAGGGGAAGGCGCCAGCCCCATCACCCCACTGCTGCAGCCACTGTCAGCCACCACAGCCGCCAAGGTGTTTTCATCAACATGGACTCCAGTCCCTTCACCATGAAAAAATGACAACTTTCTTTAGGCATTTCCAAGATGTGTCTTTCATAAGATATGACATTTCTTTCTTTTTCTTTTTTTATCCTCACCTGAGGATTTATTTCCATTGCTTTTTAGAGTGTGGAAGAGAGAGAGAGGGAGAGATAGAGAGAAACATCAATGTGAGAGGGACACTTTGATTGGTTGCCTCCTGCATGAGCCCTGACATGGGCTCTGGCCAGGGAGGAGCCTGAGGCTCTGTCCACTGAGCCAAACCTGCTAGAGCAGGATATGACATTTCTTAGACTCTCCAGCAGCAGACCTTCATTTTTTTTCTCAGGAGTGTGGTGGAAAAACTCTAGATAACATTCTTGGATTCTTATTACCCAAGTTACCAGGGGCATTCTGGGACCCTAGCCGCTCAAGGCCTATGCACCGACCTAGTGGCTTGGAGCAGCCTGTGTCTCAAGGATGTTCCTGGAACCCAGGCCACTTGATGCCCATGTATGCAAAATAACCCGCCATATTTTTCAGGTTAATTTGCATACTCACTGATGATTGGCTGGTGGACATCACAGAGATAGAGTCAAATTGAATCTTTCTCTTTTATTAGTGTAGATTTCTATCTTTGAAGATAGAAGGAATAAACTTTTCACTCAAGGACCTTAAATATAGTAAAACTAATCTCATTTTCTCCTCCACATCTCAATAGTGACTGACATGTCTACTGTGATTGGCTTTAAAATCCCACCCATTAAGTAAAGTCTGCATGGAGCTATTAGTCACCACAACTTGTGGAACTGAGGTTTAGTAACCACCTGGGCCTAGTCTACACATTTGTTCACGCCACCAGGTTGTGGCTCCCCCTACCGTAAGGCAACTCATTTGCAGTTTTCAATTCCATTTGATTTGCTAAACCCACTTTTCAATCTTTTTACATAGTCTTTGTCATCACTCTCATTTTCATCGCTTATAATGTAATACTTTAAAACAAAGGTTTTATCTCAAATAATTAAAACAGTGACTTAATATCATGCTTCACCAAAAATGAGAAGGAAAGAGACCAAGCTCTCACGTTTTCCATGCTCTGAACCTTGAGCCATAGATGGGTTTTGGGTGTGAGATGGGTCAGCTAACAGCACAGGGCATCTCCCACGGAGGAGGGACTTGTCAGAAGCATCCAGCACATCTGCGCAGTACCGCTCCGCCTCGCTCCACCTGCAGTGACCACAGTTAATGATCTCAGTGTGAGAAGATAAGTCTTAAAAGCCATGAAGGATAGCGGTTCATAAAACATCCACCTAAGATAAAGATAGTTTTCAGTTTCTAATCTGTGCAGATTCTGTACAGGATACATTCATACTGTTATAGAACAACTAGAGGCCCGGTGCATGAAATTCGTGCATGGGGAAAGGGGATCCCCTCAGCCCAGCCTGCATCCTTTCCAATCTGGGACCCCTTGGGAGATGTTCGACTGCTGGTTTAGGCCCAATCCTGGGGATGGGTCCTAAACTGGTAGTCGGACATCCCTCTCACAATCTGGGACCACTGGCTCCTAACTGCTCATCTGCCTGCCTGCCTGATCACCCCTAACTGCCACCTCTGCTGGCCTGGTCACCCCCAACTGCCGCTCCGGCCAGCCTGGTTGCCCCCAACCAGCCTGGTGACCCCTAACTGCCCCCTTCTGCTAGCCTGGTTGCCCCTCACTGTCCCCCCTGCCAGACTGGTTACCCACAACTGCCCCCCACTGCTGGCCTGGTCGCCCCACACAGCCTGCTGTTTGGTTGTTTGGTCACCCCTCACTGCCCCTGCCCCCCGCCGGTCTGGTTGCCCCATGCAGCCTGCTGTTCAGTCATTTGGACACCTCTCACTACACCCCCCCCCCCTCGCCAGTCTGGTCACCCCACGCATCCTGCTGTTCAGTCGTTTGGTTGCCCCTCACTAACCCTGATGATGATCTGGTCACCCCACACAGCCTGTTCAGTCATCCATTCGGTTGTTTCAGTTGCGACTGTTGCTTAGGCTTTTATATATATAGATGAAAAGCTAGGAATTTTCAGGACAACTGGAATGGTGAAACTGAGGCAGGAAAATTAAACAAAGCCAAAAGCTTTGCAGGCTGCTTATAGCAGGGCCTTATCTTGAGAACAACGGGTTAAAATCTCTCCCTCTCACAAAAGAACACAGGACAGGAGGCAGGAAGGAGAAGAGGAGGAACCATAGACCACTTAGTGCAAATCATCCAGAAGCTGTGAGGTGGGGGGGGGGGGGGGGGCAGGGTGGAGGGGGGAAGAAAAGGGCAGGAAGGAGGGGAAGGAGAGGAATCAGGGAGGAGGGGAAAGAAGAAGGCTGTCCATCACATCCCACTGTTTTAACAGTGAAGCCAGAAGTCTTGGGTTTCTCAAGGTCAAGTTGCCAGGTGCTTCTCATAATTGTGGAAGGACCATAACAAAGAAGAGGGGGACCTTCAGACTTCATCTGCACCAGGATACCTAGCAGAGGGGTTTTAACCTATGGAAGGAGGGGCTATAAGGCAGAAACCCCACCCCAGTTGCTCTTCAGATGAGCTGAGAGCCCATCTGCGCTTCCTAAGCCAGATGCACAGGGTTACTTGCGTGCTTCTTTAATAAGGTGCATGCTTTAATTTTTCAAATAATTTCATTTTATTTAATTTTTTAATAAATTAACTTTAAGTAAATTCACAGCACAAATATCTGGAGTCTCTCATTTAAAGTCATTTCTATGAGAAGACACGACTCCAGGTTGGGGACAGCCCTCTCCGGTTGACTCAAGAGCTGTCAGATAACACTCCTCTGGTGTCTGTGAGAGGTGCCTGTCACAATGCATTCATGCCTACATGTGTGTGTTTACTTATAAATTATGAATTTTTGTGTATTAGCATCTACTTAACAGATACTGTTACCGGGAAACCCCCGGTTGGGCTCGGGCTGCCTGTTGCTGTGTCCAATAATGAAGGCAGGGTTGAATTGTATTAGGTGTTTATTGAGGCCAGCGAACCAAGAAGACAGGGCACTTATAAGCATCAAATTCTGCATCCCATAAAGGTAGGTATAAAGGGGAAGGGACTGGGGTGAGGCAGCCCTGGAATTCCTCAGACATCGGCTATTGTCCTTAGTCATCAGGCAATGAGATGATGTTGATGAGATGATGTTTTGACTCCTGGTGGATCAGCCTGACCATGCTTGCTGCATTGACAGCTGAGTCACTCCTCAATTGCTTCGCACAAGCCTTGAAAAGGAAACTTTAAAAAAACGTATCCCCTATTCACATAAGTGTTCTAAGATTTTAAATAATATTATTATTTTTCAGATTAATTCAGATGCTCTATCTATCAGATTATAAGTCACCCCTATCAATACCAGGCATTATATTAAGTACTAAGAACACAGACATGGTCACCCAGACATTGCCCCTTAGGGAACTGACAGAAAAAACTTAGTAACAACCTAACAAATTTCCATCTCCTGAGACAGGTCTGGTGCTGGATGTGGGGGAAGTGAGGAAGAGAGGCAGACTCACCTTCCTTCATCTCATTGACTAAGACGCCAGAGGCTGTGGGAAGCAGTGAGCGTGCCCTTCTGGAACCACACTGCCTGTGCTTAAATTGTGGTTTCACCGTTTCCTAATGTGACATCACACAAGTTACTTAACTCCTCTGGACCAGCTTCCTCATCTGTAAATGTGAATGGTCATTATTGTCATGTCTCCTCCACAAAGGAATAGGAAAGGAGGGGGGACTGGACTAGCAGCCGTTTTGTACTAGAGTTCTGCCTTTCCACTAGACTCCCTGAGAGAGGAATTCGCTTCCAGACAGCTGGGGAGACACTGGGGCACACTTCCTAAGCCCAGCCCCATTTCCCTCTTATCCACTACCACTCCCTGGGATCTTTGGTTGGAATAAAAGCTGTGAGAATCAGCTACTCAGCAATGAGTCTAGAGTCATCAAACATGTCCTTGATTAGAGCCAAGGGCCAGGGCACAGCTGGCTTAGAATGATGTTCATTTGACCCCTTGATGTGAGACCTGCCTCTGGACTTCCCAAAGGGGAAATGCAGTGAGCTGCTGACACTTACATCCACTTACTCATGTACTGCATGCCTTTCAGGTGATGACAGACCACATGTACCATGGTGGGCCCAAAGGCTATCACAAAGCTGAAAAATTCTTATCATCTAGCAATGTCGAAGGGTTGAACATTGTAGCACAGCGCACTACTCACGTGTTACCTACCTACCGCACTGCCTGTCGTATAAAAGTGTATCACATTCAATTACCTACAGCACATAACACTTGATAATGATCGTTAGTGACTGCTGTGTACTTAGTACACTACAATGTTATTGCTTTTTGGACTGTACTCTTTCTACTTATTAAAAAAAAATGGTGGCTGTGGAACCATATGCTGTGTCAGCTGCATCTTGTGTTTACTGTGTCTCTTTGTATAATTTTCTCTTGTGCTTGATTAACCTTTTGCACTTGGATGTCGAGTGTGACTCGACATGGTTAGCAGTGGTAGCAGCTCATATGTCGAATTGTATTGAATGTATCAATAATTTGAAATATAAAAAAATTCAAAAAAATAAGTTTGTATGAAAAGAAACTCCAGTTTTTTATTCTACTGCCGCATTTTGTAAAATCTGGGGTATCTAAAAAGTTAAATCCGGAGTAGAATAAAGGAATCGAGAAAAAAGCAAGCAAGTGCAAAGGGTTAAATCTCATGTTGTTTGTACAGGCACATGCTGTACAGATTTGTAGCCTAGAGCAATAGACTAGAACTTACAACTTAGGTGTGTAACAGACTTTCCCACGGAGGTTTGTGTAAGTGCACTCTGTGATGTTCACACAACCACCTAACAACGCATTTCTCAGAACGTGTGCTCGTCGTTGAGCAGTGCTCAATTGTATTCTTGCAATTCCTGCTGGTGCAGGGCCACCCCCAGGTTAAGATCCAGGACCTGATTGTGACTTGGAGATCTGAAGTAGTGTCTGTCCCCTCATCCTCCTGCTGACCTTTGCCTCCCTCTCAGAATAGGGCAGTCTTGTAGAGGCTAGGACAGGGTATATGAACACATACGCAAAGAGGCTTCCTACAACTATTTCCTGTAGAGGGTCCCCTGGGAAGGCACATGGACATTTCTTTAAATTGTGAGCTGAACCCGAGGTGATTGGCAGAGCCTCATCTCAGTTTCACACACCCCCTCCAGGAAGGCGGGGGGTGTGGTCAGTTCTGACTTACCTTTGTCCAGGTGTCGGCAGGGGCGGGTCTAGATATGTAAATCCAGTAATGCTATGGCCTAGTTAAGAATGCAAAAAAGCTCTTTTGATCCTAAGTTTTGGTGTTACTTCCTGGATTTTGGGGATATAAAAATAGATGAGCAGGTGTGCTCAGTCTTCATCTTCGCTGCCTCTCCATCAGAGAGAATGGCGTCCCACCTAGCTCCCAGCTTTTTAAATCCATCTCTGCGTCTTCTTTATACTTTTATTTCTTTAATTTCTTAATCCCCAGCTCCTTCACTCAGCAACCAAACTATTTCCTTTTCCATGCTGGACATGGAAAAGAGAGAAACACCCCCCACATTTGGCGTGACTAACAGGGACTGAGTACGGAGGCAAGGAAGTGAGGGGGTCGCTCCCACAAGTGTGCACACGACAGATTAAGGCAAGGGGAGTGTATTGTTGTGAATTGAATTAGCTAGGTGTAAAATATTGGGTAATCCTTATAAGTTAAGATTATACTCAAAGTTCTAAGATGCTCTCTTAAGCATAGTCAGATTCTTGATTTCTGTCTTAAATTTTGTTGAAGAAATGTGGGAAAAGGTCAGAAAGCAGTTACGTGTTGATTCAGCACAGGCGAGCTTAAGAATCTCTAAGCAGCATGTGGCCACGGCCTTAGAGCCTGCAGTGGAGGGGTGCAAATCTCTAAGAATACCATCTGCACGTCCTCCACCTACACGTGTAAACTACTTGTAACCAGGTAGAAAAGGATTAAAGGAATTTCTCAGCAACTGCCAATAATTATTTATCTTAAAAAATCGTTTTCTTTCCTTAAAAAATAAAAATAGAAAAATAAAATAAAATAAAACAGTAGATGCCAGACCATCACTGAATCTTCCCCCTAAAAAACAAGGAGGTGGGGGAAGGGAAACACGTGGGGATCCAATATGGATGCCACTCCCTGAGAAAGCCATTTCAAACGGCCTCAACTTAAAGATGTAGGATATGAACCGGGAAAGAAATACAGGCTAGTTTCCCAAGGTGATCTAAAGTAGCTCTTTTGAAATTTACCGCCAGAGGCAAGTAAACAGCAGAAAGTAGATAGCAAGTTTACATGTGAATAGCTACAGGTTTGCTTCTTGACTTCCCCAGCAGAAAGATTCTTTTAAAAGTTAGCAGCTGTGCCAGGCCTATTGGCTGGAAACTTAAAACTTTTAAGTTCACTAATCTAAATATATTTAAATGATATAATACTGAAATGTTGATCTGAGTATGCCTTGTATGAAGTCTAGAGGATAGAAGTTAACCTATTAATTGAATATGTCTTATATTTTATTTGAAATGTAGCCTTAAAAATGTAAAAGTATTATTGATTTGAGAAATGCTAAGTATTTAATTTGCTACCTAAAAATTTGAAGCTCTGAAAATTTAAGGTCTCTTTCCTCACCATGAAAAGATTTTAAAGCTACACCCTTTTTAATGGAGGAAGCAGTAGTTGCCCTTCCCCCAACATACAGGTAGGCAAGTTCCTGCCAGCAGCTGTCTTTAAAGAATGTGTTAATTTGTATTTAAATGGCTACACCCTTGCTAGCTGCCCTTCCCTGAAAAGGTCAGGCAGCTAGACCAAAAGGTTTTTCCTGCAAAAGTGGCTCCTTTGAAATCAGCTTTCCGCCAGTAGCCATTTTTAAGGACAATTTTGCATTTGAATACCTACAAGTTTGCTTCTCAGTTTCCCCAGGCAGGAAAAAAAATGGTTTAAAGTTAATTATTAGATTTTAAAATTTATTCTTAAAAATATAAAAGTGTTATTAATATAAGAACTGCTAAGTATTTGACTTGCAAGCTCTGAAAGTTTAAGGTTCAGATTGAATTGGGAGAAATTATATAATTGTTATAACTAAATGCCTAAAGTATAACGTGTTTTTGAGAAGATAAAATGTTGTGTTTTCTCTTAAATAATTAGGAATTCAAAATATGTTACTTGTTTGGTCTGATTTTAAAATGAGGATTAATTCTGTGATCCAGTTTAAATTTAGTTGATATTCTTTAAGATATTTAAGTACATAATCTTTAAATCATATATATAAAAATATATACTATATATTTGATCTTTCCAAGCTATTTCAAGGTTCTGAGAGTAACTTTTGAACATTTCATGGACCCTGAAATGTTTCAAAAGTCTGTTCTCTCTTAAAAGAAATAATTTCTAATTAAACCAATTGATACTTGAAATCGCATGGAAAGCTTTATCAAATAAAAATTAATTAATATATTTTACTTATATACATATATATATTAATTGTTATGAAAGTTTTTGCCTGTAAGAAGGCCAAAATCAATATATTTCTTAAATATAGTCAAAATTTTCAATAGCAGTTGAATTTTAAGAAAGACAAAAGCCTCAAGCAGCCTGCATTTTGAATGGGCTGGAGGTGGGACACTGTTTATGCTTTTGGATCAGACCAAATAAGTATCAAACCTATAAGTTTTACTGAATAAGTTTCTTTGCCCTTTTTTAATTAAAGATACCTACTTAAGTTACTTTATAAATTAGATTTTTAAAATATAACCAAGGTCTCATATAAATTAAGTTACATGAAAAGCCCATGTTTTTATAAGTAATTGAATCCAAAGAAAATCTAGGAACAGATTAGAAGCCACCATTGTAGCCGCCTGCATTCTTAATTAAGCTAGAAGGGGCAACATTTGCAGCTTGTAAATTCAGACATAAATTTGCTTTATTTTAAATGAAGATACCTACTTTAATTATTTAAATAAATTAGCTTATTAAATTACAATCAAGGTTTTCAACTAAATGAAAAGCCAATAATTTTTTAAACAATTCTAATAAAGACCAGAAACAGCTAGTGATTGTCTGCAATGTGATTTTTGACTGTCTTTTAAAAGAACAGATTGAGCAGCCTCCATGATGGCCACATGGCTTGGGGGTCCCCATCTTGAAATCACAAAGGCCAACCCCCTTCCTTTAAATAAGCCAATGTCTTTGTAAGCAATTTAAATAGTTTTTCCTTCCCATAATCCCTCTGTATATGCAAATAAGCCTAAGAGGATACTTTAAAAATATAATTATAATCTTAATAAAAAGGAGAAATTTTAAAATTTCAAATTCTCTTTAACTAATATTTACAGTATAAACTAAGATTGTTATTAAAATATTAAATCTGATTTGTAGCAGTGGTCACCATACTCTTAATAGAAAGTGTTTCATGTGACATGGCCTGGCGATAGAAGGTTTTATGTTGTAAAAAGATTCTAAAATGAGACTCTGTATCCTGAAAATTATTCTAGAAGGAAATAAAGAGGCTCCCTTCAAATGTCATAAGGATTGTAATTGAAAGCCTATATATTTGCCCCTTAAAACTAAGGTAAATAATTTATGTTTTTGTCTCCATGATAAAGTTTATGTAAAGTTACTCAAAGACTAATTTCAGAAGTTAAATTAATGTCATTTATTGTCCAAAATCTAAGGAAATAAAGTTAAAGTTAACAAATAAATCTTATTTCAGACTAACTTAAGTTGGTTAATTGAAATAAATGAATATTTAAGAGAACTTAATTGTACTGGACAAAAAACTGTTCCTGAAATATTAACTAAAATGTTTATTGATGGTTCATCTCATAGTAAAATTTCTTAACATGCAATGAATTTAAAGCAGTCATATTTCTGTGTAAAAATAAAAGGTTATCAAGACTATATTAAAAAATTTTTTTACAAAAACCTCATAATAATGAAATAAAAATGGGATTTTAAAAATAATATCTTAAAAGAAATATCCTATAAATAAATTACATCAAGCCTTAATTGCTTTAAAATTTTTACTCTAAAATTAATTTTCATTTATAATACTAATGACAAGACACTCATAAAATCTTATGGTGTCAAAATAAGCCAAAGGAAAATTATTTAAACAAAAATCAAAAGGATCCCAAGTCTAATTTATAGAAAAGATTTCTTTATTAACCTTTGGTCAAGAATATGTTTGTATATTTCCAGAAAAGCCCATATGGATTCCTGCAAAAACGGATCCCAGAGAGGACCTAATAGAACTGTTACAGCCACAGAATAAGCAGTGGCCCACAAGAACAGAGGAGAACTAGTCCAGAAATAAAAATAGTGAAGACACCTTGCCATGCTAGCAGTCAGCACCTGTACATTGCTGCAGGTTGCCCAGGACCAAGGGCAAGGAAGGTCGGTGTGCATGCTTCCAGATCATTTGTGCACACCCTTCTGCATAGAAGTCAATGTTTGATGTTTTGTGTTCTACCAGGACCCCTGGCTTAGGGGCTTGCTTTATTTCTAACACAGGAAATGGTACTAAGTGCCACGTTAAAAGAAATGTTATACCTCAGGCATTAACCATTTTTACAGATGGATCCAGTTCTGGAAAGGCTGAATCTACTGCAGCAGGGCAGCAAAGATCTTTCAAACCCCTTATATTTCAGTAGAAATACAAACTCTTATTTATGCCTTAACAGATTTTACTACGGAGCCCATCAATCTATAATGATAGTACTTATGTGGTAAGTATGGCCAAAATTATTGAAACAGCTACTATAGGGCACACTAATTCAGAGGAACTTTTCATTTAATTTTCAGCCTTTAAAATGTTATTAGAGAAGGACAATTTCCATGTTTTATTAGAAGCAATGTCCTCAGTGTGTTATCCATCTCTCTGTGCCAACTTTAGGGGTAAATCCCCGAGGACTTAAATCTAATCAAATCTGACAAAATGGATGTCACTCAATAGTGGAAAGAGCCAATTGTACTCTTAAAATCATTTATTAAAACAAAAAGGGGGAGACAGATGTTATGTGTCACCTCAAGAGAGGCTCAGTCATGCTTTTTATACTTTAAAATTTTTTTAAATTGTAATACAGAGGATCATACAGCAGGTGAAAAGGCATCAGGCCTCCTGTACAATAGCCTCCACTGAGTCAGGTAGGTGGAAGGAAGCATAAACCAGAAAAGAGTTTTATCAGATTCAGTAATAATGTGGGGAAGAGGTTGTGTTTTATATCTTTCCAGAGGGAGCAATGCAACCAATTCGGGTGCCAGAGTGTTACATGTGTCACCACAATGGACTCAGACAAGCTCCTGTGTCCCTTCACTCAAAAAGACTAAGTACTGCCCTTATGATAGCAAAGGGGAAGAAGAAGAAAACTGAAAACTATGGAAGGGACTGAGGTGTCAATATGGAGTCATCTGAAGAAGTTAACGACTGAAGCGCAACAGATTGTGGAAAAACAAGAAGTGGAAGCTACTTCTTCAACCAGGTTCCTGCTCATGCTAGCATCTGTTAGCTGCCAGTCTTCTGCAAAGTCTTGCGCAGCCAAGTCCAAAGACTCTGAGTAAATATACACCAGCAGCAAAAGAGACTTTCTTTCATTTAGTAGCTAAAAAAGTTAACATATCCATAGTTTTGATTTCTCTCTATTGTTTTGCATTGGCATTGTTTTGTTATTATTTAATAGCCAGAGTTTTGCTCTTGACATTCAAGTTTTGAAAATGATAACATGTATGTAGTTTAGTTTTGCATTGTCATTGTTTGCAATTGTTTTAATATTAGGGCTTTATTATTAATGTTTAGATTTTACTTTTATTATAGTAGCTTAAAAAACAAAAAGGGGAGAGATGTAGAGGGCTGCCTGGGAAGGCACATGGACATTTCTTTAAATTGTCAGCTGAGCCTGAGGCGATTGGCAGAGCCGCATCGCGGTCACACACACCCCTCCAAGAAGGCGGGGGGTGTGGTGAGTTCTGACTTACCTTTGTCCAGGTGTCAGCAGGGGCAGGTCTAGATATGTAAATCCAGTAATGCTAGGGCCTAGTTAAGAATGCAAATAAGCTCCTTTGATCCTAAGTTTTGGTGTTACTTCCTGGATTTTTGGGATATAAAAATAAACGAGCTGGTGGCTCAGTCACCATCGTCACTGCCTCTCCATCAGAGAGAATGGCGTCCCACCTAGCTCCCAGCTTTTTAAATCCATCTCTGCATCTTCTTTCTATTTCTCCTTCTTTAATTTCTTAATCCCCAGCTCCTCCACTCAGCAACCAGTCTGTTTCCTTTTCCGTGCTGGATGCAGAAAAAAGAGAAACACCCCCCAAAATTTCCCTTCCCCAAAACTCTGTCATTTAAATCTACTCCAGGAGAGATACAAGATGGTGGTGTAGGTAAACATCTAAACTACTGCCGTGCACAACAATTTGGAAACTACAACTAAAAGACAAAATGTCTATCACCAAGAACCACGGGAAAGCTGGCTTAGTGGAAGCTCTACAACTAAACAGAAATAAGGGGAAGCATTCAGGGCACAGGTGCTGAAAAACTGAGGTATGGGGGCGCACACACAATATGTGCTGGTGGTGGATCCCGGCTGGCAGCGGGCGTTGCTTTCTTCAACCCGAAGAGAGTCAAGCTCCCGATCTCTCTGAAATCCAGTTTCAGACAATTGCCATCGGGTTGGAAAGTGAGGGTGGCTTGCTTGCAGAGATGAGCGCAAGAATAATTGTTTTCTGTGCTGGAGCACGAGATGCGGGGACGCAGTTCAGGGAGGCATAGAGGGCTTACTGTCAGACATCACTGTTCGCCACGCCCTAGCCTAGTGATGCCCTGAGACTTCGCCCCACACCATCTACAAACACACCCAAGCTCCAAGCAGCGGCTTTTGCATATGAATGGCCTTCTCTATTGCAGTTTAACATAGTAAACTCGCAACCCATTGCAGACAGCTCCAAAGCCTCCAAGCTCCAAGCAGGAAGGAGAGGACTGTGGTTCTCATGGTAGCTCCTGCAGGGTGGCCTCAGAGAGTAGCTGAACTGCACCCCATTGGAGATCCAGAAGCCAGTGTACCTAGTGGTCAGTGTGAGACACCAGATTTCAACTCCTTACATCCATAAGTGACACATTTGGGAGGCAGACTCAGTGAGCACCAAAGCCCCTCTGAAACAGGCCTGCACCATAAGCGTGTCTCCAGCGCAGCAGTTCTTCCATTATAGACACAGTGGGTCCTCACAGCCAATTGGCCTAGAGGTCAATTCCTCCCAGTGTACCAACAGCAATCAAGGCTTAACTACACTAAGACTTGCACTCAGCCCACAAAGGGGTGTACCAAGAGTGACCACCTTGGGTGATTGGGGAAGCTGAGCTACTGGCTCCTATAGGTCACCTACCATACAAAGCCACTCCATCAACACAGGGAGGCAGTCAAAATGCTCAGACACAGAAGCATGTCACGAATGGGAGAGATGGAGGAAAGTAAACTACTGGAAGACACAGTGTTCAGAACCACATTTATAAGGTTACTCAAAAATCTTCTAAAAACCACTGAGGGGTTTTGAAAGATGGCGACTGGCAGGAAGGTAGGGAGTGAGAGAGTAAGGAACCCATAGAGGAGGGCGTAGATGTGTGTGGTGTGTGTGTGTAAGAGCTAGGACAGTTAAATTCTGCAGGTCTTCCAAGGGGCTGCCAAACCAGGCAGTCTTAGAAGGTGGAGCCCCGCGCACAAAGCGGACACTTCTCGGCGGCTGGTGCGGGCACAGAGACCACGCCATCTTGAGAAACAGAGCTGCCTGAGACTAGGATCCTGGCTTCAGACACAAACCAGGACCCTGCAGCCGCTGGAGACAGAGAACAGCTATCATAGCTTCAGACTAACAGACAGCAAGAATCCAGACTTCCCGGCAGCAGATTTCTGTGAGTCAAAGAGCTTATCTTCCTCCCGGATAGCACCATAGATAGACCCACCCTTCGGCCAAGCTGCAGAGCGCCCGTGCACGGACTCGCTCCCCTTCAAGGAATTTAGTGTGCAGAACACAGCTCCCCTTCAGGGAATCTGAGAGCGCACACGGAGGGCTCCCCTTCAGAGAATTTAGGGCGCAGGACGCAGCTCCCCTTCAGGGAATCTGAGAGCTCAGTGCACAGAGGCAGCTCCCCTTCAGGAATTTGAGAGTGCACGAAGCCCTAGCCAGTTTGGCTCAGTAGAGAGAGCACACACAGGACGCAGCTCCCCTTCAGGGAATTTGGCACGCTGGACACAGCTGCCTGGGATCCCTGACTCACAGCGCATTCACACTAAGAGCCAGTGACTCCAATTGTTGGTGCATGCACACACAGGGACCCTGATTCTCAACGAGAAGCCGCACGAGGCAACAGAGACTCTGACACTCGATTCTTGGTGCAGACACAGGGAAACTCTGACTCCTGGCACGTGCTAAGGAACTCATTTTCGGCACATACCAACAGTGTGGTGCAGACAGGGCCCCTGATTCTAAGTGTGCACACGAAACCACACAGAACACCAGGGACACTGACCCTGGGCAAGCCTGGTTCCCTCCAACCAACAGCAGCCACATGTCCTAGTGTCAGAGCACTTCAGTGAAACTTGGGTGGTGTGAAGTTCCCACAGCACACGGCCGGGTCCATGCAAATTAAAGCTTGAGCTTTCTGGTGATAGTCAGAATGGGGAGACGAAACAATTCACAGAGGAAAGAAAATGAGGAGTTGCCAAGAAAGGAAATTAGTGAAACTGAAGCATGCAACATGACCGAAAAAGAGTTCAGAGTAATGGTCATGGAATTTATACATCGGATGGATGAGAAAATCAACAACTTATGCAAGAATCAGGAAGAAATGAAAAGTGATATAGCTACAATCAAAAACACCATGGAAAGTTTCAACAGTAGACTACAAGAAGCAGAGGACCGAATTAGTGAGTTAGAAGATCAGGTACAGAAACAAGCTCAATCTGAACAGCAATTGGAGAAAAAAAATTAAAAAGCAGGAGGAAAGCCTAAGGGAGCTTTGGGACAACATGAAACAAAGTAACATACGTATAATAGGGCTGCCAGAAGAACAAGAAGAGCAGCAAGGATTAGAAAATCTATTTGAAGAAATAATGACAGAAAACTTCCCGGATATGGGGAAGAAAAAAGTTACACAAGTACAGAGAGTCCCAAGCAGGATCAACCCCAAAAGACCCACACCAAGCCACGTCATAATTTCAATGGCAAATATAAATGACAAAGAGAGAATCTTAAAGGCAGTAAAAACCACTGAGAAACTTGAAGAGACCTTCAAGGACCTTAATGAGAATGCCAAAAAAATGGATAAGGACCAGTCAGAAATTAAGCATACACTGTCTGAAATAAAGAGTATACAGAAACTCAACTGTAGATCAACATACCCCAAGAGTCAAACCAAAGATCTGGAATATGAGGAAGCAAAAAACACCCAAACAGAGAGGCAGAAAGAAAGAAGAATCCAAAAGTGTGAGGATAGTGTAAGGAGCCTCTGGGATGGCTTTAAGCATACCAACATCTGGATTTTTGGGGTGCCAGAAGAAGAGAGAGAGCAGGATATTGAAGGCCTATTGGAAGAAATAATGACAGAAAACTTTCCCTATCTGGTGAAAGAAATAGATTTACAAGTTCAGGAAGCGCACAGAACCCCAAACAAGAGGAATCCAAAGAGGACCACACCAAGACACATCATAATTAAAATTCCAAGGGCAAAAGACAAAGAGAGAATCTTGAAAGCAGCAAGAGAAAAACAGTTAGTTACCTATAAGAGAGTACCCATATGACTGTCAGCTGATTTCTCAACAGAAACTATGCAGGCCAGAAGGGAGTGGCAAGAAATATTCAAAGTGATGAACAGCAAGAACCTACAACCAAGATTACTCTGCCCAGCAAAGCTATCATTCAGAATTGAAGGCCAGATAAAGAGCTTCACAGACAAGAAAAAGCTAAAGGAGTTCATCACCACCAAACCAGGATTACATGAAATGCTGAAGGGTATTCTTTAAGAAGAGGAAGAAGAAGAAAAAGGTAAAGGTAAAAATTATGAACAACAAAAAGACATCAAATACATGCCTACCAACAAGTGAATCTAAAAATCAAGTGAATAAAAAATCTGAAGAACAGAATGGACTGGTGAATATAATAGAATCAGGGATATAGAAAGGGAGTGGACTGTGTCAGGGGGAAGGGAGTCTGAGGGGTGCGGGAAGAGATTGGAAAAAAATCTTACAACTATGGATGAAGACAGTGGCGGGGGGAACGGGCATTGGGTGGGGTGGGGAATCAGGTGGAGGGAAGCTATGGGGGGGGGAGAGGAACACCTGTAATAATCTGAACAATAAAAATTTATTATAAATAAATAAATAAATAAATAAATGTACTCCAACACTCAAAGACATTGGTGACAAAGAGACATTACAGAAGCTGTTCTTGAGGACATATGGTTTCCTCTCCAGCCAATGAGGAGCAGATGTGAGGCAGCGTCACTTGTCTCCAGCAGACTGGCTCACTAAGGCTAACAAGAAGCCTAGAGCTGAAGCTAGGGGGAAATGGTGCATAAAATGCACATATCAAGAAATGTATAGAATCATTAGAACATTACGAACATCTGTGAGGTCATATAGAAAAAGAGTTAATGGAAAGAAGTCCCATATTCTAAGATTCAAAGTAATAATCAAATCCACTGGACTTTACAGAACTGACCATGTGAATACAAAGAACTATCTGAAAGGATAGAGGAGCAAAAATGGCCAAAAAGCGTTTGTTTTTTTTGTTACTGAACTTACATTTTTGTTTTCTAATTAACTTTATAATTCACTGTTCTTTTTATTTTTCTCTGATTATTTCTTTTATTATAGAATTTTTTTTTTTGTTATGTGGAGGCAATTGTTACACAAATACTTCTGAAGTTTCTAAATACATTGTTTGGAAATATAATAGAGCTATTTTCTAACAACAGGATCTGGACAACAATGGAAAGAGGGTCATTCAAACCCAGTGGGGTGCCCTCGCCCATACTCAACCTCTGGGACACACAGGATCTCTGCAGCCACAACACCCGTGGGAAAAGCTCACCTACAGCTGGGAGCCAGCAGCACATGCTCCTGGAAGATTAGCCCACTGAGAAGGTGAATAAGAAACACATATTTGGGGAAACAGGACAGATGCTGTTTAGGGAACAATAAATATGTCCTGGAGACCCAATGCACAGTGCAGTGAATACAGACAACAATATTGGGGTATAGTCATCAAACACAAAAATGTATATATTTGCAGAAAAGTTTTTACTCATAATAGTAATAAGTAAAATACCAGGAAAGGGAATTAAATACATAAAATCATGAAAAACGTGGAAAATCTAATAATAGGTTTCTCATTATACTTTATCCTTTTTTTTACACTTTTATTGATATACTAGCCGCCCATTGCAGGAATACTCCTGCAAGAATAGGGCTTCCTGCAGCCTGAGTGAAGCTCCCACCCATCTCCACTGCCTCACTCCCACCCGTCTCCTCTGCCTCGCTCCCCTGTCTCCGCTGCCTCACTCCCTCCCACCCGTCTCCACTGCCTCGCTCCCTCCCACCCATCTCCGCTGCCTCGCTCCCACCCGTCTCCGCTGCCTCACTCACTCCCTTCTCTGCTGCTTCGCCCACTCCCTTCTCCCCCGCCCTGCCTGCTTCCCTATTTTCTCCGCTGCCCCACTTGCTTACTTTTCTACAGCTTTGCTCCCTTCTGCAGTGCTTGGCTTCCTTCTCCACTGTCTTCAGTCTTCGCTCTGCGCCTGGATATGCAAGTTAACTGCCATCTTGGTTGTGTTAATTTGCATATCCCTCTTGATTGGCTGGTGGGTGTGTCTGGTGGGCGTGGCTGGTGGGTGTAGCAGAGTGATGTTAATTTGCATATTACTGTTTTATTAGATAGGATAATTGACATACAATAAACTGCTCACATTTAAAGTACAATTTCATGAGTTGTGACATAGATACACACCCACAGGGCCATCACCACACTCAAGATAGTGAACATAGCCACCATCCCTAAAACTTCTTTGTGAGCCACCCCTAGTCCCTAAGCAATCACTAAACTACTTTCTGTCAGTTTATATTTTCTAAAATTTTTTATAAAACTAGGGGCCCGGTGCATGAAATTCATGCACTGGGGGGGAGGTGTCCCTCAGCCCATCCTACTGGGAGCCCTCAGGGGATGTCCTACTGACAACTTAGGCCTGCTCCCCACAGGGAGCAAGCCTAAGCTGCAGTCTGGTCTCCCTTTGTGGGAGGTGACCAGGCTGATCAGGGGAAGGCACCAGCCCCATCACCCCACTGCTGCAGCTACTGCCAGCCACCGCAGCCACCAAGGTGTTTTCATCAACACGGACTCCAGTCCTTTCACCATGAAAAAATGACAACTTTCTTTAGGCATTTCCAAGATGTGTCTTTCATAGGATATGACATTTCTTTCTTTTTTTTTTTTTTATCCTCACCTGAGCATATGTTTCCATTGATTTTTAGAGAGTGTGGAAGAGAAAGGGAAAGACAGAGAGAAACATGAAAGTGAGAGGAACACTTTGATTGGTTGCCTCCTGCATGAGCCCTGACCTGGGCCCCAGCCAGGGAGGAGCCTGCAACCTAGGTACATGCCCTTTACCAGAATTGATCCCAGACCCTGCAGTCGGCAGGCCAAGGCATTATCCACTGAGCCAAACTGGCTAGGGAAGGATATGACATTTCTTAGCCCTCTAGCAGCGGACCTTCGTATTTTTTCTTCAGGAGGGTGTTGGAAAAGCCCTAGATCACCTTTTTGGATTCTTATTATTCAAGTTACTAAGAATATTACCAGTGGCATACCGGGAGCTTAGCCAATGTGCAGTCAGAAAAGGTGTTTCCTCTGCAGTTCATACTGATTGCCAGCTTGGACCCTGCCCCGCTTTAGGCCTGGGCAGAGGATCCCAGCTCCCTCCAATCACTGGCTTCCCCCCTGTCCAGGCCTAAAGCCTTTGGCCCAGTCTTTAGGCCTGGGAAGGGGACCCCCAGCTCCCTCCGATCGCTAGCTCTGCCCTTACCAGGGGCCCCTTGGCTCAGGCACTTCCCAGGCTGCTCAGGGCCCATGCAGGGCCTACCTCAAAGTGACCTGGGTGCCAAGGATGTTCCCGGGACCCAGGCCACTGGGCGCCTATGTATGCAAATTAACCACCATCTTTGTTGGGTTAATTTGCATACTCACTCTGATTTGCTGTGGGCATAGCAGAGGTACATTCAATTTATTTTTTTATTTTTTTTTCTTTTTTATTTTTCTTTTTTTTTTTTTTTTGGTACATTCAATTTACATGTTTGTCTATTATTATGTAAGATTAGTTTGTATTTTATAAAATTTTATTTAAATCATACAAGTAATCTTTTTCCTGTCTTTTTTCATTCTTCATAATTATTTTGAGATTCAACCATGTTGAATCATATCAATGATTTCTTCCTTTTGATTGTTGAGTGGTATTTCATCATCTACATACTAGCATTGTTTCCAGTTTGAGGCTATTACAAATAAATCTTCTATGGACATTCTGTACAAGTCTTTCCTCTTCTTTGGGACAAATACCTAAGAATGGAATGCTTTAAAAAATAGGGCATGTTTTAACTTTTATTTTCATTTTTTTTATTAAGGTATTATATGTGTACATATCTTACCATTGCTCCCCCCTCACCGACTCCCATACATGCCCTCCCCGCCCTCAGTGTTTTGCATCCATTGGTTATGCTTATATGCATGCATACAAGTCCTTCGGTTGATCTCTTATCTCCCCCACCTCTCCCTAAACCTCCCGCTGTAATTCGACCATCTGTTTGATGCTTTACTGTCTCTATATCTATCTTTTTGTTCATCAGTTTATAATGTTCTTTATTATCCATAAATGAGTGAGATCATTTGGTATTTTTCTTTCATTGACTGACTTATTTCGCTTAGTATAATGCTCTCCAGTTCCATCCAGGTTGCTGCAAATGGTAAGAATTCCTTTTTTTATGGCAGCATAGTATTCCATTGTGTAGATGTACCATAGTTTTCTGATCCAGTCATCTGCTTATGGGCACCTAGACTGTTTCCAAACATGAGCTATTGTAAATTGTGCTGCTATGAACATAGGGGTGCATATATTCTTTCTGATTTGTGTTTCCAGTTTCTTAGGATATATTCCTAGGAGTGGGATTACTGGGTCAACTGGGAGTTCCATTTTTAGTTTTTTGAGGAAACTCCATACTGTTCTCCACAGTGGCTGTACCAGTCTGCATTCCCACCAGCAGTGCACGAGGGTTCTTTTTTCTCCACATCCTCGCCAACACTTGTCGTTTGTTTTAACTTTTTAAAAATATATTTTTATTTATTTCAGAGGAGAAAGGAGAGGGAGAAAGAGATAGAAACACCAATGATGAGAGAGAATCATTGATGGACTGCCACCTGCATAATATACTTGATTTTGCCTCTTAAATAACGAAGCCTAAAATGGTTATTATCGGGCCCTTTACCAAAACAGTTAGCTAATGCCCACAGCATAATATCCATTGTTATCTATAATAAAGACAGTTTATTTTGTTTTTTTTTCCAATTAGCATGACCCTTGTTTAGTTTTCTTGCTTTTTGCACTGAGTCTACCTTTTGTATTATAGTGACTACAACTGGTGAGAGCAGAAAAATTTGCCTTGGTCTCAGTCTTAGAGGGAAAGCATTCATTCTTTCACCAGTAAGTTTAATGGTAGCTGGAGGCTTTTCTTAGATCCAATTCTCAGACTGGGGAAGTGTGTTCTATTCCTAGCTTCCTGAACATTTCTGTCATGAATAAGTGTTTGTCAAATATATTTTTGCATTAATTGAGCCAAATATTTTTGGGTGTGTTTTCATCTGAAAATATGGTGAATTACATTGATTGGTTTTCCAATGCTAAAGCAACTTTGTATTCCTTGTACATACTCCACTTGGTCATGCTGTATCATTCTTTTTACAAAGTTGGGTTTAATTTGCTAAAAATTATGTTAAGAATGTTTGCATCTATGCTTATGGGGGATATGGGTCTGTAGTTTTCTCTTCTGTGATTTCTAGTCTTTGATTTCTAGTCTTTGATTTCTAGTCTTTGATTTGGGTATAAATGATAACCAGAATGGTGAGCCCAGGGTTTTCCCCAGGGACGTGTCTTGAGACGCCAAAGAATGAGCTCCGTGGACCAGAAGATTTAAGCAAAAAATGAGGAAAGTTTATTCCAAGCAGATTCGGACCCCCCAGTGGGGAGGGGCCAACAATGGGCTGCCCGTTAAAGCCTGTGGTCCAGGGTCTATGTGTGCTACAAGCCTGCTCTATGTCTATTCCTGTCGCCACCTGATTAATTCCCTCAACTGTTCCTGCTCATCAGCGGGCCTGAAATTTCCGTTTCTGTGTCCTTTCTCTGTTCCTATGCAGAACTTGCTCTGTTTCTATGCATCAGTTGGCCTTATTGCTGCAAGACCCTCCTCCCCACCTTGTTTTCCCATGCCCCCACTTTGAGTCCAGAAACATTTTATTATTCTTGTGTGGTTGGTTCCTGTGATTAGGGTGCTCAGACTGCTGTGTCTGCCCTGCCTATGTTCCACCCACCTTTGTTTCCCACAGGACCCCTGCCCTGTCTGCCTGCATTTCAAGTTAACTTCTCTCATAAGGGTAATGAGAATGAGTTGAGATGTATTCCCCCGCCTTGTATGTTCTTGGAACAACTTATGTACTGGCATTACATCTTCATTAAATGCTTGGAAGAGTTTACCAATGAAAACACCTGAGCCTGGCATATGCTTTTTGAGAGGTTTGCAGCTGCAAATCTTCAATTTCTGTATTAGATACAGGGCTGTTTGGGGTCATTCCATTTTCTTTACTGACCTTTGGTAGTTTGTATTTTTCAAGGAGTTTTTCCATTCCTCTGTGATCCAAAGTATAAGAATAAAGTTTTTCATATTTTATTTTATTATAATTTTAACTAGAGGCCTGGTGCATGAAATTCATGCATGGGGGGAGGGGGTGTCCCTCAGTCCAGCCTGCACCCTCTCCAATCTGGGACCCCTCGAGGGATGGGATCCCAAGAGAATCGGGCCTAAATGGCAGTTGGGCATCCCTCTCACAATCCAGGACTGCTGGCGCCCTACTGCTCACCTGCCAGCCTTATTGCCTTCCTGATTGCCCCTAACCGCTTCTGCCTGCCAGCCTGATCACCCCCTAATAACTCCCCTGCCAGCCTGATTGATGCCTACCTGCTCCCCTGCCAGCCTGATTTATGCCTACCTGCTCCCCTGCCAGCCTGTTTGACCCTAACTGCCCTCCTCTGCAGGCCTGGTCACCCATAACTCCCCTCCCCTGCAGGACTGGTCCCCCCAACTGCCCTCCCCTGCAGGCTTGATCGCCCCCAACTGCCCTCCCTTGTAGGCCTGGTCCCTCCCAACTGTCCTCCCCTGCTGGCCATTGTGTGGCAGCCATCTTGTGTCCACATGGGGGTAGCCATCTTTGACCACATGGGGGCAGCCGTCTTGTGTGTTGGAGTGACGGTCAATTTGCATATTACTCTTTTATTAGATAGGATGGCATTCTCTCATTCTTGGTATTTGTAAATTGTATTTTCTCTCTTTCCTGATCAATCTCACTGGAGGTTTGCCAATTTTAGTGACCTTCTCAAAGAATTATATTGTGTTTCATTGGTTTCCTCTATTATTTTTCTGATTTTCATACCATTGATTTCTACTCTATATTTTCTTTCTTCTGCTTAATTTGGGCTTATGTTTCTATTCAATTTTACAGGTTCTTGTTCTTTTTTGTTATTGTTGTTGTTGTTAACCCTCACCAGAGGACATTTTTCCATTCATTTTTAGAGAGAGTGAAAGGGGAGATAGAGACACAGAAACATCAATGTGAAAGAGACACATCGATTGGTTGCCTGACCAGGAGTGGGAACTGAGCCTGCAACTGAGGTGCCCTTGACTGGAATCGAACCCGGGACCCTTCAGTCTGCAGGCCAATGTTCTAACAAGTGAGCCAAACCAGCTAGGGCAAATTTTCCAGGTTCTAAGGAAAAACCTCAGTGCACTGATTTGAGATTTTTCCTGATTTCTAGTATAAGCATTTGTGCTGTCCTTGTCCACTGGAACCTGCTTCTGATGCACTGCATAAATTGTGACCCATTGTGTTCCCTTTCATTCGCCTCAAAATGCTTTCTAAGTCCTCTTCTAATTCCTCCTCTGACCCATGTTTTATTCAGAAGTGTGTAAGTTTACAAATATTTAGTAATGTATTTTTTAATTGATTTCTAACTTAATTTCCTTTTGGTCAGTGAACAAACGGTGAATGATTTTAATTCTTAAAAATCCATTGATCCTTAAACTCTACCCCCCCACACCCCCCAAAAAACAAAACAAAACAAAACATTTTTGACATAATTCAGGGTCTGTTCATGTTAAAATCACCTCATAGAATAGGAATGTATGGATACTTCCTTGATCATATGTGTGCGTGTGTTTCATTGGAGTTAAGGGCTCCTGTTTGGGAGGACGTAAGGAGCTTTTATGGTTTTATTAAATACAATTATTCAATTTTTAAATTATATGCATATATTCTCCTATCTTTAAATAAAGAGTAAAGTGTCACTCCGAGGCAGGAAGAAGGCACTAGATGATGGCAGGGAACCACCAAAGCTCATGGGAAGGACAGTGGCCTGCTCCAGAGTGCAGGCAGGGAGGTGCTTGGAGCCTGCGGGTTTGTAGTATTAATGTATTACCTGTTAGAACATGTAAAACAACAGGCTCCTTGGACTCCAGGCAAAAGCAGGCGTTAGGATCTGTTCCATTTCATGCTTCTTTGCTTCTCAAACATCCCTAAAGACATGTCAGGTTGCATCACATTTTGGAAACAAGGAAGGAACAGTCAGGGAAATTAGAGCTGGGTGGGCTGCCTGCCACCCTCTAGAACAGCGGTTCTCAACCTGTGGGTCACGACCCCTTTGGGGGTCGAACGACCCTTTCACAGGGGTCGCCTAAGACCATTGGAAACCACAGATATTTACATTACGATTCATAACAGTAGCAAAATTACAGTTATGAAGTTGCAACGAAAATAATTTTATGGTTGGGGGTCACCACAACATGAGGAACTGTATTAAAGGGTCACGGCATTAGGAAGGTTGAGAACCACTGCTCTAGAAGGAATGCTGGCATCTCCCAGTCCAGATGTGAGAGGGAGAGAGAAGGGAAAGTGCAGTGTCGCCACCTGCTGCAAAGAGGGATCTTGAACTTCCAGTAGAAGGAATGTGCTTTAGCACCATTGTACATCAAAAGAAAGACAAAATATATAACTCCGAAATTTTTGAAACATAATTTAGTCCTTTGAGAGTGTACAATTAGGATTTTTCATCATCCTCACAGAGATTGTTAGCATCCTCATTACTGCTTGTGGCTTCTGCTGCAATTTTCTCCTCTCCCTTATCTCTCTTCCATCTCCCAAACCTCCTCTCCCACGCTGCCTTTCCAGCAACACCCAGCTTCTTGTGTTCAGTTGGCCTCCTTTATTTTCCATTTTTTTTCCTGGCATCTAACATTTCAGATATGAACTCTGTTTCCTGTCTTCTTCCTGTCCTTTTATGTATAACTAGTGACCCAACCCGGTGCATGAAATTCATGCACATTAAACGGGGATTAATTAGAGGAAATCCTATCTAATAAAAGAGCAATATGCAAATTGACCATACCTCCGCTACACCCACAAGCCACGCACACCAGCCAATCAGGAGTGAGTATGCACATTAACCCAACCAAGATGGCTGCAGCCACAGAACAAGCAGGGGACGTGGATTTCCCCCAGCAATGGAGGAATCCAAGCTTTCCGCACACCCTGGCTGGCCCTGAACTCCACTCAAGGCTACAAAGTTTCAATTATAGAAGATAAATAAATCCCAATAAAAATGGCTGTGGCCATGGAGCGAGCAGGAGGCTTGGCTTCACTCAAGGCTACAAAGTTTCAATTATATAAGATAAATAAATCCCAGATCCCAGGGCCTCTGCTTGGGTCTCCAGGAGGCATTGCTGGCCTGTAAACCACTACAGGCCCTTCACCCAGGCTGCCCCACACCTCAAGGGAACCCCTACACTGATCTGAGACACTCTTCAGGGCAAACCAACTGGCCCCCACCCTTGCACCAGGCCTGTATCCTATCTAATAAAGGAGTATTACGCAAATTTACCATCACTCCAACACACAAGATTGCTGCCATCATGTGGTCAAAGATGAATGCCCTCATGTGGACACAAGATGGCCAGCAGGGGAGGGCAGTTGGGAGGGACCAGGCCTGCAAGGGAGGGCAGTTGGGGGCGACCAGACCTGCAGGGGAGGACAGTTAGGGTGGACCCAGGCCTGCAGAGGAGAGCAGTTGGGGGGAATCAGGCCTGCAGGGGAGGGCAGTTAGGGGAAAACAGGCTGGAAGGGGAGCAGGTAGGCATCAATCAGGCTGGCAGGGGAGTTGTTAGGGAGTGATCAGGCTGGCAGGCAGAAGCGGTTAGGGGCAATCAGGAAGGCAATAAGGCTGGCAGGCGAGCAGTTGGGAGCCAACAGTCCTGGATTGTGAGAGGGATATCCGACTGCCAGTTTAGCCCTGATCCTCCTGGTATTGGGCCTAAACTGGCAGTTGGACATCCCTCGAGGGGTCCCAGATTGGAGAGGGTGCAGGCTGGGCTGAGGGACGTGCCCCCCCCCCCCCCCCCCCCCCGCCATGCACGAATTTTATGCACTGGGCCTCTAATAATCTAATATTGCTATTTACCCTTTCTCTATAATAGAAGTGTCAGAGATGAAAGAAAATTAGTAAAATGTATATGAAAACCTTTCTCCTGTCAGAGTCTGGGGCTCACCATGGGACCCACAGTCAAGTCCCCGCCCACCCACATGCACCTGAAAATCGCGTGAGACCCAGACCCAGCCGCTCCCTCGTTCCACATTGGACTAGATTCAGACCCAGCCAGTCTCACCCTTGTCAAGCCCTGCCAGGCTGGGAGCATATCCTCAGGTCCCCTGGCCCAGCACCAGGATCGGGGGCATGGCCTGAGGTTCCCCAGCCCAGACCGGGGCGGGGGCATGCCTTGAGATCCTCCGTCATGCCCTGCCAGGTGGGGACATGGCCTGAGATTCTCTGTCAAGCCCTGCTGGGTGGGGGCATGGCCTGAGGTGCTCCATCAAGCCCTGCCAGGTGGAGGGGGGGCGCATCCTCAGGTCCCCCATCAAACCCCACTGGGCAGGGGTGCAGCCTGAGTTCCTCTTACCCAGTACTGGGGGTGCACCTTGAGGTCCTCTGTTAAGCCCAGCCAGGCGGGGGTGGGGGGCAGTCTCAGGTCCCCTGGCCCAGTGCTAGGGCGGGGGTGCATAGCCTGAGATCCCCTGTCAAGCCCTTCTGGGTGACAGGTGAGGTCTGAGGTCCCCGGGCCTGGTGCCAGTGTGGGGGGCATGGCCTAAGGTCTTCTGTCAAACTCCACCTGGTTGGGGGCATAGCCTGAGGTCCCCTGGCCTGTCGCTGGGGCAGGAGGAGCAACCTGGGGTCCCCTAGCCGAGCACCAGAATGGGAAACGCACCTTGAGGTCTCCCGTCAAAGCCCGCCAGGTTGGGGGCATGGCTTGAGGTCCCCTGTCAAGCCCTGCTGGGTGGAGGGCATGGTCTGAGGTCCCCTGTCAAGCCCCACCTGGTTGGGGGGTACGACCTGAGGTCCCCCAGCTTGGCACTGGGGCTGAGAAAGCATCCTGAGGTCCCGTAGCCCAGCACCAGGACGGGAAGTGCACGTTGAGGTCCCCTGTCAAGCCCTGCCAGGTGGGGGGTGTGACCTGAGGTCCCCTGTCAAGTCCCACTGGGGCAGGGGAAGGCGTAGTCTCAGGTCCCCGCTGATTGCTTGTTAAGGCTCCTTTTGGGAACTTAGCCTCAGCTGTGGGTGCAGCCATCTTTGTGACAAAGTGATGGCCAATTTGCATATTCCTTCTTTATTATATAGGATGAACTATTTGGGATAGTTTTTTTACTTTCTTTCTGGTAGCCTTAAAAGTGAGTTTTATCATTGTTTGCTTTTATTTTGTTTCTGGTCTTATAATAAAAAAATTCATCACTACATATGTAACTACTTGATATTTCCATTATTCTCCTTGATGCCTTTAAATTGCATGAATATTATCCATCCAAAGACTGAAGTATTCCCTAAGCTCAGGAAAAAGTCTTCTAGATTCGTTCTACACATTTTAGTCAACAGAGCCAAATATCAACAGTACAACGATTGAAATTTCTTTTGAGAGCCAAATTTTTTAAACTTAAACTTTTTCTAATGCCACTTCAAAATAGACTCGCCCAGGCTGTGGTATTTTGTGGAAGAGCCACATTCAAGGGGCCAAAGAGCCGCATGTGCCTTGCCGACCATGCTTCTAGAACACTTAGTATACAGCCATTGGAGGTTGCTGCGTAAATCTTCCTCGATACCTTTTCTCCATTTCTATGGCTCATGGTAGCTAGAACAGGGCCCTTTGCCTTGTTCTCTCCCTCACATCTTCCATTTTGTTGTCACGATCGGACCCTATCCTGAGAGTCCCATCGAAAACTGCTCAATAATTCTTCACAGGCCTTAAGAGTGCTCCCTCATCGCCTTCACAATGAACAGGTGAAAATGAAACTGCAGCATTGTCGCAGCTTGTCTTCTCTTCTTCAAGGATCCCCATGTACATGTTTACCTCCTTTTACCTGCTGTCTATATCAGTCACTGTGTCGCTGTGGCAGACACATCTGGGAAAATCAAACAGGTGGAGAACTCAAGTCACCCAAAGGGGCCCTCAGAGACTGAAGGTGCACCTCACCATCCCCTCAGGAGATTGAAGGTGAGGCTCACCATCCCCTCAGGAGATTGAAGGTGAGGCTCACCATCCCCTCAGGAGATTGAAGGTGTGCCTCACCAATCAGCTCGGGAGATTGAAGGTTTGCTTCATCTCTCCTCTCAGGAGATTCAAGGTGTACCTCAACAATCCACTTAGATATAAGGTGTTCCTCACCTGTCTTCTCAAGAGATTAAAGGTTTGGATCAACTGTCCTGTCAGGAGATTGAAGCTGTGCCTCAACAGTTCTCTTAGATTAAATGTATGCCTGATCAGTCCTCTCAGGAGATTGAAGGATTGTCTCACCACTCTTTTCAGATTGTAGGTGTGCCTCATCAGTCCTCTTAGTTTGAATTTTTGCCTCACCAGTCTTCTCTGGAGATTGAAGGTGTTCCTCACCAGTCCTTTCAAAAGATTGAAGGTTGACTCAGCATTCCTTTCAGAAGAGTGAATGTGTGCCTGAATAGTCAGCTCAGGTGATTGAAAGTGTGCCTCAACAGCTCCACTTGTGTAACCCAGAGCAACCAGCCCCCACTCTGCCCAAGGAGGGGGGGTTGTACTAGAGGAACTAGCATGTGCCTCACTCTGAGCCACAGGAAATGGAGGACTGTGCACCCCTAAGCAACCTGCACTCACTCCTCCTTGGACCCTGGGACAGTTCTGATGTAGCTACCCAGATCAACCCAGCACTTGCCCCATTCTGGACCACAGGGGAATGCATTTGGGGCAACATGCAGCAATCTGTTGTGCCCATCCAGGGGCCACAGGACAGCATTGCAAGTGCATTGTCTGAGGGACTTAGAGCATGTCCCTGCCAAGGGTGCCAGGGCTGCTCAGAAATTTGCATGCCAGAAGGCTCTGGCTTCTCACAGAGAGTCGCACACCAGAGGGAATGTGAACATGTTCCCACCACTCTCAGCATCTGAAGCAGACAACTGGAGAGCCAAATCCATGAGAGAAGGTTATACAACTCAGCAGGGACAATTAATGCTTGAGACTCAAGGCAGACCCAGGCTCTGGGCTAACAATTTCCAGACCATTTGCCTTATAGGGTCTTCAACTTCTCAAACCCTATGCAAGGTGTTCTGGGCAAGAAAGATATAGCAAAAATGGGGGTGAAGAAGTAACACCCCCATCCCCAAGAAAAAAAAATGAGGAATCACCAGAAAAGGAACTAAATGAAATGGAGGCAAGCAGTATGTCAGAAAAAGAATTCAGAGTAAGGGTAATAAAGTTACTAAACTGGCTTAATGAGAAAATCAATAACATATGTTGTAGGCACCACTGGCCCCTACCAGTCAAAAAATCAACAACATATGTAGCATCATGAGGAAATGAAGAATGATATAGCTGCAATTAAAAAAAAAAAATAAAAACACAATGAAAGGATTCAATAGTAGACTAGAAGAAGTGGAGAACCAAATCAGCAAGATAGAAAACATGGTAGGAAAAACACCAAATCTAAACAGTAATTGGGGAAAGAATTGAAAAGCAGGAGAATAGTTCAAGGGAGCTTTGGGACAACATAAAATGAAGCAATATCTGCATAATAGGGTTGCCAGAGGTCAAGAAGAGGAGCAAAAAATAGAAACCCTATTTGAAGAAATGACAGAAAACTTCCCTGACTTGGGGAAGAAAAAAGTTACACAAGCACAGAGAGTGCCAAACAAGATGAACCCAAAATGATCCACACCAAGGCACGTTGTAATTACAATGGCAAACGTTAATGACAAAGAGAGAATCTTAAGGGTTTAGAGAAACATAATGTTACCTACAAGGATCTCCCATTAGACTATCAAATGATTTCTCAACAGAAACACATCATTCCAGAAGGGAATTGAATGAAGTATACAAAGTGATAGAAGCAAGGGATTGAATCCAAGAATACAATTGGATCCAAGAATACAATTGAATCCAATATATCCAGTAAGGCTATAAATCCAAGGGATTGAATCCAAGAATACTCTATCCAATAAGGCTATAAATCAAAATTAAAGGTGAACTCAGGAGTTTAGCAGACAAGGAAAGGCTAAGGGAGTTTATTACCACCAAAACAGCAATGCAATAAATGCTAAAGGAACCATTGTGAAAAGAAGAAATAGAAAGGGAAGAAGGAACACAGGCATAAAGAATAAAAATGCAACAAACAAGTACCTATCAATAATAACCGTAAACTGAAATAGATTAAATGCTCCAATCAAAAAACAGTTTAGCTGAATGGTTAAGAAAATGGGACCCATATATATGCTATCTACAAGAGACTCCGCTCAGAACAAAGGACTCACACAGACTGCAGGTGAAGGGATGGGGGAAATTTTTCAGATAAACAGAAATGAAAAAAAAATGAAGTAGCAACACTTATATCTGACAAAATTGACCTCAAAGTGAAGGCCATAACAAGAGACAAGGAAGACCACTTCATAATACTAAAGATATTGATACACCAAGAGGATATAACTCTGGTAAACAAATATGCACCCAATGCAGGAGCACCCAAATACATTAAAAAAAATAACAACAACAAAAACTTCTTGAAGATATCAAGGAAGAGTTGAAAGCAATACAATCATAGTAGGGGACATTAATACCCCATTGACATCACTGGGTAAATCTTCTAGACAAAAAAATCAACAAAGAAACAGCAATCCTAAATGACTCTCTAGATCAGATAGAACTAATTGACATGTTCAGAACATTTTACCCGAAAGTAATGAATTCATCTCAAGTGCACATGGGACATTTTCAAAGATAAACCACATATTAGGACACAGGCTAAGTCTTTACAAATTCAAGAAGATTGAAATTATATCAAGCATCTTCTCAGATCACAATGGCATAAAATTAGAAATCAACTACAATAAAAAAATTAAAAATATTAAACACTTGGAGGCTAAATTGCATACTATTAAACAATTACAGGGTTATGAAAGAGCAAAGAAGAAATAAAACGCATCCTGGAAACAAATGACAATGAAAACAGAATAATCAAAAATCTATAGACACAGTCAAAACAATCCTGAGAGGGAAGTTCATAGCTCTACAGTCCTACCTCAAAAAAAAAAAAGAAAAACTGGTAATAAATTATCTAACCCTACAACTTAAAGAATTAGAAAGAGAGGAACAAGAAAAGCCCAGAGTAAACAGAAGGAAATAATAAAGATCAGAGAGGAGCCCTACCTGGCTTGGCTCAGTGGATAGAGCATTGGCCTGCATACTGAAGGGTCCCAAGTTTGATTCCAGCCAAGGGCATATGCCTGGGTTGTGGGCTGGATCACCAGTAAGGGATGTGGAGAAAGTACCCAATCAATGATTCTCTCTCATCATTGATGTCTCAATGTGTCTCTCTCCCTTTCTCCCTGAAATCAAAGAGCTGGTTCTTTGAAAGGATAAGCAAGATTGATGAACCTCTAGACAGGCTCACCAAGAAACAAAGAGAGATGACTCAAATAAACAAAATCAGATGTGAAAGAGGTGACTTAACAACCAACCCCACAGACATACAAAGAATTATAAAATAAATACTATGAACAACTCTACTCCAACAAACTGGACAACCTAGATAAAATGGACATATTCCTAGAAAAATACAATCTTCCAAAACTCAGTCAGGAAGAATAAAAAAACCTGAATAGGCTGATAACTACCAATGAAATTGAAGCAGTAACCAAAAAACTTCCAGCAAACAAAAGCCCTAGTCCAGATGGCTTCACAGGGAAGTTTTACCAAACATTCAACCAGTTAACTGCCATAAGTCCAAAATGGAAACCATCCATCCCCACATTCCATGATATTTTGAATTTAATAAAAAAAATCAATTTTCAATGAATATTATAAAAATAAATATATTACTCACAATTTGGGTGTTCCTGAATATTTTCAGTTGAAATTTCTCACGAAAAGTTATTTTAAAATTCGTCTATAGATGCTTATAGCAGGCAAATGGTCAAAGAAGAACTAAAACCTATCCTCAGACTACTCCAAAAAAATTCAAGAGGAAGGCACACTTCCAAGCTCTTTCAATGAAGCTAGCATTACCCTAATCCCAAAACCAAATAAAGACACTACAAAGAAAGAAAATCAAGGCCAATATCTCTGATGAACATAGACACTAAAATCCTCAACAAAATTCTAGCAAATCGGATCCAGCATTACATTAGAAAGATCATACCCCATGACCAAGTAGGATTTATTCCGGGGATGCAAGACAGATACAATATCTACAAATCATTAAATGTTATACATCACATAAATAAACTGAGAGACAAAAATCACATAATCCTATCAATTGATGCAGAAAAAGCATTTGACAAAATGCAACACCCTTTCTTGATAAAAACTCTCAGCAAAGTGGGAATAGAGGAATCATACCTCAACATAATAAAAGCCTTAAATGACAAACCTACAGCCAACATCATACTCAATGAGCAAAAACTAAAACCATTTCACCTAAGAACAGAAATAAGACAGAGATGCCCACTCTCACCACTCCTGTTCGATATAGTTCTGAAAGTGCTAGCCATAATGATCAGACAAGAAGAAGAGCTAAAAGGCATCCAAATTGGAAAAGAAGAAATATAACTGTCATTATTTGCAGATGACATGATATGATATATAGAAAACCCTAAAGATTCCATCAAAAAACTACTGGAATTAATAAATGAATTTGGCAATGTAGCAGGACACAAAATTAACACCCAGAAATCTATGGCTTTTTTATACACCAACAATGAGCTCACAGAAAGAGAAACTAAAAAAAATAAAAATATAAAAAATAAATAAATCCCATTTACCATTGCAACAACAAAAAAAATGATGACACCTAGGAATAAACTTAACTAAGGAGGTAAAAAACCTGTACTTAAAAAAACTTCAGGACACTGAAAAAAGAGATAGAGGAATACAAAAACAAATGGAAGAATATACTATGTTCATGGATTGGTAGAATCAACATCATTAAAATGTCCATACTATCCAAAGCAATCTATAGATTCAATGCAATCCCTATTAAAATACCAACAGCATATTCACAGACCTAGAACAAACTCTCCTAAATTTCATATGGAATAAAAAAAGACCTCAAGTAGCCACAGCAATACTGAGAAAGAACAAAGTTGGAGGGATCACAATACCAGATACCAAGATATATTACAAGGCCACTGTTCTCAAAACTGCCTGGTATTGGCACTAGAACAGACAGATAGGACAGAACAGAGAATGCAGAAATCTACACAAGCCATTATGCTCAATTAATATTTGTCAAACGAGTCAAGAGCATACAATGGAGTCAAGATAGTCTCTTCAATAAATGGTGTTGGGAAAATTGGACAGATAACATGCAAAAAAATGAAACCAGACCACCAACTTACACCATACACAAAAATAAACTCAAAATGGATACAGGACTTAAACATAAGACAGGAAACCATAAAAATCTTACAAAAATCCAGAGGCAGCAAAATATCAGATATATGTTGTAACAATATCTTTACTAATACATCTCTTAGGGCAATGGAAACTAAAAAGAAAATAAACAAATGGGACTCATCAAAATAAAAAGCTTCTGTACAGAAAAACAAAAAACAAAACACCAACAAAACAACAAGAGAGCTCACTGCATGGGAGAACATATTTGCCAATATTATATCTGATAAGGGTTTAATCTCCAAAATTTACAGGGAACTCATACAACTTAACAAAAGGAGGATAAACAATCAATCAAAAAAATGAGCAAAGGACCTAAATAGACACTTTTTGAAAGAGAACATACAGAAGGCCCAGAGACATATGAAAACATACTCAAAGTCACTAATCATCTGAGAGATGCAAATCAAAATGATGGGATACCATCTCATACCTGTCAGAATGGCTATCATCAACAAATCAACAAACAACAAGTGTTGGCGAGGATGCAGAGGAAAAGAAACCCTCGTGCACTGCTGGTGGGAATGCAGACTGGTGCAGCCACTGTGGAGAACAGTATGAAGTTTCCTCAAAAAACTAAAAATGGAACTCCCATTTGACCCAGTAATGAATATGAATATGAATATGAATATATCCTAAGAAAACAGAAATACCAATTAGAAAGAATATATGCACCCCTATGTTCATAACAGCACAATTTACAAAGTTAAGTGTCCATCAGCAGATGAGTGGATTAAAAAACTGTGGTACATCTACACAGTGGAATACTATGCTGCAGTAAAAAAGAAGGAACTCTTACCATTTGCAACAGCATGGATGGACATGGAGAGCATTATGCTAAGTGAAATAAGCCAGTCAGTGAAAGATAATTATCACATGATCTCACTCTTTGTGGAATATAATTAACAATTTAAACTGATGAACAAAAATAGATCCAGAGACATACAAGCATTGAACAAACATTCAAACCGCAGAGGGAAGGTTGGTGAGGGTGGGGGGGAGGGGGTAAGAGATCAACCAAAGGACTTGTATGCATGCATATATGCATAACCAATGGATACAGACAGTAGGGGGGTGAGGTATATGCTGGAAGGTGGGAGCAGCCAGAGAGAGGTCAGTGGAGGGAAAAGAAGACATGTGTAATACTTTTTTTTCTTTTTTTTATTAAGGTATTATATTTGTACATATCTTACCATTGCCCCACCCCCACTCCACTCCCATACATGCCCTCACTCCCCCAGAATTTTGTGTCCATTGGTTATGCTTATATGTATGCATACAAGTCCTTCGGTTGATCTCTTATCTCCCCCAGCTCTCCCTAACCTTCCCGCTGTAATTTGACATTCTGTTTGATGCTTGACTGTCTCTGTATCTATCTTTTTGTTCATCAGTTTATAATATTCTTTATTATCCATAAATGAGTGAGATCATGTGGTATTTTTCTTTCATTGACTGGCTTATTTCACTTAGCATAATGTTCTCCAGTTCCATCCAGGTTGCTGCAAATGGTAAGAATTCCTTCTTTTTTATGGCAGCATAGTATTCCATTGTGTAGATGTACCACAGTTTTCTGATCCAGTCATCTGCTGACAGGCACCTAGGCTGTTTCCAAATCTAAGCTATTGTAAATTGTGCTGCTATAAACATGGGGGTGCATATATCCTTTCTGATTGGTGTTTCCAATTTCTTAGGATATATTCCTAGGAGTGGGATTACTGGGTCAAGTGGGAGTTCCATTTTCAGTTTTTTTAGAAACTCCATACTGTTCTCCACAGTGGCTGCATCAATCTGCATTCCCACTAGCAGTGCCTGAGGGTTCCTTTTTCTCCGCATCCTCGCTAACACTTGTCGTTTGTTGATTTGTTGATGATAGCCATTCTGGCCAGTGTGAGATGGTACCGCATTGTTGTTTTGATTTGCATCTCTCGGATAATTAGTGACTTTGAGCATGTTTTCATGTGTCTCTTGGCCTTCCTTCTGTCTTCTTTTGAAAAGATTCTATTTAGGTCCGTTGCCCATTTTTTTATTGGATCATTTATCTTTCTTTTATTAAGTTTTATAAGCTGCCTGTAGATGTTGGAGATTAAACCTTTATCAGTGATAACATTTGCAAATATGTTCTCCCATACAGTGGGATTTCTTGTTGTTTTGTTGATGGTTTCTTTTGCTGTAAAAAAGCTTTTTATTTTGATGTAGTCCCATTTGTTTATTTTCTCTTTAACTTCCATTGCCCTAGGGGCAGTATCAGTGAAGTAGTTCTTTCGGCATATCTGAGATTTTACTGCCTGTGGATTCCTCTAGTATTTTTATGGTTTCCCATCTTATGTTTAAGTCCTGTATCCATTTTGAGTTTATTTTTGTGTATGGTGTAAGTTGGTGATCTAGTTTCATTTTTTGCATGTATCTGTCCAATTTTCCCAACACCATTTATTGAAGAGACTATCTTGACTCCATTGTATGTTCATGCCTCCTTTATCAAATATTAATTGAGCATAGTGGTTTGGGTTGATATCTGGATTCTCTATTCTATTCCATTGATCTATGTGTCTGTTCTTGTGCCAGTACCATGCTGTTTTGAGAACCGTGACTTTGTAATACAGCTTGAAATCTGGTATTGAGATCCCTCCTACTTTATTCTTCTTTCTCAGGATTTCTGTGGCTATTCGGGGTCTTTTTTATTCCAGATGAATTTTTGGAGAGTTCTTTCTAGGTCTGTGAAATATGCCATTGGTATTTTAATGGGGAGTGCATTGAATCTATATATTGCTTTGGGTAGTATGGACATTTTAATGATGTTGATTCTACCAATCCATGAACATGGTATGTTTTTCCATCTGTTTAAGTCTTCCGCTATCTCTTTTTTCATTGTCCTATAGTTTTCCATGTATAGGTCTTTTACCTCCTTAGTTAAGTTTATTCCTAGGTATCTTAATTTCTTTGGTGTGATGGTAAATGGGATTGCTTTTTTAGTCTCTCTTTCTGTAAGTTCACTATTGGTGTATAGAAAGGTTGCAGATTTCTTGACGTTAATTTTGTATTCTGCTACATTGCCAAATTCATTTATTAAGTCTATTAGTTTTTTGATGGAGTCTTTCGGACATGTGTAATACTTTAAACAATAAAGAATTTAAATTTTAAAAAACAGAAGAGCTAGTAGGAATTACATTATTAAATATCAGAATCATTGTCTTTGCAAGGCCCATCTGCTTTTTTAACTTGATCCTTGTGAGAGGCCACGTGACCGGACATCAGTACACAGGCCTTTGCATCACAACAAGGTAGCCCATGACCTACAGTTCTCCCAGCTTCTGTATTTGCAGCTGGAAGACCATGGAAGACCTTTGTGTGAGAGCACGTTGTGCACACTGGAGCTCAGCAGACCTGAGTTCAGCTTCCTTGAGAAAGCTGCACTGGGAGTTCCAAGGGGATAAAAGGAAATGGAGACAGAAAGGCGAGTAAGATCCATACCAAATACGGAGGCACTCCGACTCTCACACACCAAACCCATTTATATCCACTCAAAACCCAGAGAACCCTGTGCAAATTGCAAAAACAGCCATGAATACTTTGCAGTCTGTTAAGCACCCCCTGATCTGAGCTGGTGCGGGACTTGCTTCAACTAACAGGAGGGAGTGGAAGCAATGCTGTGGGTTCTAGTTTAGGCTTAAGAGGCCCTGCAGATGTTCTCTGGCACCAGGGAGCCTTCCAGCACCTTCTGAATGAGCCTCAGTCAGCCTGCTGGATAGCAAACCCACTTGAGGGAGGCCCGGCAGCCCCAGCTCAACCACTTGAGGCCGCAGACCTTGAGGAGCCCAGCTGAGGGGACCTGAGCCCGGCCCAGAGCATGAAGACTGCCCAAGTGGGCCCAGCACACTTTACTCTTACAGAACCAGGAGAAAACCATTAAGTTTTGGAGTAGATTGTTACATGGGAAAATCCACCTGATGCCACCCTCTTCAAAGAAACCCTATTTCCAGTGATTTCCAGGGCTCCTGTGGCCCACAGCCATCACTGCCACAGGAAGGAGGCCCAATGCATGAGGGAGAACTTATGGGCTGTCACTGGGCTAGGCATGATGTTCTCATACCATTATCTTTATTGATGTTTATTATTACATAGTAGTTCTCATCTGGGAATACGTGCCATGTGCCAGGCACTGTGCTGTATTCGAACCTTATAATTTATAAATATTATAATTTCATGTCATCATAGAAACTATCAGAGTTTTCACCCCGTTTCTAGGAAAGAACCATAAGGCTCCTGTATTTTGAGGATTTGCCCAGGCTGACGCAGCGGATGAAATCAGAAGCAGTCTGAGTACTTGTTCATTTGATGACAAAGCCCGTCTTCTCTGTACTTTGCCACTCTGGGCTCTGCCTTGTTGTGAAGCATCTTTAACGATGGTGATGGTGGAGGTCTTGGTGGATCTGCTTAATATTGAGATTGAAGAACCAGCAGGCACACACAGAGAAGAGATTCTGATTTCATACCTTCCCTCCCTTCACAGAAGCTCCAATGCGTCATAAGCAGGGCTGTGTCGGGGAAAGTAGCTGGAAGTCAGAGCTTGAAGAATTTGAAAATACACAGGTTTTAGAGGCTGTCATAAATGTTAATTACAACAACCTGAGTAGTGTCTAAATAATTTTTAATATATTTTTATTGATTTCAGAGAGGAAGGGAGAGAGAGAGAGAGATAGAAACATCAATGATGAGAGAGAATCATTGACTGGCTGCCTCTTGTATGCCTTCCAATGGGGATGGAGCCACAACCCAAGAATGTGCCCTGACTGGAAATCTAACTATGACCTCCTGGTTCATAGGTCGACACTCAACCACTGAGCCATGCCAGTGAGGCTCAAGTAGAAGCTCTTGGTTTGCAAGAGCAAGCCCCCCAAAAATGATAAGGTTTAAATATCTATCCTAATTATTTCAGTGCACTGGACTCTGAATCCACGCAGAAGGAGACCCCTCCCCAGCAAGGCCTCATGGCTTGCCTTGTGACATTTTATCTCTGCCTCTGACCAGCTGTGTGAGCCTGGGCACCTCACCTCTCTGCTGCAGGGCCCCCTGATAAAATAGGACTGGTATTAGAGCATGGCAGGTACATTTAAGGAGTCCTAGGAATTCATTCCAAGTGCAGTGAGTGTATATCCTCACAACAACCTAACGGGGTGCTGTCAGTGCCCCCAGCCAAAGGCACCGGGAGCACACCTGTGGTGAACAAGCCGATGTTATGTCATCGCAGTGAGGGAGACACTCACTTTGGGGAACTGTGAGGCATCGCGGTCAGAGGGTGCTGGAACCAAAGAAGCAGAATCAGGAGGAGACGTCTGTTCAGAGAATTAGTGCAGGACCAGTTTACACAGTTGTGGGGAACTGGGCAAGTCCAAGACCCACAGGCAGCCCACTGTCAGGAGGGGCAGCTGGAACTCTCAGAGCAGCCCAAGCTGCAGCCGGAGCGGAATCCACTCCCTCAGGGAAGCCTTACTCTGCGCCTGGGACTCTTCAGCTGACAGATCGGCTCAGTCACATTATCCAGCATGACCTCTGTCACTCAGTCAATGGGTTGTGGGCTTTAGTCACATCTACAAAATATCAACATTTGATTGACTATCTGGGGACTATAACCTAGCTGACACATAAAACTGATCATTAACCTCAGGGTTTGGGCTTGTAGGTGATCTTGGGAAGGATTTGAGAAATAGAGACTTTGTTCTTAACAGGAAATGGGTGCTGGGGTAGGTAGTTCTACGTATAATTGGGCATCTTAATACATTTTACCTGCAAGGAAGGAGGACAATACTGAAGCTAAAGCTCTAATTGGTAGAGACTCAGCAGTCAGCTCTGGCCGGGTAGCCTCATCTGGGTATGCCAAGGTTGCGGGTTCAGTCTCTGGTCACATACAAGAAGCAACCAATGAATGCATAAATACATGGAACAACAAATCTATGTTTCTCTTATTTTCTCTCTCTCTCTTTCTCTCTCAAATCAATCAATTAAAAAATAATAAAAAGGAGCAACAGTCCTTCACGTTCCCTGGGAGAGAGGTGTGCTTGGCCATTTTTGTGGCTCAGACAATGTTCATGTTTTGGTTATTTAGGCTGTGAGAACCAGCAGGCACACACAGAGAGGAGATTCTGATTTCATACCTTCCCTCCCTTCATGGAGAATTCCCTCAGGTCCACTCTGAGCAGAGGCTGCATCAGAACCTCAGAACCCAGGATTTCCCAGTCCCTGCCAGGCCTCCTGTTACACACTCTTCAACCAGCAACTGAGGTGTCATCACAGAGAGGGTTTCTGATTGGCCAGAACCTGCAGTGTTTGGTTTGGGTGTTTTTAGATTTCTTCCTCAGCTTGGTCCTCACCATTGCTCTACAACTCAGAGCAGCAACTGCTGAGACCACCTTGAGAAGAGGATGATCCTAAACAGAGCCCTGATTTGGGGGGCCCTCGCCCTGACCACCGTGCTGAGTCGCTGTGGAGGTGAAGACATTGTGGGTGAGTGCACCGCTGAGCCAGGTGGGGACTGGACGGGGGAACAGAGTTGAAGGGAAAAAGGATAGAGATGTGCATAGAAACAGTAGCGATTCCTCAAAGGCAATCTCAATATCAAGCAGATTCAAAAATTATGGTTTTTCCTCCTGTGGGAAACCAGAGTCCCCACCCAGTCTCCTTGCTACCTCAGCCATTGCACACTGCACCAAGGCCATCATCCTGGTTCTAAAATGGATCCATGACATTCATGTGTGATTGCCTCAAGATTAGGATGTTTTCACAAATAGATGTTTTGTTACTAAAATTCATGAACTATTGCTCCTAAATTTTTCTGAACAACTTTTGGAGCTTTTTATATTTCTCCTGTATTTTACGTTGCGGTAAAGAGTTTCGTGAATTATGTGTACATGTAGATATGAAGAAGGGTTCTTTGCTTTGCCTCACATTCACATACATTTCCAAGCTGAAAACTGGCACGGGTGGGGAGTGGGAAAACAGCCCAGTGAGGGCCTTCAGACAAGTCATTTTGTCACATGGTTTTCACTTAATCCCAGTTACCTCTTATGCATCACCTTACAGAAAATCAAGTAAAATAGGTAGTAGGTGTGCTTCCAAATAAGGAAGATGAATAAATGTCAATGATATTTAAAATTACTACTACTACAGGAATAGCTGTATAATTTTCCATTAACAAAGCAGGGAATATCTTTACTTTTATTTTAAAATTGAGAAATTTATGGTGAAAACTTGGTGAATTAAATTATATTAGCCTCATATGGCCTGTCCTTCACCACATCTAAGGAGGCTCTGTAAGAGGAAGATTGGGCGACCAATTACGGTTTGTTCCCCTGGGCCCCTCCACCTCTGTTGCTCACTTTCCACCCTCTCTTCCTCATTCCCTTACCCTCCTTTCTTTCAAAGTCCATCCTTGGCTCTTTTCCTGTTTTATTGGCATGAAGAGTGGGTTTGTAAAAGCAAAGTAGGAAAACCAAGCACTGTAGTTCAAAGGGGAAGTGAACTGGAGGTTACCCTGATCTTCAGCGATGTTATTAACCATGGCTGCCCCCAGGATTTCTTGGTTTGGTAGGAAAGTGTTGTCTGCTTCTCCAGAGCATGTCCAAGTCCCCTTTTCTCAATGTCACTGCAGGTGCCCTGGTCCGGCTGGACGTACCCCCCACAGTGGGCACAGGGCCAAGGGCCTGCAATGCCTGTAGGGCCCCATGACAATGTTTTCCTTTCTTTTAAAATTAGAAGAAAAAATGAACTTTTAGGGTAGAAGAAACTATTTTAATTTAGCCTGGATTATATTTGCCTTTGTAGCAATATGGTCATAAAATATGATTATTCAATATTTTTATGGAAAAATAAAGGCTCACCTAACAACAGTTCTTAGGGCTCATGAGCCATAATGCAGCCCGGTCACCGCTGAGTCTAACTTTCACAGGATGCTGCTACCTGCGTGTCTGTCAGTCTTCCCAAATCTATGTTGTCCTGGAGAACAACGTGGACATTTGCTACACAGTTTGAGCACCAGGAGCTCAGTGCTGGGACTCAGATGAAGAGACATGCTGTCTGCCCCTAAAGGGAGCTCAGATTAGCGATAGGACAACACGGTGCCCAGAGCAGGGCCGCTGCTGGGCAGGACAGTGGGCCCAGCGAGGCTGAAACTAAGTTTAGTAGTTCCAGCTGGCACAGTGATGTCCCTCAGCAGCAGCGTGCAGCCAGGACACGTGCAGATGAAAGGATAATCATATATATTCATGTTTGTAATGGAGTCAAGAAGGTTCATTACAAGGACAAGGAGGCTTTGATGGATGAGGACTAGATAAACTTGCAAAGAGGACATTGCATGGAGGGGCTGGAGGTCATAATGTGGTCAAAACTATGCTTCATGAGGGGACTTAGCTAAGAAGTTGGTAACTAAGCAGAAACTTCAAGAATGAACTGGAGGTGTCCAGGAAATCCTGGAAGATAATTTGAGAGAGGAAAACAGACCCTTATAAAGACCAAGGATCATGAAAGGGTGACATCTGGTTTGATGGGCAGGTGAGGTATTTGTGGAGGACTCAGCACAGTACACCCATCGGCTCCTTACTCACCTGTGACTTTAATATTCATTAAGCTCCTCGCTGGCAGCATTTTACTCCTCGCTCCTCGCAATGTCTGAAACCTTGTTGATGGTCAGGAAATAGGAAGGGAGGGAAGAGGAAATGGTAAAAGGCTCAGACACGTTGGACAGTCAGGCTCACCTGGGCGGAGTCAGCTGTGCTGGCTGCCATCTGCTTTGGCGTCACAGACAAGTACACTGTCCATTCGAGGGAAGGGCCAGAGTTTTCCCTGAGTCCTCAACAAGGTAAGTGTTGAGTCAGAAAAAGGAGAGGTTTAGTAACGTCCTTCAAAAAAAGAAGAGGGGTGGGAAATGACAGAAATCCAAAGTCTAATGAAGTTTCCAGTTTCATTTCAGAGGAAACCAGGTGCTCTCCTCTAAGGATCACCCTGTTACAGAAGCAGAGCTCTTAGCCCTGGCTGGTTGCTCAGTGGTTAGAGCATCAGCCTGCACACGGAAAGGTCATAGGTTTGATTCCTGGTCAAGGGCAGGTACCTGGGTTGCAGGTTCAATCCCCAGAGCCACCTGTGAGAGGCAACCAATTGATCTGAGAGGTTTCTCTCTCTTTCTTTCTCCCCCCTTCCTCCCTCACACTCTGTCTTAAAAAAAAAAAAACAAAAAAAAAACAATGGAAAAAATATCCTCAGGTGAGGATTAACAAAAATACAAAACCCAAAAAAAGAGACCTTAGATTCTTAGAAGCATTGTTTACCTTTTATGTGTTTTGTGATATTCTCACTGCCCTTATCCTACTCTTTCTTATTCCCTAAAATAGAGGCAATTCTTTAAAAATTATATCGGGTGTGCTTTTCCTTGTTAAAAAAATAAATAAATAAAAGGAGGAAGGAATCCTTGTATAGCACATGTTCTGTTCTGAGCCAGTCCTGAGGGGAGAGGAGCCACAATGAATGTGTTATTAACTGATGGAGAAATTGAGAGAGAAAACTTATGAAGCAGAGGGACGTAAACTGAATCTCTGGGAAAGAAAGCTAAGGCTATAGTCATTCATTCATTCCTTGTTCTGCCCATTTCAGTATTTATGAAATACTGGAATGTTGGGTGCTGAGTTGGCAAGCAGGGAATAGCAGTAAACAGGCCTGTGGAATTCTGTTCCTGTGACAGGAGCAAATGTGGGAGTGGAGAGGCAGCTGGATTCTAACAGGACAGCCAGGGGAGGGAGCAGGCGCTGGGGATTGTCTGCAGGCTGTGCCGAAGGTGCAGCACACAATGTTAGCACGTCCGTTTCTTGTCAGTTTGTTTAACAAGGTCCTTTCTCTCCTGTGTTTTGCACCTCCCTGCTCCCACCTCACTGATCAGCTGACCACGTTGGGGCCTATGGCATAAATGTCTACCACTCCTACGGTTCCTCGGGCCAGTACACCCATGAATTTGATGGAGATGAGGAGTTCTACGTGGACCTGGACAAGAGGGAGACTGTCTGGCAGCTGCCTATGTTTAGTGAATTTAGAAATTTTGACCCTCACCGTGCACTACAAAACATGGCTATTGCAAACTACACCCTGGACCTCCTGATTAAACGCTCCAACTCCACTGCTGCTCCCAATAGTATGTGCCCAACATCCTGTGTCTTTACTGAATCTACCCTTCATAACAGGCCTCACTCCCTTCTCGCCTCGGATAGATACCCTTGACTCTATAAAATGCTCTCCTTTCCAAGGAGTCCCAGATCTTCTCATGGTATTTGCTGATCTCTCAGCCTCTCCCTTCTTACAAATCACATATTTCCATGAAATACAGATTCTTGCTCCCCTATGCAATCCTCGACTCCTTCCAGGATGGGTCCCCATAGACCCCCACCCTAACAAGGGGCCCACAGAGAGAAGGGCGTGGGGATGGCATGCAGGCAGTGTACAGAGGCTCACAAGCAGAGGGAACAAGAGCATCTCCGCTCTCCGATGGGGAAACGTTGGTGGGAGGCCCCTCCAGGATGCAGGGACCCTCAGGGCAGAGCTGCCCACGATTCTAAACCCAGTGCTGCTTCCTCACCGTAGAGGTTCCTGAGGTGACTGTGTTTCCCAAGTCTCCCGTGGAGCTGGGCCGGCCCAACACCCTCATCTGTGCCGTGGACAACATCTTCCCTCCTGTGATCAACATCTCGTGGCTGAGCAACGGGCACTCCGTCACGCAGGGTGTTTCCGAAACCAGCTTCCTGTCCAAGAAGGATCATTCCTTCCTCAAGATCAGTTACCTCACCTTCCTGCCTTCTGCTGACGACGTCTATGACTGCAGGGTGGAGCACTGGGGCCTGGACCAGCCCCTCCTGAAGCACTGGGGTGTGTATGAGCCCCCTTTGGTGCCTTCTTTTCTCTGTCAAGTCAGGCACTCTGCCTTTTAGCTCCTAAATCTCATGGCTCAAAGCCTCTTTCCTACACCTCAAGGATTTCTAATGACAGACTTTATTATCCTCCCTCAACCTGGAGCCAAGTCTTTGTAGAACTAACACCACCCCTCCCACCTCATCTTGTACACATGCTGTGAGCCAACCTTCCGCATTCTGACCCCCATCACCTCACTCCCACAGAGCCCGAGATCCCAGCCCCCATGTCAGAGCTGACGGAGACAGTGGTCTGCGCCCTGGGGCTGGCCGTGGGCCTCGTGGGCATCATCACAGGCACCGTCTTCATTATCCAGGGCCTGCGCCCAGCTGGTGCCTCCAGACAGCAAGGGCCCTTGTGAGTCACACGCCAGAGGAAAGGTAAGGATGCCCATGTGTTAGAGCTGGACCGGGAGACACAGGACAGGGGGAAGGAGGGTGGGAAGAGATTGTGGACACAGCTGTGGTTGGAAGTCGTAGTAGAATTGGGAAACGGCATGAGGATAGCACAGGAGCCCTGAGACCCACGAATCTCATGTCTGTCCTGTCACTGCAGGTGCGTTGCCAATCTTAAGAGCAGAAGAGTGGACATGCTGGGTGACCTGGAACTATTCGCTGGCCAAGTCCATCTTAGTCCTTCTCTCCTCCACTGCCCCTCCTGCCATCTCTTCTCTGGGACTTAAGGTGCTGTGTCCTCTCAGAGTTCACAAACCCTTGGAATTCTCCCCCTCACTCCTGACATTTTTTCTTTTCTCCGCTGTTACCTACTATGGAAATCCCTGGGATATGCCTCATTCCTTGTGGCCCTGATGTGATATCTCCATGGAAGCAATAAATCCCCTTTAGGAGGCCTTTTGTTGATTTTTTTCCCTCTCTTTCATCTCACAGCTGACTAGGACATGGCTAAGAATGGCAAACCCTCATGCTTCAGGCCCCTTTCATTTATTTTACAGATATTTCATGCCCAGGAACAAAAGAGCAGCCAAATATATCCTGATAATATTTTGATATCTTAGACGAGGTTAACATTTCTCTCTTCATTTGGGTCCCACCTTTGGCCACTTCTCCCCTACTACCCCTCCTCCTGCTCTGCCCCTATTCAGGCATCAGTGAAGATGATACATACCCTCTGCCCTTGGTGCAGTTGTGTTACTGTAATATAGTTTTTTAAAGTTATGACAGAGAAATTAAGGAAAGAAAATGTACTTGTGGAATTTCAATAGTACCAAAAGTAAAATTCTTTTTCTCAAAACATTAAATTTGTAAAATCAATGATGATATTAGAAACTTCCTCTCTTCCTCGCCCATGAGGAGATAGGAATTCTCTAGGCAAGAGAAAAATGGAAGTCAGTCAGGAGGGCATTAGAATGGGGTGATAATGTGGTTTCTGACAAGGGCCAAATGCTTTGTCCTTACTTAGGGTTAGTAACCAGTGGGTGTCAGAGCCAGCCTGACAATTGAAGCAGGTTGAGGTAGGTAGGTGGGAATTAAGAAAATAAAGAAAGACAGGAAAGCGGGATCGGGAGGGTTGCAAGCCATTGACCAACTGCAGCAGCTTTATTAACTGTGTAATGCCTTTTATACACAATCACTTGAGTAGGAGGTCTGTCAAGAAGAATGTACTCTCTGTTCCTCTTAATCTCTAAGGAAGAGATAGAACAGAAAGGCAAATTCTCAGTATAGCAAATCTCAGTAAATAGTTAAAGACTTCTTGGTAAGCCATGAAAGGTTGCTCTCATTCTACTGATAATCGCCATCCAAACAAGCCTGGGAAAACTGTGTGGGTAGAGGGCTGAGTCTTATCAGTCCCTTTGGGTACAAGGACTGTGCCAGCTTACACCTCGTCTCCAACAGATCCCCCTTCTTTATTTAATTTTAAGCTACTAATAATAAAAGTAAAATTTAAACATTAATAATAAAGCTCTAGCCGAAACCGGTTTGGCTCAGTGGATAGAGCGTCGGCCTGCAGACTCAAGGGTCCCAGGTTCGATTCCGGTCAAGGGCATGTACCTTGGTTGCAGGCACATCCCCAGTAGGGGGTGTGCAAGAGCCAGCTGATCGATGTTTCTCTCTCATCGATGTTTCTAACTCTCTATCCCTCTCTCTTCCTCTCTGTAAAAAATCAATAAAATATATTTTTAAAATAAATAAATAAAATAAAGCTCTAGTATTAAAACAATTGCAAACAATGCCAATGCAAAACTAAATTACATACATGTTATCATTTTCAAAACTTGAATGTCAAGAGCAAAACTCTTGTTATTAAATAATAACAAAACAATAAGAGAGAAATCAAAACTATGGACATGTTAACATTTTTAGCTACTAAATGAAAGAAAGTCTCTTGTGCTGCTGGTGTATATTTACTCAGAGTCCTTGGACTTGGCTGCGCAAGACTTTGCAGAAGACTGCAGCTAACAGATGCTAATATGAGTAGGAACATGGTTGAAGAAGTAGCTTCAGCTTCTTGCTTTTCTATAATCTGCTGCACTTCAGTCATTAACTTCTTCAGATGACTCTATGTTGGCACCTGAGTCCCTTGCGTAGCTTTCAGTTTTCTTTTTCCTCCACTTTGCTGTCATTAGGGCAGTACTTAGTCCTTTTGAGTGAAGGGACACAGGAGCTTGTCTGAGTCTATTGTGGTGATGGACATAATGCTCTGGCATCCAAATTGACTGCATTGCTCCTTCTGGAAAGATATAAAACACAACCTCTTCCCCACATTATTACTGAATCTGATAAAACTCTTTTCTGGTTTATGCTTCCGTCCACCTAGCTGACTCAGTGGAGGCTATTGTACAGGAGGCCTGATGCCTTTCACCTGCTGTACGATCCTCTGCATCACAATTCAAAAAAATTTTAAAGTAAAAAAGCATGACTGAGCTTCTCTTGAGGTGACACATAACATCTTTCTCCCCTTTTTGTTTTACTAAATGATTTTGTACGATTGGTTCTTTCTACAATTGAGTGACATTCATTTTGCTAGATTTGATTAGGTTTAAGTCCTCGGGGATTTACCCCTAAAGTTGGCACAGGAAGGTGGATAACACACTGAGGATATTGCTTCTAATAAAACATGGAAATTGTCGTTCTCAAATAATATTTTAAAGACTGAAAATTAAATGAAAAGTTCCTCTGAATTAGTGTGCCCTATAGTAGCTGTTTCAATAATTTTTGCTATACTTACCACATAAGTACTATTACTATAGGTTGATGGGCTCTGTCGTAAAATCTGTTAAGGCATAAATAAGAGCTTGTATTTCTACTGAAATATAAGGGGTTTGAAGGACCTTTGTTCCCCTGCTGTAGTAGATTTAGCCTTTCTAGAACTGGATCTATCTGTAAAAATGGTTAATGCCTGAGGTATAACATTTCTTTTAATGTGGTAGTTAATACCATTCCCTGTGTTAGAAATAAAGCAAGCCCCTAATCTAGGGGTCCTGATAGAACACAAAACATCAAACATTTTGACTTTTATGTAGAAGGGTGTGTACACATGATCTGGAAGCACGCATACCGACTTTCCTTGCCCTTGGTCCTGGGTAACCTGTAGCAATGCACAGCTGCTGACTGCTAGTATGGCAAGGCGTCTTTACTATTTTTATTTCTGGACTATTTCTCCTCTGTTCTTGTGGACCACTGCCTATTCTGTGGCTGGAACAGTTCTATCAGGTCCTCTCTGGGATCCTTTGTTGCAGGAATCTATACAGGCTTTTCTGGAAATATACAAACATATTCTTGACCAAAGGTTAATAAAGAAATCTTTTTTATAAATTAGACTTGGGATCTTTTTGATTTTTGTCTAAATAATTTTTCTTTGGCTTATTTTGACACCATAAGATTTTATGGGTGTCTTGTTATTAGTATTATAAATGAAAATTAATATTTGAGTAAAATTTTTAAAGCAATTAAGGCTTGCTATAATTTACTTGCAGGATATTTCTTTTAAGATATTATTCTATTAATCTCCTTTTGTGTATTATTATGAGGCTTTTGTAAAAATTTTTAATGTAGTTTTGATAACCTTTTATTTTTCAGTTTTGTACAGAAATATGACTGCTTTGGATTCATTGCATGTTAAGCAATTTTACTATGAGATGAACTATTAATAAAGTTTTGTTAATACTTCAGGAACAGTTTTTTGTCTAGTATAATTAAGTTTTTATGAATACTTACTTATTTTAATTAGCCAATTTAAATTAATCTGAAATAAAGCTTAATTTATTTATTAACTTTACTTGTCCTAGATTATGGACAATAAATGATATTAAGTTTCTGCTATTAATCTTTAATTTTATATAAAACTTATTAGAGAGGAAAAACACAAATTATTTACCTTAGTTTAAAAGGCTAAATATATAGACTTGATATTATAATTCCTACAACATTTGAAGGAAACCTCTTTATTTCCTTCCAGAATAATTTTTAGGCTATAGAGAGTTTTATTTAAGAATCTTGGTGGGGATCCCTCCTTCCCACCCATGCCCCAATTCCGGCCCGAGCCGGGCGGGGCGGAGGCCGGGCACCAGCGTCGGGGCCAGAGTCTGGCCGGAGCGCAGCGCACAGGGCCCCCATGGACAGCTCGGCCATCTTTACTCAGATCAGCAAGGAGGAGGCGCAGGCCCGCTGCGGGGCAAAGGTGACCAGAAGTCATCCGCTTTTCAGAAGCCCCGAAGCCGGGGCATCTTCCTCTCACTTTTCTGCTGCATCTGCCGGGATGATGGAGGCCCTGCCCACCCTCAGTGGGGCACCCCTGCTTGTGGAGGAAAACGGAGCTGTTCCCAAGACCCCAGTCCAGTATCTGCTCCCCGAGGCCAAGGCCCAGGACTCGGACAAGATCTGCATGGTCATCGACCTGGATGAGACCCTGGTGCACAGCTCCTTCAAGCCAGTGAACAATGCTGACTTCATCATCCCAGTGGAGATCGATGGGGTTGTCCACCAGGTCTATGTGCTGAAGTGGCCCTATGTGGACGAGTTCCTGCAGCGAATGGGTGAGCTCCTGGAGTGCGTGCTGTTCACTGCCAGTCTGGCCAAGTATGCAGATCCAGTAGCTGACCTGCTGGACAAGTGGGGGGCCTTCCGAGCACGGCTGTTTCGTGAGTCGTGTGTCTTCCACCAGGGGAACTACGTCAAGGACCTGAGCAGGCTGGGCTGAGACTTGCGGCGGTTGCTTATCTTGGACAACTCACCTGCCTCTTACGTCTTCCATCTGGACAATGCCGTACTGGTGGCCTCGTGGTTTGAAAACATGAATGACACAGAGCTCCATGACCTTCTGCCCTTCTTCGAGCAGCTCAGCTGAGAGGATGACGTGTACTCAGTGCTCAGGCAGCCAAGGCCTGGCAGCTATGAGGCACCCTGGGGCCAGGACCTGCCCCTGACCACACCTATACCTTTCACACATGGACTCTTCCTTAGGAAAACCCAGCAGCCTGGGCCACCGCAGTGCCATGGGGAAGTGGGCGTCTCCCCCACCAGCCTGGCCCGGCTGTGAAGGGGCAACAGGCTGCACAGAGGGCATTGAGACCCTGGGTCCCTGTGTCAGTGCCTTAGAACCTCCTCGCTCTTCTTGGGGGACCTACGGGGCCCTGCATGCTGCTCCCCCTTTCTCTTTCTATGCTGCCATGTTTCTCTGCTGCCAAGTTGGGCCTCTTGGCCCTTTTCAGTTCTGCTTGGGGAAGGGGCAGGGTTCCTGCTGCCCTATACCTTGGGCCCCAGCCTGGGAGCGTGGACACCAAGTGCCTTGCCTAGAGCCCTCTTCCCCACCTCGTTTTCCCAGGGCCAGGTCAGGTCAGCTCTTGCCTGGAACAGTCTCCAGACTGTTGGTCGAAGAGAAACTAGTCCTCACACCTCTTCCGTGGGGACTGATGCAGACCCCACCACCTCCGCCTCGGAGGGCACAGGAGGGGAGAAGATTGGTTACCACTTGTGAGAGCAGCAGGGGTTTGTCCTTCAGGACCGAGTCCTGCTTCTCTGGACTCCTCGGCTGAGGGCTGCTCCCCATATCACCCAAGGCTCTGGGGCTTGGCTCCCCCAGCTCCAAGTGTGGGGGCATAAGCAGGACCCCTTTATGGTGCCATATAAATATGTATATGTGTATATAGATTTTTAAGGGAAGGAGAGGGGGAAGGGTTGGACTAGAGACAGCCCTTCCTCACCCCTTTCCCAGGCCCATAAATTGGGGGAGGGAGGAAAAGAATTTTTACATTTTTAAACTGCTATTTTCTGAATGAAACAAGCTAGGCCAAGGAGCCCTAGGACCTGTCCTCTGTCCCACACATCCTCTTTGCTTCACTTAAAACATTTATTGAGCACCTTCTCTGTGCCCAGCCTGTGCTAGGCCAACCAGCTGAGTGTGTGTGCACAAGGGGAAGGGAGTATCTCCCCACCATCCACCCCATACTTCACCCGTGCCTTTAGGGGATCTGTAGGAGGTAGGACACTTCTTATGGGGTTTTGGGGGTATTCCTGCCAAACTACCTCCTCCATGCCAGCCCACTCTCTGCAGCCCCCTGCCTCATCCCCTGCTGGCTAAGGGCTGTTCCCAGGACATCTGCCTTCCAGCTCTGCCTCCTTTACCTGGAATCCCTCCCCCAAATGCTGAGTCTGGAGGTCAAGGCCTTGGGTTGTTTCCAGGGCCTAACAGTTAAGGGGACCCACATATCAGTGCCAAGGGGGATGTCAAATGGAGATGTCCTTGTTTCCCACCTACCCCCAGATGGGGGTGGGAGGGAGGACATGGCTGGTCTGAATTTGATGACCCTCTCATTTAAGTGCCTTCTCTGTGTTAGAGAGCCCCTCAAGTGCGATGCAAACTAAAGAGAAAGCCAGATACCCTCCTCTCCCCCCCCCCCCCAAAAAAGAATCTTTGTCTTTTGTTTTACAACACGTATCCTGTAGGGCTGTAGTTTGAAGGTCAAGTCTACAGGTGACTAGCTAGCTATATTACAAGTACTTTTATAGTAAGGCTGACTACTAATTTACTTTTAAATTTAACATTTTAATAACAATCTTAGTTTATACTGTAAATATTAGTGAAAGAGAATTCAAAATTTTAAAATTTCTCTTTTTTATTAAAATTATAATTATATTTTAAAGTAACCTCTTAGGCTTATTTGTATATACAGAGAGATAATGGGCTTATTTAAAGGAAGGGGGTTGGCCTTTGTTATTTCAAGATGGCGGCTGCAAACCATGTGGCCAGAGGGGCAGCTACTCAATCTGTTCTTTTAAAAGATAGTCAAATTTATATTGTAGATAAAACTTTTACTAGCTGTTTCTGGTCTTTATTAGAATTGTTTATAAAAATATTGGCTTTTTATTTAACTGAAAACCTTGATTATAATTTAATGAGCTAATTTATTTAAGTAATTAAAGTAGGTATCTTCATTTAAAATAAAGTAAATTTATGTCTGATTCCACAAGCCACAAATGTTGCCCTGCCTCTAGCTTAATGCAGGCGGCTACATAAATTCAGGCAGTAAATGGTGGCTTCTAATCTGTTCTGAGATTTTACATGGATTCAATTATTTAAACATTGATTTCTTATGTAACTCAATTTATATGAGACCTTGATTATATTTTAAAAGGCTAATTTATAAATTAACTTAAGTAGGTATCTTTAATTAAAAAGTAAAGAAACTTATTCAGTAAAACTTATAGGTCTGATACTTTATTGGTCTGATCTAAAAGCATGGCTTTTGTCTTTCTAGAAATTCTACTGCTGTTGAAAAATTTGGCTATATTTAAGAAATATATTGTTTTTGCCCTTCTTACAAGCAAAAACCTTTATAATATTTAATATATATGTATAAGTAAAATATATTAACTTTTATTTGATAAAGCTTTCCATGCGGTTTCAAGTATCACTAGGTTTAATTAAAAACAAAATTTCTTTTAAGAGAGAATAGACTTTTGAAAAACATTTCGGGGCCCATGAAATGTCTAAAAGTCACTCTCAGTCTTGAAATAACCTGGAAAGATCAAATATATATGAATTAAAGGTCATATACCTAAGTTATCTTAAAGAATATCAATTATATTTAAACTGGATCATAGAATTAATCCTCTTTTTAAAATTAGACCAATAACTAATATATTTTGAATTCCTAATTATCAGAGAAAACATAACATTTTATTTTCTCAAAAACACATTTTTATATTTTAGGTATATATTACCATATTTACATAATTTCTCCTAATTCAATATGTACTTTAAACTTTCAAAGCTTGCAAGTCAAACATTTAGCAGTTTTTAGATTAATAATACTTTACATTTCTAAGAAAAATACAAGACATAATCAAATAGATTTAATTCTGTCCTCTAAATTTTTTATGAGGAAAATTTACTTATTTTCTTGAAGGCCTTAAAAGTCAAATTTTTAACAAGGTTCATTAGTATTTTAAAAACTACTCTTTATTATAGAAATGAGAGTCCTGTTGCTGGAATTAGCTTGAATTTCTTTCAAGAAGACTTTTTCGCCATTTTTCTTAGGAAAAAGAGCCAGTTTTGGGTTTCCTATTTTCTATAGCTTTTGTAGAGAGATTCCAGCTGAAGACAATCTAAATGTCCAAAATCAGACCATGTGCACATTCTGTCTTACAGCTAAGTTCTCTCCCCATGAGTACAGAAATTCCAGACACATTTCTAAATTTTTAAGACTTTTTCATGGCGAGAAAGAAAACTTTCAATTTAACATACTAGGAGACTGGGCTTCCATATTGGATCGCCACATGTCTCCCCTTCCCCCACATCCTGCTTACTTCATGGGAAGCATCAGCAACAGATCTGGCTGAATTTCTTTTCATGCTTAAAAGATAGACAGATCTCATCTCAAAAAAACTGTTGGCCCAGAAAGAAACTCACTACAGACCGATTCTTTTGCCTGTCACCATAACCATTATTGCTTGTCTCATTTTCGGTTCTTATAAGTGTATTTCTAATAGCACATGATCTCACTCATCTAGGGGAAATAATGAACAACATAGACTGATGAACAAGAACAGACCCAGAAACAAGGAGGCATGGATCAGACTGTCGGGCCCCGGGGGAAGGTAGGGAAGGGTGGGGATAAAGGGAGAGATCAACCAAAGGACTTGTGTGCAGACATATGAGCCCAACCAGCGGTTAAGGACAACAGGGGGGTGGGGGCATGTGTGGGGAGGGGGGTGGGATGGAAATGGGGGGACGAGGACAAATATGTGATACCTTAATCAATAAAGAAATTTTAAAAAAATTAAAAAAAAATAAATAAAAGATAAACAGATCTCAAACTTTTTCTTTCTTTTTCGCTTTCTGAAGTAATAACTAACACCCAATTTGGCTAAGATTTGCATTTCCCTACGAGTTCTTTTATAATGGTTAAATATAACCTTAAGTATTCTTATTGCAAGTAATCTTATTTTAGGAGAGCATATAACCCTGCCCTCTCCACACCAGAGGTAGTTTCAGTAGTGGAGTTCCACTTATTACAGATTTTAAATTCCAAATACAAACTAAGATTTTTTATTTATTTATTTATTATTTTTCACAGAGAGGAAGGGATAGGGATAGAGAGCTAGAAACATCGATGAGAGAAACATCGACCAGCTGCCTCCTGCACGCCCCCTACCAGGGATGTGCCCGCAACCAATGTACATGCCCTCGACCGGAATCGAACCTGGGACCTTCCAGTCCGCAGACCGATGCTCTATCCACTGAGCCAAACCAGTTTCGGCACAAACTAAGATTTTAATTTGAACAAGAAACCACATTATTTTATGATCATGATCACATAGACTTCAACATTTGCCTCTAAAGGGCACTTTCCCTTTCTCTAATTGTTCCATGCTTTACTCCCGACTATCAAGAAATTGCTCCTCCCTTACCTTAATGAGTGCACTCTTTATCTGGAGGAGTTCCTCACCATCTGCTTCCCAAGTCCTCAGGTCCCTGTATTCAGGCACCAATTGTCAGGGCCAGCATGACAGGTGAACCAGGTTGAGGTAGGGAGGTGGGAATTAAGAAAAGAAAGAAAGACAGGAAAGCAGGATCGGGAGGGTTGCAAGCCATTGACCAACTGCAGCAGCTTTATTAACTGCGTAATGCCTTTTATACACAAACACTTGAATAGGAGGTCTGTCAAGAGGAATGTACTCTTTGTTCCCCTTAATCTCTAAGGAAGAGATAGAACAGAAAGGCAAATTCTCAGTATAGCAAGTCTCAGTAAATAGTTACAGACTTCTTGGTAAGCCATGAAAGGTTGCTCTCATTCTACTGATAATTGCCATCCAAACAAGCCTGGGAAAACTGTGTGTGTGTAGGGGGCTGAGTCTTATCAGTCCCTTCAGGGGCAAGGACCATGCCAGCTTACACCTGGTCTCCAACAAGTGGGAAAGGGGTGGGAATAGAAACCACAGGCACACGGGGTCCCTAGATATAGGTGTAGCTTGTCTTGCCTCCTGTATGAACCCTGCTGGCTAACCTGTGGATGTTCCTGTGCCGCCCTGGCATGTGGAGGACACAGGATGAATAGGCTGCAGGATGTGACCAGGCAGGTAAGCCCAATCACCATCACCAGATCTGTGTCCCTGTGCACCTGGAGCAGCAGAACAGCCTGCTAACCCCGCCCCACCCTCTGCTCCTGCCTAAGGAAGGGGAGCCTGTGAGGGAGAAAGCACCTGGGCGCACAGGTATGAGATCATGCAGCATGGTGGGTGCTGGCCTGCTCTGGATTCCCTGTCTCCCAGTGGAAACCCTGGAAGGGAGATGGACTCACAGAGGGATGCTCTGGCCCTCCAGGATGCGTCCAACACTTCACTCCTTAGTGTGTGCGTGACCAGAAGTGGAGCCATTGCGCCCTTTGCAACTCTTTCCCCCATGTTGCCTCAGTCTTTCTGCCCCGCATGACTGTGTCCACACATTGCACCTAGGATGGCGTGATGGAACAGCCCCAGGATGTATGAGGCTGTCCCTGTCCATGCCATCTGCCTGGAGAGCTTAACATGTAACTGGGAGAGACAGATACTAACAGAATAACTGATGCAGCATAGTTTGGTTCAAAGAAAGCTAAATCCAAATCCAGTAACTTTTAGCTAGTATTTTGAACTGTGTAACACTAGAGTTAAGTATCTGACATTCTGAGTCATATTGTTCTCAACCACAATGTGGGAATAATACTTACTTTGCAGAAGTATTGACAGAATTTGAATAATATTGATATACAGGCAGTGCCTTAAGCTAGTGTACAAATACCTTGCTAGTGCTCCCTTCCGCAGCACATATACCAAAATCGGAACAACACCAAGGTTAGCATGGCCCCTGCACAAGCACGACACACAAATTAGTGAAGCAATCCATGATCTTTTACATAGATGCCTAACCACCGTGCTGTACACCTGAATACAAAACAATATTGTCAGCTGTAATTAAAAACAAAAATTTTGCTAATTATAAGCATAATTCATTTATTAAAAACAATGGATCACATTATATGAAAGCACTTTTGTTTTTTGAGCCCTTTAATGATTTAGGAGATTCAAACGTGAAGCTTTGGATGAATTTATTTTCATACATTAATTGGAGAGTTTCTTTTCCCCTCTAGAATGAGAGAAGTTGAGATTGGGTTAGGCTGAGAGAACAGATAAGGTATAGTAGTCAGTGACATATTATTGGGGAAGGGGTTGCTAAGAAAACTCCTAGAGCAAAAAGATGTAATATATGGCTTTAGTTTTTACTCTCTAATAAAAGATATCTCCCTTCCTCATGGCCCATAAACATTGAGTCAAGGAATGTTAAATGCAATATACTTTTTACTATAGACCCAGTGCATGAAATTCGTGCCCTGGTGGTGGGGGGTGGGTGTGTCCTTTAACCCAGCCTGCACCCTCTCTAATCTGGGACCCCTTAGGGGATGTACAACTGCTGGCAGTCGGACATCCCTCTCACAATCTGGGACTGCTGGCTCCCAATTGCTCACCTGCCTGCCTGCCTGCCTGATTGCCCCTAACCGCTTCTGCCTGCCAGCCTGTTCACCGCCTAACCATTCCCCTGCCAGCCTGATTGATGCTTAATCGATGCTCCTCTGCTGGCCCGATTGCCCCCAACTGCCCTCCCCTGCAGGCCTGGTCACCCAACTGCCCTCCCCTGCCAGGCTGGTCACCCCCAACTGCCCTCTCCTGATGGCCTGATTGTCCACAACTGCCCTCTCCTGCCAGCCATCTTGTTGTAGCCATCTTGTGACCACATGAGGGATGCCAACTTGTGACCACATGGGGCAGCCATCTTGTGCGAGGGTGTGACAGTCAATTTGCATGTTACCTCTTTATTATATAGGATGTATGCCTACTTTTGGGAGGAGATGGAAAAGATTCAAGAGAAAAAAATCTACCTGGATAGAAGTAAGAGAATAATTAAAAATGTACACTAAAATTAGTACTTGCAGGGAATCAGAACCAGAGCATCATGACATTGTAAGTAACAAAGCACAGAGCATTTTTAGGGCCATAAAGCAATTCTGTATGATACCATAATGGTACATACATGTCATTATACCTTTGCCCAAACCCATCTAATGTACAACACCAAGAATGAACCCTAATGTAAACCATACACTCTGGGTGATAATGATGTGTCAATGTAGGCTCATCAGTCGTAATCAGTGTACCACTCTGGTGGGAAATGTTAACAATGGAGGAGGCTGTGTCTGTGAGGGCAGGGTGTACACAGGAAATCTTTGTATTTTCTGCTCAATTTTGCTAAAATGACTATAAAGTGCATTGAAAAAAGAAAACAGAAGATCAGCAATTATGATCCCAAATGTATAAAATAAAAATATTAGTAAGGAAAAATATATAGGTCACCTGAAAATGCACAAAAGTGCTGAGAAGAGTTTTAAATTTCAATTATTCATGAGGTAAGAACTCGGCATTTTGGAGGTGTGTGTGTGTGTGTGTGTGTGTGTGCGTGCATGTTGCTGTAATATAAGGGTTATATTGAATGTCATTATGACCAGTGTCCCAGAAATACACAAATTCTGCCCTACTCAGACTTCTTCCCCATGAAGTACTTGGAAAAACAAACTTATTATTGAATTTTATTAAAGGGATTTGTTTTTCAAAATTTCATATAATTTTAAAATAGCACAGTTAACTCCAAAAATAAGAACAATCATTTATTTTTATCAACTAGAAATTAAAAGGAGGATCATCATATAACATTACTATAAACAAAGTTGGAAATCAGTCCTTATTATTTTGAATTATGTGATCCTTGAAAATTTTTGAGTTATTTGAATTATTGCAGATTTTGTACATAAAGTATGACTTTATTAGTATGTACTATCATACCACTTAAAGGTAACATAATATTTAAATTACATAAAATATATCATGTTTGTACTTACCACATAAAAAGTCGGTATTTTGAAATTTTTCTTACACATCAAACACTTTAAAGTTAAATAGCACGTAATTAGCAGTAAAAAGGTGTTACTAATTGTTGTTAGTATTACTTTCTGGAGCCCACGGCACAATTTCATAGTAATGACATCACAGGATGCCACTAACAAAATCCAGAACAGGGGCAGTTCCACTAGGCAAACAACTGTTTCTTCAGCAAATAGCTGGCAAGGCAGACTAGAGAACAGAGAAGCCACACATTTAACAAACTGAAGAAACATGTCAACCAAATGCTAGGCTTTGTTTGCATTCATAGTTAAACAAAACAACTCTTGCAAATTTTTTCTGAGACAGAAAAACTAAACACTTACTGTGTTAAGGGGTTATTTATCTAATTTTAGGTGTGGTAATGATATGGTTTCTATCTTTCTAAAAAGCCATTATATTGTAGATTCTCATAATAAACTATAAGTAAAACTAGAGGCCCAGTGCACAAAATTCATGTGGGAAGGGGGGAGAGAAGGGGACATGGATCCCTCAGCCTGGCCTGCAACCCTCTCCAATCTGGGACTACTGGCTCCTAACCGCTCACCTGCCTGGTCGTGGTCGCCCCTAACTGCTCTCCTCTGCTGGCCTGATCACCCCTAACTGCTCTCCCCTGCTGGCCTGATTGTCCCTAACCACCTCTGCCTCAACCCCTGCTACCATGACTTTGTCCAGAAGGATGTCCGAAAGGATATCTGGAAGATGTCTTCTCTAATTAGCATATTACTCTTTTATTAGTATAGATGATATGATGTCTGAGATCTTCAAAATAATGCAGTGAGCATGTAATATTAAGTAATTAGTATACAAAATTTCCCATGAATTGATCATTGTTAAAGTTGGACTGTTGTACATGGCACTGTTCTCTACTACTTTATATAGTTGAATTTTCCATAATACAAAAAAAATTTTAAGCAAGAAAGCCAAAATGTAGACAGAGAAGCATTCTGTTTGAAGATATGTTGGTTTTGAAGGTTTTCCAAATTTTTATCACACTTAAGAAACCCTGAGTATCCAAATTCAGCTGCAGACCATAGAACCTCAGAAACATAACCCTAAACACTGTGTATGCTGCCCTGGCCAAGTGGCTCAGTTGGTTGGAGCATCATCCAATGCACCAAATGATTGCAGGTTTGATTCCTCAGTCAAGGCACATACTTAGGTTGTGGGTTTGATCCCTTGTCTGAGTGTGTGTGAGGCAACCAATTGATGTTTCTCTCTCACATCCATGTTTCTCTCTCTCTTTCTCCCCTTTCCTCACTCTAAAAGTAAATTCTTTTTAAAAAATGTGTAAGCTACAAGGAATCAAAGAAAATCAAAGTAACATTCTCTTTATTATTGGCTGGACTAAGCCCCAAATCATGTCAATATATGCATTAATTAAAACAATAATGCAAAAATGGTCATTGAATACCAGTGTTGTGATACATACCATACTATATGTTCTGAGTATTATTAACATAATGTGAAAACAAATACATTCAGCTTTACAAAACTCACACTTTCAGAGGCAAATATGCATATATGAAATAATTTGACAAACATGGAATTACAAATGCTGAAGAATGTATAATGGAAAATTACAAGGTAATGTGAAAGAGCATTGCACAAGAACCAAATATAATATGGTGGAGTTTAGAGGAGGGTTGAATAAATGTCTGTTGAGATTAAATAAGATGGTGTTGTGGAGGGAAGAGTAAATATTTGGGAAAATCTTACAATATGAAAGGGAAGACTAGAATAAAATAAAATGAAAATTATTGATGTAGTAGAGAAAGTTCATGTAAGAGCAAAGAAGTTATTTAGAATCCTTAGTGAAAAAACATTCCATCTAATAAGTAATAATAGAGAGCTAAGAAACTGGGAATTTTAATTAAAAGTTTGGAAACTTAAGGAAATCTCTTTGAAATGAAATAAATAAAAGGAAATGTAATATGTGGTGGAAAAGATAAGACACAGACAATAGCCCAGGAAGACCAATATTAAGTAACAATGCCAGAGAGAGAAACAGAGAAACGAAGGTGGGAAGGGGAGGAATTTATCAAACAAATAATATGGGGAAATTTTTCAGATATAAAGGACCTCATTCTTTACATAGAATGGGACTTTCAGATATTTAGCAAAATTAATGAAAAGGACTCATTCCTAAAAACATCATTTTAAAAATTTCAGAACCTCCAGAGTTAAAGGAAGATCATAAAATATCCAGGGGGAGAAAACAAAACAAAACAAAACAAACTGACAAAGGACAAAAAGTCAGACTGCCAGATACTTCTATCATTAAGATAGTGAGAAAGGCCTGAAGTTCTACAGGAAAATTATTTTCTATTAATGAATGTATACCTTTTTGAAATCACAATCAAGCAAATTATTGGAATTTGATTAAGAATATGACTTCTAAAGTGAGGTTGTTAATCAGGAAATAGGAATGCACTTGGGGAGTGACATCAGAAACAGCTGAAAAAGAGGTCTCTTGTTCATATCTCCTCTTGATAACAAATTGCACCCATCCACAAACAAAAGTGCTTTTGTGGGAGCTAAGGGATCCAGCACCATATGCCAAGGGACCTAGGAGGAGTCTTACCACTCATGCATCATGTAATAGGCTTACAGACCTCGTTTTCCCCAGACTCCACAGTGGCCTGTGAACTCCAGCCTCTCAGCTGTGGCCTTGGGCCTCTGGAGAACAGTCTTGACAATCACCCATGGATGAGAGAGCTTTTGTGGAAGTCCTGGTTTCCAGCAAAGAATCCAGCACAATATTGGAGCAAAAAAATAAGATTTTGGATGCACTGGAGAGGGTAAGAGGATCAATTTTACTTTACCTGCATCACCCCTCCATCAAGGCAGCTGGCAAAGTGACCCATTTCTCTCTCACCTCATTCAGAATGCTGAGTGGTGAGGTATGACTAGGGATGGGAAGAAGCTAAGAGAGGGGCAGATGGGACTCTTGGAGGACATTGAAGGAACATGGATCCTACTAACTATGTCATGAACTTCATCAAGTAGCCCATCCACAAGTCACTAGGGTGTCTCACTAGTAGATCCCCCCAATTGGCCTACACACACCCTCAACACTCATGGGCCTCACCCAAACACTCCCACCCTGTGTGAGATGCTTATAACAGAGAGAGCAAATTTTGCCAGACAACTAGTCAGTAACACAGAAATCCAACGTGAATCCATGGGCCAGGGGGAGAGACAAACGATCTTCAGACCTACCCTTAGGAAATAAAAGGAAGGCTATCAGCACCCAGCCTGATGTGTTCCAGGAGTAGAAAAATAGATAGAAGTTTTAAAATTCTGCCATAAGATGGAGCAAGAAGCTTGTAGTGTCAGCATTACTACTGGGGCTTATGGAAAGTATTTTTCTCCTTAAGTCACTGAGTAATAGCAGAAGGAGGTGACTGCTACTTCAAATGCAAAGAGAGCAATTCAAAACTTCAAGAAACATGAAGAATCAAAGTAACATGACACCACCAAAGCATCAAAATAATCTCCCAGTAACCAATGCCAAGTCACAGAGATCTGCAATTTACTCAATAAAGAATCCAAAATAGCTGTTTTAAAGAAGCTCAGCGAGCTATGAGAAAACACAGAAAGAGAATTCAACAAAGGCAGGAGAAAAAATACAGGAACAAAATAAGTTTAACAGAAAGATAAAAATCATAAAGAAGTATCAAAATGAAATTATGCACACAAAAAATACAATAAAGGAAATGAAAAATGCAACAGAGAGCATCAATAGCAGAATGGTCAAGCAGAAGAAAGAATCAGTGAATTAGCAGATAGGAACTTTAAAATTATCTAGTCACTGCAGAAAAAAAAATAGTGAAGAAAGACTAAGTGATCTATGAGATACCATCAAAAGAAACACTGCAAATTACTGGGGTCTGAGAGGAGAAGAGAGGGAAGGGGACAAAAGCTTATTTAAAGAAACAATGGCTAGGTCACAGTGATGGGCAACCTTTTGAGCTTGGTATGTCAAACTTCGCCAAAAAACTGAGCATAACTCGGGTAGTGTGTCACTTTGAGGAAAAAAACATTATTTCGTGATATTTATAGTTTAAATAACATAAATGTAAAATTGTTATATATAATTGTATTTAATGAACCAAAAACTAAATATTTAGTGCTGACACGTGTGTCATAGGTTCGCCATCACTGAGGAAGTTCTCAAATCTGGGGAGAGACTTGGATATCCTAGTTCATAAATCTCATAGGTCAAAAAACAAACTCAACCTAAAGAAATCTTCTCCAAGACACATTATAATAAAACTGGGGGAAATCAAAGACAAAGAGATAATCTTAAAAGCAGCAAGAAATAAGAAGCTTGTAACTTAAAGAGAATTCCCATAAAACTATCAACAGATTTCTCAACATAAACTTTGTAGGCCAGGAGAGAGTGGAATGGTTCAGGGGCAGGGAGGAAGACAACACTAAAATTAATCTGTCTGACAAAGTTGTTCTTCACAAATGAAGGAGAATTAGACTTTTCCAGATTTTAAAAAGAAAAAATAGCTCATAGGGTTCATTACCACTAGTCTTGCTTTACAAATGCTGAAAAGAGGTCTTCAAACTGAAATAAAATGGCACTAATTAATAACATCCTATATAATAAAGAGCTCATATGCTAATTAGACCAGATGGCAGTCTTCCAGAATGACCTGCTGGAACCACCAGTGAGCAGGGCGTGGGGCCAGGGAGCCTGTGCCACCAGACCAGCCATGGTGGTCCTGACGCCCCCCTCCTGCAGAGGTGGTGGTGCGGGCCTGGTCCCAGAACACCCCCTTCTGCAGAGGCGGTGGGAGAGGCGGCCGCACAGTCCCACGCCATGCCTTCCACAGAGGCAGCCACAGGGGAGTGGGCCTAAGCCACAGTTGGACATCCCCTGAGGGCTCCTGGTTGCCAGAGAGATGTCTGACTGCCAGCTTAGGCCTGATCTTCTGGAGAGCATGCCTAAACTGGCAGGTGGACATCCCCTGAGGGGTCCCAGACTGTGAGAGGGGGCAGGCTGGGCTGAGGGACCCCTGAGTGCATGAATTTTCATGCACCAGGCCTCTAGTGAAAATATAAAATGCAGTGATAAAGGATAAGCATGCAGTCAAATTCAGAATACTGTAATACTATAATATGGTGATACATTAAATATAATAAGGGTAAAGATTTGGTACATGATTGAAGTTAAGTTGTTATCAGTTTAAAATAGACCTGTATAGCTATAAGGTGTTTTCTTTAAGCCTCATGATAACCACAAAGCAAAAACTTACAAAAGATAAAGAGAAGAGAATCCAAGCATAACACTACAGAAAATCATTAATTCACAAAGGGAGTCAGAAGGTGAAGAAGAAAGGAACAAGAGAACTACAAAACAGCCAGAAAACAATTAATAAGATGGCATTAATAAGCCTTTACATATCAATAAATACTCTACATATAAATGGATTAAATTCTCTAATCAAAAGACATAGAGACCTGGCTGGTGTGGCTCAGTTGGTTGGAGGTTGGCACATCATCCTGTAGACCAAAAGGTCATGGATTCAATTCCCAGTCGGAACATGTACCTAGGTGTGGGAACCCTGTCAGAGTACACCAGATGCTCAAGGCCAGTTGGTGTGAGGAGGCCCTATCTAGAGTACCTTCAAGGCCACTCTGAGTGTGGGAATTCTAATTAGCTATATGCAGGTGCAAGAAGCAAGGACACAGCTACTAGTATCTGACTATGTACACTGCGCAGACGTGCCCTTCTATAACCCAAAATAGTGATGTCACTATTTTGGAAAGAAGCCTCTTTTTTCTAAGTAGTATAAAGTGTGTTATTGACTGGCCAGCAATATGCTGCTGCTTGGTGAGGCCGTAGCTCTAAGGATGGCTCCTGGATAGCTCCTATGTTGGAGGCTGCTAGCTTATAGGAAAGATGTATTTGTTAACCAGCCAGTGTGCGGCTACTGTGTGGGACTTTACTTTGAAGAACTGCTTTGTCTAGTAGCTCCTTGTTAGCAATGGCTACTTGGCCTGCAATCAAGATTTTTCTTATATACCCAGGACTTCTCATGGCTTCTCTGTCTGATGCCTAGAGTCCAAAAAGGTCCAGTCCTTGGCAGAGGGGCTGAGACACAACAGTTGCCATAGTAGGGCAGCATGAAGGACCTGTGCACCTAACAATTGGTGCAGCGAGCAGGGTTCAAGGAGTAAAGTACTCCAACAAATGTGCAGTGAGCAGAGGATAAAGGAGGAACTGAGTTCCTAACACTAGGTTTTGGGTTAAAGACAGACATTGGCTACATCACTGATTTTCAACTGGTGTGCCACAGCAGGCACACTGGAGTGCTACAAAAATTTTCAAACCATGTACTACCTGATTATTTAGTCAGGGGCACTGACCCCTTTTCCCTTAGATTCTCAAATAAAAATGTAACCAAACAGCCCAACTGATGTGGCTCAGTGGTTGAGCATCGACCCAGGAACTAAGAGGTCACTGGTTCAATTCCCAGTCAGGGCACAATCCCCAGTAGGGGGCATACAGGAGGCAACTGAACAATGATGTTTCTATCTCTCTATCCCTTCCTCTTCCTCTCTCTGTAAAAAATCAATAAAAACATTTTTATTTAAAAAACAAACATGACAATAGCCAACACAATAGCCATCCAGTGTTAATGAATCAAAATTGTCAGATCAGCAAAAAATATATTTTTCCATATGCTGCAGAATTTCAGCAATTAGTTTATGTGTGCCAATAAATGAAAAGGATTCAAAATCACTTGGCTAGATAGATTTTTTTTAAAGTTCCAACTATATGATACTTACAAGTGACTTCAACTTCAACTTTAAGGACACACTTAGGCTCAAAGTGCAGAGATGAAAAAAGATATTCCATGATCATGGAAACCAAAAGAGAGCAGGGGCAGCTGCACTTATAACAGACAAGTTAATTTTAAGTCTAAAACTATCAAAGAGACAAGGTTATTATATAATAATAAAGGAATCAGTTCATCAAGGGACATACAATTGTGAATAAATATGCACCCAACACTGGAGCATCTAAATATATTAAGCAAACAATAATAGAACTGATAGGAGAAATAGACAAGAGTACAATAATAGTACTTTCAACAATGGATATATCATAAAGATAAAAAGTCAATCCTATATAATAAAAGCCTAATATGCTAAGTGCTTAGTCGTCCAGTCGACCAGTCTACCGTTCAACCAATCAAAGCATAATATGCTAATGATATGATAAGACCACTCAACTGCGCTGGCCACCAGGGGGCAGACACTCTGACCAATAGGTTAGCATGCTACTGGGGACCAGGCGATTGGGACTGAGCAAGATGGACCAGACATGCCCTGGAGCCCTCCCGCAGTCCCTCCCCAGCTGGCCAGCCCCGATGGCCCTGAAGGCCCCAATTGGGACTGGGCAAGAGGGGGCCAGACACACACTGAAGCACTCCTGTGGTCCCTCCTGCTCCCTGATCATGCCCCAGTGGGGTCCCTCAGTCTGGCCTGTGCCCTCTTGTAATCCAGGAACCCTTGGGGGATATTGGAGAGCTGGTTTTGGCCTGATCCCACAGGCCACTCCCCTCAGGAAGGCACCAGATGCAGGGCTCATAGCTGGTGAGCACTGCTGTGGTGGTGTGAGCCTCTCCCAATTGGGACTGATTGGGCGTGAGCACGTGGCAGGTGCAGTGGCCCTGAGCTGAGGAGGAGAGGCAGGTAGGAGCTGCAGGCAGCGTTAGACTGTGGGTTTCTGCCCAATCCCCGCAGGCCACCCCAAGGGACCCCACCTATGCACACATTCATTCACCAGGCCTCTAGTAGGAAAATAATATCTATCTATCTATCTATCTATCTATCTATCTATCTATCTATCTAAGCCTAAGCAACCATTACGACCAAACAACTGGAATGACCAGAATGACCAGTCGCTATGATGCACATCCAGCACTGACTGACACAGTAGGCTTAGGCAAAGTCATGCTCCTTTCCAAGCTTTAGTTTTTCCATCTATAAAATGGGGATGGTAACGATCATAATGATACTATTTCATGATGTAAGGATTTAAAAAGACAATGAAAGTAAAGTGCATAGAATAGTGTCTGGTTCTATTCACCTCCTGTGGCCCCTCCCTCCAGTCCAGCCCCAATCGGCCCTGGGGCTGGTGGCCAACCTCCTGCCCACTGCCCACAGCCCGGCCCCAAGTGGCCCCGGGGGATGGATGGCAAACATCCCACAGCCCCTCCCTCCCTGGTCCACCCAGATCAGCCCGGCGACTGGCTGGCCAATTTCCTGCAGCCCCCAGCCACCAGCACCCAACCTCCTGCAGCCTCTCCCCACCTGCCCAGCCCCAGTCGGTGGCCAGGCCAAAGGACCCCACCTGTGCACAAATTTGTGCACTGGGCCTCTAGTCTTACCTAATAATAGACAAACATGTAAATTGACCATACCTCCATTACACCCACAGACAATCAGAGTGAGGATGCAAATTAACCCAACAAAGATGGCCATTAATTTGCTTATGTTCCTGGGTACAGGGATCATCCTCAGCACCCAGGTCACTCCAAGCCGGCCATTGGAGGGGTGAGGGGCCCCCTGCCCAAGCCTAAAGCCTTGGGCCGAGGTTTTAGGCTTGGGAAGCGGCTGAGCAGGCGATCAGAAGTGCGGGGGGGGGTGCCCTGCCCAAGCCTAAAGCCTGAGCAGCCTGAGGCAGCAATCAGAGGGGTGGAGGAGTTGGCCTGCCCAAGCATAAAGCCTAGGCCCAAGACTTTAAGCTTGGGCAGGGGCTGAGCTGGCGATCAAAGGGGTGAGGGGAGCTTGAGGCTTGGACAGGGGCTGAGGCTTTAGGCTTGGGCAGGGGCCAAGGTGGCGATCAGAGGGAAGGGGAAAAAATCAATGGAAACATATCCCCAGGTGAAGAGAAAGAAAGAAAGAAAGAAAGAAAGAAAGAAAGAAAGAAAGAAAGAAAGAAAGAAAGAAAGAAAGAAAGAAAGAAAGAAAGAAAGAAAGAAAGAAAGAAAGAAAGAAAGAAAGAAAGAAAGAGAGAAAGAAAGAGAGAGAAAAAGAGAGAGAGTGAGGGAGGGAGGGAGGGAGAAAGAAAGGAAGGAAGGAAGGAAGGAAGGAAGGAAGGAAGGAAGGAAGGAAGGAAGGAAGGAGAAAGAAAGAAAGGTCATAGCCTAAGAAAGACACATCTTGAAAATGCCTAAAGAAAGTTGTAATTTTTTCATGGTGAAGGGACTGGAGTCTGTGTTGATGAAAATACTTTGGCGGTTGCGGTGACTGGCAGTGGGGTGATGGGGCTGGTGCCTTCCCCTGATCAGCCCAGTCTCCTCCCACAAAGGGAGGCCAGACTGTGGCTTAGGCCCACTCCCAATGAGGAGTGGGCCTAAGCCATCAGTTAGACATCCCCTGAGGGCTCCCAGTATGTGAGAGGGGGCAGGCTGGGCTGAGGGACCCCTCCTCAGGGCACGAATTTCATGCACCGGGCCCCTAGTCCAGTGATGGTGAACATGAAAGCTAAGCTTTCTGCACACCCTGGCCAGCCTAGGCCTCCACTCAAGGCTACAAAGTTTCAATTATAGAAGATAAATAAATCCCAGGTACCAGGGCTTCTGCTTGGGTCACTGAGGGTCATGGCCAGCCTGCAAACCACCACAGGCCCCTCGCCCAGGGCACCCCATGCCCCAAGGAAACCCCCACTCTGATCTGGGACAACCTTCAGGCCAAACCAGCTGGCCCACACCCATGTACCAGGCCTCCATCCTATATAATAAAAGAGTAATATGCAAATTGACCATCACTCCAACACGCAAGATTGCTGCCCCCATGTGGACACAAGATGGCCAGCAGGGGAGGGCAGTTGGGAGGGACCAGGCCTGCAAGGGAGGGCATTTGTGGGTTACCAGGCCAGCAGGGGAGGGCAGTTGTGAGGGACTAGGCCTTCAAGGGAAGGCAGTTAGGGGTGACCAGGCCAGCAGAGGAGGGAAGTTGGGGGAAAACAGGCTGGCAGGAAAACAGTTAGGCATCAATCAAGCTGGCAGGGGAGTGGTTAGGGGGTGATCAGGCTGGCAGGCAGAAGCAGTTAGGGGCAATAAGGAAGGCAGGCAAGTGAGCAGTTGGGAGCCAGCAGCCCTGGATTGTGAGAGGGATGTCCGACTGCCCGTTTAGGTCCAAACCTCTCAAGATTGGGCCTAAACGGGCAGTCAGACATCCATTGAGGGGTCCCAGATTGGAGAGAGTGCAGGCTGGGCTGAGGGACACCCCCCCACACACACCCCATGCATGAATTTCGTGCACCGGGCCACTAGTATCCTATCTAATAATAGACAAATATGCAAATCGACCGCACCTTCGCTATGCCCAAGCCACGCCCACCATCCAAGCCACACCCACCAGCCAAGCCATGCCCACCAACCAATCAGGATGAATATGCAAATTACCCCAACAAAGATGGCAGCTAATTTGCATATCAAGACAGCGTAGAAAGAAGCCAAGAGCTGCGGAAGGGAGCAAAGCTGCAGAGAAGCAAGCAAGCCAGGGGGAGGAGAAGAGAGGAGCGGAGGCGGGGCTGGGTGAGAAGGGAGGAGTGGAGGCAGGGCTGGGGGAGAAGGAAGGAGAGTGGGTTGGTGGAGAAGGTGGGGCGGGGGAGAAGGGAGGAGCGGAGGTGGGGCCGGGGGAGAAGGGAAAATCAGGCGGGCTGGTGGAGAAGGGAGGAGCAGGCGGGCTGGCGGAGAAGGGAAGAGCAGGCGGGCTGGGGGAGAAGGGAGGAGCAGAGGCAGGGCCGGGGGAGAAGGGAAAAGCAGGCAGGCTGATGGAGAAGGGAGGAGCGGAGGCGGGGCCGTGGGAGAAGGGAAAAGCAGGCGGGCTGGTGGAGAAGGCGGGCTGGGGGAGAAGGGAGGAGCGGAGGCGGGGCCGGGGGAGAAGGGAAAAGCAGGCGGGCTGGCGGAGAAGGCGGGAAGGGGGACCAGGGAGGACAGCAGGCAGGGTGGGGTAGAGTGCAGCAGGAAACCCTATTGCAGGATTTTTCCTGCAACAGGAATGCTAGTATATATATAAAAGCCTAATATGCTAAGTATCGGACTGTTGAACTATTTTACCAGTTGCTATGAGCACACTGACCACCAGAAGGCAGTCGCTCTGACCAGTAGGTTAGCTTCCTGCTGGGGTCCAGCCAATCAGGACTGTGCAAGATGGGCTGGACACACCCTGGAGACCTCCTGCAGTCCCTTCTCAGCCCCAGTCATGCACCAGTGAGGTCCCTCATACTGTCCTGTTCCCTATTGTAATCTGGGACCCCTTGGGGGATGTCAGAGAGCCAGTTTCAGCACGATCCCCATAGACCAGGCCAAGGGACCCCATTGGTGCACAAATCTGTACACCAGGCCTCTAGTAGGAAAATAATTTACTTGGACTACCCTTTAGAATGTATGGCTCTAACATAGATATACAGAAATTCCACCAAAAAGAAATTCCATCCAGCAGAATACTTATTCTTTTCAAGTGCAAACAGAACATTCTCCAAGATAGAGCATATGTTATAATGGTCACAAAGCAAGTCTTAAAAATGTAAGAACATTGAAATTACATCTGTTATCTTTTCAAACTAGATGGTATAAAACTAGAAATTTAAAAAAAAAAACAGAAGGAATATGGGAAAATACAGAAATATGTGGAAATCAAACAACACACTCTTGATCAACCATTGTTCAAAGAAGAATCAAAAAGGAAGTTATAAAATGTCTTGAGACAAATGAAATGGAAATACAATACACTAACTTATGAGATGCAGCAAAAGCAGTTCTAAGAGGAAGTTCGCTGTGATAAATGCCTACATTAAGAAAAATAGGAAGGGGAAAGTGGATCTTATCGGAAGCTTGAAAAGTTACAACTGCGGCAACCACCGAACAGCTGCAAGCCCCAGAACACCGGTCCCCAATTGGCTCAAACATGCGGTTTCAGAGGAGGTCTACACTCCACCATGTAAAGGTCAGATTTCACCTGGGATAAGGAGAGAGAGAACTACATAACCAGACATCCAGAGAAGAGAGACCATGGGGAGACAAAGAAACACCCCGCATATGAAAGAAAAGCAGGCATCACCAGAAAAGGAGGTAAATGAAATAGAGGCTAGCAACATGTCAGAGAAAGAATTCAGAGAAATGGTCATAAGGTGGCTGAAAAGAATGGAAGAAAATTCGACAATATGAGTAAGAACCAAGAGGAAATGAAGAAGAATCAAGAAGAAATGAAAAATGACATCGCTGCTGTAAAGAACTCAATAGAAAGCATCAAGAGTAGACTAGAAGAAGCAGAGGACTGCATCAGTGAACTACAAGACAAGGTGGGAAAAAATACCCAATTAGAGCAGCTTCTAAAAAAAAAAAATTAAAAAGCAGGAGGAGAGCCTAAGGGAACTTTGGGACAACACAAAACAAAACAACATCTGCATAATAGGGGTTCCAGAAGGAGAGGAAACTGAGCAAGGAATAGAAAAATAGAAATATCTCAAAAACACACAAAAACTAAGTATACACTTGCAGGAACTAGAAAAAGAAAAAAAACTAAGTCTAAAATTAGTGCAAAAGAGGAAATAATAAAAATCAGAGTGGAATCAAATAAAATAGAGGTTTATAAGTCAATAGAAAAGATAAACAAAACTTAGGATTTAGAGAAGATAAAATTGACAAACATTTAACAACATTAAGAAAAAAACAGAGATGACTCAAGTTAGTAATATTGTAAACAAAAAGGAAACATTACAGCTAATATCACAGAAATACAAAGTATCCTAAAAGATTACTATGAATAAGTATACACCAACAAATTTATTAACTTAGAAGAATTGTAAAAATTGCTGGAAACAAACAACTACCAAGACTGGATCCTGAAGAAATAGAAAATCTGAACAGACCAATAAGAAGTAAAGAAATTGAATCAGTCATCAAAAACCTCCTAGCAGCTCTAGCTGGTTTGGCTCAGTGGATAGAGCATCAGCCTGTGGACTGAAGGGTTCAATTCTGGTCAAGGTCACATGCCTGGGTTGTGAGTTTGATTCCCAGTAGGGGGCATGCAGGAGGCAGCCAATCAATGAATCTCATCATTGATGTTTCTATCTCTCTTCTCCCTCTCCCTTCCTCTCTGAAATAAAAAAAGAAAAGAAAACAAAAAAAGCCTCTTAGTAAGGAAAAGCCCAGATGGTTTAACTAGTGAATTATACTAAATCTTTAAAGAAGAATTCATGACAATCCTTCTCAAATAAAGGGTACAAACTTCCTCTTGTATACTGAGTGTGTTTGTGGGAATCTAAGCATAGTATAGTTAACAATATTGTATTATCCTACCTAATAAAACTGTAATATGCAAATTGACCACACCTTCGCTATGCCCAAGCCACGCCCACCAGCCAATCAGGGGGAGTATGCAAATTAACCAACCAAGGATGGGTGCCACATGACTAGTGCCACTGCGGCAGTGAGAGCCTCTCCCGATTGGGAATGACTGAGTGTGAGCCCTTGGCAGGTGCAGTGGGTTTGGGATGAATGGGAGTGGCAGGCAGGAATGGCAGGCAGTGTTGGACTGCAGGTTTCAGCCTGATCCCCTCAGGCCACCCTGAGGAACCCCACTTGTGCACAAATTCGTTCATTGGGCCTCTAGTATACTATAAGTTGTAAAGAGAGTAGATCTTAAATGTTCTCATTACAAAAAAAATGGTTATCATATGAGATGATAGAGGTGTTAACCAATGCTCTGTGATAATCACTTCACATTATATAGTGTATCAAATTATCACATTGTATATCTTAAACTTACAAATGTTATATGTCAATTATATCTAAATAAAGCTTAAAAATAAATACCTACAAGCAAACAAAAAGGATTTTTCTTATGCAGTAGTTCCCCCTTATCCATGGGCAATATGTTCCAAGACCCCCCAGTGAATGCCTGAAACCAGACCATATATATATATATATATATATGTATATATATATGTGTGTATATATATGTGTGTATATATATGTATATATATATATACATATATGTATATATATATACATATATATACACACATATATATACACATATATACATATATATACATATATACATATATATACATATATATACATATATATACATATATATACATATATATACATATATATACATATATATATACATATATATAATATACATATATACATATATATATACATATATATATACATATATATATACACTATGTTTTCTTCTATACATATCTATGATAAAGTTTAATTTATAAATTAGGCACAGAGATTAATAATTATAAAGAATAATAGAACAATTATAACAATATGCTGTAATAGAAGCTATGTGAATGTGGTCTCTCTCACTTCTCTCTCTCTCTCAAAATAACTTTTGAATTGCTTATTTCTGAAATTTTCAACTAAATTTTTCAGACCATAGTTGACTACAGGTAACTGAAACTGCAGAAAATGAAACCATGGATAAGAGAGGCTACTGTACCTAGTAGTTCTTTCATTAACTAATCTATGCATATAAAAAACCAGCAACCTGCACGCCAGAACAACTGGAACAACCAGTCCCTATGATGCCCACTGTGGCCAGTGAACCAGCCTGATTGAGGTGTGGGGCTGGCTGGCCAACCTCCCATGGTCTTCTCCTCCCCAAACAGGCCCAGCCTCAATCCGCCCCCATTGGGGCTGGGTTGGCCAACCCCACCCATGCACGAATTCGTGCACTGGGCCTTTGACTTTAAAAAAATCTTTTAATATATTTTTATTGATTTCAGAGAGGAAAGAAGAGGGAGAGAGACACACAAAGAGAGAGAGAGAGAAAGAGAGAGAGAGAGAGGGAGAGAGAGAGACATGATAAGAGAGAATCATTGATCGGCTACTTCCTGCACACCCCCCACTGGGGATCAAGCCTGCAACCTGGGCATGTGCCCTGATGGGGAATCCAACCATGTCCTCCTGGTTCATACATCAAAGCTTAACCACTGAGCCATGTTGGCTGAGCCCTTTGACTTTTTTAAAAGATAATTGGAAGACAAGGAATCCAAGAAACAGCATATTCAATCCAGGGCATCACTAAAAAGAGATTCATCATAAATGATATTGATAGTGTTAAACAACTTCAACTTTTAGAAATAAGCTATGAACAGACCCCAAGACAATCATTGTTACAGAAGAATATCAATATTTTCAATTTTGACAATATTTTTTATAAGTGCGGGTACCTCAATTTGGCAAGTGGAAGCTTATAGGAGAGGAGGGAGGAAGAGCAGTGATGTCAATACCTTCATCTTCCAAGAAGGCCATACTTAAGGGATGAAGATACAAAAATAAATACATGTAAATTAAAATAGTAACTGAAAGAAGGATGATGTAAGGTGACTCATGATTTAAAGCAGAGTTTTTGAAGTTGGACTACTGTACAGTCCAAAAAAGTCCTCATCCAAATCTTGAGGGAGTTCTGAAGCTTCAAGAGCCCTTCAGAGTTGACCCAAATTAGGGTGAGGCTTGGGACCTCTACAGCCCCACACTGAGCAGTCACCAGAGGAGAGTTCCCCTGGGAAGGGGGCTGAAATTGGTTGAGCAGCCATTCTCACCTAAGGCAACTCTGGAGGAGAGCTGAGAGCTGAGGACTGTCAGCCAGCAACTGAGGGAATAAATCCTTCAGTACTGAAGAGAGGAGACTGGGTGGGTCAGGACAGCATCTCTACAGAAGCACTTGTTCTAGTCGCTGGGAATACATATATTTTGGGGGTGGAATAAAACAAAGTAGTAAATATGTGTTTTTAAATTATCATCTCTTAAATTCCATTAACTCAACTGACTCACCCTATTAACTTATGAATTCTATTCCTTAAGTTAAACATTCCCAGGTAGTCAGGGGCAAGGTTATGTTGCAGTAAGTTATTAACCTGCAGTAGAAATTTAATCTTCATGCCTTAACTGAATAAAGAGGACTCAATTCTACATTCAAGGGAATTGGCTTATGAACTTTCCAACATCTTGTACACTATCACAGGAAGCCAGGAAGGCTGTCAACAACATTAGTTGCTCTAACCACTCACCCTTTAGTTGAGGCATTGTTAGTTGAAGCAGCCTCCACCTCTGTTTATCTTGTATATATTTCTGTTATTTCCTGCCTAAGGTGTTTTCCCCATAGCCTCAATAAAAGGGATAGCAGGGCCAGAGCAGAGGGTAGTTCTCCCACTAGTGTTGGACTACCGCCTGGCCCCCCATATCACCAAATTAAATTTCTTCTAGTCTCTTTTCATTTGTGTGTGGCCCTTCTCCAGAACTCAAACCCTGAACCGGAACCCTGGACCACGTGGGACGTGGAAAGGGGATCCTACATCTGGTGCCTACCGAGGGGCTTCTGGAGGAGAAGGTATTTTTTGCCTAAAAGCGAAGGCAGGAAAAAATTACACTGAAAAAAGGTGTGGAAAATTCACCGGAAAAAGGTGAGGGAAGTTCACCGCACACAAAAGCCCACGGCCAGCTGCAGAGTCGAGAACTGTAAGTAGGGTGGGAACATCTTTTTCAGCCAGGCTAATGGGGAAGAATTAGGTTATAAATATAAAGAAAACTTTATTATTAGAATTTTTGTTTGAATGCTTAAGGAATTAAAAGTTTCAGAAGGTTTTTTATAGTTTTTGTTTGATATTATAGAACATAACCCTTGGTTTCCTGAAGAAGGTACATTAGATCTTGAATGTTTGGCAAAAAGTTGGTCAAAATTTGAAAAAAAGCTCAGCAGTAGGAAAAAACTTACCTCAAAAAACTGTTTCTCCATGGGGAACACAATATTGCATTTGCTAGAGCCTTTTAGAGAGGCTGAGGAGGAACTTCCTCCCCTGGTTCCCTCTGCTCCTCCCAGAGAGGAGTGGGAAGAAAAATTGAAGGAATGGCCTTTATGGCCCCCTCCACCTCCATGTCCTAATCTTGAAACATTTAATTCGCCATCAATAGAATCATCTATACAGAGGGCCATCAGAGAAGGAATGAAGGACATGTCGGTGGAAGAAAGGCTTGCTTTTCCTGTTATACAAGTAGCTGACCCACAGCTCCCAAATCAGATAATAAGACACCATGAAAAAATTGATTTTAAAATGATAAAAGCTTTGCGAGAAAGCGTTGTTCAAAAAGGGTGCAATGGCTCCTTTTACAGGAGAAATCATGAATAATATTTCTGATGCATTCTTAACTCCTTCTGATTGGTATTCTCTGGCTCATGCAACTCTGGATGGAGGAGATTATTTACTATGGAAGGCAGCATATTTGGATAAATGTCAAGAGCTAGCCCGCACAAACGGAGGGCCGAATGCTCAAATAACTTATGAAATGCTGGCAGGACTGGGACAGTATATGGATGTACAAAATCAGCTACATTATGTGCAACAGTCGTATGAGCAAATTAGACTTTGTGGAAGGAAAGCTTGGTGGGCTTTACCAGCAAAGGGGGACCCTCAGGGAGCTTTTAGTAAATGTATGCAGGGACCTACAGAGTCATTTTCTGATTTTGTGGCTCGTCTCACTCGAGCAGTGAGACGACAGATTCAACATGAGGCAGCAGGAGATATTTTAATTCAGCAATTAGCTTATGAAAATGCCAATGCTGACTGTAAGAAATGCCTGACGCCTCTGAGAAGAAATAGTACCATTACAGAGATGATTCAAGTGTGTCAGAATGTGGGATCAGGCACTTTTCAAGCAAATTTACTCGCTGCTGCAGTAACAGGTAGAAATAAGAGGTGTTATAAATGTGGAAAAGGAGGACATTTCCAAAAGGAATGTAGGCAACCGAGAAGGACACAGGGTAGTGCTCTAGGAAGAGGCATAAACATTCTGCCTCCAGGTTTAATCATCTCTCAGTGTCCTAAATGTCAGAAAGGGAACCACTGGGCCAGTTTTTGTAAATCAAAATTTCATAGAAATGGGCAGCTGCTAGATCAAGATAGAGGGCATGGTCAATTGCCGGGAAACGGCCAAAGGGGTACCCCCCAGCCCCGTCATCAATAGGGGAAATCGGCCCTGCAAGGCCCACAGTGGATTCCCTCATCCAAGCAACTCCAGGAAGCACAGGCCTGGATCTTAACAGCACTATAGCAGTCACTTTGACCCCCGATATTGCTTGGCAAGCTATTCCTACAGGAATTTGGGGACCTGTGCCACCGGGAACTTTAGGATTAATCTTAGGGAGGAGTGGAAACACTCTAAAAGGACTAACTGTCCTGCCTGGAGTCATTGATTCAGAGTATGAAGGAGAAGTTAAAGTTATACTAGAATGTAATCATGTTATGCAAATTACTCCAGGACAAAGAATTGCTCAGATACTACTTCTACCTTATGTTCAGCAAGGTGAGGCTATAAATAGGAAAAGAGGAATGCAAGGATTTGCAAGCTCAGACATATATTGGATACATGAAATTAGCAAAACCCATCCTATGATTAATTTAAGAATAGAGGGAAAACAATTTAGGGGTCTAGTGGACACTGGAGTGAATGTTAGTGTTATCAGCAAAGAATTCCGGCCTCCAAGTTAGTCCATGGGAGAACCTATGGGCTCAGTTAAGGGGGTAGGAGTTCCTGATGACACACAACGTAGTGCTGCAGTGTTAAGGTGGCAAGATGAGGAAGGACAGACAGGATGGTTTCAGCCCTACGTCATCTCTGGAATTGCAGTCAACTTATGGGACCGGGATGTTTTAGAAGGTTTACAGGTATGTATTGTTACTGGCAAAGGACAGCAGTTAATGACTCAGATAGCATATCAACCTTTTTAGGAGCGGTCACTGCTCAGTCTCCTCACCCTCATGCTGATCCTATACAATGGAAAGATGATAGACCTGTATGGGTGGATCAGTGGCCATTAACCAAGGAGAAATTAAGTCATATTCCTGAATTAATACAAGAACAAATAGAAGCTAGTCACATAGAGCCTTCCAATAGTCCTTGGAATACGCCCATATTTACAATCCCTAAGAAGGCGACAGGGAGGAACCAAGATGGCGCCATAGGTTAAACACCTAACCTGCAGCCGGGCACAACAATTTCAAAAATACAGCTAGAGGTCAGAACGGACATCGTCCAGAACCACAGGAAAGCTGGTGGACTGAAATGCCCACAGCTGGGGGGAAGGAGAAGGCCAAGGGGACAGTCGGGGGAGCCATAAAAGCCTCAGGTATGGAGAAACAGGCGGAGACACGAGCACGCGCGCCTGCGGGGAGGATGGAGCCGGAGAGGAAGGGGCGGCTGATGGCCTGGCCGGCGTTCACTGGCAGGAAGGAGATAAAGGCTCTGGATTGCCCTGAGCGCCGGCTCCGACTGCACTGAACCCCGTTCCGGGCGAAAACCTGGGAAGCCAGGCGCAGGCTGGGGGAATGAATCTGGGCTGTGGGGCGCAGGCACAGAGGAGCGGCGGAAGGCAGAGCTCCAGAGGCGCGCACAGGAAGGGGCGCAGAGGACGGACTGTTGCCTGAGCCACTGAACTGCCCTAGCGGGAAGGAGACAAGGGCTCCGGACCGTGCTGAACCCCAGTTCCGACTGCACTGAACCCCAGTTCCGGGCGAAACCCTGGGAAGCCAGGCGCATGCTGGGGGAATGAATTTGGCCTGTGGGGCAGAGGCACAGATGAGCGGCGGCTCCAGAGGCGCGCACGGGAGGGCACGCAGAGGACGGACTGTTGCCTGCGCCACTGAATGGCCCTGCTGGGAAGGAGACAAAGGCGCCAGACTGCGCTGAGACCCAGTTCCAACTACATTGAAACCCAGTTCCAGGCGAGAATCTGGGAATCCAGATTCATTAGGGGAGAGACTGGACTGGTTGGCAGCGGGCGAAACTCCAGGGCGCGTTTCTCTCAGAGGTGTTTGCAAGGAATACAGAGGGACACAGACACAGGAGCCTCATGTCTCCTGCACAGCAACTCTTCCTATATAGACAAAGAGGGTCCTCACGGCCAATTGGCCTGGAGGACAATTCCTCCTAGTGACACCAACAACAATCAAGACTTAACTGTAGATACTCACTCAGTTTCGCAACTGCGCCGCCCCCGCAGGCCGCCCGGCCCGGGGCGCTGGGGACGCCGCAGCGGCAGCGGCGCCTGGAGCCTGGCGGCCGCCCAGCGCCCGTCCCCGCCGCGCAGCCCCCGCGCACCTGGTTCCGCGGGCCGCGCGCCCCGCACACCGGACGGAGGCCTGGGCGCCCTCTCCGTGCACCTCCCGGAGGCGCTAGACTTCAGTAGAGTTGACTGAATTGAAGGGACTAAGAAGTACAAATTGGGAAGTTTGAAAAAGATGGCAGCGGAGGTGAAAGGCTGTTCTGTTGCCTCGCACCCAGCGAAATCGGAGGGGATGAGGTGTGGAGGCGCGAGGGTCTGGCTGGTGGCGGGGGAAAGGGGCTTTTGTTACAAACCTAGGGGAGATTAGCTCTCCATCACCCTGAAATCCATCTTCTGGGGACTCGCGGGAGACCCAGATGCCTGCGGGGAGAGGCGGGACTCTTGCGGAGGTGCGCCCAGCAATCAGTGTTTGCTGCGCTGGAGTGCGGAACGAGGGGACTTAGAAACGTGGAAGGCAGAAGGACCAGACTCACAGCCATCGTGGCTCGCCGCACCATGGCCTGTTGGCGCCCTGAGACCCCGCCCCGCCCTGGGACCCGCCCCGCACGTTTTGAAGACCTGCCCCGCAAGTCTTGCAGGCACACCTGCACTCCAAGCAACGGCTTATGCATGTGGGTGGCCTGCCCTCTAGCAGCGGACCAGATGAACTGCTGTTCTAGTCGGACTGCTCCAGGGCCACTCAGACAGGAGGAGGAAACTACAGTTTTTGCTGTAAACCTTGCTGAGTGCCTAAGGCAGTAGCTGATTGGAGACCCAGAAACGAGGGCATCTAGTGATCTGTGGGAGATGACACCAGATTTCAACCACATGCATAAGGGACACATTCAACAGGAATATTCAGTGAGCGCCAAAGCTTTGCTGCACCAAGACCCGGCCCATAAACGTGTCTCCTGCACAGCAACTCTTCCTTTATAGACAAAGAGAGCCCTCCCAGTGACACCAACAACAATCAAGACTTAACTATACAAAGGAGGACCAAGATGGAGGCATAGGGCGGAAGCCTGATTGTTGCCTACCACAACAACTTTGAGACTACGACAGGAGAGCAGAGCAGACACCATCCAAGACCACCATAGGGCTGGCTGAGTGGATGCTCTACAACTAGAATAAAAGAGGGGTATGTGGGATGATGCTGATGCCGGTGACCCAAAGACCACACTTTAAGAACTACGGCTCAGGCGACACAACGGCGGCCTGGAACGTGCTCGGCGCAGTTCCCCCGGCGGTCTCCGGCTGAGGGGACGGCTCCAATGGCAGCCAAGCACGGACAGACGAGCCCCTATGAGACATGGGGTGGGAGACTCCGCGCTTGCTGACCTCCGAGTCCGTCAAGAATCTCAACGCCCCGGAAGCGACCAGGTGCGCATGCTCGGCGACCGGCCACCGATGCGGACCCAAGGGCCGACGCAGCGATGCCAGACTGGCCCACCGCCATGCACCGGGCGCACCAGAGCTTCGCCGAGCCGCCGCCTGACGAGTTCTGCAGCAGCCGTACTGGAGCTCTGGAAGGATGGCCAGGGGAATTGCTGAGGGGGGATTGACCGGCAGGAATTGGGATTGGGAAGACGGGGCCCCGCTGAGACCCGGGTGCGGGCGGGGTTGCGCGCCTCTGGGCTTGGGTGTGGTCACACGCCTCTGGGTATAAGTGAGGCCTCACATCCCTGGGTCTAGGTGAGGCCACGTTCCCCTGGGTCCAGGTGAGGCCATGTGCCCCTGGACCCGGATGACGCTGGATCCCGTGCCCGGGCGAGGCCAAGCGCCCCTGGGTCTGGGGGAGGCTGCACTCCCCTGGGTCCGAGTGAGGCCAGATGTCCCTAGATCCAGTTGAGGCCTCGCACACCTAGGCCCGGGTGAGGCCACGTACCCCTGGGTCTGGGAGAGCCCACACACCCCTGGGTCGAGGTGAGACCATGTGTCCCTGGATCCGGGTGAGGCCTCGTGCACCTGGGCCCAGGTGAAACCACGTGCCCCTGGGTCTGGGAGAGGCTAAGCGTCCCTGGGTCCGGGTGAGACCATGTGTCCCTGGATCCGGGTGAGGCATTGTGCACCTAGGCCCGGGTGAGGCCACGTGCCCCTGGGACTAGGAGAGGCCAAGCGTTCCTGGATCCGGGTGAGACCATGTGTCCCTGGATCCGGGTGAGGCCTCGTGCACCTAGGCCCGGGTGAGGCCACGTGCCCCTGGGTCTGGGAGAGGCCAAGCGCCCCTGGGTCCGGGAGAGACCATGTGTCCCTGGATCCAGGTGAGGCCTTGTGCAACTAAGCCCAGGTGAGGCCACGTGCCCCTGGGTCTGGGAGAGGCCAAGCGTCCCTGGGCACGGGTGAAGCCAGATCCTGGGTCCGGGTGAGGCCGTGTGCCCCTGGATCCATCCGGGTGAGGCTGGGTCCCAGGCCTGGGTGAGGCCACGCGCCCCTTGGGTATGGGTGACGCCACGTGCCCCTTAGTCCGGGTGACGCCGTGCCCCTGGGTCCGGCCGAGACCAAACCAGAGGGAGTTGAACCTCCGTTACTACCATTTGTCCACCATTCAGAGCTGAGGGGTCAGTGCTGACATGTACACATAAGGAACTGCTGGACATTGAAATTGGGTCTCAAAACAACTGTTGGTCCAGGGGGAAGCTCGCTACAGACTGATTCATTTGCCTGTCAGCATAACTATTATTGCTCGTCTCACATTCAGTTCTTATAAGTATATATCTAGTGACATATGATCTCGCTCATCTAGGGGAAATGATGAACAACATAGACTGAGGAACAAGAACAGAACCAGAAGCAAGGAGGCATCGATTGGACTATCGGGCCTCAGAGGGAGGATAGGGGAGGGGAGGGGGAGGGTGAGGGGAGGGGGAGAGTTCAACCAAAGGACCTGTATGCATGCATATAAGCCTATCCAACGGTTAAGTTCAACAGGGGGTTGGGGCATGCGTGGGGAGAGGGGTGGGATGGGAATGGGGGGATGAGGACAAATATGTGACACCTTAATCAATAAAGAAATTTAAAAAAAAAAAAGAAGGCGACAGGAAAATGGCAATTGTTACATGATCTTAGAGCAGTTAATGCTACTATGCATACCATGGGAGCTTTGCAACCTGGACTCCCAGCGCCTTCACAAATCCCTTTAAATTGGCCTCTCATAGTAGTAGATCTTAACCTTTTGCACTCGGATGTCGAGTGTGACTCGACACAGTTAGCATTAAATCCCGAGTAGAAGAAAAAAGCAAGTGAGTGCAATGGGTTAAAGATTGTTTTTTCACCATTCCCTTGGCACCTTGAGATAAACCGAGATTTGCATTTTCAGTGCCATCTATTAATAATATAGAACCCATGAAAAGATTCCTCAAGGAAGGAACAACCTAAGACAGGCACAGTCGAAGAGGGGCCATCAGGAGAGAACTTGGAGATCAACAAAGGTGTGGCACAGACCCTCACCCCCTCCTTCTGAGGGAGGTCTCCTGCCCCATGACTGCTTCGCTCTTCCCGTGCCCAGCTCAGATAGGGACTCAGGGAACAGACAGAGACTTGGCCCAGCTCAGATTGGGACCCAGGCAACAGAGAGTTGGCCAATGGCAGCTGCCCTATATCTAAATCCAGCCTAACACCAGGAATGCTCAGGGCTTTCTCAAGGATGCAAAATAACCCTTTCCTTTAATATTTACAGGGTAAACTAAGATTGTTGTTAGAGTATTAAATTTTGACAGTAAAATAGTCAAGTTTTCAGGTTAATTTAAATTGGCTAAATGAAATAAGTGAATATTCAAGAAAATTTAATTGTACAAAAAGCTGTTCCTATAGTATTAACTAAAATTTCTATTGGTAGTTCATTTCATGGTAAAATTGCTTAACATGTAATGAAACTAAAAGCAGTCATATTTTTGTGCAAAAAATTAAAACTTAAAGTGATCAAGACTGCATTATAAAAATTTTCCAAAAGCCTCCTAATAATTAAATTAAAAAAAAGGGGGATAGTGGAAAAATATTATGTAAGGAAAAATATCCAGAAAAATTTTTTACTTTGAAAACTAATTTTCATTTGTAATACTAAGAGCAGGACACCTATGAAAAAACACACATGGTGTCAGAATAAGCCAAAGGAAAATCATTTGGGCAAAAAATGAAAAAGATCCCAAGTCAAATTTATAGAAAGGATTGCTTTACTAACTTTTGGTCGAGAATATGTTTGTATATTTTCAGAAAACAACTCCACGACCATGTGGATTCCTGCAACAGAGAGGAATTGACAGGAATGCTCCAGCCATGAAGACAAGAGGAAAAATAATCCAGAGATGGAAGATGCTGACGACGCCTTGCCATGCTAGCAGTCAACAGCTGTGCATCGCTGCAGATTGCCCAGGACCAAACCAGAGGTCGGACCTGCATTACCACCATCTGTCCACCATCCAGACACCATTGCTGACATGTTCTCAAAAAACTGTTGGACATTGAAACTGGGACTCAAAAACTGTTGGCCAAGAAACTTACTGCAGACTGATTTCATTTGACTCTCAGCATAGCCATTGTTGCTTGTCTCATTTTTTGTTCTTATATGTTTATTTCTGGTCTGCAGATGCAAGATTTTTTAAAGGAAAAAAAGTGGGGGAGATGCCAGAAACCAATCACTGTTTCACTAATAGAGAGATGTGGACAGGAAGCCAGGAAGGCTGTCAACAACATTAATTGCTCTAACCACTCACCCTTTAGTTGAGGCATTGTTAGTTGAAGCAGCCTCCACCTCTGTTTATCTTGTGTATATTTCTGTTATTCCCTGCCTAAGGTGTTTTCCCCATAGCCTCAATAAAAGGGATAGCAGGGCCAGAGCAGAGGGTAGTTCTCGGACTACCGCCTGGCCCTCCATATCGCCAAATTAAATTTCTTCTAGTCTCTTTTCATTTGTGTGTGGCCCTTCTCCAGAACTCAAACCCTGAACCGGAACCCTGGACCACGTGGGACGTGGAAAGGGGATCCTACAATGTACTATTATTTTGATTAAATTATTAGTTAAAGATTATATTACCCAATGAAATTTGGATGCAAAAAAAAAAAAAAAGAAAAATATTTGTTGCTATGAAGCTGTCACTGGAAGGGAAGAAGACTCTGACCCTGTCATTAAAAGGAATCTCCCAGCATGGGACCAGTGTGACAGTGTGAAACCATAAGAATGCCCTAGAAGATACTCGACCAATTACCCTTATAAGGGGGCTTATGTTTCAATTAGAAAAGTCAGATCTCAATGTCTGCCTAAACTCTGGGCCAGGTTCAGTATCCAGCCCAGCCTCTTGTCTTTGCAGAATCAAAACCAAGTGTTACATATAGAGAATAAGGGCTCTCTAGAAACCCACACAAGTGCTCCCCATTTCCCTAAGTGTCACCCCTCTTGACTCCTTTGGTAAATGACAATGTCCATCCTGAGAAGACGACAAAACCAGCACAAAACCTCTGACCACTCAGCACCTTGTTCTGGGAAGATTCAGACTATGACCTTGGGGAGCAGAGTCCTCCTGAGTGTACTTGCCCACACCGTCACAGTGCCCATGTCTGGTGACCAGCATTACCACCGGGGGTACAGAAGACAATGGCCCCAAGAAAGCCTTGTTCTCCATTCTGACTTCATCCAGAGAGGGAAGGAGCTACCATTGGCTCCTCAGGCCCAGTGAGTGGGTGAGGGAGCAGGGAGGAGGGGATGCCTTCCATTACCTCAAAGACAAGCTCTCAGCCACCTGGCCGTATAACAAACCAGAGACTGAGATGGAGACCAGCTTTCTGTGCTGGCCCACGTGAAGGGAGCCTCCGTGTGCAGGGACCTCTTTAACACCTGGGAAGAGAATATCAACAGGAATCAACAGGTCACTATATCCACGGGCAAGGAAAGCTCTATCCTTGGAGAATTCCAGCTCAGCAGTGCCATCAGGTGACTAGGCAGGAGACAAGGGGTGAGATGGGTGTGAGTCAGCACTTTCAGCAATGCGCCCGAGGAGCAGAGGAAACTCTGCCACTCATCTCCGGGGTCCACAGAAACACACTGCCCCGTATGCCACTCCACGGTGATGGGGTTGGAGATTGGGGTGCTGCACATGGGGGGTGTGGACACCTTCACACTGGGCAGTCATTACAGCATCACCAAGATCTGGAAGGTCCAGTCTATGTTCCTACCAAAGGAGGTGAACACAAGACTGTCTGCATCCATGTACATGATGATGCTTTTGAGAGGTGTGCATGTTACTAAGGGGTGGTCAACCAGAATCTTTCCTAAAATTGTTCAAACTTTGGTAAACACTCTAGAAATACACAACAGAGACAGGCAGTCACACACATACACAGAAACAAAGATAAGTTGTGTGGTGATAAGAAAGATGCAAAAAGTAGAGATGCAAAAAGAAACACAGAGAAGTCAAGAGATGCAGGTAAATGGTGGCAGAGGTACAGCTAGAAATAGAGACAGGGATGCAATGAAAGAGTGAGAGACACAGGGATGCAGAGACAGACAGAAAAAGATGCAGAGAGACACACTGGAAAAATATACAGGAACACAGAGAGATACAGGAAAAGAGAAAGGTGCGCAGATAGAGTTATAACAGAAAGAGGAGAGGACAAGACCTCATTGAATACCTGGATCCAGTCTCTTCTGAAATCAGCTGGACCCCAGGCTTCACTGTCACATGAGCAAACTAAACTTTCAATCATTTGGAACCAAGAATATTTCTTTTATTGCTGGTTTTACTTTTCCAAAATAAAAACTGACCTTGATCAATGTGACTTGCCCAGACATCTGAGACATCAGTTTGGTTCTTGGAGACAAGAGGGGCCACTGTACCTGGGCCCAGGTAATCTCACCTTGCTGACATACACTCTACCCACCAGGCTGGAAGAGAGGCTAGCACATCCTAAGGCCACTGCACTGAACATCAATACCAAAGAGCCAGGAAGGAGGACGATTGAATTGTTCCCTCTGCCTGCTTCTATCACAGCACCCCAAGATGCTCTAGTCTCCCTCAAGGAGCAAAACAGGTTCCTTCCATTCTGCAGTGGCTTCCTGCCTCCACCAGTTAAGAAGGCTCAGGATACAAATAACATGTTTAATTGTGATAAAAACTCTGGAGTCAGGTAAAGGCTTTAATGTGCTTCTCTTGACAGTGGTGGTGGTGGTGGGGGGGGGGGGGAGTTAGTAGGGGAGGAGGAACAAAAGAAAAATGCCTTGGGGGCCTTGAGTACATTCAGCTGGAGCCCACAGGACAGACTCCCAGATCACAGCTGCCTCGAGGGTGGGTCACAGGAGATGCCTGGCCTACTGCATCAGAGTCACTGGGATTCTGATCTCAGAGGAGCAGGCTCACAGGCAGCTGGGAATTCTGTGCGAGGACAACAAGCAGGCATTTCAGAAGAAACACAGCAGATCCCAGTCAAAGCGCCCTCAGGAGTCAGCGCAGGAGCCCTGTAGGAGAGAGAGTGGTCAGCACCCGGCACCTGGGGACACACCCTGTCCCCTCCTCTCAGGGCCCTGCAGCATCAGGTAAAGCTGAGGTCTGGGCATAAGGTCATCACCTCCCCGAGTATCGGTATCGGGTAAAATCAGCTAAAGAGGACACGAACTTCAGCCTCACGCAGACATGCAGGAGGCGGGGAACAGCTGTTATCTGGGGGATATGAGCATCTCATCTTTTAGCAAATTTATTGATAACTAACCATCCTTCTACCACTAGGAGTCACTTATAAATGCCCACAGGCAGGAGCCACCAGCATGTGACACAAAGTGGGCATCACCCCCGTGCCTACCACCCAAGACGTGGCTCTGGCTCCACGTTTCACAGAAAGATTCACCAAAGTTAAACCCGGGTTCTGGGTAACAAGCCCAGAGCTTCCTTCAGAAACTGGGCGAGCTTCTCCCCGAATCCTGATCCCCTGGCAGGGAATAGGCCATGAACTGCCACCTTTGTGACCAGGTACACTCACCTCCCACCCCTCCCTCTTTTTCCTGTCCTCACACCCCCTCCATCCTCCCCTCCTCCATTAAATCAGAGCACAGACAGTACCTGGGGTGGAGGCCCAGGAGATCCTACAAAAGGACTTTACACAGAGACAGGTCTCATCACACAGACAGTCCCTCTCCCGCCCACAGGAAATGAGAGAAGCAACTTAATTGGAAATCTATGTCCCCCCTACCCATCAGCCACAAGGCCTTACCCCTAAGCTATGATCCCCCAAATGAGTGAACCTGTCACTAGGAGGAAGGGAAGCCAATGCGCTGACTTTCTTAAAGAAGCAGCTTCTGGAAAGGGGCCAGCGAGACAGTGATGAGCTCTCAGCCCCAGGACACTCACGACAGACATGCCTGTGGCAGGGCTGCCTTTCAACCAGTAAAATCCAGTCCAAAGCCTCACCCAGCTGTCTGTCTCCTCCCACCACCAGCCCAGCTGTCTGTCTCCTCCCAACACCAGCCTGGCCACCTGCCTTCCAGGTCAGGAGGTGAATTGCACCTAGAAGCAGAGGCCCCTCAACAGAGGGTCTGGGCACAGCCTATCTTCCCGTTTCCCAGGTGCTCACCCTTCTGTTTCCTGTGACGGATGACAAGGCTCAGCCCCAGGAAGATCAGCCCCAGCACGAAGCCCCCGACGCCACTCAGCATCTTGCTCTGGGCGGATCCAGACTGCGCCCCTGGGGAGCAGAGCCTGGGTGTCAGCTTCTGTCCCCAAACCCACAGGGGCCCTTTGGGAGCCTCCACCCCTGGGGTGGGACCAGCCAGTAAACCCTTGGACACTGTGGGTGGTGACAGGGGGGAGTGGGTCCTGCTCCTTCACACACATCCTAACCTTGGACCCCACGCCCTGTCACCAGCCGCCACAGTCAGCCCTCCAGAGTTCCCAGGCTGGGGTCATGGTGTAGAGTGACCTCCCTAGTGTCTGGAAACACAATGAGATCAGGAACCTTCTGATGCCCCTGCCACGGATCGAGAGGGCCTAGCGTCCTGTGATGTCCACTCAGCAGTGACATCAGGGGTAGGGATGCGATGGGACAGCCAGGGGCCGCTGTTTGCCCTCTGTCTGTGGGGCCCAGGGTGCAGGGAAGAAACTGCCCCTTACGCCACTCCACTGTGATGGGGCTCTGGCGGCTGGGATGCTCCACGCGGCAGGTGTAGACATCTCCTCGCTGGGGGGTCATTTCCAGCATCACCAGGACCTGGTAGGTCCAGTCCCCGTTCCATATCAGGGGGGTGGACACGATGCCAGCTGTCTCCTCCTGGTCGTTCCGGAACCACCGGACTTGGATGTGGGCTGGATAGAAATCCGTCACCGAGCAGACCAGCATGTTGTGGTGGGTCAGGGCCTCTGTCTTGGCTGGGGAGATGGTCACTGTAGGCTCCACTGGGAGGGGAGGGTAACAGACAGGAAAAGACAGAGTGAGATGTGACCCATGGGGAGGGTCCTCCCTGAACCAGCGGGAAAGATGCCTAGATTCAGAAGACCCGAGGTGGGCCACTTGATTAGCTCAAGTAAACAAGCTCAGGATCAAGAGCTAACCGCAATCATTTTATGGGAGTTATTCTGTTAACAATTAATAAAAATGAAGCCCTTTAAATGTTTAAATTGCTGTGTTATACAGGCCACTATTCACAATGTTTTTAAATAAAGATGATAAACCCGGACTTCTTTTCCCTCCACCTTGACGGTGACCCTGGGGATCAGCTTAGCGATTCACACCAGGGCAGTGACCCTGTTTCCTGTTGGTCCCACAGCTCCTCACAGTGGAGAAAATACATCAGTTTGAGTCTCAGGGGCATGAGACCATCAGCACTGGTCACGGCTCCAGGAACAGTAACACGGACTGAGAATTGGGAACATTACAGACAGTTCTATGTCCAACAGAGCAGGACAGCAGCCATTCTGTGGCAAACTCCCATTAAATTGTGTTATCCTACCTAATAATAGACAAATATGCAAATTGACCATACCTCCACTATGCTCAAGCCACGCCCACCAGCCAACCAGGACGAGTATGCAAATAAACCCAACCAAGATGGCTACAGCCACAGAGAGCAAGGTTTCCCAGGCAACAGAGTGAAACAAGCTTTCTGCATGCCCTTGACAGGCCTAAGACTCCACTCAAGCTACAAAGTTTCAATTATAGAAGGTAAACAAATTCAAACAGAATGGCGGCAGCCACGGAGCTGGAGAGACCAGGCCAGTGTTGCCCGAGGTAACGGAGAAAGCAAAGCTTTCCTCGAACCCTGGCCAGGCTCAGGCCACCGCTTAAGGCTACAAAGTTTCAATTATAGAAGGTGAATTAACTCAAACAGAAATGGCTGCCAGCTGTGGAGCATGCAGGAGGCTTGGCTCCACTCCAGGCTACAAAGTTTCAATTGTAGAAGGTAAATAAATTCCAGATACCAGGGCATCCACTTGGGTCGCCAGGGGGCGTGGCCAACCTGCAAACCACCACAGGCCCCTTTCTCAGGCTGCCCCACACCCCAAGGGAACCCCCACCCTTATCTGGGACACCCTTCAGGGCAAACCAGCTAGCCCCCACTCCTGCACCAGGCCTCTATCCTATCTAATAAAAGAGTAATATGCAGATTGACCATCACTCCAACACACAATATGGCTTCCCCCATGTGGTCAAAGATCCTGCCCCCATGTGGACACAAGATGGCCACCACAAGATGGCCAGCAGGGAAGGGCAGTTGGGAGGCACCTGGCCTGCAAGGGAGGGCAGTTGAAGGCAATCAACCCTGCAGGGGAGGGCAGTTAGTGGTGACCGGGCTGGCAGAGGAGGGAAGTTGGGGGTAAACAGGCTGGCAGGGGAGCAGTTAGGCATCAATCAGGCTGGCAGCGGAGTGGTTAGAGGGTGACCAGGCTGGCAGGCAGAAGCGGTTAGGGGCAATCAGGAAGGCAGGCGGGCAAGCAGTTGGGAGCCAGCAGTCCTGGATTGTGAGAGGGATATCCAACTGCCCATTTAAATGGGCATATCCAACTGCTCACTAAATGGGCAGTCGGACATCCCTCAAGGGGTCCCAGATTGGAGAGGGTACAGGCTTGGCTGAGGGACACCCCCCCCAACTGTGCATGAATTTTGTGCACCGGGCCTCTAGTCTATAATAATAAAATCGTAATATGCTAATCAAACCGGACAGCCAAACAAACTTCCTGACGAAGCCGGGGCTGCGAGGGCCAAGCCCCTTGCATGAATTTTGTGCATCGGGCCTCTGGCTAAATAATAAACTTAATGTCCACGTCATATATGCTACCTATGTTTTATCCATTTACTGATTCATTTATTCATTCATTCAACAAATATATATTCCACAAGCACTAGGAAAAGAAAGATAAACAACAGACCGTGGTCCCTGCCCTTATAGAACTTGCAATCTAGTAACAGAGACAAAAAAATAAATTTTATTTCAAAAGTTTGTAATTTTTGAAGGAAAAGAGAACTTTGAAAACATGTAACACTGATAGACATCATGCTTGCCCACGTTTCCATTCCTTCATCTTCTGTTTATTACGTACCAATATTAGCATATTAAAGTGGTCATGCTAACTCCTAGCACACAAGTAGTTGTGAAATTAAGTAGCATTATACAGAGGGTATTTGGTAAGGTGATTGTCAAGAAATAGATGCTCATTAAATTTAATAGCATCAATTTATTTACTTCAAAACTTCAGCTCTACTGCACTATTTGTTGAACTTTCTAAGAAATAAAAATTCTGCCTTACGAACCGCTGAAGTGTTGTTTTGCTTTTTAGTAAACACTGTTTTCCTCAGACTTTGCATTCACAAATTCTAAATTAAGATCCAAGTTTACTGCATTAAGAAAAATAGCACAAAACAAGTAGTAAAGTCCGTTTTAAGGCTGTACTTGCCCTTCTGTTTTCTACTGCGCTCAGTGCGGCAGCTGAGAACGTGCTCCTTAGTCTCAAAAGGCTGAGTGAGCTCACTGCGCCAGGGAATGTGTGGGCAGAGGCCGGAAACAGACCTGGCAGTCGCTGCTAAAGAGGTGCAGGACTAGGGACAGACATTTAGGAAAACAGAATTCACAGGAATAATAATTTGACACCCAAGAGCCAAAACACTTCGTCACGACGGTGATATATTGCACGTGTGCGCGGGCCCTGGAGGCAGCGTGGAGCCCCGAACCCACAGGCCGTGAAACTGGAGGTGGGCCTTGCTGCCGGCTCACAGCAGCGCAGGAGCGGGAGACGCAGGAGAGGGGGAGGGGAGGGGAGGGAGGGGAGCACTAGGACACAGGGCGCAGGGCACGGGGACACTGGACACAGGGACATAGAGACATGGGGCACAGGGACACTGGGAACAGGGCACAGGGGCACGGGGAGACAGGGATATGGGGCACAGGGACATGGGGACACAGAGCACAGGGACACAGGGCACAGAGACATGGGGACATGGGGCACAGGGACACGGGGCACAGGGACAGCTCTGGCAAAGTGAGAGACAAGGAGGCACACACCTGCGGAGGGAGGTGCAGAATGGGTGGAAAGAGGGGCAGATGCTGCGGGCCCACTGGGAGGGCTCCCGGGAACATGACCGGCTGAGGGGTCTGTGCCGGTGGTGCCTTTGGACCCCCTCAGTCCCGCCCCCGCCCCCCCTCCCCACCATGGCTGAGCTTGGGTCCCAGAGGCCCCCAGGAGACTGGTTGGGCCGCGGGGGGCCAGGCAGGGCTCACCTCGCCGCTGGAGGGTGGTGGCGGCCTCAATCTGGTAGTTGTGTCTGCACACCCTGTCCACCCCGGCCCGCTTCTGCTCCAGGATGTCCTTCTGGCTGTTGAAGTACTCGGCGTCCGGCCGCCCCAGCGGGGTCAGCGCGCGGAACTCCCCCACGTCGCTGTCGAAGCGCACGATCTCCTCCAGGTTGTAGATGTAGCTCATCACCTCCCGCACGCGCTCCGTCCCGTTGGTGAAGTAGCAGAGGGCCTTATACTGGAGCACGAAGTCCCCTGCGGGGAGCCGCCTGTCAAGCCTCCACCCAGGGCCAAGGAAGGGGACCTTCCTCCACTGAGACCTGCAGCCCCGCCCCCGCCCTGCTTTGACCTCTGGAACTGCCCCCCCCCCTCCCCTAGGGAGGGGAAGGAGGGGACAGAGTCTCCAGGACGCCCTGGGGCCTGGATCCCGCCTGAGCCTGACACCCGCTGGGAGGGCGGTCCCAGACTTCACATCCCCGCCCCTCCTCAGGGCGGTCAGGACGCCCCTGTGAGGTCCCCTTTCCAGGGAATCCGGGAACCTCAGAGACCAGCGTCCCCACAGGCTGAGAGTCCAGGGAGCAATGACAGAAAGCCTGGAACCCAGCGTCCTCCTCCCACAGGCTCGCTCTCGCCCCTCCTCCCTGGCACAGAGCCTTCCCCCCACTCAGTGAGATCCAAGGGACCCGCGTCTCCCATCCCCCCCACCCTCCACCCTCCCACCTTCGAACCCCCCCAACCTCACCTGCCCCCACCCCCCATCCCCCCAGGAGGCTCATCATGGAAAGCGCACAGGCTCCCGAGTCAGACCAGCTGGATCCCAGGAGGCTGTGCCAGTGGCCAGCGTGGACGGCTGCCCAGAGCACCCAGAGCATAAAGGTGATTGTGGAGAGACCAGGACACCTACACTGGGGCGGCAGGAGACTGACAGCGTTTACATGGAGACAGAACCCTGTCTGAAATAAATGGCTTCTCAGCATGCCATCCCCTCTTCACTTCCCCTTTCTCCTCAGTCCAGTCCTCCATCAACTCAAGACTCAATCCCCCACTCCCTGTGGGACCCTAAGTCCCTGGCAGGAGGCTGAGCCCTGCCTGTGGCTCCAGCTCAGCTGCCCAGATGCCAGGGTTTGCTGCCAGCCCTCCCCTCAGGCACAGGGACAGGGAACCCTTTCCCCCAAACCTGACCCCACAGACCTCCCCACACGTTTCCCCAACCAGAGCCCCTTAGTCTTCAGTCCAGACAAGGTCCTGGGACAAGCCCTGCTGTCTCTTCTTTGGAGAAACTCTTTTCTTCAAAAATAACCGTTTTCCTGTCACTGGAAGTGGCCAGTCTCCGCCCTCCCATTGGTCATCCCCAGGCTGGAGCCCCTGAGGTGGCATGTCCTCGCCTTGTCACCAGAAGGCGGACATGAGAAGGTAGCAGCTCCCTTTCCCAAAGAGGAAATGGGTGATCACAGACATAGCCACCCCTCCCCCAGCCCAGGGTCCCCCAGAGCCCACCCCGGGCTGATGGGGCAGCTGCCCTGCACTCACCTGGAGAGTCTCTGCCCTCAGCCACTGGGGCCCTCAGCGCCACCAGCCACACCATCACAGCTGCTGCCCAGGGGCCTCCGGGGGGCCGCAGAGCCGGCTTCCCAGACATGATGGAGCACAAAGGAAGAAGTAAGGGGAGAGAGCCCGGCTCCTCCTGATGACTGATGTAGCCACTTCAGAGAATAAAAACCTGAGAGCTGCCACTCAAGGTCAGACTGGAGAGTCCCCAGGAAAGGAGCCAATCAGCACTGGAGCTGACCCGCCTCATCTGTCTCCGGGCAGATGCTTTCTCTGGAGGTGCTTCAGCCAGTGCCTGGAACCCAGCCTGCATCTCATTGCTCTGGGTGAACATTTGAAGACTTTCTCTCAGTTATAGAAGGTGAATGCCTTAGGGGTTTAGAGAACCAAGAGAGAAAGGTGACTCAAGAGTGGACATCTTTGTGATATTCAGTTAAAACCTATTGTCTTGCCGAAACCGGTTTGGCTCAGTGGATAGAGCGTAGGCCTAAGAGGTTCCAGGTTTGATTATGGTCAAGGGCATGTACCTTGGTTGCGGGCACATCCCCAGTAGGGAGTGTGCAGGAGGCAGCTGATAGATGTTTCTCCCTCATCGATGTTTCTAGCTCTCTATCCCTCTCCCTTCCTCTCTGTAAAAAATCAATAAAATATATTAAAAAAAAAAAAAAAAAAAAACACCTATTGTCCTTACACCTGAGATGCTCAGGAGGGAAATAAGCGGGGATCGTGTACCAGGGAGAGAAAATCATTGTCAGGGAGATGCTCCCTTCATTGTCTTAAACACTCCGGAGCCTGAAGTCCTGGTGGGAAGAGCAGAGCCCTGAGAGGAATGGTTTTGAGCTGCAGCTCCTCCTCGAATGCACTTTATGAGACAAGTTACTCAACCTCCTTTTGCCTCAGGCTTCTCTTTGGAAAATTGGGATCATGTTTCCTGCATTTTACATCTGCACCTTCATCCACACACACTCACAGCAATGTGACTGCTCTAAGAGTGCAGTGTTCTGCTCTGCTGCACGTGTGGCTGGTGGGAATATCACACACAAAATGCACCAGCCCTGCTGGCCAGTGAGGCTTCCTTATGGGAGAATTACTGCATTTGTGCTCTTTGAATGAACGTATTTGAAAGTTAAGTTGAATTTTCTTTTGTTTGTTTGTTTGATGCAGCCTATTGCAAGCTCTTAAAACTCTCCATGTGAGGTTTTCTCATTCTGCCACTGGGGCAGGCCACAAGAGCTGGGGTTTAATGGCCGTGGGAGTATTGAAGGCTCAGCAAAGATGAGAATAAATACCCCCGCTCCCTCCCTTCTGCAGTGGGATATCTGAGGGGTTCTCCATTGAAGTTGGTTTTTCTCTTCTAAGCTCTTCGGCTGCTTCAGTCCTCCCTGGACCATGAAGCAGGTCCATCTGATGTCAGCAAAGGCACAACCACAGACATTCACACCAACAGGACACGGGCACCTGCAGCTCCAGGTCAAGAGCAAAGACTTAAAGAAGCACCTGGGGCCTGACAGTGTGACTGCGGGAGCAGGTGTTCACACTCACAGCTCGTGCTGTGCGGCCCCTGAGCATCAAACCCCACAGTTAGAACTATTGATGTGGTTTTAAATAAATGTATTATTTATCAGGCTCCCCTCGCCCATGCCTAGGGGTAGTACTGAATGGTTATAGAGCAATTAAGATGATGCCTGGCAAATATTAATAAACAAGATAGTCTCTCTCTCTCTCTCTCTCTCTCTCTCTCTCTCTCTCTCTCTCTCTCTCTCTCTCCTTCCTATATTTTAGGTTCTCCCTTTAAATTTGAGGACAGGATCTGAAAGCTGAATATAGGAGTTCACCGGGTAAAAGAAGCAGGGAGGAGGCAACAAGAGGTTGCATTAGTGGCACGTGGAGGCTGTGAGTGGGTCTCATTTTCTCTGTTGGGTGCATCTCTCCGGAGCACCTGCGCCAGGGGATCGGCCCTGGGCTCTGACCAGCAGTGGTGGGTCAGGGTCAGGGTCAGGGTCAGGGTCACTCCAGAGTCAGGGTGGAAGCATAAGTGAGGAACATCCAACTCAGACCTGGAATGGGGTTGGGGACAAGGAAGAATAGAGAGGGAACTTGAAGGTGCCTCAGTGCCCTAAGCCCCACCTCAGGGTCCCTCAGAATCTGTGATATTCAGTTAAAACCTATTGTTCTTGAGATTTTTAGGAGGGAAATAAGTGGGGATCAGCAAAGGCCTCAGGCCCATCTCCTCCCTCCATTCATAGGGGGGGAATTCCATCAGTTCTACTCTGGGCCCTGCACTCGGTTCTGCTCTGCTCTGGGCCTTGCAGCTGAGGCTGCATCAGGCCTGGGGATTCCCAGGTCTCACAGGCCTCTTAGCACAGACTTCTCTACTAGCAACAGGGTTGTCAGCTTAGACTCCTTTTTCTGATTGGCTAAAATCTCATCTGACAGGTCTGGTTGGGCTTCTGCCAGCTGCTTCCCTGACCCAGTCAGCATTCTCTACATTTTCTGGATTTCTCTGCACTGTCCCCATCCTGGCCACAGTACTCAGGGCAGCTGCTGCTGGCCTGGCCTGGCCTGGGAGGAAGGTAACATCCCGATTCTGGCACCTCACCTGAACCACCTGGCTGGGCCCCTGTGGAGGCAGGGCCCTTAGGGTGAGGGAATGTGGGCCAGGTGGGTAGTCATTGTAAAGAAGCAGCCATTAACATGAGTCCGGGTTATGGAAGGGAGACTCCCCAGGGATGTCCCCTGTTCCCTCAGGTGGAAGGTTAAGCCTGGGGACTCCTTCCTGGTGGAAGTTCAGGGAGAACCCGCCTTCCCTGGAATCCTAGGAATCTGCGCTGGTCAGGGTGGTTCACTGCGAACATAGTAACCATCTGTCACCAAAGCGCCATCCAGGACCCATTCTGCATTCATGCAGGAACCAGAAACATTGTTCATTTTAAAGGGTCTGTGGCCTCCTTAATGCAGCAGTCACATAGAAATCCTGTCCCCAGAACATTATTTTCCTTTAATAACAATTCATCAAACATTTATCCCTAAATTTTTCTAAATCTTTATGGAGCTACTCACATATGTCCCCATATGAACCCTTAGGTAACCAGTTATATGCATTTCCCATGACACATACAACGTAGGTCCTTTCTCCATATAACCTTACCTCTTTAAAATTACATTTTAGAGCAGGGGTCCTCAAACTTTTTAAAAAGGGGACCAGTTCACTGTCCCTCAGACCATTGGAGGGCCAGACTATAGTTTAAAAAAAAAAACTATGAAAAAATTCCTATGCACACTGCACATATCTTATTTTGAATATGATATTGATCCCCCTGCCTTTCCCTCTGAAGTGCCAGCACAGAAGTGCCATTTCATTACAACTTCAGCTCTCAGACCTGGTCCTCCTCTCAGTGGGCTCACAAATGTGGAAACTTTAGTGCAAACCACAGAGTCACACACAAATCGATGAGAGGAGAACCAAGTGAGTGCAGTTTGTGAACCACATGGCCCAGGAGGACAGACTTCACCCGTCTGGACTGGATTTAGAGGAAGAGGGACTGGCTGCTCCTCACTGTAGCTGCTGCCACATGTCTAAGAGCCCTGTCCTGGCCGCAGGCTGAGTGCCCTGCACTCCCCACCCAGGATCAGGGTCCTGGGCGGCTCAGCTCTGACACCTCTATGCAGCCTTGTTTCCTGTAGTTCTGTCCCCTCCCCGAAACCCAGCAGACCCCAGACGGTGCGTACTCTACAATGTTTTTATACCCTTACGGAGTTAAGGTCCTGGGTTTCAAGGATGAAAATACAAGGATTCTCCCTTCTAGGAGTTCACACGTGGAAGGGGAGACACACGTGGGGAAAATGAAGACAAAAGTTTGCAGCAGCCACTAAGGGGAATGGCATACACACTGACTAAGATAGTGTTGAAGGTTCAGGACACAAAACTATAAACTGGTAATGGTGGCTGTTGGTTTGCTTTCTTTTCTCTTAGAATGGGCTGGCAACATAGGGTGAGAGGATGATGATTATTGTGGATTAATTATTGAATAATAATTTTTCCAGATGAGGAGAACAGGGAGTTGACAGTGTAGAGGTCATGACAAGACTGAGACAGACTTTCAGGTGCACTTCTCAGAGGAGGTGATGGCTCAGCGATAAAGGGCCTTTCCAGGCAAGAACACTTACCGGGGTGCAGACTGGGAAGTTTGGCAAGGCTTGGGGGGTTGGGAAGGGCACTCACACCATGGGGTTTGGTATGATTAGAGGGTGGGATTCGGGTGTACGGGTCTTTGCACCATTGAAAGTCACCTGACTCTTCTTCACAGTATGACCAAACAGGGGATTTAAGCAGAGGAGTGTCATGACGAGCTTTTCTGTTCATAAAGCCACATGGAAGCAGTGTGGGATCTCTTTCTGTGATGCAAAAGGATCCAGGTGCACTGGAGGACCCCAATCCACCAAAAACCAGTTTACCAAGGAACCAATTTGCCAATGACCAGTTTGCTAAATTTACTAAAATTATTAATGTACTCGAAACTCATTTCTTTTTTTATATTTCTAAAGTTTGTTTAAAATATGTTAAGCCATAGTTGATGGTTGGTAAGTGAATTGGAGGTCTGTGAGCCCTCCTGCTCCCCGGCCCCCATTCTCTCGGTCTCTAAGACTCTGCTCCATCTTCTGCCAACAAGCAGCATAGGTTCCATGAAGCTTTCCATTAAATGCATTAATAAATACGAAAACAGTACAACTACAATTCACTGACAATTTCAGAAGTTGTTTAAGATGCTTCGAATGTAAACTGGAATAAATATTTTAAATGGTTAAAATATGTTTTGGTTAAATTTAGTGTATTTACTAGTAACAAATTTATTCTGCAGAGAAATTAGCAAAGAGCTTTAAAATGCTAACGTTTATAAAATAAAACTTTTAAAAGGATTTGATACCAATATAGATATAAACTGAAAAATTTCTCTCTGAAATGTTAACATTTTTAATGTTCATGAGAAAATTAATAAATGAATTCAATAAAACTATTCCTCAAGCAAATTGTGGTAAATTGCTAAATTTACTACATCTGGTCAGCATATCAAACTGATGCGTGGGCTAAATGGATGTTCTGGCAAATTCACTGACTGACCCATAAGAGACATCCTTGAGAGTGAGCAGGAACCTCCACCACAAGTTGTTTTTATCCAGAACTTGTTCCTGGACCCAACTTCTCAAATATAACACCCTCCAAAGAAAACCCCAGACACGTGGGGAACCTGAGAGAAAGAGGAAGGAAATTGGGTTTAGCACAAGGAGCTTTCACGTGTTGGTTCCATTCTGATCAGTGAGCATGCGCAGTGTCAGACCCCTCCTGGAGTCCTACCCATCCATTGCTCCTCCTCCCATGCTCTGGCCCCTTTCACAGTAACTAACCACGTAGGCCTACGGACCCTCTTTATGCCAGCGGCCCTACAATGTTGATTCAGATGAACAGGGCTAATGGAACCTGGAAAGGAGGGTCAAGTAGGAGCAACCTGAGATTGACAGGTTATAGCATTTGACCCTCTGGAGAACCGAGGAACACTGCTCACTCAAACACTGGTCTGGACGTCATGCCTGAATGTTCTAATTCTGCCTAAACGCTCACCCTTGCCCCTCTGATCTGCACTGCAGCTCCCCACTGGACCCTGTGCCTTTCTAATCCCAACACCTCTGTTCCCAGAATCCCTGGTTCCAATCATTTTCAGAGAAGGGAGAGACATCAGTCTGCAGAGGCTGATGGGCATTGTGGAGAGCTCCTCCTTATCATCCAAGGGCAGGAGAGGAGAACCCAGGCTGCTGCTAACGATTTGCTGAGACTGAGCCTCATCTCCTGATCCATTTCTTCAGGCTCTTTCTTCCTGTCACTCTCCTCATCCACTTCCCACCTCGGTGGGGTCGCTCAGCACTCACCTACACATGTCACTCTTTCCTGCTCACCTCTGGCTTTTATTTCTCTCTCATCTCTGTTTCTGTTTTCCTCTTGATTCCTGGGATATTTCCAGAGACCATTCTTTCCCCTGCTTCTATCTGTGGTCACCATGTTGCTTTATCTTCAGAAAAAACTGTAATATCTCTCCATGAGATCTTCATAATGTCACCTTCTTCTATATGTGCTTATCAGTAAAGAGAGGCTCTAATATTCAACTGTATAACAGATATCATAGCCCCACCTAAACTCACACCCAAAGTCATGGCATATGCAAAACAGTGTCATCAGCAATAATATTTGGGTGAGAATGATCTTATATCCTCTATATGAGAACTTATGCTGTTCTGCATGACCAGGGAGTGAGGTGGGTGTTATGCTACAGCCACCATTATTCTCAGCCCCTCTGATAGTCTGACTTGGAGAGGAAAATGAAGCCAGAATGAGGTCATAGTTCTGCATATGGAACTAGATCAGCTGAAGTCTCTGGCGTCTCTCAGAAACTCTTCTCTCCAACATTCAGCATCCTCACTGGACCTGGAATGGTGCTCTGAACCACTGAACATTGGCAAAAGTCACACAATCCATGGTCACTGCATATTCTTTCAGTGAATTCGGATCTGCTCAGAGAAAACAGGCAAAGGAAACATTTAATTAAAAAGATATACCCAACCATAACTGGTTTGCCTCATTGGATAGATTATCAGCCTGCATACGGAAAGGTCCTGGGTTCAATTCCTGGTCAAGGGCATGTACCTTGGTTGTGGCCACATCCCCAGTAGGAGGTGTGCAGGAGGCAGCTGATCGATGTTTCTCTCTCATCCATGTTTCTGACTCTCTATCCCTCTCCCCTCCTCTCTGTAATAAATCAATAAAGTATATTTTTTAAAAAAAAAAGATATACCCAAAGAGTGGACCAAATAATATATGTGCATTGTCACATTATGGTTAAGTATAAGCTTCATGAACTAATATTTTAGGGCAAATAAACATCTCAAGACTCACTTTCCTCATTATAATGCAATAAAACAAAATCTTTATTGCATAGCTATTGTAAGAATTAGAAATAATTATCGTTAAGCAAGATTATATAGCATATGTGTTTTGGGGTAGTGAAGATATCCTATATAATAAAGACCTAATATGCTAATGGTCATGACGCCCTCACACCATGACGCCCTCACACCATAACAACCCATCACCAGGAGGCTGCATGCACAGCAGGGGTGCACTGGTGGGCAGGGACTTGATGCTGCCTGTGTGGTGTGGAGGTGAGTCCCATTGCTTGGCATGCCAAGGCCTGGCATCCCGCCAGTGCCAGTGGGGGCTTGATGCTGCAAGACCACCCCCCCTCCCCACCACCCCTGAGTGCATGAATTTCGTGTACTGGGCCTCTAGTTAGTTATAATCACAATATCCTTCCAATAAAAGTGAATGGCCCATGGTGGTTGGGATGAGTAGGGGGTGGGAAGAAAGGGGTAAGGTGGGAGGGGGAGAATGGGAGATATCTGTAATACTATCAACAACAAAATTTTTTAATTGAATGTTGCTCATAAATGTACAATATGAATTACCTGAAAAATAACATAGGCCTTATTTTCAATGTAATTATGGAAGATGAAATATAAAAGGCATAGACGGAAGAGGAGACAGAAGTGGGAAGAGAGGGTAAGAAAATAAAGTAATAAATTGGAAAAAGGCAAGGCACTCTAAGGAGTGGAGTAGTCAGGAACCTAAATTGGTTTTGACAAAAATATATAATGTGAAATTTTTACTTTTATTTTTTGCATTTCATGGTGACATATGAAGCCTCAACATAAGCCTGAAAACATGCTTTATGCAACAGGCTTGTATTTGTGGTGAATCAGGGTGGAGGAGGGAGGAAATTCAAAAGAAAAGTGTTTCATAATCATGTACACAAGCAATTGGTAAATTACTCTAATATTAGATGGTATGCTTTTGCCTTCATGTAATAAAAATAGACATTGAGACTATCTCATAAATAAGGACATTTTTAATATTTTACAATAGAAAGTCCAGAAATAGGGCAGTTTCTAGGGTCAGTTGATTTAGTCTCTATCCACGTCAACACAGATCCAGTTATTTCTATCTCCCTGCTCTTCTGGCTCCAGCATTGGCTTCTTCCTACAGTTGGTTCCCATGTGGTTATAAGGAGTGTACTGATTCCTTTGAGTTTGCTTAACCAGTGCTACTCTCTGTCCCTATTGGTCCTGCTCTCTGCCCTCTGAGCTAAGGATGGCATCACTTGGTTATTTTCCAGATGGTTTCTAGTTGGGTTCAGCCAGTGGATGGTACCAGCAGGAAATTGGAAGGCTGGAAGAAGGCAAGGACATGGTGTTCCTCCTCTACCCCTTCCTGGTTGGCACACAATTGTTCTGGCAGTGGCTGGTCCTACCAAACTATAGCTCCTGCCAGCTCCCTCTCTCTCCTCAAGACTTCCCATGCTTTCTAGTCTCCAGGAACCTCAAAATCCCTTGACCTGCTCATACCTTAGCACAGTTACACTTCCATAAATTGTCCTGTAATTAAGAATCTTCATTTTACGTTCTCCAAGTGGAGCCCTGCCCAGGGGTACAGGTGATTGAAATGTCCCATACACCAAAAGAATGTGGGTTTGATTCCTGGTGAGGGCAGGTACCTAGGTTGTGGGTTCCATGCCCAGTCAGGACGCATACAGAAGGGGATGGAAAGTTTCTCTCTCACATCGATGTTTCTCTCTCTGTATCTTTCTCTGAAACCAATAAAAATATATCCTTGGGTGATGATTTATTGTGGGGATTTTCATTGACCTGGTCATTAACTGACCTTGGTGTGAATTTGCTGTTAGTGGCCAGCCTCCGTGCATTAGTGACTTCAGATTCCTCCAGTGAACTTGTGTTTGTCTCCCCACCTAACCTTGTGCCTCTTCCCTTTGTGCCTCTTCCCAGGCAAAGACTGTCTTTTGAGCTCTCCCAGCTACAACCCACTTTTATTCATCTTTTTAAATCAATGCCTTCTTAAAAACCAAAACCAAAAACAAACAAACAAACAAAGGGCTTGTTAAATGTTGGTGGGCTGTGGGGTGCTGTCATTCTCTGATGTCAAGTCTCAGGCAGGCACTGTGCACTTGGGTCTTATCACGATGGCCTTCACAAGCCAGGCAGGACCTCTCCCCGTCCCTGTCCGCCCCCCTTCTGGCCCCCCCGCTGCCAGATGCATCTGGTTCCCACCAGTATCCACGGGCTCTGATTTGATGCCCTTCCCCTGCAAATTAGGGCTTTGTTACCTACATGAGATAGGGGAGATGGATCCATCCAGAGAATTTTTTTTTCAGAGTCTGTTTTCATTTCTAGATGTGTCTTCTATTATGTTCATAGCTTCCATTTTATTCATTTATCATGCCTTTTTTCCTGCCAATCCTTGAATATATTTATCATGGGTGTTTTAACATCCTTGTCTGCTTGCTAGTAATCCCATATTTTTTCTTCTCCATTTTTCTTTTTCAACTGACTTCTTTCTCTCCTCATTATAGTTCAATATTGTTCTCTTTCTGTGTATGCTTGGTAATTTTCACCAGGGGCTGAACATTGTGGATTTTATTTTAACTGTTTGCTTTGTTGTATATCTTTAAAGAATGTTAATATCCTATCTAATAATAGACAAATATGCAAATTGACCATACCTCCGACACACCCACAAGCCACGCCCACCAGCCAATCAGAGAGAGTATGCAAATTAACCCAAAACAAGATGGCTACAGCCACAGAGAGCAAGGTTTCCTAGGTAACAGAGGAAGCCAAGCTTTCTGCCAGCCTTTGCAGGCCTAAGCCTCCACTCAAGCTACAAAGTTTCAATTATAGAAGGTAAACAAATTCAAACAAATGGCGGCAGAATGGAGCTTGAGAGCGCAGGCCAGGGTTGCCACTGGCAACAGGGGAAGCAAAGCTTTCCGCACACCCTGGCCAGGCCCAACTGCTTAAGGCAACAAAGTTTCAATTATAACCCCAACACAAATGGGTTCGGGCCTCGGAGGGAGCCCCAGGCTTGGCTCTGCTCCAGGCTACAAAGTTTCAATTGTAGAAGGAAAATAAATTCCAGATACCAGGGCCTCCGCTTGCGTTGCCAGGGGGCTTGGCCGGCCTGCAAACCACCACAGGCCCCTCGCTCAGGCCGCCCCACGCCCCAAGGGTACCCCACCCTGATCAGGGACACCCTTCAGGGCAAACCAGCTGGCCCCCACCCCTGTACCAGGCCTCTATCCTAGCTAATAAAAGAGTACTATGCAGATTGATCATCACTGCAACACACAATATAGCTGCCCCCATGTGGTCAAAGATCCTGCCCCCATGTGGACACAAGATGGCCACCACAAGATGGCCAGCAGGGAAGAGCAGTTGGGAGGCTCCTGGCCTGCAAGGGAGGGCAGTTGAGAGGGACCAAGCTTGAAAGGGAGGGCAGTTGGAGGTGATCAACCCTGCAGGAGAGGGCAGTTAGGGGTGACAAGGCCAGCAGAGGAGGGAAGTTGGGAGCAAACAGGCTGGCAGAAGAGTGGTTAGGGGGTGATCAGGTTGGCCGGCAGAAGCAGTTAGGGGCAATCAGGAAGGCAGGCAGGCAAGCAGTTGGGAGCCAGGAGTCCTGGATTGTGAGAGGGATGTCCGACTGCCCGTTTAGGCCCGATCCAACCAGGATTGGGCCTAAATGGGCAGTCGGACATCCCTTGAGGGGTCCCAGATTGGAGAGGGTACAGGCTGGGCTGAGGGACAACCCCCCTCCATGCATGAATTTCGTGCACCGGGCCTCTAGTATATATATAAAACCAGGGACTGGAACTTCCTAACAACCATAACAACCAATCACTATGACACCCACTGCAGCCAGTGAACTGCCTGATCAGGGGTGGGGCCAGCCAGCCAATCACCCTCGACCCTCCTCCACAGCCAGCCTGGCCCTGAGAAGGCCAATCAGGGCAGACTGATGGGACCCCACCCATGCATGAATTGGTGCACTAGGCCTTTAGTTTTATTATAACATTTTATTATAACAGGCAGTTGATTTACTTGTAGATCATCTTCATCCTTTGGGGTTTTTCTTTAAGCTTTATCATGGGTTAGAGTAGTACTAGTTGAGGGGTAGTCACTGCTAAAGCATGGTCTTTCTGGTGGCCACTGAATGCCAGGAATTCACAGGAACTCTGTGCTTTGGCTGAGAAATTCAAATTCAGTGTCTTCTGGGAACGCTTCGGACTAAGCTCCTGGATCCATCTCCTCTAGCTTATGTTTCACTCCGTGCAGTTCAGCTTCAAAGGGACACAACATAGATTCCTGGAGCTCTTTATCCAGCCTTCCTTCCTCTCTGAAACTCTGCCCCTCAAATTCCATCCTCCTTCATCTTCCCAAACTCACATCACTCTCTCTTTAACTCAGCATGTCCACCTCCCTCCTCTTGTGACCTCCTCTTGTGCACCATGTTTGAAAGAGGCCATTCGGGCAGAAATCCAACCAATCACAGGGCTCCTTTAGCTTCTGCCTCTTTCCCAAGAATCACAGTCCTGTAGGGCCTGCTGTTCAATATCTGACAGCAGTCACCTATACATGTTCCCTGTGTTCTAGTTGTCCACATTGTAGACTCTGTCTGTTACCAACTCCTCTATCGCAGCCTAAAGCGAAAGTCACAGCTCAGCTCTCTCTAGCACTTCTGTTGGACCACATGCTCCCAAAGGGGCCACAGGATAACTTCCCTGACAGTGACTTTGCATGAACTCATGTTCTAAAGCCAGATGTGCATCTTCTTCCTGGCAGGCCCTTGGCACTAGTGACTGTGCGGCTTGTCGCTGGATGTAAGGATTCAGAGTCGGAGTTTGGGCGCGTAGAACCACAACCCACTGTGCTCTTAGAGTGCTGCATTTGCAACCAGACTGGAACAGATCCAAACTACTTAGTCAAGGACAGGAACAGTAAGTCTAAACTGCCATGTCTTCCCTTCCTCCAAGGCACCATCACCTCTCCCTGAACCTACATCCATGTCATCACAGAATTCTGATTAACTAACTAATTAAGGGGGTGGAGTGAGGGGGATTTGGGCTCAGTTCCCTAAAGGGTTGGATTACACAGTGGTATTATTTGGAAGTTGACGGGTGCTATAGCTTAGTGATGGCTCTCAATGGCTTGGTTACCCTTTTGAATGTAGGAGGAGGTGGCCTGAGGTAAGATGCTCACCCCTGGGCAGTGGAGAATATTAGTAAGAGGCCAGTTAGAGCCGTGGACACTGTGGCAAATCTCACTAACCTCCATGCCTTAGTCATGTAGGAGATCACAGCTGGCCACTCTTCCTGACCTCTCTTCTTGAGGAATGACTGAGGTGTGTTAATCTTCACAGAAAAGACATGAGAGGAACCATACTGAAGTCTGGGAGCCAGGGTCCCTGAGTCACCCCCTGGAGGAGAGTCCCTCCCTAAGGATCACAACCTGCCTGTTGTTATATTAGTGAGATGTAAACTTCTGTGTTTGAGCCAACATACACTCTGGGCTGATTTATTACAACAGTCTGGCCTGCTCTAATAATAGCAAAAGAAAAAATGGTGTGAACACATCATTTTCACTTATAAAATGGGAAGAACCCAAGATGTATGGTGATGCACTCTCACACATTGGAGGGAGTTTACATTGATAAACTTTTATGGAGGGACATTTGGCACTGTCAATCAAAATGACAAATGCTGTCTTTGATCAGCAATTCCACCTCTAACCATTTATTTTGCTACATCTTGAACATGTGGAAAGTAATGCAAGTATAAGGCTATTTGCTGGTTTATAAGAGCAAAAATGGAAAACTACCTCAAGATCTATCACTATCAGACTGCTACGGAAATACTTTCAAAATGAGCAGATATTTACGTTCAGCCATGAAAACACCTCTAAGACACATGGTTGATTAGAAAAGCAGAGTGTATAGCATCCTATGGCTGACGTTAATAATGGCGAGCTGTTCGGGTGACAGGTGGAGACAGGTGTTTGCTGGTGTGTGTGTAGGGTCCTTATGGAAGGAGAGCCAGAAGGTTCTAACAGTGATGCCTCCTGAGAGCACACCTGATTGATGTGAGTTCATGTTGGGGGACAGAGACACTTCCTACTGTCATACTCCTTTGTGCTGAGGTTTTTGTCAGGAATGTGTGTTAGCTATTTAAAATAAGTTTAATTTAACAAAAAAAGGGGGAGGTGGGGAATAAATGAGAATATAACTATTTTAATGGTTTCTCCTGGAGTGCTATATATATAGACTCACATGAAATAAACCTCTTTTCTTTAGGACAGGATCTCATTTGAGCTGATGATGATGGCAAATTAGCAGCTGGGATTGTGTCAGGAATTCAGACCAGATCAATCCCCCCACCCACTCCTCACCCCATCTGTCAGAGCCGGGCATTTCCCCGGCCTCCCTGCCTCTCATGTGCTAAGTGGGACATGAAGCTGGCCTTTCACTGACATACCCCCTCCCCAGTCCATATCCATCAAATTGCTTTTGATTTTTTTAAGCATCTCATAGAAAGACTGCCTTGTTGAAAGCTCTGTTTGAATCTGCCCACTCTGTCCTATACTCATACTGATGTTGCTTCAAAATTATACATGCCCACATTCCTCACACTTGTGAGAAATCATTAATTGTAGGCCAGCCTAATGTACTTGGTGAATAAAACTTACTGTGAGGAGAAGTGAATATAAACTTCCTTTTATCTTGGTAAGAAAGGCTTTCGTTGGAAGGGAACGCACACAACTGGCAGCTCAAACACTGGGGTGTGAGCAGTGAGTAATGACCACAAAGGACATTTGCTGTCACGTGCCCGGCTCCTGGAGGAGGAGGGGCTGTCTTGGCTGAGGAAGTGGTTCCTAGACCAGGAGTAACCAAATATGGAATGTTGCTGTAAAGGGGGATCCACAGACTCAGTATTTAAGTTAACCCAGTAAATGCTTCCCCTCCAGCCCCTGAGCAGATGTGAGGCAGCCTCACTTGTCTCCAGCAGACAAAGCCTCTTAGTCTGTCCAGAAAAGAATTCCTTAGAAGAGCAATACATATACAGAGTATCAGAGCAACAAACTCCACCAGCCTTGTGTCTAATGCACAGAAAAGAGCAGAAGTTGACTTAAAGACAGAAAGGATTTAAAAATAAATAGATACCTGTCCTTGAACAATTTCCTGAAACAGATACATAGATTTGGTATTGCTTTCATCTAACTATCGATAGGTTGTTTTTTAAGTAAAATATTTCTGCTTTCTTCAAGAATAACAAATGTAAAAAAATAGCTATTAATAAAGGGGGAGGTTGTTCTAACAGATGTTTACAAATGATTATAAAGCTAAACAATTAAAACAAATGTATACTGCTGCCAAAAAAGGGCAACTGTGGAATAAAACAAACTTCACAGAACAGAACTAATTTATATAAAATCAAGGATATTGAGAAATTACTGTATTTCTAGGAAGCAGTTATCCCTTGAGAAAATTTGGGATGGGAGACAGAGATAAATCTAAGAAGCTCTCGTGCTGTAGGTTATATTCTTTGCTTCTCCGTGGCAGGAGGAAGGCAGAAGGGCCCATTTCACTCTTTTGGAGTCCATCCGGCTTGGGGTGAAGGGTTGTAGCTCGTGGGGACTGGAGCTCAGTGGGGTGTGAGGGTCAGGAGACAAGTGTTTGAGGCTGGGAGATGTATTTGACCATCAGGCCCCTCCAGGGGAGCGGAAGGAAAAGCGCTCTATGGTGAGGAAGCTGTGGGGAGTGAAGAAATTCTAGTGTGAGATTTTAGGGAAGAAGATAGTTTAAAAGACTTTTAAATCATTTTTCTTGGTGTCAGAAATATAATTCAAAGTTGAAGTTTTTCAAGAGACTGCAATAAAAGTTTGTTTTTAAATATATGCCAGGCAATTAATTCTTGCTCTTTTAAAATAATGCCATACTGGCTACCATCAACAACAAATCAACAAATGACAAGTGCTGGCAGGATGTGGAGAAAAGGGAACCCTCGTACTGCTGGTGGGAATGCAGACTGGAGCAGCCATTATGGAAAATAGTATGGAATTTCGTAAATATATTATATATGGAACTGCCATTTGGCCCAGTGATCCCACTTCTAAAAATATATCCTAAGAAACCCAAAACACCAATCAGAAAGAATGTATGCACCCCTATGTTCATAGCAGCACAAATTACAACAGCTAAGATCTGGAAACAGCCTAAGTGTCCATCAGTAGACAGGTGGATAAAAAAGCTGTGGTACATTTATACCATGGAATACTATGCAGCAGTGAAAAGAAGTATCTCTTACCCTATGAGACAGCATGGAAGGACCTGGAGAGTATCATGCTAAGTGAAATAAGCCAGTCAGGGAAAGACAAGTATCTCATGATCTCACTCATATGTGGAATCTAGGTAACAAAATAAACTGATGAACAGATCTAGAGACATGAAAGCATTGGAACAGAGTGCGGAATCTCAGAGGGAAGGCAGGGGAGGGTGGGTGGGTGGGAGGTAATCAATCAATGGCCTTGTATGCACATATGCAGGACCAAGGGCACAGACAATAGGATGCTAAAGGCCTGAGATGGGGGTTGGGGGGGCTGGAGGGGGTCATTGTGGGGGAAAAGAAGACATATGAAATACTTCCAAAAATAAAGAACTATTAAAAAAATAAAAGAATGGCAGACTGGGACTACTTTCAAGGACAGAACAGTTATCCTGCCTTCACATTGAATAAATTAAGGATGTGGTGCATAATAAAAGTGAAATTTTAATTCAGTGAGTGAGGGAAATTTACTATAAATAGCATTGTGTCAATTGGTTAATTCATTGGAGAGTAAAAAAAAGTCCACATGGATGATACTGAGATGAATGTAAAGTTCAAATCTAGCCAGCCAGTGTTGCCCAGTGGCCAATTGTCTACCTATGAACCTGGAGGTTATAGTTTGATTCCCAGTCAGGCACATGCCTGGATTGCGGGCTCGATCCCCAGTATGGGGCGTGCAGGAGACAGCCAATCAATGATTCTCTCTCATCATTGATGTTTCTATCTCTCTCTCCCTCTCACTTCCTCTCGCTGAAATCAATAAAAACATATTTTTTTAAAAGTTCAAATGTGAAAGAAGAAACTCCAAGTATAGAAAAAATGTGATATTTATTTCATTAAAAGATGGTGAAATGATTTTAAATAATAAAGTGGGAAGAAAGTATAGAGAAAAACATTGTTATACTATATTTTTTAAGTTTGTATTTAAAAAATTATGACAAGTACAACCACAAGTTACATAAAAATCACAAATTAATATGTGAAATGATTCTTTTTTATACATATTTTTATTGATTTCAGGGAGGAAGGGAGAGGGAGAGAGAGAGAGAGAGAAACATCAATGATGAGTGAGAATCATTGATCAGCTGCCTCCTGTACTCCTCATACTGAGGATGGAGCCCACAACCCAGGCATGTGCCCTTACCCAGAATTGATTCTGGGACCCGTTAGTCCACAGACTGACCCTCTATCCACTGAGCCAAACTGGCTAGGGCTCAAATGATCCTTAATCATTAAGCATTCCAGCTATACAAAAAGTTCTTAAGTTTCAGTATATAAAACTTAAATGGGCAAAAGCTACTGTTCATTTTCTACCCTTGCATGCAAATGAGTACGAGCTTGCAGATGACAACACCCTGTGTTCCTTCTCTAGGTCAGAAGTCTAGGAGGGCTCAGCTGGCTCCCTGCTGATGGTCTCACAAACTGAGCTGTAGTTCTCATCTGAGGCTTAGCGCCCATTCCTAGCTTGCTGGCTGTGAGCAGAATTGGTTTCCTTGCTGTGTCAAGTCCTGGTTCAGGCTGGCTGTCAGCAGGGCGTCACTCCCAGCTGCTAGAGGCCCCTCTCAGATCCTCCCACTGGCCCTCCCATATCCCAGGTCAGCAACAGAGAGCCTGCCTCACATGAACCTCTCTTCAGGAAGAGTTCAGTCCCATTAGGGGCTCAGCTAAAACCCCATATCTCATCTAAACCTTGTTAGCTCAAAGTCCAAATTCTCACCACTTCAAATCAAATTACAGGACCTGGAGGTGTGACAGTCGGGAACTTGACAATGTCTGGTGTATAGTGGCTGATGGGATCATGAGGTGGTTTATTAACTGATATCTAGGGAACCAAGAATGCAATTGTCACTGGATTCCCGGAGGTAGACATACAGAAGCACATGGATCTGGTGAGATTTAGGGATTTAGCTAGAAGACCTGGGAGCTATTTTTTCAACCAAAACCAACTTCATTGCCAGGACACTGAGAAGACACACCTAAGCAGGTACTAACCACACCTGTAGGAGCCCCCTTCACTAACACAGAGATAACAATGAAGGTACTATTACCGGTGTCATCTGCACTCTACTTATTTATATTTTATATACTTTATATATTTTATGTACTGGGATACTTTATAAAGTTAATTTCATCTACAATCTAGAATTTGCAATCTACATGTTGAGTTGCTGCCCATCTCTTACTCTCTTCCTCCCTCTCCTCTGCACTCCACTCTCCCCATGTAGCTGCCTCCTCCCAGCCCTTCAGCTCCCAAATCTAAACTGCAGTTCTCTGATGGCCATTCAGGTTTATTGCCTTGTGGCCACATCTAGGACAACAACAGTCCTCTCAGGGCAGTGTGGTTGGCTTGTGATGGGGAAGCTATTCTCTGTCCTCTCATCTCCCTTTATCTGTCAGTCACAAGGGTTTGGAAATATTTTCCTCAACCTCCCTTAAAGTCAGGGAAGCTCAAACTCAGCCCCAGCTAGAAGGAGAAAGTCTGCCCTGGCTCTCCTTCCTGCATGGAACATTTTAGTTTCTTTCCCACTTATTTAAATTGGCACTTTTAAATATAATTGTATTAAGTATTTCTTCTACATACTTTTAGTACCACTTCAAATGGTGCTATATTTTTACTTCAACCATTAAACTCACGATATTCTACTGTATTTACAACTATTTCTATCCATTCTATTGTTCTCTTCTTTCTGAAACCCCAAATCTTCTTCTGTTATCATTGCCTTTCTGTTTGGGAATTTCCCTCAGCCATTCTTTAAGGTAGGATTTGCTTGGGACAACATTTTCTTAGTTTTCCTTTGTCTAACCTAAGAATATCTTTATTTCCCTTCATTCCTGAAGAGTAGAGATACGGAATTCATGGTTGACAATTATTTCAGCACTTAAAAGCATGTGACACTTCTTCTGGCCTCCATGGTTTCAGGTGAGAAATATACAATCACGTAACTTTATGTCCCCTGTAGGTGATATATCACTTCTCTGGCTGCCTTCAAGGTATTTTTTTTTTTTTTTTTTTTGGTCTTGGGTTTCATAAGTGTAATAATCCATGTGTCAGGGCATAGGTTTTATTTGAGTTTATCCAATTTGGCTCTTGTTCCGCTTCTTAAATCTGTAGGATTATGCCTTTTTCTTTTTGTTTTTTTAATGTCTTTATCCAAAATTGGGAAAGTTTTAGTCATTATTCTTTGAATCATTTTTTAGCCCCATACTCTTTTTCCTCTTCTTCTGGGATTCCAATGATGAAGATGTTAGATCTTTTCCAGTCTATTTTCTCTCTGTTGTTCAAATTGAATAGATTCTATTGATCTCTCCTCAGGTTCACTGATTCTACCCTCTGTCATCTCCACTTCACTATTGAGTCCACCTGGCAATTAGTTTACTTATTTTCTTTTTCCGTTTTATACTTTCCATTTGATTGTTCTCTATAGTTTTTGTTTCTTTATTTAGATTTTTATTATTTTCATTTCTTTTAAGATAATTGATCATTGCTTATCAAAGTATTTTGTGATGGCTGCATTGAATTTCTTGTCAGGTACTTCCAACATCTAGTTCATCTTGGTATCAACTGACTGTCTTTCTCACTCAAGTTATTCTCATCTGGTTCTTGGTATGACAGGAGCAATGTTTTATTGTTCTGGACATTTTGGCTATTGTGGTGGAGACTCTGGACCCTATTCACGTCTCTTTTTTAGCAGGCAGTCACTCTGGGGCTTAGTACATGTGTCCTGGCCTACTTTTGGGAGCTGCAGTTCTTTTTTTTTAATATATTTTTATTGATTTTTTTTACAGAGAGGAAGGGAGAGGGAGGGATAGAGAGATAGAAACATCGATGAGAGAGAAACATTGACCAGCTGCCTCCTGCACACCAACTACCGGGGATGTGCCCGCAACCAATGTACATGCCCTTGACCGGAATCAAACCTGGGACCTTTCAGTCCGCAGGCCAACGCTCTATCCATTGAGCCAAGCCGGTTTCGGCATGGAGCTGCAGTTCTAAAGACAGTTTTGTTTTCAGAGCCCTAATGGTGCTGTCCTGGTCTGTTTCTTTACGTTGTTAGCACTGGGCTCCCATTCAGTCCCAGCTTGTGCCATCCCTGGAGGTGGACGGTGGGGGATGGGGTCAATCAGCCTGGGAAAGGAAGGAATGTCCTTTATCTGGTCCCCAGGCTTCCTACAACTGAAAGGCTTCTTGCTTGTTCTTTGTGGTGCCCAGAATGAGAAAGATCTCCTCCCTGGGCTGCCTCCTGATGCTAGGGCCAAAGGGGAAATCAAGAAATGTTGGGGAGAAACCAAGATGGTCACATAGGTAAACACCTAAACTGCTGCCTCACACAACAATTTCAAAACTACAAATAAAAGAAAAAACATCTATCACCCAGTACCACAGGAAAGCTGGCTGAGTGGAAGTTCTACAACTAGAAGGAAAGAGAAAAGAGCATTGAGATGTGCACAAGCACTGAAAAGCTGAGGTACGGAGGCGCGCGAATCAGGCTGGTGGCGGGTGACTGGGTGCACTGCTTCTTTCAACCCAAAGGGAGACAAGCTCCCGATTACTCTGAACTCCAGTTTCTGGTAAGACGCTGGGATCTGAACTCCTACGGGGAGAAGCTGGCTTGTCTGCCATTGGTTTGGAAAGTGAGGGTGACTTTCTTAGAGAGGTGCATCCAGCAATCATTGTTTACTGCTGTGGAGCCTGGGATGCTGGGACTTGGAAACGCTGAGATGCAGAGACAGCTGAGTGGCAGCCATCACTGTTTGCCATGCCCTAGGCTAATGACTCCCTGAGACCCCGCCCTGCACAATCAACAAACCCACCCAAGCTCCAAGCAACAGCTTTTGCATATAAATGGCCTGCCCTATCGCAGCTTAAGCTAACAATCTGCAGCTCTGGTCAGACAGCTCCAAAACCTCCAAACCCCAAGCAAAGAGGAGAAAACTGTAGTTCTCCCTGTAGCTCCTGTTGGGTGGCTTCAGACAGTAGCTGACCTGCACCCCATTGGAGATCCAGAAGCTAGTGTATCTTGTGGTCAGTGTGAGATGACACCATATTTCAACTACTCACATTCATAAGTGACACATTCAAGAAGCAGACTCAGTGAGCACCAAAGCCCCACTGAAACAAGTCCTGTCCCATAAGCGTGTCTCCAGCGCAGCAGTTCTTCCATTATAGACACAGCGGGTCCTCACAGCCAATTGGCCTGGTGGTCAATTCTTCCCAGTGACACCAACAACAATCAGGACTTAACTACAACAAGGCTGTACACACAGTCCACAAAGGGGTGCACCAAGAGTGTCCACCTCTGGTAACTGGGAGGCCTACCCACTGGCCCATATAGGACACCTAGCACACAAAGCGACCCTACCAACTCAGGGAAGCAGCAAAAATGCAGAGACAAAGAAACAGATCACAAAAGAAAGAAATGGATGAGAACAAATGACTGTATATAGAGTTTAAAACCATGGTTATAAGCTTTTTCAAGAATTTCCTAGAAAAGGCCGATAAATTCAACGAGACCATCGAGGATATGAAAAAGGACCAACTAGAAATTAAACATACACTGACTGAAATAAAAAATTATACAGAAACCCAACAGCAGACTAGATGAATGCAAGAATCAAGTCAAAGATTTGAAATATAAAGAAGCAAAAAACACTCAACCAGAAAGCAAAAAGAAAAAAGAATCCAAAAATTTGAAGATAGTGTAAGAAGCCTCTGGGACAACTTCAAGCGTACCAACATCAGAATTATGGAGGTGCCAGAAGAGAAGAGAGAGCAAGATACTGAAAACCTATTTGAAGAAATAATGACAGAAAACTTCCCCTACCTGGTGAAATAAATACACTTACAAGTCCAGGAAGCGCAGAGAACCCCAAAAAAAAGGAATCCAAAGAGAACCACACCAAGACACATCATAATTAAAATGCCAAGGGCAAAAGACAAAGAGAGAATCTTAAAAGCAGCAAGAGAAAAACAGTTAGTTACCTACAAGGGAGCACCCATACGATTGTCAGCTGATTTCTCAACAGAAACTATGCAGGCCAGAAGGGAGTCAGAAGAAATATTCAAAGTGATGAACAGCAAGAACCTACAACCAAGATTACTCTACCCAGCAAAGTTATCATTCAGAATTGAAGGTCAGATAAAGAGCTTCACAGACAAGAAAAAGCTAAAGGAGTTCATCACCACCAAACCAGTATTATATGAAATGCTGAAAGGTATTCTTTAAGAAGAGGAAGAAGAAGAAAAAAGTAAAGATAAAAATTATGAACAACAAATACATATCTATCAACAAGTGAATCTAAAAATCAAGTGAATTAAAAATCTGAGGAACAGAATAAACTGGTGAATATAATAGAATCAGGGGCATAGAATGGGAGTGGATTGATAATTCTCAGGGGGAAAGTGGTGTAGGGGGTACAGGAAGAGACTGGACAAAAATTGTACACCTATGGATGAGGACAGTGGAGGGGAGGTAAGGGCAGAGGGTTGGGTGGGAACCTGGTGGAGGGGAGCTATGGGCGGGGGAGGAGAAGCAATTGTAATAATCTGAACAATAAAGATTTTTTAAATTAAAAAGTAAAGTAATGTTGGGCCTGGGTTATCCTCTGCCTCTAGGTCACCAGGAAACACTGATCCTGCTAGTGCAGCTGGGTGAGAGTGGGGAATAGCGTTCCACGTGGAGTCTTTGTTATTGCTAGTATATGCCCACCTTCAGCCCCTTTTTGTTTCTTTCCCACTTTCCACTTTATCTATGAGAGCTTAGTCTGTGAGTAAATGGATTTATCAAATATTGAAGTCTCAGAACCACTTTGACCAGAGTCTCTTCATTTGTCTCCTTGTGGTTATTCTATGTGTTTCATGCTTTGGGGTTTGTACTTATTACTATCTTCTTATTTTTCTTGGGGCTTTGGTTTTTCTCTTGCTCCTTGTTATGAAAATACCCCCAGACAATGGCTCTTTTTCTACTATTACAGTCACAGAAATTTCATGATCCTGGACCAGTTTTCAGGTTAGTTTCTTACTTCGGTATTTCTGCAGAAGTAGAAAGTCAAGTCCTTATAGTCTCATTTTTGCCAATGGAACAAATATTTTCTCCTACACTAATAAGTACAGAAAGTTTAGCCACAAAGATGTCAGAACTTTGCTCATTTGTCAATGACGTGAGGAACTACATTGCCAAATCAGACAATAGTTTTCAAATATTGGAAGGATATTTCCTCCTGTTTTTCTGCTATTCACACTGTATGGCTACAGACATGATACACTTTGTTTTTAACAAAACTGTATTTAAATATATTTTATTGATTTCAGAGAGGAAGGTAGAGGAGAGAGAGAGAGAGAGAGAGAGAGAAAGAAATATCAATGATGAGAGAGAATCATTGATCGGCTGCCTCTTGCACACTCCACACTGGGGATTTAGCCTGCAAGCTGGGTATGTGTCCTGACTGTGAATCAAACCTTGACTTCCTGGTTCATAGGTCAACACTCAACCACTGAGCTACACCAGCAGGGCATGATACACTTTTAAGTTTTAGCTGCATAACTTTTTGTAGTCTGAACCATGGTCTGCAAACCACAGACACTAGGCCTGCCGCCTGTTTTATGAGTGAGACGTTACTGGGACACATTGCTGGCTTACTTATGTATTGTCTATGGCAGCTTTACCACCTCAACAGAAGAACTGTGTAGCTGTGACAGAAAATATATGGCCTACAAGCCACAAATATTTTTTATCTGTCCTTGAAAATAAAATTGCTTGCCTCATAGGGAAAAAATGACAGGCTCAAATTGATTCATTTCAGCAGATTTTAATAGAATCTAAAATTTTTAATAAATATTTAAAAATCTCTCATCATCAGAGCATAGACAAAACATAGGGACACAGGGATATTCTGAGCTAGGGAGAGCAGGGGCACTAGTACACCACTCAAGCTTGAAGAGATGAGGGGAGAGGGTGATAAAAGGGCCCTGGAGGCAGAGAGGACTGTGCAGAGAGGACCAGCAGGTAAGGCACCTAACTTTTTAGTGAGGAAAACTGCCAGGCTTCCATGACCCACCCAGAGTGTGGTGGAAAAGGCTAATCCACTTTGCTCCCCCTGATGACCTTTTCATTGCTCAGAGCAAGCCAGGAGCCAGGAGGTAATTCCACATGGATCAGCTTTTGGGGGCACTCAGCAAGGCAGAGAGAGTGGGGAATCAAATGGAGGTGTAATAGAAGAACAGGGTGTGGGGCCCATGGAAACTGGGAGGAAGTGGGTCACAGATTGGAAGGGGATAAGGGGGTAAAGCAAATTCAAATCAGTCATTTGAGTGGTTTCTCCTATTTTTCAGAAACTCAGAAACAAGGTTGATTTGGAAAGAATCTTGTCAAGCACTGGCTGAATGTTAGGACTATTTCCAGTAAAATAGATGGCCTGGCTGTTTGTACAGAGTCAAATGTGTCCCAACACCCTTTCCTCTCTCTTGCACACACACATGAAGTGCAAAGATTTTGAATGATCCTACTACTTGGTTTGTTACTCACTCTCATCTTTAATCCAAGATAAATAAATCCCAACAAAAATGGCGGCAGCCATGGAGCTGGAGAGAGCAGGAGGCAAGGGTTGCCCCCAGCAATGGAGGAAGCCAAGTTTCTGCAGCCCTGGCCTGCCTTGGCCTACGCTTAAGGCTACAAAGTTTCAATTGTAGAAGATAAATAAACCCCAACAGAAATGGCTGCCACCACGAAGCGAGCAGAAAGCTTGGCTCTGCTCCAGACTACAAAGTTTCAATTGTAGAAGATAAATAAATCCCAGATGCCAGGGCCTCTGCTTAGGTCACTGGGGGTCGTGGCTAGCCTGCAAACCACCACAGGCCCCTCGCCCAGGCCTCCCCATATCCCAAGGGAACCCCTACCCTGATCTGGGAAACCCTTCAGGGCAAAGCAGCTGGCCCCCACCCATGCACCAGGCCTCTATCCTATCTAATAAGAGTAATATGCAGATTGACCATCACTGAAACACACAAGATTGCTGCCCCCATGTGGTCAAAGATCCTGCCCCCATGTGGACACAAGATCACCATCACGGAAGGACAGTTGGGAGGGACCAGGCCTGCAAGGGTGGGCAATTGGGGGCGATCAAGCCTGCAGGGGAGGGCAGTTAGGGGTGACCAGGCTGGCAGATGAAGGAGGTTGGGGTGACCGGGCCTGCAGGGAAGAGCACTTGTAGGGGACCCAGGCTGCAGGGGAGAGCAGTTGGGGGTGGGGGGAAACAGGCCTGCAGGGGAGGACAGTTAGGGGCAAACAGGCTGGCACGGGAGCAGTTAGGCATCAATCAGGCTGGCAGGGGAGTGGTTATGGGGTGATCAGGCTGGCAGGCAGAAGCGGTTAGGGGCAATCAGGAAGGCAGGCAGGTGAGCAGTTGGGAGCCCGCAGTTCTGGATTGTGAGAGGTATGTCCTACATTGGAGAGGGTGCAGGCTGGGCTGAGGGACACACCCCCCATGCACAAATTTCATGCACTGGGCCTCTAGTGTTCTATAATAAGGGCTGGAGGGGAGTTGAGGACCAACCAAAAAATGCTTTCTATTAGCTCCTATAAAAACCCCAAATTTTCAAGGACTAAGTGAATTATGGCAAAATTATATATAGTTCTTCAAAACAATGTTTTAGAAGGAACTTCAATGAAAAAATAAAATTATTTATCAAATGTTATATTAAAAAGTAGTTACAAGTTAGCCTATTTTTATGATTTCAAGCCTCTAAACAATTTTCTAGTTATATGTCTACACTAGGGGCCCGGTGCACAAAATTTGTGCACTGGGGAAGGGGTTCCCTCAGCCCAGCCTGCCCCCTCTCACAGACTGGGAGACTCAGGGGATGTCCTACTGATGGCTTAGGCCCGCTCCCCATTTGGAACAGACCTAAGCCACAGTCTGGCCTCCCACTGTGGGAGGCGACTGGGCTGATCAGGGGAAGGCGCCAGACCCATCACCCCACTGCTGCAGCCACTGTCAGCCACCACAGCCGCCAAGGTGTTTTCATCAACATGGACGCCAGTCCCTTCACCATGAAAAAATGACAACTTTCTTTAGGCATTTCCAAGATGTGTCTTTCATAAGATATGACATTTATTTCTTTTTCTTTCTTTCTTTCTTTCTTTCTTTCTTTCTTTCTTTCTTTCTTTCTTTCTTTCTTTCTTTCTTTCTTTCTTTCTTCCTCACCTGAGGATATGTTTCCATTGCTTTTTACAGAGTGTGGAAGAGAGTAAGGGAGAGACAGAGAGAAACATCAATGTGAGAGGGACACTTTGACTGGTTGCCTCCTGCATGAGCCCTGACCTGAGCCCCAGCTAGGGAGGAGCCTGTAACCTAGGTATTTGCCCTTGATCAGAATTGAACCCGTACCATGTGGTCGGCAGGCTGAGGCTCTATCCACTGAGCCAAACCGGCTAGGGCAGGATATGACATTTCTTAGCCCCTCCAGCAGCGGACCTTCATTTTTTTCTCAGGAGTGTGGTGAAAAACCCCTAGATAACGTTCTTGGATTCTTATTACCCAAGTTACCAAGAACACTGTGAGTGGTGGCATACAAGGGAGCTTAGCCAATGAGCGGTCAGAAAAGGTGTTTATGCTTGAACTAGTTTGGCTCAGTTGGTAGAGCGTTGGCCTGCAGACTGAAGGGTCCCAGGTTTGATTCCTGTTAAGGGCATGTACCTTGGTTGCAGGCACACCCCCAGTGGGGAGTGTGTAGGAGGCAGCTGATTGATGTTTCTCTCTCATCAATGTTTCTGACAGTCTATCTCTCTCCCCTCTTCTCTGCAAAAAAATCAATAAAATATATTTTTTTAAAAAAGAAAAGGTGTTTCCTCTGTAGCTCATGTGCACAGGATCCCCTGCATTGTTTCCACTGGGCTAGGGGTGTGGACCCCACGGACACAGCGTGCGGCGGCCACTGGAGCACGCCCCCAAGCCCGGAGGCCCCGTGTTCGCTGCTGTGTCCACCAGGCTGGGGGGCGTGGACCCAGGCCACTTGGCACCCCGGCTGCTTGTCCTGGGACCTGGCCCACTTGGCACCCTGAGCTGCTCATCCTGGGACCTGGGCCGCTTGGCACCCTGAGCTGCTCATCCTGGGACCTGGGCCGCTTGGCGTGGCTTCCATAGGCCACTTCTGGCCAAGGGCATTCTGGGACCCCAGCTGCTCAGGGCCTATGCACAGGCCTAGAGGCTTGGAGTGGCCTGGGTTCTGAGGATGTTCCTGGAACCAGGCTGCTCGGCGCCCATGTAGGCAAATTAACCCGCCATCTTTGTTGGGATAATTTGCATACTCCCTCATTATTGGCTGGTGGACATCATGGAGATATGGTCAATTTGAATGTTTCTTTTTTATTAGTGTAGATTTCTATCTTTGAAGATAGAAGGAATAAACTGTCACTCAAGGACCTAAAATACAGTAAAGCTAATCTCATTTTCTCCTCCACATCTCAATAGGGACTGACAGGTCTACTGTGATTGGCTTTAAAATCCCAGCCATTAAGTGAAGTCACCACAACATGTGGAACTGAGGTTGAGTAACCAACTATGCCTAGTCTACACCTTGTTCATGCCACCAGGCTTGTGGCTCCCCCTACCATAAGGCAACTCCTTTGCAGTTTTCAATTCCATTTGATTTGCTAAACCCACTTTTCAATCTTTTTACATAGTCTGTCATCACTCTCATTTTCCTTGTATATAATGTAATAATTTAAAACAAAGGTTTATCTCAAATAATTAAAACAGTGACTTAATATCATGCTTCACCAAAAATGAGAAGGAAAGAGACCAAGTTCTCACATTTTCCATGCTCTGAACCTTGAGCCACAGATGGGTTTTGGGTGTGAGATGGGTCAGCTGAGCAGCACAGGGCATCTCCCATGGAGGAGGGACCTGTCAGAAGCATCCAGCACATCTGTGCAGTACAGCTCCACCTCAATCCGCCTGCAGTGACCACAGTTAATGATCTCGGTGTGAGGAGACAAGTCTTAAAATCCATGAAGGATAGCGGTTCATAAAACATCCACCTAAGATAAAGATAGTTTTCGGTTTCTAATCTGTGCAGATTCTGTACAGGATACATTCATACTGTTATAGAACAACTAGAGGCCCGGTGCACGAGATTCGTGCATGGGGGAAGGGGGTCCCCTCAGCCCAGCCTGCACCCTTTCCAATCTGGGACCCCTCGGGAGATGTTCAACTGCTGGTTTAGGCCTAATCCTGGAGATCAGTCCTAAACCGGTAGTCAGACATCCCTCTCACAATCCAGGATCACTGGCTCCTAACTGCTCATCTGCCTGCCTGCCTGATCACCCCTAACTGCCACCTCTGCTGGCCTGGTCACCCCCAACTGCCCCTTCTGCCAGCCTGGTTGACCTCAACTCCCCCCCGCCCCTGCCAGCCTGGTCACCCCCAACTGCCCCCCACCCCCTGCTGGTCTGATCGCCACACACAGCCTGCTGTTTGGTCGTTTGGTCACCCCTCACTGCCCCACTGCTGGTCTGGTTGCCCCATGCAGCCTGCTGTTCAGTTGTTTGGTTGCCCCTCACTGCCTCCCCTGCCACTCTGGTCACCCCATGCAGCCTGCTGCTCAGTCTTTGGTCATCCCTCACTAACCCCCCTGCCAGCCTGGATACCCCATGCAGCCTGTTCAGTCATCTGTTTGGTTGTTTCGGTTGCGACTGTCGCTTAGGCTTTTATATATATAGATGAAAAGCTAGGAATTTTCAGGACAACTGGAATGGTGAAACTGAGGCAGGAAAATTAAACAAAGCCAGAAGCTTTGCAGGATGCTTATAGCAGGACCTTATCTTGAGGAAAAAGGGTTAAAATCTCTCCCTCTCACAAAAGAATGCAGGACAGGAGGCAGGAGGGAGAGGAGGAGGAGGAGAAGGAACCAGAGACCACTTAGTGCAAATCATCCAGAAGCTGTGAGGTGGGGGGAGGGAGGAAGGGGAAGAAAAGGGCAGGAAGGAGGGGAAGGAGAGGAATCAGGGAGGACGGGAAAGAAGAAGGCTGTCCATCACATCCCACTGTTTTAACAGCGAAGCCAGAAGTCTTGGGTTTCTCAAGGTCAAGTTGCCAGGTGCTTCTCATAATTGTGGAAGGACCATAACAAAGACAAGGGGGACCTTCAGACTTCATCTGCACCAGGATACCTAGCAGAGGGGTTTAAACCTATGGAAGGAGGGGCTATAAGGCAGAAAACCCCACCCCAGTTGCTCTTCAGATTACCTGAGAGCCCATCTGTGCTTCCTAAGCCAGATGCATAGGGTTTCTTGCTTGCTTCTTTAATAAAGGAGCATGCTTTAATTTTTCAAATAATTTCATTTTTTAAAATTTTTAATAAATTAACTTTAAGTAAATGCACAGCACAAATATCTGGAGTCTCTCATTTAAAGTCATTTCTATGAGAAGACACGACTCCCGCTGACTCAGGGGCTGTCGGATAGCGCCCCTCTGGTGTCTGTGAGAGGTGCCTGTCACAATGCATTCATGCCTACATGTGTGTGTTTACTTATAAACTAAGAATTTTTGTGTATTAGCATCTACTTAACAGATACTGTTACCAGGAAACCTCCGGTTGGGCTCAGGCTGCCTGTCGCTGTGTCCAATAACGAAGGCAGGGTTGAATCATATTAGGCGTTTATTGAGGCCAGCCAACCTTGAAGACAGGGCACTTATAAACATCAAATCCTTCATCCTAAAAAGGTAGGTATAAAGGAGAAGGGGCTGGAGCAAGGCAGCCCTGGAGGTCCTCAGTCATCAGCTCTTGTTCCTTGGTCATCAGGCGATGAGATGATGTTGATGAGATGATGTTTTGACTCCTGATGGATCAGCCTGACCATGCTTGCTGCATTGACAGCAGAGTCACTCCTCAATTGCTTCGCACTAGCCTTGAAAAGGAAACTTTAAAAAAACTTAACCCCTATTCACATAAGTGTATGTGTTCTAAGATATTAAATAATATGATTATTTTTCAGATTAATTCAGATACTCTACCTTATCAGGTTATATTAAGTTCTAAGAACACAGACATGGTCACCCAGACATTGCCCCTTAGGGAACTGACAGAAAAAACTTAGTAACAACCTAACAAATTTCCATCTCCTGAGACAGGTCTGGTGCTGGATGTGGGGGAAGTGAGGAAGAGAGGCAGACCCACCTTCCCTCATCTCATTGACTAAAGACGCCAGGGGCTGTGGGAGGCAGTGAGCGTGCCCCTCTGGAACCACACAGCCTGCGCTTGACTTGTGGTTTCACCGTTTCCTAATGTGACATCACACAAGTCACTTAACTCCTCTGGACCAGCTTCCTCATCTGTAAATGTGAATGGTCATTATTGTCATGTCTCCTCCTCAAAGGAATAGGAAGGGAGGGGGGTCTGGACTAGCAGCCGTTTTGTACTAGAGTTCTGCCTTTCCACTAGACTCCCTGAGAGAGGAATTCACTTCCAGAGAGCTGGGGAGACACTGGGGCACATTTCCTAAGCCCAGCCCCATTTCCCTCTTATCCACTACCACTCCCTGGAACTCTTGGTTGGAATAAAAGCTGTGAGAATCAGCTACTCAGCAAGGAGTCTAGAGTCATCAAACATGTCCTTGATTAGAGCCAGGACCAGGAAGAGCTGGCTTATGAATGATGTTCATTTGACCCCTTGATGTGAGACCTGCCTCTGGACTTCCCAAAGGGGAAATGCAGTGAGCTGCTGACACTTACATCCACTTACTCATGTACTGCATGCCTTTCAGGTGATGACAGACCACATGTACCACGGTGGGCCCAAAGGCTATGGCAAAGCTGAAAAATTCTTACCATCTAGCAATGTCGAAGGGTTGAACATTGTAGCACAGCGCATTACTCACATGTTACCAACCTACCTCACTGCCAGTCGTACAAAAGTGTATCACATTCAATTACCTACAGCACATAACACTTGATAATGATCGTGACTGCTGTGTATTTAGTACACTACAATGCTATTGCTTTTTGGACTGTACTCTTTCTACTTATTAAAAAACTAGCGTTCCGGTTGCAGGAAAAATCCTGCAATAGGGTTTCCTGCTACACTCTACCCCGCCCTGCCTGCTCTCCTCCCTTGTCCCCTGCCCTGCCTTCTCCGCCAGCCCCCCTGCTTTTCTCCCTTCTCTGCCAGCCCGCCTGCTCTTCTTCCTTCTCACCTGGCCCCACCTCCACTCCTCCCTTCTCCCCGCCCCGCCTTCTCCGCCAGCCTGCCTAATTTTCCCTTCTCCCATGGCCCCGCCTGTGCTCCTCATTTCATCCCCCACCCCGCCTTCTCTGCCAGCCCATCCGCTCTCCTTCCTTCACCCCCCGGCCCTGCCACCCCTCCTCCCTTCTCCTCCCGCCGGCTTGCTTGCTTCTCCAAAGCTTTGCTCCCTTCTGCAGCTCTTGGCTTCTTTCTAGGCTGTCTTGATATGCAAATTAGCCGCCATCTTTGTTAGGGTAATTTGCATACTCATCCTGATTGGTTGGTGGGCGTGGCTTGGCGGGTGGGCGTGGCTTGGGCGTAGCGAAGGTGCGGTCAATTTGCATATTTGTCTATTATTAGGTAGGATGGTGGCTGTGGAACCATATGCTGTGTCAGCTGCATCTTGTGTTTACCGTGTCTCTTCATTGTATAATTTTCTCTTGTGCTTGATTAAATCTCATGCTGTTTGTACAGTCACATGCTGTACAGGTTTGTAGCCTAGAGCAATAGGCTAGACCTTACAGCCTAGGTGTGTAACAGGCTATCCCACGGAGGTTTGTGTAAGTGCACTCTGTGATGTTCACACAACCACCTGACAAAACATTTCTCAGAATGTGTGCTCGTCGTTGAGCAGTGCGTGGTTGTTTTCTTGCAATTCCTGCTGGTGCAGGGCCACCCCCAGGTTAAGATCCAGGACCTGCTTGTGACTTGGAGATCTGAAGTAGTGTCTGTCCCCTCATCCTCCTGCTGGCCTTTGCCTCCCTCTCAGATTAGGGCAGTTTTGTAGAGGCTAGGACAGGGTATATGAACACATAGGCAAAGAGGCTTCCTACAACTATTTCCCTTCCCCAAAACTCTGTCATTTAAATCTATTCCAACCTTCAAAGACATTGGTGACAAAGAGACATTACAGAAGCTGTTCTTGAGGACATAATGGTTTCCTCTCCAGCCAATGAGGAGCAGATGTGAGGCAGTGTCACTTGTCTCCAGCAGACTGGCTCACTAAGAAGGCCAACAAGAAGCCTAGAGCTGAAGCTAGGGGGAAATGGTACATAAAATGCACATATCAAGAAATGTATAGAATCATTAGAACATTATGAACATCTGTGAGGTCATATAGAAAAAGAGTTAATGGAAAGAAGTCTCATATTCTAAGATTCAAAGTAATAATCAAATCCACTGGACTTTACAGAACAACCATGTGAATGCAAAGAACTATCTGGAAGGATAGAGGAGCAAGAATGGCCAAAAAGGGTTTGGTTTTTTGTTACTGCACTTACATTTTTGTTTTGTAATTAATTTTATAATGCACTGAACTTTTTATTTTTCTCTGATTATTTCTTTTATTATAGAACTAGAGGCCCGATGCACGAAGACTTGTGCAAAAATGGGCCTTCCTTCCCCTGGTTGCTGGCACTGCCTTCACTCTGGCCTGGAGCCACCTTTCCACCTTCCCACGATGCCCCCAGCTGCTCAGCGCCTGCATATGAAAATTAACTTTCCATCTTTGTTGGGTTAATTTGCATGCTCACTTCTGATTGGCTGGGGGAGCGTCGTGAAATACAGTCAATTTGCACCTTACTCTTTTATTAGTGTAGATATTTTTTTTGTTATGTGGAAGCAATTGTTACACAAATACTTCTGGAGTTTCTAAATATGTTGTTTGGAAATATAATAGAGCTATTTTCTAACAACAGCATCCCGGCAACAATGGAAAGAGGGTCATTCAAACCCAGTGGGATGCCCTCGCCCACACTCAACCTCTGGGACACACAGGATCTCCGCAGCTGCAACACCTGTGGGAAGAGCTTGCCTACAGCCAGGGGCCAGCAGCACATGCCCCTGGAAGGTTAGACCAATGAGAAGGTGAATAAGAAACACGTATTTGGGGAAACAGAACAGATGCTGTTTAGGGAACAATAAATACGTCCTGGAGACCCAATGCACAGTACAGTGAATATAGACAACAATATTGGGTTATAGTCATCAAACACGAAAATGTATATATTTGCAGAAAAGTTTTTATTCATGACTAGAAGCCCGGTGCACAAAATTCATGCACGGGCGGGGGGGGGGGAGGGGGTTGTCCCTCAGCCCAGCCTGCACCCTCTCCAATATTGGACCCCTTGAGGGATGTCCAACTGCCCACCGGGATCGGGTCTAAACGGGCATTTGGACATCCCTCTCACAATTCAGTACTGCTGGCTCCCAACTGCTTGCCTGCCTGCCTTCCTGATTGTCCCTAACCGCTTCTGCCTGCCAGCCTGATCACCCCCCTAACCACTCCCCTGCCAGCCTGTTTGCCCCTAACTTCCCTCCCCTGCAGGCCTGGTCACCCCTAATTGCCCTCTTCCTTGCAGGCCTGGTCCCCCCACAACTGCTCTCCCCTACAGGACTGGGTTCCTCCCAACTGTCCTTCCCTGCAGGCCTGGTCGCCCCCAACTTCCCTCCTCTGCTGGCCATCTAGTGGTGGCCATCTTGTGTCCACATAGGGGCAGCCATCTTTGACCACATGGGGCAACCATCTTGTGTGTTGGAGTGATGGTCAATTTACATATTACTCTTTTATTAGATAGGATAGTAATAAGTAAAATACCAGGAAAGGAAATTAAATACACATGTAAAATCATGAAAAAATAGAAAATCTAATCTAGGTTTTTCATTATACTTTCTACTTTTTTTTACAGCTTTATTGATATATAATTGACATACAATAAACTGCTCACATTTAAAGTACAATTTCATGAGTTGTGACATGCATACACACCCACAGAGCCATCATCACCCTCAAGATAGTGAACATAGCCACCATCCCTAAAACTTCTTTGTGACCCTTTGTACACCACCCACCCCCAGTCCCCAAGCAATCACTAAACTGCTTTCTGTCAGTTTGTATTTTCTAAAATTTTATATAAAATTAGTTTGTATTTTCTAAAATTTTATTTAAATCATACAAGAAATCTTTTTTCTGTCTTTTTTCATCCTTCATAATTATATGAGACTCAACCGTGTTGAATCATATCAATGATTTCTTCCTTTTGATTGTAGAGTGGTATTTCATCATCTACATACTAGCATTGTTTCCAGTTTGAGGCTATTACAAATAAATCTTCTATGGACATTCTGTACAAGTCTTTGTGCATATATTTCCTCTTCTTTGAGACAAATACCCAAGAATGGAATGCTTTAAAAAATAGGGCATGTTTTAACTTTTTAAAAAAATATATTTTTATTTATTTCAGAGTAGAAAGGAGAGGGAGAAAGAGATAGAAACATCAATGATGAGAGAGAATCATTGATCGGCTGCCTCCTGCATAATATTCTTGATTTTGCCTCTTAAATAATGAAGCCTAAAATGGTTACTATCGGGCCTTTTACCAAAACAGTTAGCTAATCCCCACATCATAATATCAATTGTTACCTATAATAAAAACAGTTTATTTTTTTTTTTTTTCCAATTAGCATGACCCTTGTTTAGTTTTCTTGTTTTTTGCACTGGGTCTACCTTGCTTTTTTGCACTGGGTCTATACAAAAGGTAGTGACTACAAATGGTGAGAGCAGAAAAGTTTGCCTTGGTCTCAGTCTTAGAGGGAAAGCATTCATTCTTTCACCAGTAAGTTTAATGGTAGCTGGAGGCTTTTCTTAGATCCAATTCTCAGACTGGGGAAGTGTGTTCTATTCCTAGCTTCCTGAACATTTCTGTCATGAATAAGTGTTTGTCAAATATATTTTTGCATTAATTGAGCCAAATATTTTTTTTGTTTTATTTTCATCTGAAAATATGGTGAATTACACTGATTGGTTGTTGAGTGCCAAAGCAACTTTGCATTCCTTGTGCATGCTCCACTTGATCATGCTGTATCATTCTTTTTACAAAATTGGGTTTAATTTGCTAAAAATTATGTTAAGAATGTTTGCATCTATGCTTATGGGGATATAGGTCTGTAGTTTTCTCTTCTGTGATTTCTAGTCTTTGATTTCTAGTCTTTGATTTGGGTATAAATGGTAACCAGAATGGTGAGCCGAGGGTTTTTCCCAAGGACATGTCTCGAGATGCCAAAGAATGAGTTCCGTGGACCAGAAGATTTAAGAAAAAATGTGGATAGTTTATTACAAGCAGATTCAGACTCCCCTCACAGGGAGGGGGCCCAATAATGGGCTGCCCGTTGAAGCCTTGTAGTCCAGAGGTCTGTGTTTGCTACAAGCCTTCTCTATGCCTACCTGTGTCGTCACCTGATTGATTCCCTCAACTGTGCCTGCCCAGCAACGGACCTGAACTTTCCCTGTTTCTGTGTCCTTTCTCTGTTCCTATGGGAACTTCCTCTGTTTCAATGTGTCAGTTGACCTTATTGTTCCGAACCACCACCACCCCCCCCCCCCCCCCACACACACACACCTTGTTTTCCCATGCTTCTCCTTTGAGTCCAGAAACATTTTATTATTCCTGCGTGGTTGTTCCTGTGATTAGGGTGCTCAGACTGCTGTGTCTGCCCTGCCTTTGTTTCCCACGAGACCCCTGCCCTGTCTGCCTGCGTTTCAAGTTAACTTCTCTCATAAGGGTAATGAGAATGAGTTAAGATGTGTCCTCCCAACGCTTGTATGTTTGTGGAACAACTTATGTAATGGTGTTACATCTTCATTAAATGCTTGGAAGAGTTTAATGAAGTGAAAACACCTGAGCCTGGAGTATGCTTTTAGGGTGGTTTTCAGCTACAAATCTTCAATTTCTGTATTAGATACAGGGCTGTTTGGGGTCATTTCATTTTCTTTACTGACCTTTGGTAGTTTGTATTTTTTTAAGGATTTTTTCCATTCCTCTAAGTGGTCCAAATTATAAGAATAAGGTTTTCCATACAGTATTTTATTATCATCTTAATTTTTGCACAATATGCAGTGATGGCTCTTCTCTCATTCTTGATATTTGTGAATTGTGTTTTCTCTCTTCCTGATCAATCTCACTAGAGGTTTGTGAATTTGAGTGACCTTCTCAAAGAATTATATTCTGTTTCATTGGTTTCCTCTAATATTTTTCTGATATTCATACCACTGATTTCTACTCTGTATTTTCTTTCTTCTGCTTAATTTGGGCTTAATTTTCTATTCACTTTTCCAGGTTCTTGTACTTTATTGTTGTTGTTACTGTTAACCCTCACCAGAGGACATTTTTCCATTGATTTTTAGAGAGTGGAAGGGAGAGGTAGAGAGAGAGAGAGACATGGATGTGAAAGAGACATACCGATTGGTTACCTGACCAGGGCTGGGGATTGAGCCTACAACTGAGGTATGTGCCCTTGACGGGAATCAAACCGGGACCCTTCAGTCCACAGGCCAACGCTCTATCATCCACTGAGCCAAACCAGCTAGGGCAAATTTTCCAGGTCCTAAGGAAGAATCTCAGTGCAGTGATTTGAGATTTTTCTTCATTTCTAATGTAAGCATTTGTGCTGTCATTGTCCACTGGAGCCCTGCTTCTGATGCACTGCATAAATTGTGACCCATTGTGTTCTCTTTCATTCGCCTCAAAATGCTTTCTAAGTCCTCTTCTAATTCCTCCTCTGACCCTTGTTTTATTCAGAAGACGTGTGTTTTAAGATTATAAATATTTAGTAATATATTTTTGCATTGATTTCTAACTTAATTTCCTTTTGGTCAGTGAACAAACTTTGTATGATTTTAATCCTTAAAAATTCACTGATCCTTAAATTCCACCCACTCCCCCCCCCCCCCCCTAAAGAAACCAACAACGACACACTTTTGACATAATTTAGGGTCCGTTCATGTTAAAATCACCTCATAGAATAGGAATGTATGGATACTTCCTTGATCATATGTGTGCGTGTGTTTCATTGGAGTTAAGGGCTCCTGTTTGGGAGTACGTAACGAGCTTTTATGGTTTTATTAAAACACAATTATTCAGTTTTTAAACTACATGCATATATTCTCCTGACTATCTTTTTTAAAAAATATATTTTATTGATTTTTTATATAGAGGAAAAGAGAGGGATAGAGAGCTAGAAACATCGATGAGAGAGAGACATTGACCAGCTGCCTCCTGCACACCCCCTACTGGGGATGTGCCCGCAACCAAGGTACATGCCCTTGACCTGAATGGAACCCGGGACCCATCCACTGAGCCAAACCAGTTTCGGCTCTCCTGACTATCTTTAAATAAAGAGTAAAATTTCACTCCGAGGCATGAAGAAGGCACTAGATGGTGGCAGGGGACCACCAAAGCTCACGAGGACAGTGGCCTGCTCCAGAGTGCAGGCAGGGAGGTGCTTGGAGCCTGCGGGTTTGTAGTGTTAATCTCTTACCTGTTAGAACATGTAAAACACCGAGCTCCTTGGACTCCAGGCAGAAGCAGGCATTAGGATCTGCTCCATTTCATGCTTTTTTGCTTCTCAAACATCCCTAACAGCGTGGCAGGTTGCATCACATTTTGGAAACAAGGAAGGAACAGTCAGGGAAATTAGAGCTGGGTGGGCTGCTTGCCACCCTCTAGCAGGAATGCTGGCATCTCCCAGTCCAGATGTGAGAGGGAGAGAGAAGGGAAAGTGCAGTATCGCCTCCTGCTGGTGAATGTCACCCACGTGATACACTTAGTGCTGCAAAGAAGGGTCTTGAACTTCCAGTAGAAGGAATATGCTTCAGCACCGTTTTACATTAAAAGAAAGACAAAAGATGACTCCGAAATTTTTTGAAACGTAATTTAGTCCTTTGAGAGTGTAGCAATGAGAATTTTTAATCATCCACACAGGGATTATTAGCATCCTCCTTACTGCTCATGGCTTCTGAAGCAATTTTCTCCTCTCCCTTATCTCTCTTCCATCTCCCAAACCTCCTCACCCACGCTGCCTTTCCAGCAAAACACCCAGCTTCCTGCATTCAGTTAGCCTCCTTTGTTTTCCATTTCTTTCCCGGCATCTAATATTTCAGATATGAACTCTATTTCCTGTCTTCTTCCTGTCCTTTTATGACCAATGAACTATTTGGGTTAGTTTTTTTATTTCCTTTCTGGTAGCCTTAAAAGTGAGTTTTACCATGGTTTGCTTTTACTTTGTTTCTGGTCTTATAATAAAAAATTTCATCACTACATATGTAACTACTTGTACATTTCCGTTATTCTGCTTGATGCCTTTAAATTGCATGAATATAATCCATCCAAAGACTGAAGTATTCCCTAAGCTCAGGAAAAAGTCTTCTAGATTCATTCCATTCACCTTTTCTAGAACACTTAGTATACAGCCATTGGAGGTTGCTGCGTAAATCTTCCTCGATATCTTTTCTCCGTTTCTGTGGCTCATGGCAGCTAGAACAGGGCCCTTTGCTTTGTTCTCTCTCACATCTTCTATTTTGTTGTAATGATCGGACCCTTTCCTGAGAGTCCCATCGAAAACTGCTCAATAATTCTTCACGGGCCTTAAGAGTGCTCCCTCATCGCCTTCACAATGAATAGTTAAAAATGAAACTGCAGCATTGTCGCAGCTTGTCTTCTCTTCTTCAAGGATCCCCATGTACATGTTTACCTCCTTTTGCCTGCTGTCTATATCAGTCACTGTGTCACTGTGGCAGGCACATCTGGGAAAAATCAGTCTGGTAGAGAACTCAGTCACCCAAAGGGGCCCTCAGAGACTGAAGATGTGCCTCACCAGTCCCCTCAGGAGATTCAAGGTGTACCTCAAAAATCCACTTAGATATAAGGTGTTCCTCACCTGTCTTCTCAAGATATTAAAGGTTTGGATCAACTGTCCTGTCAGGAGATTGAAGCTGTGCCTCAACAGTTCTCTTAGATTAAATGTATGCCTGATCAGTCCTCTCCAGAGATTGAAGGTGGGCCTCACCAGTCCTTTCAGGAGATTGAAGGTTTGCTCCACTTGTGTGACCCAGAGAAACCAGCCCCCACTCCACCTTGGGGGAGGGTGTGGACTGGAGCAACTAGCATGTGCCTCACTCTGGGCCACAGGAAAGTGAGGACTGTGTACCTCTAAGCAACCTGCACTCACTCCTCCTCGGCCCCTGGGACAGTCCTGCTGGAGCTACCCAAATCAACCCAGCACTTTCCCCACAAGGGAATGCATTTGGGGCAACATGCAGCAATCTGGTGTGCCCAACCAGGGGCCATAGGACCGCACTGCAATTGCATTGTCTGAGGGACTTAGGGCATCTCCCTGCCAAGGGAGCCAGGGCTGCTCAGCAATTTGCATGCCAGAGGGCTCTGGCTCCTCACAGGGAGTCACACACCAGAGGAAATGTGCAAATGTTCCCACCACTCTCAGCATCTGAAGCAGACAACTGGGGAACAAAATCCATGAGAGAATGTTTTACAACTCAGCAGGGATAATTAATGCTTGAGACTCAAGGCAGACCCAGGCTCTGAGCTAACAATTTCCAGACCATTGGCCTTATAGGATCTTCAACTTCTCAAACCCCATACAGGGTGTTCTGGGCTGGAAAGATACAGCAAAAATGGGGTGGGGAGAAGTAACACCCCCATCCCCCAAGGAAAAAAAATGAGGAATCACCAGGAAAGGAACTAAATAAAATGGAGGCAAGCAATATGTCAGAGAAAGAATTCAGAGTAAGGGTCATAAAGTTCCTAAACGGGCTAGATGAGAAAATCAATAACATACATTGTAGGCACCACTGCACTCTGGCCAGTCAAAAAAATCAACAATATATGTAAGAATCATGAGGAAATGAAGAATGATATAGCTGCAATAAAAAATCACAGTGGAAAGTTTCAACAGTAGACTAGAAGAAGTGGAGAACCAATACAGCAAGATAGAAAACATGGTAGGAAAAACACCAAATCTGAACAGCAATTGGAAAAAGAATTAAAAAGCAGGAGGAGAGTTTAAGTGAGCTTTGGGACAATATAAAATGAAGAAATATCTGCATAATAGGGTTTCCAGAGGTCAAGAAGAGGAGCAAAAAATAAAAAACCTATTTGAAGAAATAATGATAGAAAACTTCCCTAACTTGGAAAAGAAAAAAGTCACACAAGCACAGAGAGTGCCAAACAAGATGAACCCAAAAATACCATACCAAGACACATTGTAATTACAATGGCAAATGTTAATGCAAAAGAGAGAATCTTAAGGGCTGTGAGAGACAGAACATTACCTATAAGGATCTCCCATTAGATTATTAAATGATTTCTCAACAGAAACACATCGGTACAGAAGGGAATTGAATGAAGTATGCAAAGTGATACAAAGGAAGGGATTGAATCCAAGAATACTCTATCCAGCAAGGCTATAAATCAAAATTAAAGGTGAACTCAGGAGCTTAGCAGACAAAGAAAGGCTAAGGGAGTTTATTGTCACCAAACCAGCAATGCAATAAATGCTAAAGGAACCATTGTGAAAGAAGAAATAAAAAGGGAAGAAGGAACACAAGCATAAAGAATAAAAATGCAACAAGCAAGTACCTATCAATAATAACCTTAAACTGAAATGGATTAAATGCTCCAATAAAAAAAACATAGGTTAGCTGAATGAATAAGAAAACAGGACCATATATAAGCTGTCTACAAGAGACCCAGCCCAGAACAAAGGACTCACACAGACTGAAAGTGAAGGGATGGGGAAAAAAATTTCAGGCAAACAGAAATGAAAAAAAAAAGCTGAAGTAGCAATACTTATATCTGACAAAATAGACCTCAAAGTGAAGGCCATAACAAGAGATAAGGAAGGTCACTTCATAATACTAAAGGGATCTATACACCAAGAGGATATAACTCTGGTAAACAAATGCAGGAGCACCCAAATACATTAAAAAAAATTCTTGAAGATATCAAGGAAGAGTTAAAAGCAATACAATCATAGTAGGGGATGTTAACACCCCATTGACATCACTGGGTAAATCTTCTAGACAAAAAAATCAACAAAGAAACAGCAATCCTAAATGACTCTCTAGATCAGATCAAACTAATTGACATGTTCAGAACATTTTACCCAAAAGTAATGAATTCATCTCAAGTGTACATGGGACATTTTCAAAGATAAACCACATATTAGGACACAGGCTAAGTCTGTACAAATTCAGAAGATTGAAATTATATCAAGCATCTTCTCAGATCACAATGGCATGAAATTGGAAATCAACTACAATAAAAACAATTTTAAAATATCAGACACTCGGAGGCTAAATAGCACACTATTAAACAATGACTAGGTTATGAAAGAGAGGAAAGAAGAAATAAAAAGCATCCTGGAAACAAATGACAATGAAAACACAATAATCCAAAATCTATGGACACAGTGAAAGCAGTCCTAAGAGGGAAATTCATAGCTCTACAATCTTACCTCAAAAAAAAAAAAAAACACAAACAAGAAAAACTGGTAATAAATTATCTAACCCTACGACTTCAAGAATTAGAAAGAGAGGAACAAGAAAAGCCCAGAGTAAACAGAAGGAAATAATAAAGATCAGAGAGGAGCCCTACCTGTCTTGGCTCAGTGGATAGAGCGTCAGCCTGCACACTGAAGGGTCCCAAGTTTGATTCCAGCCAAGGGCATATGCCTGGGTTGTGGGCTCCATTGCCAGTAGGGGACATGCAGAAGGCACCCAATCAATGACTATCTCTCATCATTGATGTTTCTATGTCTCTCTCTCCCTTTCTCTCTGAAATCAAAGAGCTGGTTCTTTGAAAGGATAAGGAAGATTGATGAAGCTCTAGCCAGGCTCACCAAGAAACAAAGAAAGAGGACTCAAATAAACAAAATCAGATGTGAAAGAACTTAACAACTGACCCCACAGACATACAAAGAATTATTTAAAAAAAATACAATGAACAACCTTATAATTTATAAATATTATAATTTCATGTCATCATAGGAACTATCAGAGTTTTCACCCTGTTTCTAGGAAAGAACCCTAAGGCTCCTGTATTTTGAGGATTTGCCCAGGCTGATGCAGCGGATGAAATCAGGAGCAGTCTGAGTACTTGTTCATTTGATTACAAGCCCATCTTCTCTGTACTTTGCCACTCTGGGCTCTGCCTTGTTGTGAAGCATCTTTAACGATGGCAGTGGTGGAGGTCTTGGCCATTAGAGTAGAAGCTCCAATGCTTCATAAGCAGGGCTGTGTCGGGGAAAGTAGCTGTTAGTCAGAACTTGAAGAATTTGAAAATACACAGGTTTTAGAGGCTGTTATAAATTTAATTACAACAACCTGAGTAGTGTCTAAATAATTTTAATGTATTTTTATTGATTTCAGAGAGGAAGGGAGAGGGAGAGAGAGATAGAAACATCAATGATGAGAGAGAATCATTGATTGGCTGCCTCCTGTATGCACCCTACTGGGAATGGAGCCTGCAACCCCAGCATGTGCCCTGACTGGAAATCTAACTATGACCTCCTGGTTCATAGGTTGACACTCAACCACTGAGCCATACCAGCGAGGCCCAAGTAGAAGCTCTAGATTCATAACAGCAGGCCCTCCAGAAAATGATAAGGCCACCTATAGGTTCAAATATCTATCCTAATTATTTCAGTGCACTGGACTCAGAATCCACCGGGAAGGAGACCCCTCCCCAGCAAGGCCTCATGACTTGTCTTGTGACATTTTATCTCTGCCACTTACCAGCTGTGTGAGCCTGGGCACCTCACCTCTCTGCTGCAGGGTCCCCCTGAGTAAATAGGACTGGTATTAGAGCATGGCAGGTACATTTAAGGAGTCCTAGGAATTCACTCCAAGTGCAGTGTGTGTATATCCTCACAACAACCTAACGGGGTGCTGTCAGTGCCCCCAGCCAAAGGCACCGGGAGCACACCTGTGGTGAACAAGCCGATGTTATGTCATCGCAGTGAGGGAGACACTCACTTTGGGGAATTGTGAGGCATCGCGGTCAGAGGGTGCTGGAACCAAAGAAGCAGAATCGGGAGGAGACGTCTGTTCAGAGAATTAGTGCACGACCAGTTTACACAGTTGTGGGGAACTGGGCAAGTCCAAGACCACCAGGGCAGACCACTGTCAGGAGGGGCAGCTGGAACTCTCAGAGCAGCCCCAGCTGTAGCCGGAGCAGAATCCACTCCCTCAGGGAAGCCTTATCTGTGCCTGGGACTCTTTAGCTGACAGATCGGCTCAGTCACATTATCCAGCATGACCTCTGTCACTCAGTCAATGGGTTGTAGGCTTTAGTCACATCTACAAAATATCAACATTTGATTGACTATCTGGGGACTCTAAGCTAGCTGACACATAAAACCGATCATTAACCTCAGGGTTTGGGCTTGTAGGTGATCTTGGGAATGATTTAAGAAATAGAGACTTTGTCCTTAATTGGATTCTGTTAGGAAGTGGGTGCTGGGGTATGTAGTTCTATAATTGGGCATCTTAACACATTTTACCTGCAAAGAAGGAAGGCAATACTAAAGCTAGAGCTCTAATTTGTAGAGACTCAGCAGTCAACTCTGGCCTGGTAGCCTCCTCTGAATATGCTAAGGTTTCGGGTTCAATCTCCGGTCCCATACAAGAAGCAACCAATGAAAGCATAAACACATGGAACAACAAATCAATGTTTCCTTATTCTCTCTCTCTCAAATCAATCAATTAAAAAATAATAAAAAGGAGCAGCAGTCATTCACATTACCCAGGAGAGAGGTGTGCTTGGCTGTTTTTGTGGCTCAGACAATGTTCATGTTTTGGTTATTTAGGCTGTGAGAACCAGCAGGCACACACAGAGAGGAGATTCTGATTTCATACCTTCCCTCCCTTCATGGAGAATTCCCTCAGGTCCACTCTGAGCAGACAGACCTAGCTGACACATAAAACTGATCATTAACCTCAGGGTTTGGGCTTGTAGGTGATCTTGGGAAGAACTTGAGAAATAGACACTTTGTCATTAATGGGATTCTGTTAGGAAGTGGGTGCTGGGGTAAGTAGTTCTATAATTGGGTATCTTTTTAAAAAATATATTTTTATTGATTTCAGAGAGGAAGGGAGAGGGGGAGAGAGATAGAAACATGAATGATGAGAGTGAATCATTGACTGGCTGCCTTCTGCATGCCCCACACTGGGGATCAAGCTCACAAACTGGGCATGTGCCCTGACAGGGAATCAAACCATGACATCCTGGTTCATAGGTCAATGCTCAACCACTGACCCACGCCGGTTGAGCATATAATTGGGCATCTTAATAAATTTTACCTGCAAGGAAGGAAGGCAATACTGAAGCTAAAGCTCCAATTGGTAGAAATGCAGCAGTCAGCTCTGGCTGGGTAGCCGTGTCTGGATATGCCAAGGTTGCGGGTTCAGTCTCTGGTCACATACAAGAAGCAACCAATGAATGCATAAATACATGAACAACAAATCAATGTTTCTCTCTCGCTCATCAATCAATTAAAATTAATATAAATGAGTAGCAGTCATTCATGTTACATGGAAGAGAGGTGTGCTTGGCCATTTTTGTGGCTCAGACAACGTTCATGTTTTGATTATTTAGGATTGTGAGAACCAGCAGGCACACACACAGGAGAGGAGATTCTGATTTAATACCTTCCCTCCTGTGGGAACCATGCCAGATCCCCAGATAGTCAAGGCCGGTGGGAGCACAGAGGCCTTGTTATCAATACACCAGAATGACCAAAGGCTGCTCTGGGCATGTGCCTAAATGAAATGTTCAAGGAATCTGAGCCTGGGAATCCTAATCAGGCCAAGATACCAAGAGCGGGTCTAAGGACACAAGGTACACTGTGCCCTTCAGTAGCCAGTATGATTGATGTCACTGTTGGCACAGAGCCTTCTTTGTCTAAATCAGGGGTTCTCAATCTCTGGGTCGGGATCCCTTTGGGGGTCTGCCGGAAACCAATCATTGTTTCACTAATAGAGAGATGTGGATAGGAAGCCTGGAAGGCTGGTCAACAACCTTAATTGCTCTAACCACTCACAGTTTAGTTAAGACATTGTTAGCTGAAGCAGCCTCCACCTCTGTTTGTCTTATGTAAATGTCTGTTTTTTCCTGCTTAAGGGCTATGGGTGTTTCCCATAGCCTCAATAAAAGGGATAGCAAGGCCAGAGCAGTGTGTACTCCTACCACTAGAGGTGGGCTCCCACCTGGCCCCCAATATCGCCAAATAAATACATTTTCTAGTCTCTTTTCATTTGTGTGCGGCCTTCTCCAGAACCCGAACCCTGAACCACGTGGGACTTGAAAGGGGTTCCTACAGGGGTCTAACGACCCTTTCACAGGGGTCGCCTAAGACATCCTGCATACCAGATATTTACATTAAAATTCATAATAGTAGCAAAATTGCAGTTATGAAGTAGCAACGAAAATAATTTTATGGTTGGGGGTCACCACAACATGAGGAACTGTATTAAAGGGTCACGGCATTAGGAAGGTTGAGAACCACTGGTCTAAATGGTATAGAAGTAGATTACTGACCAGCTAGTTGGCTGAGTAAGCTGTAGTCAGCTGGAGTAGGCTGGAGTCAGCTGAGGATGGAGTGAGAAGAAGTTTGCTAGAGAATGAAGAGAGAGAAGCTCCGATGAAGTGTGTGAGGAAGTCTGCTAAAGAGAGCAGCAGGGCAGGAGAGATAGGAGAAGCTGCTGAACTGGAGAGCTCAGATACCGATACCATGTGAGTCAGTGAGTCTAGGAGGCAGTGTGTGGCTGCTCAGATAATAGCTGTGGGTACAGAGACTGATGCTGCTTTATGGGAAAGATATGCATTCACCAGCCGGAGTCCAGCTGCCTGCCTGTTTGGACTTTGCTGTGAGGACTGTTCTTGTCTGATGGCTATGTGGCCACTGGCTTCAGCAATAAAGACTCATTCTTATACACCCACAGCCTCCCATGGCTTCTCTGTCTAAGACCCGGTGCAGCATCCTAGGAGGTCCAGCCCCAGGCAGAGGGGTGTGAACGAAAGAAGCCACCTGCTGACCTGACAAGCTCAGGGGAGGCCTGTGTGGCAGTCTTGCAAACTCAGAGACCTAAAATAACCACAAAAGATGGTCTGAAAATTAAATATTTAACTACAAACAGGTTATAGTGGGCAGTCATGTCCTAGGCTGATATTTTCCCTGACAACGATCAACTTAGATCTTTCCTGAGCCCATTTGCCTTTTTGCCTCTAAGATAACATATCTGTGAGATGTCTGGGTAACTTGTAACTTCCTTCTTTTGCTGGAGCCCCTGGGGCACAACCAAATGTGGTAGGTGCCAGGACTGATGCCTCAAATTCCTTCATTATTATGTTAATTGTTCCTGTACCCACCTAAGTATGTGTCCATCATTTTACTTTTTATCCAATCCCAGGGGTTTCCCACCGTTTGACTTTATCCCACCTCCTTAATCCGTCACCAATGAATTTCATGTAGTCCACCTATGTCCCTCCTTTGATGGCAATGTATAAATACAGATGTAACCCGCCATTCTTCAGAGCATTATCTCAATTCATTGAGGTTCTGCTTCCCGGCATATGTAGACAGTTTGGCTCAAATAAACTCACTAAAATTCTTTACAGGTTTCAATGTTTTTTGTTTGTTTGTTTTTTCCGTTAACATTACTTGGCGTAGTCGTGGCAGGATTCCAAAGAAAACTCACCCGAGATCATCCCTTGGACTTGGACTTGGAGCTAGGATCCAGCAAAGGGCCCGTTGAGCCCACCGGTTCTCCGCCCATTGGGTGAACGTGGGTGAGTTGTCTCTTGGATCCAGGACCTTCCCTTGCTTTGGTAGAAGGTCTGACTTTATTTGAGCTGTGTTTTAAAATCCTCGAGGTGGAACCAGGGTTGACAGAACCCAGGCTAAGGCGGGACTGGAGGAAAAAAAATGGGTGGCTGGTTTTGATTTTGGCTTTTCAATTGGAATTGCTGAGAGTCTGAGCAAAAATAACCTTCGCCGTATAAATGAGCTGAACTCATTCAGCTCCGAAGATAAAGGGGCAACATTTTTATTTTTTATTTTTAAAGAATATTCCGATTCTGAGGTGTTCTTAGGTGACTAAGAATTTTGTGGAAGTGTCAGAAATGCAGGAGCCCCATCTGGAAGTTCCGACGCAACTGTAATTAACTAAATGGCTTTTCTAGGGGGCCACCATAAAGGCTTGGTCTGCCCGGGCCCCAAAACTTTTTTGTGGTTTTAGACAGCCGGGAGAGAAACTGAGGCCACATTTGACCCACTACATAACATATCTAAAGTTTGCTCAGACTACAGATATCCAAAAAAAATAAAAAATTTAACATGGGAAATTGTGCCTCCAAGACTAGAAGCTCCCAAGACCCCAGCCCTCATTTAATACTCCTGATAAGAAGCCTTTACTTGCAAGTACTTTACAGAAATTAGAAAATTTAACTAGAAAATATTAACTGAGGAATGGCCAGAAAAAAAAAATGCAGTTTGTTTGGGGTACCTATGTTAATATTTTGCATGCAAGAATTAAAAAAAAATGCTGGCTCTGAAATTAAAGTGAATGAGTATATGGGAAGCGTATCTTGATTTGGAAACTAGAAGCTTCTAAGAAAAAAATTTTCTTCCAATAGGATGGAAATTAATAAAAAAGATTTTCAGAGACTGTCTCAGAACTATTCTGAAGTTAACAAATGTCTACAGCCATTTTTGAGTAGTCCTTTGGGAGTGGACTGAAATTCTAGAGAGGGGCAGTTCCCAAACCAGGGACAAAGACACTGCTTTGGTAATTTTTAATGCTAGACATTCTCTGGTGTAAATTCTTAGTGTGTTTTCTGCGCGCCTGTATAAGAGTGTTGATGTTTTTGTGTCTCTTTGTTGTTGTTTAATTTGTTGAAAGAGGCAAGTCCTACTCTGAGGAAGCCTAGTTGTGTGTGGTGGGGTTGAAAGCATGAGAGAGATTGCAAGAACGTCCCAGCAGCTGCCAAGAATTCTTATTAATCTTGGGGGCTCTTCTTGCTCTCCCTCTCAGGGTTCAGCCTCCAGAAATAGCTAGTGAGATTTCTGTCTGTTTGTCTGAAATATAATTGTGGCTGTCTATCTTTTAGGGATTTCGGTTTGCTCTTTCCTTATTTGTTGTGAGAATAAACAAATCATCTTTTCTGTCAAAGAATAGTTTAGACAGCCTCCATTTTGGACTGTGACTTGGCAGCCGCCATGTTGGCCGCATGGCTTGCTGCTCCCCTTGAAAGAGCAAGGGCCAACCCCTCCCTTTGAATTAGCCAATCGGGAAAGACCATGTGCCTGAGCTCCAATCAAGAGCAAGGACAGGTCACGTGCATTGTTAAGGCACTCTGCTTCAGAAAGGAACTTGCAGATTCTCAGAGCTAAGTTCAAACAGGAAACTTTAGGAGGGTAGCATGTGTCCAGTCAGGGACACCGGCAAGACAAGAGTCATGATTCCCTGTGGGGGCGTCTGCCAGTGATACTCTGGGTATTTGCGTTTCACATATTCGGAGTTTATGTATTATTTTCAATGCTCAATACACTGCTTGCAATAAGCCATGTGCCTCATTTTAAACTCTTAAATATTATTCTTTATATGTTGAAATTATAATTGAATCTAAAGATATACAAATTTTATATTATTCTCTATGTCATTTTATAGGGATTATTACTTACCAAGAAGTTGTTGTCTTGGAATGTTATATTTTATAGGAAAGCAAAGTTTTTATCAAATCTATAACCATGCCACTTTTAAATTTTTGTCATTTGTGGACAGCTTTATTCTGATGCATTTGTAGGAATATATGCCTAGAAAAATCCATGAAAAGGACTCGGATTTACTCTAACTTGCAGGCTTCTAAGCAGGTCATATTTTGAACTGGATTAAGATTTATAGAACTTCAAGGAATAAATAAACAAAAACAACTATGGGACTAAATGAATTGAGGATAATTATTCTTATGATTCTATTTAAAATATTGTTGACTTTTAAATCTTTTGTTTCCTGAATATAAGGAAAAGTAAAGAGCAGACATTCTGCATTGTAGGAACTAACAAATTGGTAACAGATTCATTTCACAGTGCGCTCCCGGGAGACGAAGGTTTCAAAGATCATGGCTTACAACCAGATTTGCTGTCTTGGGAAAGACACCAAATAAAAGACTCTCCAACCTCATTGGAGGGGACCTTACCAGGTATTACTAACTAACCCATGTGCGGCTAAACATAAAGGAGTTAGCTCATGGATTTCTCATTTAAAAAAGGCATCTGACTGTGAATGGATGTCTACTCCCATCTCTGACACCATCTCCGTCTGCAGCAGAGATCACAGACTTTTCAAGGACGAGAAGTCGCTGACCACGGAGGCAGACAGCTATCCCAAGATGACGTCAACAAAGTCTGTATACTCACAAAAGGATATTGCTTGTTTTTATATCATCTGATTGATATTGATTGAATGTACATAAAATGATTTTCATATTATTATTATCCTTATGGTTCCCTAGTGGAAACAATATCTACCTCCCCAGACCTCTTCCTTTATTAGATATGAAAAATTTAACCTAAATACCTGCTAATCTTTCCTACCTACTACACAATGATGTTCTGGTTATCAGGTATGATAGTGAAATTAATGCCTTGTTAGCCACACATTGGTCTTCTCCTATCAATATAAGCTTTGGTTGTTGTTGTTTTCTGGCTCTATCTATTATAAAGGACACACCTTAGGCAAATACCTCCAAGAATATCTCCCTGATAATTCCACTGGTAGAATTGTATATGGATGTAATCTGGATGAATATTGTAGGGCTATAGAGATGGGTGATGAATAACTAAGAAAAACACCTGGATATGATGGCCAAAGGCTTGCAGCAGCCTGTGCTATCTGTCATAGCATATCATGTCCTCGGACTCACCAGCCATGCTCTTATGGCTGGATGTCTGTGAAACAAGAGAGAATTCAATGGGTCCCCATTTCAGAAATTATTGACATCACTTGGTGGGTAGATATGTTTATAATTACCCCACTGTCCTTGTGTCCTGGATGTTTGAGGAGCCCTATAAATACTCAAACTCTAGCTCATTTGGGAGTCCCCTTCACCCATTTAACTATGGCATGGGAAACTCAACATTTTTGGCTCCACTCAGTATACCCTAACTGCTCCCAAGCCATAGCTACCCAATGGCAACAACATTTCTGGTGGATCCAACAACATTGGTCTCCCTAAAAGAAGCAAAAGAGGAATACTTGGAGGAGTAGGGGCTGGCCTTGGTATCCTGGGACAAGCTGAACTTGTTATGTAGCTGATGATGAATGTCATTCATTGGAAAAATATTTTTATCTCAAATAGGTCATCTAGAGGGAATGCTGTTTCTGGAAGAAGGAAAAACAGTGGGAAGCAGCATGGAAAGACAATAAAGCCTTAGTTTAATGGATAGAACAGGCTTGACAGACTAAAAACTCATGCCCAAACCCAACAATGGGAATGTGCCTGTGCCCTAACTCAACTGGGCCTGTTGTCTATGCTAATGCAAGGAATCTGAAGTGGCTATGAAACAATGGCCAACTATAATGGCTGCAGAAGCCCAGGCCAGACACTTATGGGACTCATATGGTTCCCCAGGAATTTGGAAAATTTTAAATGGGAAATGTGATCTACGATATTGTGTTTTTAAAAGCCCAGGTGCGAGTTAAATCCTAAGCTTAAAATTCCCAGTAGTTCAACTGGCTGGCGTAAGGACCATCCTCAATAATACTAGAATACTTCCAATGGGAAGTAGATGGGCCATATTTAAAAATAATAAACAATGTGAACCCATCTCACTGTCTGTGAAAATTGGAAAGGTGAATGGTTATGCCCTCAATCCATATGGAATACTGAATTCACCCAGTCCTGGCTTATTGTATCTACCCCAACAAATAACAATATAGTATATGGGAAAGGGGCGTTTTTGCTGGGAAGGGTTAAAAACAATTTTTACTGTAATATCACCAAGTTTACATTAGATAATACTAGAATATGGTGTAATACTGAAATTATAGGCAGAATGACTTTGCCTGATGTTCATAAAATCTGTGATAATATTGATACTGAAAAACCAATATAAGGTAAATTGAACTCCTCCCCATGAAGCCATTTTTATGGGAACTAATTGGTCAGAAGAAAATTAGAGCTTCTAGATAATGAAATAGTAGAGTCTTAATTCATTTGGCCAAACATATCATAAGGTACAAATGACAGTGGATGAAGGAGGAAAGCATAATTAGCTTAATAAAAGATTATGATAAAGATTATGATAAACAAGCATTATGATGCTTGTTCCCCTTAGACTTTTCCTTGTCTAGTATTAGACATTTTCTGTTCCTAATCAGTGTTATTAGTTTAGTATTGTTACTTTTGTTCATAATATGTAAATGTTATATTAGATGCAGAAAAGCAAAATGTAAGACAAACAGCAAAAGACTCGGATCATGGTGGCTCAAAATTAGAAATGATCCAGAATACTTTTTAACAAGGACATATAGGATTTGACTGCCTCCCATTTACCTGCCTTTTAAAAATATATATAATTCGACCTTAAATGCCATCTAAGGTTATGGTCTTGCCCCATCCCTAGTTGTCCACCTGTTCAACAAGACATGCTGACACTGAGACATCCTAGGAATGAGCCTTCCTAGCACCGTGGGACTCCATTATCCAACCAAAAGGTTGGTCATCAATGCATCCTTTGGATTGATTTATGACCAAAAGGGGGATGTGTGAACAAAAGAAGCCACCTGCTAACCTGACAAGCTCAGGGGAGGCCTGTGTGGCAGTCTTGCAAACTCAGAGACCTAAAATAACCACAAAAGATGGTCTGAAAATTAAATATTTAACTACAAACAGGTTATAGTGGGCAGTCATTCCTAAGCTGATATTTTCCCTGACAAAGATCAACTTAGATCTTCTTTCCTGAGCCCATTTGCCTTTTTGCCTCTAAGATAACATATCTGTGAGATTTCTGGGTAACTTGTAACTTCCTTCTTTTGCTGGAGCCCCTGGGGCACAACCAAATGTGGTAGGTGCCAGGACAGATGCCTCAAATTCCTTCATTATCATGTTAATTGTTCCTGTACCCACCTAAGTATGTGTCCATCATTTTACTTTTTATCCAATCCCAGGGGTTTCCCACCATTTGACTTTATCCCACCTCCTTAATCCATCACCAATGAATTTCATGTAGCCAACCTATGTCCCTCCTTTGATGGCAATGTATAAAAATAGATGTAACCCTGCATTCTCTGGAGCATTATCTCAATTCATTGAGGTTCTGCTTCCCGGCATATGTTGACAGTTTGGCTCAAATAAACTCACTAAAATTCTTTACAGGTTTCAATGTTTGTTTTTTTTCATTAACATCATTTATAGGTTGTTCTCTCTTTTATTCTTCACCTTTTTTGTGTGGTGATTGTTTGAGGTTGAGCCAAGACTATCTTGCTCGTTTAAACTGATATTGAGAGAAACTAGTAGCACATATGATGCTGGTGGGAAGGAAAGAGCTACCTGGACAAGGGAAGTAGTTACTAAGCCATGGTTGTGTTTGAAGAGAAAGTTAAGATGACAAAAACCTTTGCTTAAACCACATTTACATGAAACGATGATATATCCTGAACTACTTTCCCTTCAACCAATAAGGCAGCAAGGGGAAGGCAGCATCACTTGTCTCCGTTAGACTCACCCATCAGGAAGGCTACCCAACACTGTGGAGGTGGGCAGGGCTGGGCGCCCAGAAATCCCCTCAGCTTCTCAGTTCAGTGAAATTTGTAGATGATGGTTTGTGTGTGGAGTGCTGGGCAGAGTTCCTGAGGCGGCCTGCCCATGCTGTCCCCAGTGTCTATTCTCTGCCTTCCTCCTCTTCCCCGGATGAGCGTCACAACGTTTCCAAATCTTAGTTGAGTTCTCAAGCCTACTTTTCTTCCATCCTTTTACATGTCCTTAGTCATCTCCACTTCTCTTTTCCTGGAATCCAGTGTTCTTTTTATAACCACTCCCTTCATGGAGCTAAAGTAATGATTACTTTGTATCTCACCGATAAGAGGAGAGGAAAGACATGACGTCTCCCCAAATCTGACGTGCCTTGAATTCTGACCCCAGGAACCCTGTGGCGCTGGAGTGAGCAGAGGGAGAAGAGCAGCACCGAGGCCCAGCTCTCCCGGTGGAAGGGACTTCCTGGAGAAATGTCCAGTCTGCAGGCGAGCCCAGCAGCGCTGGGGTGGACGCCTGGGTGGGAGCAGGCCGGCTCTTCAGCGCCCTCCACGATGGCCTCAGTTCAGAAACATTCTTTGTTTTTTGATGAAGCTGGAAAGTTCTGTTATCCTCAAAGTATTGGAGCTTGTAAGAGTTCTAAGTCTGACTGAATGAAAGTTCAGTCTTCAGCTGATCATGAGACTCCAAAGTGTATCATCTCCTCAGTCATCCAGGTAAGTTATCCGGGACCTGACGGGGATTGATCACCCGTGCACGGATGCGTGTGCACATGGATCACATGTGTCAGGTAGGGCCTGGCCCATGTGGCTCAGTTGGTTGAACATCGTCCTGTACACTGAAGGGTCACCAGTTGGATTCCCAGTCAGGGTAACCTGGTTGCGGGTTCGATCCCCAGTAGGCATGCAACTGATTGATGTTTCTCTCCCTCCCTCCCTCTCTCTTCCTTTGTCTGTAAAATCAGTACAAATATGTATTTTCTTTAATGTTGTCAGGCAGGAGAAATGGAGAGTGAGGAAGACCTCCTTCATCCACAAGTCCCAGACGAAGGCTCAGTCGGCTGCAGAAATGCAACTTTCCACCTCAGAGCTGGCCCTCCGGAAACTGCCAGGGGAAGTCAGCCGAGGCCAGTGGCTGGTCCCCTTGCAATGACTTCTGAGAAGGACTAAGTGGGGGCCAGAGGCCAGTGCTGTTAGGGGAACCTGCACCAGCTTCCCTCCGCCTCCACGCAGCAGAGACCCCTCTGACACACCTGAGGGGAGGCTGCCTGGGTTTGAATTCAGGCTCCCCCTCTTCCCCAGGGTGTAGCCTCGGGTGAGGATCCACTCCTCCACACAGTTCTCTGACGTGTAAAGCGGGGAGGGGAAGTAACAATAATAAACCGGCCTCAGGGTAATGTCATAAAGATTAAGTCCCTTAATATAGTAAAAGCACTCAGAACAGTGTCTAGCAGTAAGCACTCAAGACATATCCAGCTCTATTATTATCTTTATTATCAATTGTCTTTATTACTATGGCTGGTGGGTAACCTAGCAGTGTCTCCATTCTCTAATCGCCTGGCAGATAAGGACCCAATAAATCTGGGGAGAAAGTCTAAAAAAAATAAAAACAAAGAAGCCTGGCTTTCCTTATATCCAGTGGGAAATGGGGAAGGAATCCGAGAACAGCCACTTTTTGCTTTAGGCCAGTGATGGCGAACCTATGACACGCATGTCAGCACTGACACGTGTAGCCATTTCTGATGACACGCGGCCGCTGAGGCGGCCGCATGCCGAGGATGAAACATTTGCGAAATAATGTTTTTTCCTCAAAGTGACACACTACCCGAGTTATGCTCAGTTTTTTGGCGAAGTTTGACACACCAAGCTCAGAAGGTTGCCCATCACTGCCTTAGGCTCTAACTCTGTTCCGGAAACTAACCAGCTCCCCGACTCCTGGGGAAACAGCGGGGTCCCTCCCCTCACCTCGTCCTGACTTCCTTCCACCATTTACACATCCCAGCATTTGTTGGTTGACTCTAAAATCACAAAAGTCAGGTTCACACCTGTCGGTCAAACTCAGCTGGTTTGCGGGTTCAGTAACAGAGCCTAGGCCAGGACATAGCTGAAACTCACATGGGACTGCGTGGACATAGAGACAGGAAGCATCCCTGCATTTCCAGAACTGGAACCATTTAAGACGCTATCACTGTGTCCTCTCCCTGCAGACCTGTGCGTGCGGGTCCACCCTGGGTTTAAGTTCCAACGTTGATTGTGACCAAGATCACACAAGGGTAATACGTGCTCCCTCATCTGACTGCCGAGCCCCCCACTTCTCTGCGCATGTGCGACATTTTTCTACCCCGAGAAACAGAACACCTACTTCCTCACCCCAGACCCCAACTCCGCAGCCCAGTCCCCTGTCGCCAGGCCTGGGAGACAAACGGCCTTCGCGCAAGCTGGGCTAACGAAACCAAAAGAGGACACTGGATACTTCCTCTCAGGCAGTTAAAACGTAGGTGAGGCGGCATCATTTGTCTCTGGCGGACTGAGCCATGAAGGACTATGAGAAAAAATATTTAATTATAGGAAAAAAGTATCTACTAATAAGGGCACATTTATATACATCTAATAGTGTCATACGTTTAACAAGAATAGAAAGAATCATCCGAGAAAATATTACAAAACTTTTCTGAAACTGCAAAAGATGAAAAAGTGCAATATCCCCAGAGAGACTATAACATACAGGTGTGATGCAGTTTCAATGACCATCTACATGGGATTCTAAAAATTGACACTGTGTTTCCAAAGGCCAACAAGAAAAGTAACTCTATGTGCAAGACTGTCGCCACCGGATTGAGCAATTTTATTTATTTTTTAATGATTAGCTTTCTTCTTCACTATGGTGCTTATTTCTCAAATGTGCTGTTTCTTTTTTGTATGATTTTGTTCTTATATGGAGATGATTTATTCCACATTCGTTAAGACAATGTTAATAATTATAGTTTTGGTGTAAAGAGTTAACTTCTAGAGACAGGTTCCGGACACCAGGGAGGAAAAACGGGCCTGTAGCGTGGTTCTGCAACTGCCTTTGTCTGCTCAGCACCAACCGCCCTCCCCACCCCAACCTCCTGCCCACAAAGAGCAAGAGCTAACCTAGAACTCCCTGACAAAGAGCGTTTGCAGTTGTGTGTAAGAGGAAGGGTAACCCTGCACTGCACATATTCTCTGCAGCCAATCAGGACCAGAGGCAGGGCAGCATCACTTGTCTCTGGAAAACTAAGCCAAAACTCACAGGCAAAGAGCTCCTGTGCATAGAAACACCAACAAAACAATACATAACAAACCCGGCTAATTTACTGAATGTAACATGAAAACCTGATATCACGTGATTCTGACATTAACAATGTGATTCTAAAAGTCAGCAGGAGTCTCCTTCCAGCCCTCTCAGTGCTTTACCAACAAGTCACTGGTGCCTCAAAAGAAGGGAAATCATGTGGGAAATCATGCCCGGCTGCTCTGCTCTAATCATCTTAGTTAAACAGCCCAGAACTTGGCCAGGGAGCCTTTGACTTGGAGATGGGTTCCCGGAGGTCCTTTCCTTCTTATAAATAACAGTGATTGGCCCTGGCCAGTGATGCTCGCTCAGTGGTTAGCCAGTCAGCCCACACACCAAAATGTTGGGGGTTTGATTCCCCATTGAGGGTACATGCCTGGGTTGCAATTTCACTCCCCACCCCCGGTTGAGCGCATGCAGGAGGCAACCAGTGCCTCTCTCTCTCTCTCTCTCTCTCTCTCTCTCTCTCTCTCTCTCTCTTCCTCCCTGGGTCCCTCCCCCATCCCCTTCCACTCTCTCAGAAAAGCAATGGGGGAAAAAGTATCCTCTTGTGAGGATTAACAGAAATCTTTTTAAATAAAATAAAAGTCAATAGGAATGATGAAGTAGCAAAGACTAATGAGAAGCACTTTTCTCTTTTGCTGAGGTTACTGCAGGGAACACAAGCACAGGTGATGCCTGGCCCTACACTCCCCACCAATAGGAACGAAGACAGGCAGGACTTCATGCCTCTGCATTCATCATGGACGTGACGTGGACACTTGAGTGACAAGTTTCATGTCAGCTCTGGTTGTGAACCTACAATCCCTTGTCACCTCACAGCCAGCCAGTGATGTCAGTCGTGTGTGTTGAGGTATTTGAGAAGTACGAGCTGCCTACCAGCCTTCTCAAAGCCTATGAGTGCCTCGGCGTGGGCCCTGAAAAACAAACCCCCCCTGCCCCTTCACAGCAAAGGCTCAACTGCCTCCTCCAAAAACTCTCCAACTCCAAGGCTTTTCAAAGAACTGCGCTCCACAGGCTCATGCCAGCCTGTCCTGAAGGACTAAGATGCCCCCTTTTCACCCCCAACTCTGGCAGCTCTGAGGAAAACGGAGCCCGTTACATTTGTTATCCTCATCCATGGGATGAGTAGGAAATAAGTTCGCACATTATAGCCACAGTCATAGCAAGACATCGTCTTTTCCACGTGGTTTAGGCAGCGAGGACCCAGGACACTAGAGAGCAGTGGGTCTCACTGAGGGCAACCTCCCTGGCCCCTCGCCCCCAGAGGGCGTTTGGAGACATTCCTGGTGTTCACTGCATCTACAGACATCCTTCTATCCACAGGACACCCCGCTGCAAAGGGATCCTGCCCCAAATGGGAGCCGTGCATGGCTGAGAAGCCTGCTCCAGAGCCTTGCACTCGAAGTGCCACCTGCAGCCTCGGGAGCTGGTGAATGCCGACCGCCAGGACCCACCCACACCCACTGAATCCTAGAATCTGCCTGTAACAAACAAGACCCCAGATGACCTGGGTGCAGGGCCCAGGTCTGGAACCCTGCTTCAGAACAGCGGCCTCTCAGAGGGCACACAGGCCCCCCAGGCCCGGCCCTCCTTCCTAGCCAATATCTGAGAGAACAGCTCCGGCATATTTAAAGTCTCCTCCAGGTGATCCTTCTGCCCACAGGTGAGAGGACCACTGCACTAAGGCCATGAAATGGGTACAGCGTGTAGCTGCATAGTCAGTCAGAGGGGAGGGAAGACCCTGACCTGCAGGCGTGGGGACTCCAGCGAACACATCAGCAGGCACCGGGGCAGTTTCCCGTGTTAGTGCAGGTGCAGTCACGGCCGAACTGCAGGGAAGGAAGGGCAGGGTCAGGATCCTGACCCCAGGCTGGGGAAGCCTGCCTCCTAAAAGGCTAAAATAATGCCTCAACGAATCCTCTCCCTAATGTGCCAGTTCCATAGGATCAGGGCAGTTGGAAGGACAATACCAGCTACATGAGGCCTAGAATGACATAGAAAAGAGTAAGGAAGAAAAAGCAGAAGAATTAGAAAAACATATTCTTATTTTCCTTCATGGCCAGAAATAAATGAGTTCTCTCTCTTTCTCTTTCTCTCTATATACATATATATATATATAATAATAAAAGTATAATATGCTAATTAGACTGGACAGCCGAACAGCAGAACAACCGTCCAGACGACCTTCCGGAGGACCTTCAGGACAAAGCCAGGGCTGCAAGGACAGAGCCACTTGCATGAATTTCATGCATCGGGCCTCTAATATATATATATATTAGAGGCCTGGTGCACGAAATTCGTGCACGGAGGGGGGGCATGTCCCTCAGCCCAGCCTGCACCCTCTCCAATCTGGGACCCCTCAAGGGATGTTCTACTGCCCGTTTAGGCCTGGATCGGGCCTAAATGGGCAGTCGGACATCCCTCTCACAATCCAGGACTGCTGGCTCCCAACTGATCACCTGCCTGCCTTCCTAATTGCCCCTAACCGCTTCTGCCTGCCAGCCTGATCACCCCCTATCCACTCTGCTGCCAGCCTGATTGATGCCTAACTGCTCCCCAGCCAGCCTGTTTGCCCCCAAATTCCCTCCTCTGCCAGCCTGGTCACCCCTTAACTGCCCTCCCCTGCAGGCTTGATCACCTCCAACTGCCCTCCCTTGCAGGCTGGTGCCTCCCAAATGCCCTCCCCTGCTGGCCATCTTGTGGTGGCCATCTTGTGTCCACATGGGGGCAGGATCTTTGACCACATGGGGGCAGCTATATTGTGTGTTTCAGTGATGGTCAATCTGCATATTACTATTTTATTAGATAGGATAGAGGCCTGGTGCATGGGTGGGGGCTGACTGGTTTGCCCTGAAGGGTGGGGGTTCCCTTGAGGCGTGGGGCGGCCTGAGCGAGGGGCCTGTGGTGGTTTGCAGGCTGGCCATGCCCCCTGGCGACCCAAGAGGAGGCCCTGGTATCTGGAATTTATTTATCTTCTACAACTGAAACTTTGTAGCCTTGAGTGGAGGCTTAGGCCAGCAACAGGATGGCTTCTTTTGTTACCGCGGAAACCCAAGCCTCCCTCCCGCTAGCCATCTTGATTGGGTTTATTTGCATATTTCATCCTGATTGGCTGTTAGGCGCGGCTTGGCTGGTGGGCGTGACTTAGGCGTAGTGAAGGTGCGGTCAATTTGCATATTACTCTATTATTAGGTAGGATAATTGTTTTTACAAATACAGTACTAATAACTTATTTTCATAAACCCATTTGGGAATAAGTTGCTAACCCAGTGTCCCATTACCCTTGAGTACCTTAGTGTATATTTCCTTCAAACATGTACATTCTCTACATAGTGACAATAGAGCCATCAAAATTGAAAAATTTATACACAACTACAGTCTAATTTTCAGATCTTATTAGTTAACCTAATCACTGCCTTTATAGCACAGAATCAAATTCAAAATCATGTTGCCTTTAGTTGTCAGCTCACTCTAGTCTTCTTTAACACAGAACTGGTGTTTCCAATTCCTAATATCAATCTTCACATTCTGGGAACAAAGCATTAGAATTCCTGAGAATTAGTAGGAATTTCCAAAATCATAGTGTTCTGTATTTTTATACTTCTTCACTCAGTGTTTTAAAATAATAATAAAAAACAGGAAAACAGGAATCATTTGTCTGTAACAGGGTTATTCTAATGTTTCAGAGGTTTTCTGTAGAAAGTAATATAACAAGAAATCTGTGGTTTGTTATAAAATAATACATTATAACAATATTATATACCTCAAAAAGTGTCAAATTATATTTTCTGATATGAATATTTGCTAATAGAAATCATTAAAAGTAGAGAACATTAATGGAATATAAATGCCCAATAAAAACACTTAAAATTGAAAACTAATACTATAAATACATAATAGTTAAAAGTTAGCATTCTTATAATATTGAAATTTTAACTGTCCTATCAGATATTCATACTTTTTCTTTCATTTAAATTTTTTCAAACAGAAACATTTCTTTTATTCTGTGTTGATGTTTGTCAAATTGTTAAGAGTACATCCAAAATCATCGTCATTTTGGACTTTAGGGCACATGGTGACTCAGATAAACTCATTTCCTTTATTAATTATGAAAATAACTAGAGGACCGGTGCACACTTGGGGTTTTATATATATACTAGAGGCCCAGTGCATGAAATTTGTGCACAGTGGGAGGGTGTCCCTCAGCCCAGCCTGCACTCTCTCCAATCTGGGATGCCTAGAGAGATGTCCGACTGCCCGTTTAGGCCCAGTGGGATCAGGCCTAAATGGGCAGTTGGACATCCCTCTCACAATCCAGGATTGCTGGCTCCCAACCACTCACCTGCCTACCTTCCTGATTGCCCCTAACCACTTCTGCCTGCCAGCCTGATAACCCCCTAATCACTCCCCTGCCAGACTGATTGATGTCTAACTGCTCCCCTGCCCGCCTGTTTGCCCCCAACTTCTCTCCTCTGCCAGTCTGGTCACCCCTTAACTGCCCTCCCCTGCAGGCTTGATTGCCCCCAACTGCTCTCCCTTGCAGGCCTGGTCCCTCCCAACTGCCCTCTCCTGCTGGCTATCTTGTAGTGGCCATCTTGTGTCCACATAGGGGCAGGATCTTTGACCACATGGGGGCAGCCATCTTGTGTGTTGGAGTGATGGTCAATCTGCATATTTCTCTTTTATTAGATAGGATAGAGGCCTGGTACATGGCGGGGGGGAAACTGGTTTGCCCTGAAGGGTGTCCTGGATCAGGGTGGTGGTTCCCTTGGGGTGTGGGGCAGACTGGGCGAGAGGCCTGTGGTGGTTTGCAGGCCGGCCATGCCCTCATGCGACCCAAGTGGAGACCCTGGTATCTGGAATTTATTTATCTTCTACAATTGAAACTTTGTAGCCTGGAGCGCAGCCAAGCCTCCTGCTCGATCCCTGGCCGCAGCCATTTCTGTTGAAATTTATGTATCTTCTATAATTGAAACTTTGTAGCCTCGAGCGAAGGTCTGGGCAAGCCAGGGCTGCAGAAGCTTGGCTTCCTCCATCACCGGGAGCAACCCTAGGCTCCTGCTCTCTTCAGCTCTGTGGCCGTAGCCATTTCTGTTGGGATTTATGTATCTTCTATAATTGAAATGTTGTAGCCTTAAGCGGAGGCCTGGGTCCGTCAGTTGTGCAGAAAGCTTGGCTTCCTCCATCACCGAGGAAACCCAAGCCTCCCTCCTGCTCTCTCTGTGGCTTCAGCCATCTTGGTTGGGTTAATTTGCGTACTCACTCCTGATTGGCTGGTGGGTGTGGCTTTTGGAGTAGCAGAGTGATGGTTAATTTGCATATTACTCTTTTATTAGATAGGATATTTGTCTGCTTTACAAATGACTGCACATTGCAGTGAATATTTAACACTCAGCAAGGGCAAAGCCGGCCAACATTGCTGTGTAGCATTCAAATAACATAACACTTGGCTCTACTAAGCAAGGTTAACAACACTACACATAATCATGTGACAAAATTGCCAAGTTAAGGGCTTATTTTGCTTCTACAGCTTGTTGTTTCTTGGGACAGCACTTACAGGATCTGCATAAAGAATTCTATGCACATAACCCCATTACTATTTATCTTATTTGTAAGAATGACTCACCTTTAGCAGCAGAGACATTGGATATACATGTGTAACATGCAAGGCTGACTGAATCACGACTTTCTCTTTCTTATAAGCTCCCGGCCCCTCCTGGGAATGTCAACCTTGCCTCTGTGTGTCAGTGTTTTCTGTTCCTGTCTAAACGTGACATGAGTAGATTTCTTCAAACAAGTAACATTTCTATGTTGATTGCTAATTCTCTTTCATTTTCCCAACTTCTCAACTGACTTTGGGGGGTTCAAAATTTGAAAAAACATAAACTTCCAGTTAAGTGTCAGGAAGGAATACCCACATGACATCACCACTGAAATAGACCTTCATTTTCACTTAATGTTCATAATCTTGACACACTTGGAGGCTATATGTCACTTATTTACAAAATAATCTCTCATTTTAGTTTGTCTGATGTTTCTTCATGAGTAGATTCAGGTTATACACCTTCGACAGGAGTCTCAGAGGAGAGACACCGTATTCCTCCTCTGCATCCTGTCAGGTATGTGCTTTCTGTCCGTCCATTAAACCTGTTAGACTACTTGATAAAAGCGGTGTCCTCCAGTTCTCTCCAGTGTTAATGCATTTGTCTCTTGGTAATACTTAATATTTTGTGACAAGGGTCTTTAAAACTAAGTAAATGTTCCATTTCTTACAAAGCATTCAATTTATTCAATCATTCATTTATGTGTATATAGACTCATATTTTTCTATTTTATTCAGTGGACTTTAATTCATTGCTATCATTATTTTCATATTCTAATTTTGAAAAATTTGGTCAACCTGTCTTCTTCATCTTCTGACATGTCCCCATCAAGTTTTGAGGATTCCCTAATTCCTGTCACAAAAGACTTTCCAGACTTCTTTATACTTTTCATGCTACATCCCTGGAATCAGTCATTTCTTCAAGTGCCCCTGGGTCTTTTAAGTTGGGATGGTATTTAGAAGGCAAGATCTACATGTTAGGTGTGGTCATTGCTATTGGAGTGTTGTTGCTCTCAAGCTTTCTCAATGCATGTAGTTAGGGAATACCAACACACACATTTTCATACATATTTTATATCATCTATCTATCTATATAAAAGCTTAAGTGACCGTTAGGACCAGTTGACCAGTCGCTATGATACGCACTGACCACCAGGGGGCAGATGCTCAATGCAGGAGCTGCCCTCTGGTGGTCAGTGTGCTCCCACAGCAGGAGCACCGCTCAGCCAGAAGCCAGGTTCACTGCTGGCGAGCACAGCTGCAGCGGTGGGAGCCTCTCCTGCCTCTGTGGCAGTGATACCACAGCAGTGACAGCAGGAGCAGTGAGACCTAGATGAGCAGAAGCGGTGTGGCACCCAGCCCTGGTTCAGGTTCCTTCCTGGCTGCCTGCTGCTTCACGCATTGCTACGTCCCTTTGGGGATGTTGGCCGGGCCTGTGGGGATCGAGCTGAAACCAGCAGTCCAACATCCCCTAGGGGTCCTGGATTGCAAGAGGGTGCAGGCCAGGCTGAGGGACCCCATGGATGCATGAACCTGTGTCCTGGGCCTCTTGGTACAAATATAAAAAATGTGCATGTATATTTAAAAACAAAAGTTCTCAGATCTCTGATTCTAACACACATGACAGCAATCGATCTAGTTTCTTTCCCTTCCTGTAAAGGCGTACATCAGAGATATGGTGAGTTTGGTTTCAGACCATTGCAATAAAGTGAGTCATATAAAATGCTATCATATGATTGATAGCATTTACCCACAGTAGAATTCTTCAAAATTGGAGTCAATCTTCTTAACCCTACCACTGCCTTTTCAACTAAGTTTATGTAAGATTCTAAATCCTTTGTTGTCATTTCTACACCTTTACCAGAAATAGATTCTATCTCAAGAAACCACTTTCTTTGCTCATCACTGGGAAGCAACTCCTCACCCATTAAAGTTTTATCACGAGATGCAGCAATTCAGTCACATCTTCAGGCTCCACTTCTAATTCTAGTTCTCTTGATGTTGCCACCACATCTATAGTTACTTCCTCCACTGAAGTCTTGAACCCCTCAAAGTCATCCATGAGGGCTGGAATCAACTTCTTTCAAACTTTTATTAAGGTTGATATTTTGACCTTTTCCCATGAATCACAAATACTTTAATGGCAGCTAGATGGCAAATTCTTTCCAGAAGGTTTTCATCATAAAAATAGCTCTTTCTGATAGTAATAGCCTTACAAAATATATTTCTTTTTTTAATATACATATATATTTTATTGATTTCAGAGAGGAAAGGAGAGGGAGAGAGAGATAGAAACATCAATGATGAGAGAGAATCATTGATCAGCTGCCTCTTGCATGCCTCCTACAGGGGATCAATCCCACAACCCGGGCATGTGCTCTTGACTGAAATCGAACCTGGGACTCTTCAGTCCACAGACCGACACTCTATACACTGAGCCAAACCGTCTAAAGCCAAATATTTCTTAAATGATGCTTGAAAGTCTACATTACTCTTTGATCCATGGACTGCAGAATGGATGTTGTGTTAGCAGGCATGAAAACAATATTAATATTATTATATATCCCTTATCAGAACTGTTGGGTGACCAGATGCCATGTCAATGAGGAATCTTTTTTTCCTGAGAACTAGGTCTCAACAGTGGGCTTAAAATACTCAGTAAATCAGGTTGTAAACAGATGCGCTACCATCCAGGCTTTGTTGTGCAATTTTTAGAGCAGAGGGAGAGGAGATTTAGCATAATTCTTTAGGGCTCTAGGATTTTCAGAATGGTAATGAACATTAGCTTCAACTTAATCTCAGCAGTGGCATTAGCCTCTAACAAGTGAGTCAGCCTGTCTTTGTTTAGTGTAGTCACTGTCATTCATTATCTGAGCTAGTTTTCTGGATGACTTGCTGCAGCTTCTACATCACCATTTATTTCTACGCCTTGTACTTTTATGTAATGGAGATGGCTTTTTTTCTTGAACCTCATAAACCAACCTTTGCCAGCTTCAAACTTCTGTTCTGCAGCTTCCTCACTCTCTGTGCCTTCATGGAATTGATGAGTTAGGACCTTGCTCTGATTAAGCTTTGTCTTAAAGGAATTTTGTGGCTGTTATGATCTTCTATCCAGACCACTAAAACTTTCTCCATATCAGCAATAAGACTGTTCTCACTTTCTTATAATTTGCGTGTGCACTGCAGTAGCACTTTTAATTTCCTTTAACAACTTTTTCTTTGCATTTTCAACTTGGCTAACTATTCACACAATAGACCTGGCCTTAGGCCTGGCTTGGTTATCAGCATGCCTTCCTCACTCAGCTTAATCATTTCTAGCTTTTTATTTAAAGTGAGAGATGCACAAATATTTCTTTTACTTGAACCCTCAGAGGCCATTGTAGAGGTACTAATTGGTCTAATTTCAATATTGTTGTGTTGCAGGAATAGGAAAAGGAAAGAGATGTGAAACAGCTGGTTGGTGGAGCAATCAGAACAAACATTTATTGATAAAGTTTGTCATCTTATATCACCATGGTTCGTGGTGCCCCAAAACAATTACAGTAGTAACACCAAAAATCACTGATCACAGCCCTAGCCGGTATGGCTGGGTGGATAGAATATCAGCCAGCGGACCAAAAGATCCCATGTTTGATTCAGGTCAAAGGCACATACATCAGTTGCAGGCTCCTCTCCGGCCCAGGCCCTGCTCAGGGCTCGTGCAGGAGGCAACCAGTCAATGTGTTTCTCTCACATCGATGTTTCTCTCTGTTTTTCACTCTCTCTAAAAATCAATGGAAAAATATCCTCAGGTGAAAATCACTGATCACAGGTCACCATAACAAATATAATAATGAAAATGTTTGAAATATTGCAAGAATTAACCAAAGTTTGATAAAGAGACATGAAGTGAGCAAATGCTGTTGAAAAAAATGGTGCCCATAGTCTTGCCTGACACAGGGTTCAATAACCCTTAATTGTAAAAAAACAAAATCTGCAAAGCACAACAAAGTGAAGGGCAATAACATGCGGTATGCCTGCATGTCTTCCTTCACTGACAATGAGAAATCTGGATCCTATTATTCTTGTTTTGCTTTCTTGAACAGTCCCCAGTATACAACCAATCTCCCATCTTCTCCCCAAACCCCTCCCCTGCACAGTGGCTCTTCTCAAGCTGAGCCTGCGCCACCATCTCATGTAGATCCCTTCACCCTGCGCAGGCTCTGACACGCACAGCAGGCCCCACCTCCAGACGCCATGCTCCAAGTGCTCAAGCTCTAATACCCCAAGGCTGACCACCCTTCTGAGTAGGTGCCCTTCTCTTCTCACCTGGGCTCTGGCTCCCTAAGCTGGGCCACCTACCTGCACAGATGCTTTCTTCAAATTGTTTGGCTCTGACAACCCTCTGCACAACATGTCTTCTCCCACTTCAATACAGGAGACCACGGAATCTACCCCCACCCTCCAATAGCTTCAGGGCTGAATAGTTCAGGTAGAAAAGCCATAAAGAAAAGAACAGTGCTGCTTCCCTTAAAAGGAAGGTTTCATCCTCCATTCATGTCCTACTAGGCCCTGGGCAATACAGCACTGAGGCCAATAATCCAGTCAGTGGAAGGGCATGAGCAAATTCTCTTAGCCTTTAAAGAAAGTTTCTATCAAGGGGCCAATGTGGCTCTGATGACCAGGGGAGGAAAATGAGAACTCACTTTCAAGAAAAATAATATGCCACCCCCCTCTGTTTTAATGTTATCTCTTGTGTAGAAAAATTAAGTCCCAAATATTTTATCAATTATTAGGTTTTCTTTCCTCACCCACCACATGCCTCCTTCTGCTACGTGGTTGGAGAAGTCTCCTTAGACAGAGAGCCTACACACAGCACTAGATTTTTCACTTCTATTTTGGGGTCCCTATATTTCTAACTTGGGAAAATTTGGCCTCAGAATAAAAACCCTAATATGTCAGTTTACTCCCTTGGATTCAAGCCCTGAGTGTCAATGTTTCTACTATAACCTGATTCATTATATGAAATATTAAAGCCAAAGTGAGGTGTAGAAAAGACAGGGAGGTATCAAACTAGTTCTCTATTTTGACTCCATCTAAAGGAAGAAAGGATCCAACTGCAACTTTGGGAGAGCGAGTGAGTAAAAGGAAGAGGAAGAGGAAGATAAATTTCCTCAGGAGGCATGGCCACTCATTGCCCAGAGGCCACTTCCCAAACACCTACCTTGAAGGGGGAAAAGTGCATTTTACTAGTCGGTGAAATGATTTCCATGTCTTGGAATGCAGTCAGAATGAAAAAATACTCCTGCCCTGGGACAAGGGAAGGTCCATGCTTGAACAAATCGCAGCTCATCTGTGACATCAAGGAACTACATAGGAAGAAGGGGCACATAAAGAAGAGTTTATAGCCTGATACTACATGGCTGTTTCAGTTGTTTCTTTATCTTGTACATCATCCATGTGCAAGGAACTGTCTCACTCCATGACCCAGGGACAGAGACACTTACCTGCAGAGTGGGTCACCCTTTGCATCAGCTGGATCCAGTAGCCATGCTGAGGCAGGGCTGTGCCCCAAATCGGCCTTGGCTCCTCTCCATTCCAGCAGTCTGTCTCTGGACGAGCCAGCATAGCAACATTTTGGGAGGAGCAATGAGCGAGTTGTGGTGTCAAGGACTCTGTGTTAGCCTGAGTGATGATTAATGCAGACAGCTCTGTGGGGAGCAGCAGTCTGAGGAAAGGTGAGTGGAAACATTAGGCAGGTTGGCAAGTTTCTCCATGGGGAAGGGGACCTCCCTGTGAAAGGCAGCATGTTCCATAGGGTTCTAGCATTTCTGGGGTTCAAGTCTAGAAATCCTGGGCTTGTTATTAAAGGTTTGGGTGTTAATCACATCTTTTTTTTTTAATTTTTTAATTTCTTTATTGATTAAGGTGTCACATATTTGTCCTCATCTCCCTATTCCCATCCCACCCCTCTCCCCACGCATGCCCCAACCCCCTGTTGAACTTAACCGTTGGATAGGCTCATATGCATGCACACAAGTCCTTTGGTTGAACTCTCCCCCTCCCCTCACCCTCCCCTATCTTCCCTCTGAGGCCCAATAGTCCGATCGATGCCTCCTTGCTTCTGGTTCTGCTCTTGTTCCTCAGTCTATGTTGTTCATCATTTCCCCTAGATGAGCGAGATCATATGTCACTAGATATACACTTATAAGAACTGAATGTGAGACGAGCAATAATAGTTATGCTGACAGGAAAATGAATCAGTCTGTAGCGAGCTTCCCCCTGGACCAACAGTTCTTTTGAGACCCAATTTCAATGTCCAGCAGTTCCCCATGTGTATATGTCAGCACTGACCCCTCAGCTCTGGATGGTGGACAAATGGTGGCAACGGAGGTCCGACTCCCTCTGGTTTGGTCTCGGCTGGACCCAGGGGCACGGCGTCACCCAGACTAAGGGGCACGTGGCCTCACCCATACCCAAGGGGCGTGTGGCCTCACCCGGGCCTGGGACCCAGCCTCACCCGGATGGATCCAGGGGCACACGGCCTCACCCGGACCCATGATCCGGCTTCACCCGTACCCAGGGACGCATGGCCTCTCCCAGACCCAGGGGCACGTGGCTTCACCCGGGCCTAGATGCACGAGGCCTCACCCGGATCCAGGGACACATGGTCTCACCCGGACCCAGGGACGCTTGGCCTCTCCCAGACCCAGGGGCACGTGGCCTCACCCGGGCCTAGGTGCACGAGGCCTCACCCGGATCCAGGGACACATGGTCTCACCCAGACCCAGGGACGCTTGGCCTCTCCCAGACCCAGGGGCACGTGGCCTCACCCGGGCCTAGGTGCACGAGGCCTCACCCGGATCCAGGGACACATGGTCTCACCCGGACCCAGGGACGCTTGGCCTCTCCGAGACCCAGGGGCTCGTGGCCTCACCCGGGCCTAGGAGCACAAGGCCTCACCCGGATCCAGGGACACATGGTCTCACCCGGACCCAGGGACACTTGGTCTCTCCCAGACCCTGGGGCAGGTGGCCTCACCCGGTCCTAGGTGCACGAGGCCTCACCTGGATCCAGGGACACATGGTCTCACCCGGACCCAGGTATGCTTGGCCTCTCCCAGACCCAGGGGCACGTGACCTCTCCCGGGCCTAGGTGCACGAGGCCTCACCCGGATCCAGGGACACATGGTCTCGCCTGGACCCAGGGGTGTGTGGCCTCTCCCAGACCCAGGGGCACGTGACCTCTCCCAGATCCAGGGGCACGTGGCCTCACCCGGGCCTAGGTGCGCGAGGTCTCAACTGGATCTAGGGACACCTGGCCTCACTCGGACCCAGGGGAGCGCGGCCTCCCCCAGACCCAGGGGCGCTTGGCACCTCCGCAAGAGTCCCGCCTCTCCCCGCAGGCATCTGGGTCTCCTGCGGGTCCCCAGAAGCTGGATTTCAGGGTGATGGAGAGCTAATCTCCCCTAGGTTTGGAACAAAAGCCCCTTTCCCCCGCCACCAGCCAGACCCACGCGCCTCCACACCTCATCCCCTCTGATTTCGCTGGTTTCCTCTTCCCTCTTAGCTGTAAATCTACCATTCAGCCATCTCTCCTGTAGTTCTGGATGGCAGAGGCTCTGTCCTCCATTCGTACCCCTGAAATTGCTGTGCGCGGCGGAGTTCGCAGTTCCTTTGTTTAACTTAGCCGCCTTCTTGATTCTCCTCTGTCAAAATGGCTTAGAGGGCTTGAATGTAAGATGAGAACTCCTAAGAATCCTCCAAATCGGTGTTGGCGGCCTCCGGGGCCTCGAGGATCTCACTGCACAGTTCGGCCAGGTCGGTGGCGCGGATGCGCCCCTCCTGCAGAAAGATGGTCTCTTCCTTCACCGAGAGCCGCTGCGCCGAGTCCGCGGCCGCCGCCACAGCAGCTGTCACGGCGCCCACGAGCCCATGGCCCCGGCTGCGGTGCTGACTGAGAGGAGCAGCCGCCCGGTCTGGGAGACGCGAGCAGCAGTCGCCACCCTCACCAGTCCATGTTCCAGTTGTATTTCCGAAACTGCCATGCGAGGCAACACATCAGCCTTTCACCTCCGCCGTCATCTTTTTCGAACTCCCCAATTTGTTCTTCTTAATCCCTTGAATTCAGTCAACTCTACTGAAGTCTAGTGCCGCTGGGAGGTGCACGGAGAGGGCGCCCGGGCCTCCGTCCGGTGTGCGGGGCGCGCGGCCCGCGGAACCAGGCGCGCGGGGGCTGCGCGGCGGGGACGGGCGCTGGGCGGCCGCCGGGCTCCAGGCGCCGCTGCCGCCGCGGCGTCCCCAGCGCCCCGGGCGGGGCGGCCTGCGGGGGCGGCGCAGTTGCGAAACTGAGTGAGTATTTACAGTTAAGTCTTGATTGTTGTTGGTGTCACTAGGAGGAATTGTCCTCCAGGCCAATTGGCCGTGAGGACCCTCTTTGTCTATATAGGAAGAGTTGCTGTGCAGGAGACATGAGGCTCCTGTGTCTGTGTCCCTCTGTATTCCTTGCAAACACTTCTGAGAGAAACGCGCCCTGGAGTTTCGCCCGCTGCCAAACAGTCCAGTCTCTCCCCTAATGAATCTGGATTCCCAGATTCTCGCCTGGAACTGGGTTTCAATGTAGTTGGAACTGGGTCTCAGCGCAGTCTGGCGCCTTTGTCTCCTTCCCAGCAGGGCCATTCAGTGGCGCAGGCAACAGTCCGTCCTCTGCGCGCCCTCCCTTGCGCTCCTCTGGAGCCGCCGCTCCTCTGTGCCTCTGCCCCACAGGCCAAATTCATTCCCCCAGCATGCGCCTGGCTTTCCAGGGTTTTGCCCGGAACTGGGGTTCAGTGCAGTCGGAACTGGGGTTCAGCACGGTCCAGAGCCCTTGTCTCCTTCCCGCTAGGGCAGTTCAGTGGCGCAGGCAACAGTCCGTCCTTTGCGCCCCATTCCTGTGCGCGCCTCTGGAGCTCTGCCTTCCGCAGCTCCTCTGTGCCTGCGCCCCACAGCCCAGATTCATTCCCCCAGCCTGCGCCTGGCTTCCCAGGGTTTCGCCCGGAACGGGGTTCAGTGCAGTCGGAGCCGGGGCGCTCAGTGCAATCCAGAGCCTTTATCTCCTTCCTGCCAGTGAACGCTGGCCAGGCCGTCAGCCACCCCTTCCTCTCCGGCTCCATCCTCCCCGCAGGCGCGCGTGCTCTTGTCTCCGCCCGTTTCTCCATACCTCAGGCTTTTGCGGCTCCCCCGACTGTCCCCGTGGCCTTCTCCTTCCCCCCAGCTGTGGGCATTTCAGTCCACCAGCTTTCCTGTGGTTCTGGACGATGTCTGTTCTGACCTCTAGTTGTATTTTTGAAATTGTTGTGCCCGGCTGCAGGTTAGGTGTTTAACCTATGGCGCCATCTTGGTTTCTCCGTTAATCACATCTTGACACAGTTCCTCAGAGGCTGTAAGAAAATCCCTCATGTATACTTAGTAAGGTGAATAATTATTAAACAACTGATTCCATTCCTATTATGTGCCCTTCCCCTATTAGCACCACAATCAAGACATAGAAGAGTTTTAGGTTCCAGTACAGCATGGCCACATAGGAGGATCCTGAATTCACCTCCTGCCACAGATACATGGAATCTAGTTACATATGAAACACTTTTCTCTGAAAGAAACCTCAAAACTAGATGAGCAAACCCTACACATTGGGCAAATAAGAAAAAACACTTTGAAATGAGTAGAAAAGGCCCTGGCTGGGGTGGCTCAGTGGTTGAGCAGCATCCCGTGCACCAGAGGTCACCAGGTCAATTCCCAGTCAGGGCAGGTGCCTGGGTTGTGGGCTCGATCTTTGGTAGTCGGCGTGCAAGAGACAGCCGATTAATGTTTCTCCCTCTTTCCCTCTCCCTTCCTCTCTCTCTAAAAATCAATAAAAACGTATTTTTAAAAAGTAAGTAGGACAGCTGAGACACAATTGTTAGGGGCAGAAACAGAATATTGGGTACTAGCTACAATTATAATTACAAATATTAATCATGCTCTGTTAACCGTGATGGTTCTGTTCACATTCTAACTTGGCTGGGTGTTGTATGCCCTGGGACATAGGAGCTCACATCAGAATGCAGTCCATCCCCCCAAGAACTGCCTATCATTATGGAAAGATTTACAACCTCGTGGCTGAAACAATCTAGTCCCAGAGGCACCCGTCCTTTGCAACCCCCAGCCCTTATTTCCTGTAATCTGGTCCTGGGGCACCTGCAACCCACCCCTCCACCCCCACAGCCCGAATTACTTGTAACCTGTAATGATTATCCTGTGCCTACTTTCCCATGCCTGTAATTCCTTCTTTCCCACCTGATCTTTGTCCTTCTACAGTGTATAAGCAGCTGGCTTATGGGGAGGGCAGAGCAGATTTCTGTGGCTGACCTGCTGCTCTCCTGTGCTGCTGGCAGAATTGGAATAAATACTTTTGACAGGCAGCCCAGACCCCTTGGTTGTCTGGTTACATAATCTCAAAATAAGCCGACACCTGGTGCAGCAGCCCATAGTCAGGAGGGAACTTACAACCTTGAGTTTCTCCCGGAGGAGAGAAGAGAGTGAACCTCACATCTGGTACCCCAACTTTTAAGACCTGCATCTGACAGACATGACCCCAAAACATCTAAGTTTGAATGCCAATGGGGTGTCTGTCCATGAGACCCACACGCTACAGCAAACTGAGAAACTGTTCACAAAGAGAGCATGGGGCCTGGCCAGTGTGGCTCAGTGGTTGAGCATCGACCTATGAATCAGGAGGTCACGAGTTCAATTTTCGAAAGGGGCCACATGCTAACCTGACAAGATCAGGGAAGGCCTGCATGCAATTTTGCAAACTCAAAGACCTAAAGTAACCATAAAAGATTATCTGAAATTAAACCTTCACTAAAGCAGTTATGGTGGGTAGTCACCTCCTATGGCTGGTATCTTCCCTGAGAAGGTCAATCTTTACCTTAACTGAGCTTATTGTCTTTTTTGCATCTATGATAACATATCATTGAAATGCCAGGGTAACTTCCCTTTTTTTCCGGACCCCTCAGGGCACAACCAAATGCCCTGGGTGCCAGGACAGATACCACAGATTCCTTCATTGTTATTGTTATCACGTTAATTGTTGACTGTTAACTAACCTGTACCCACCTATATAAAAGAGGTATGTATCTATCATTTTACTCCGTATCTAATCTCAGAGGTTTATGTCCCCCCCCCCCCTTTGCTTTCTCCCTCCTCTCTAATCTGTCACCAATGGATTTCAGGTAACCCACCTACGTGTCCTCCTTTGACTGCAACATATAAAAATAGAGGAAAACCCGCCATTCTCTGGAGCACTATCTCAATCCCTTGAGATTCTTCTTCTCGGCAATTGTCAACAGTTTGGCTCAAATAAACTCACAAAAGTTCTTTTCAGGTTTGAATGTTTTTATGTTAACAGGGGCTGCCTGTCACTACTTGAACCAATTAAGCAAAGAGAGGCCTGTGTGGCAGTCTTGCAAACTCAGAGACCTACAGTAGCCACAAAGGATGATCTGAAATTAAAACCTTTTAATTAAAAAGCTGTTTATGGTGGGTAGTCACATTCTAAAATGCCTGAAGGCAGAGTTTGCTTCCTTTGAGGTTAGCTCCTAGAGTCCTTTAAGCAAACAGGCTGTTGATCCACAGCTGTGTTAACGAAAAAACCATTGAAACCTGTAAAGAATTTTAGTGAGTTTATTTGAGCCAAACTGTCGACATATGCCGGGAAGCAGAACCTCAATGAATTGAGATAATGCTCCGAAGAAAATGGTGGGTTACATCTGTATTTATACATTGCCATCAGAGGAGGGACATAGGTGGGCTACATGAAATTCATTGGTGACGGATTAAGGAGGTGGGATAAAGTCAAACGGTGGGAAACCCCTGGGATTGGATAAAAAGTAAAATGATGGACACATACTTAGGTGGGTACAGGAACAATTAACATGATAATGAAGGAATTTGAAGTATCTGTCCTGGCGCCCACCACATTTGGTTGTGCCCCAGGGGCTCCAGCAAAAGAAAGAAGTTACAAGTTACCCAGACATCTCACAGATATGTTATCTTAGAGGCAAAAAGGCAAATGGGCTCAGTAAAGAAGATCTAAGTTGACCTTTGTCAGGGAAGATATCGGACTAGGACATGACTACCCACTATAACCTGTTTGTAGTTAAATATTTAATTTTCAAACCATCCTTTGTGGTTATTTCAGGTCTCTGAGTTTGCAAGACTGCCACGTAGGCCTCCCCTGAGCTTGTCAGGTTAGCATGTGGCTCCTTTCTTTCACAGCTGCAGGTGAATTTACAAGTCATCATTTACAGAAACAATGTGATCAAACATCTGGCCCCCTTGGTTACATCTGGGGTCCTGGTTTTTGTGGATGCTGCCTAGGGAACGCCCCATGATCACCCGGCTCTTGTAGGGCTTACATTTATGAGTCCCGTATGACTGCAACAGAGAGACAGTTGTTGGCTGGCCAACACCCGCAGGGAACTGTAAGAGATGGAGGGGCAGGTCCTATACCCCGTACACATCAGAGAAGCAACAGACTGATATGCCTAGTGTTTCTGTGAAAGAGGCCTGTTAGTGTATCTCCAGAGCTGTTGCCAGAGGGGCGGGCTTCTAATTCAACACACATCCAAGGGCTGACTGTATCCCTTTCCAGAGACCCTGGAGGGCAGGGCTACCTTTGTGCTCTCCCTCTGCCATGCTCCTGAATGGCAGTGTCTCCTAAGGAAGCTTAAACATGAGTCTGTTGCAAGTTGTATGTCTGATGCCCCAAGTTTTGCCATTCCCACCCACTGACCTTTGATCACCTGGCTCTGGAAGCCACAGGGTCTTGCATTTCTGGAACCCACAGGATGGTAACAAATGGGGACAGTTCTTAGCCAGCTATCAATTTGAAATTCCAGTTATGGGTATTTATCCAAAGAAAATAAGAACACTAACTCTAAAGACATATGCGCCCATGTTCATTGAGGCATTATTTATAACAGCCAAGCCATAGAAACATCATAGGATATGTATGTCAAATCACAATGCTATCCACCAGAAACTTATATAATACTAGGGGCCCAGTGCACGAAGACTCGTGTGGGTTGGGGGAGGGGAGAGTCCCTCAGCCTGACCTGCACCCTCTCCAATCTGGGAGTCCTCAGGAAAGCCCTCTCCAATTCGGGAGTTTCTCTGTCTTTGCAATCATATGAGCGAATTGTCTGAGACCCCAACCCAGTTTGGTTTGGTGCTCACAGAATAATAGTGTTAGGTCGAGGCAGGGGGGAAAGACCACAGCCATGCAAGCATCCACAAGGTAGATGGTGACAAAGATAACTGGCGCCTTCCCAGACCCTTGCCAGCCTTCCCAGACCCCTGCCCGAGGCAGGAATTCCACACCTCTCATGCCCTCCACCCTCCCCTCACTAAACAGCTGTATAAAGGAAGTACCTAAGCCCCTGTTTTGGCTCGAACTCCCCTGGCCCACTCTCGGACCGGTGAGTTTCGCCTGGGAGCGCAAGATTAAAACCTCCCCCCTTTCCATGGCCTGGACTCTGTGTCTTGTTTCCTGTGTTGCAAACCTTTCATCTAGTGCCGAAACCCGGGAGGGGATCGAGTGTGTATCCCATTTGGGGTACCCCTCCCCACTTGTCTCCCGGAACCCTCAGGCTTCTTTCCAGCTCGGCAGCGTCAGCTGGTGAGTCCCAGTCCCTATTGATTCCTAGGGTCCTCCGTCGGCGTCTCTGTCCGCGTCAGAGATTGCTTTCCGGGCATAGCCCTCCGGACCTTTCCAGGAAAGGTTCTGACCCTGGGGTGTAGTGAAGACGTTCCTACCCCGCCTCGGTCTCCGGCCTTTTGGCCTCACTCCGATCCCAGGGGGTCGGCGAGAGACGTCTCCCACCATCCCTCGGATTCCGTCCGTAGCCTTGGCTCAACGACTGGGACGCTGATCCTTGGGCCTCGCTACTGACCCTAGGTTTCAAAATGGGCAACCAGAAATCCAAAACTGACCCGCAGGCGCCGCTGGGTGCCTGCTCACCAATCTGGCTGAGCTGGGCCTGTCCCGGGATCTGCGTCCTAAACGCCTCTTTACTTCTGTACCGTGGCACGGCCTCAGTATGAATTGGACAACAGGTCACAGTGGCCTGAACATGGGACTTTTGATTTTAACATCCTGACCGACCTTAACAACTTCTGCCAACAGCTGGGAAGGGGCTGGAGGTTCCATGTGTCCAGGCCTTTTTCAATCTGCGCTCCCGTCCCTCCCTCTGCTCCTTCTATTCTCTCTGACTCTTTGGACCCAGCTGCTCTCTCACTTCCACCCCTCTTGCTCTCGCCGAACGCTTTCGGCCCCCTCCCCCTCCTCCTTCGCCACGGCTCCTTTTCTTCCCCGTGGCAGGTGCTTTCTTGGCAGCACCTCACCTTCCTGCCCACAGCTTCAGCAGCCATGGGTAACACGACCGCGCTGCTCCCTCCCGCGGCCGCCTCTGCGCTTTCTTCCCCGCGGCTGCAATCATTGCCTCCGCACAGCACGAGAGCCACCCGCCCGCCATCCCGCAAGCCACTCCAAACAGCTGGCTCCCGCGCTCCGGGGTCAGGGAGTGGAGGCGGCGGAGGGAGCAGGCATGGGGAGGGCGGGCAGCGCCGCTGGCTCAGGCACAGGACGCCCCGGACAGCGAGCAGCTCGGACCCCGGAGCCCTCGGGGTCGCGGCCGCGGTCTCCTCCTCCTCCTCCTCCTCCTCCCCTCCGACTTGCCGGCCTCCCTGCAACAGGGCTCCTTCCGCCCTGCCTCCTTCTGCCCTGCCGTCCGCTCCCTCCCTTCCCCCATCCTCACTCCCCGACCTCCCCAGGCCGTTCCTGGTCAGGAACCAGGCTGGGAATACCAACTAGATACCCGGAAGGGCGTGAGGGGCGCCGACATCGCGACCAGATGCTCCAATGCCTAATAGCCGGCCTACAGGCCGTCTCCCACAGGTAGTTAACTTTGACAAGCTGAGGGAAGTTACTCAGGGACCAGATGAGAACCCCGCAGTCTTCCTTAACAGGCTGACTGAGGCTCTGACCTTATATACTCGCCTAGACCCTGGGTCCCCGGCCGGAGCAACAGTTCTAGCCACTCACTTCATTTCACAGTCAGCCCCAGATATCCGAAAAAAGTTAAAAAAGGCAGAGGATGGCCCTCAGACCCCTGTCCGGGATCTGGTGAATATGGCATTTAAGGTTTTCAATGCCCATGAGGAGCAGGCAGAGTATGCTAGCCTATGACAGGAGATGAGTCTGCAAACCCAAATCTTGCTACCTTTGGGGCCGGCGGCAGCCACACATGGTCCAAGAGGGACTGTGCATGGTGGGGGTGCAACGAGAGGATGCTTCCAGTGCAGAAACGAAGGCCACAGTGCCCCCAACCCCGGGCTCCAGCCCAGCCCTGCCCGGCGTGCGGTCAAAGCGGCCACTGGAAAAGTGACTGCCCCTGGAAAAGTGACGGGCCCTCTGCATCTCAACGTAGAGGGGCCGTCCTTCCAGGTCATGACCCACCGCTGGCCATGCTGGAACTGGCTGAAGGCTGAAGATGCCAGTTCCCAGGTAAACGCTCAAGGTAGTGGGTAAGCAGATCTCCTTCCTGATCATACGGGGGCTACGTCTCTGTTCTTGCCCTCCTTTTCCAGGCCATTGCCCCTTCCTCGATCTTGGTCATGGGTACTGATGGCAAACATGCTCTGGCCTCAGCGCCTTCTCACCCCGCCCTCTCCCCCGCTCCTCCCTCCCTAGAGAACAACTTTCTTGCTGGCACAGGCTTATCAGAAACTCATTTCTGAACTCAAGCAGTTAGAGGCCTGTTCCAAGAAGTTTTAAAGTTAACTGTTGACAAGGATTTTAAAAGGACCCACTCACCTGGACGGTCCTGCCCCAGGGGTTCAGAGACAGCCCTCATCTGTTTGGCCAGGCCTAACAGAGCCCTCCGACAATGCTCATTAGACCCCAGCACTCTCCTCCAGTATGGAGATGATCTCCTTCTCTGCAGCCCCTCCCTGGACATATCTCAGAGGCATACAGCTGGCCTCCACTGGTAGGATTCTTCCAGCCTTCACCCCGCAGCCTACCTGTCCAGACAGCTTGATCCCACAGTTTGGGGATGGCAGCCCTGCCTCCGGGCTCTGGCTGCAGCTGCTGCTCTCACCAAGGAGGCCCAGAAGATTTGCCTCCAGCAACCCTTACAGGTCTTCTCCAGGATCTTCTGTCACACCGGTCCTTATCTCTCCTTGCCCCCTCTCGCATGCAGGAACTCCATCTCCTGCTCCTGGAGAGTCCTGACATCTTCCTAACTCAGTCCCCAGCCCTGAACCCAGCCACACTCCTTCCTGCTGCCTCCACCCAACCTGCAGCAAAGCACTCCTGCCCCGAGGTCGTCAGAGGCCCTCACTCAACCTCGGGCAGGACTCTCAGATCTTCCTCTCTCTAATCCTGACTTAACTCTGTTTGTGGATGGAAGCTCTTGTCTAGACCCCCAGGGACGTCAGAAAGCCTCCTACTCGATAGTAGCACTCTAGCGGACCCTGGAGACACCTTCATCCCTCTTCACCTCGCCCACACTGCCAGAGGCAGTCACAAGTGCCTGCTCCTCCTGCTCACCCCAGGGAGGAATGCTCCCCAACTTTCCTACCCATCAAATGAGGGGACACCTCCCAGGACAGGACTGGTAGGCAGCTGCTCCGGGAACAGGCTGACAGGTGGACGGGACTGCACACAGTAATCCTCACAACCCCCACTGCGGCCAAACTACCTGACGATCCATCGGGGCACCACCTCTCCAGACTCAAGAGGACCCCGGAGCAGCATGACTTCTATAAATGTGAGGTGTTGGGCCCCACTAAGGTCCACCTTAGCCGCCCATCCCCTCCTCTTTCTCCTCCCAGCCCTGGGCAACCTACACCCACCCCCACCTGCTTATGTGTGGAGGTTCAAGGTCCGTGAAACCTATGACCAGGACAGCACACAAGTCACCTGAACAGGTAGGATCTCAGGACTGCCCTCTGGCCGGATGCCAGGCGGAGATCCTGATTGCTGTCGACCTCCGGTCAGTGTGCGATGGTGGCCGACCATATGCCTACTCTGCTTACGACCAGCGGAACCCAGACAGGTGTAATCGAGACGTTAACACCTATGGGGGTTGCTGCTGGTCAGGCTGTGTCATCCATGATGCCTACAATGAGGTCAGGTCTGGCCCCTTTTTCTGGAAGGATGGGACCTTCAACATCAGGGTCTGGGACCCCTGGGACCAGCGATGGGTTGCGGGCATTATGGGAAAACTATATGGGGGTGGTTGGAGCTCAACCCCTTCAGGGACCATCTACATCTCCCGGGAATATGTCTTGGCCCAGGAGGCCCAAATCCAGGTCTCCAAAAGCATCCTACAGGACGAACATTCCCTTAAAAGGGAAGCTGCCTGATTCCCCCCCGGGTAGAAGTCCTGTCTTCTTGGCTCCAACTTATCCAACACACTCTACCATTCCTTAACGAGACCCCCACCCTGCCCAATGTCTTGCACTGCTTTTTATGTGTCTCTCTCCAAAGACCTTTGCTGGCTGCCGTCCCACTCATGACTCCTCCAGGAACCCAAGGACATGGTGAATGTCAGCCTCCCCTGACTGGCATTCCCCTCTGGGAACCCGAAACTCCAGAACCTACCTTGCCCCCGCGGATATGCTACCAGACCAGCAACCCGGTAAGTGTGGGACGGGTCACTTGGAACTGTACCCAAAACCACACTGCAGCCAGTCCCACCAAGGCCAGCCCGGGCACCTTCTTTTGGTGCAACAGCACCTTAAGCAACTGCATAAACTCCTCTGACCCTGGGCCTTGCTTCGGGGTCACAGTAGTTCCCCAGCTAACCTTGTATGGAGAGTCGCTTACCTGGTTGCTCCCTTCATCCCACCCCCGGGCCCACAGGGCCGCCTTCCTCCCTGTCATGTTGGGGGTAATTATCACTGCCTTGGTAGGCCTAGCTGGGGGGACCCTCGGGAACAGCATAATCTCTGCTCAGGATTTCAATGACAGACTCCAGATAGCCCTGGAGTCTACTACTGCCTCCTTAGCCTCCCTGCAGCGGCAAGTAACACCGGTAGCCCAAATAGCCCTGCAGAACCGATGGGCCCTAGACCTTCTTGCTGCGGAAAGAGGAGGAACCTGCATGTTCCTTCAAGAAGAATGCTGCTACTACATCAACGAGTCCCGAGTGGTGGAACAGAACGTGCAGACCCTAAGCTGAGTGAAGAATTACGTGCAAGACACTTCCGGGACAACTCTCTTTAGAGCTACCTGGACCCTACCCCTGATAGGGCCCCTAATTCTCATCTGTGTCTTTTTCCCCCAGCTCCCTTCCTCCTCAAATTCATGGGATCGCAGAAATGTCTCCGGTGACTGTAAACCAGCTCCTGCTCCATCCCTACACTCGGCTGCACCTCAACCCGCCTCTGCCTGACCCTGGCCTTTAACATCCCCCACCCTCTTTGCCCCTGGTCAGCAGGAAGTAGCCAGGACGATTTCGATTTCGGCGCCCCCTATCACCAAAAAGGCCGGGATGTTAGGTCCAGGCAGGGGGGAAAGACCACAGCCATGAGAGCACCCGCAAGGTAGATGGTGACAAAGATAACTGGCGCCTTCCCAGACCCTTGCCAGCCTGCCCAGACCCCTGCCTGAGGCAGGAATTCCACACCTCTCATGCCCTCCACCCTCCCCTCACTAAACAGCTGTATAAAGGAAGTACCTAAGCCCCCGTTTTGGCATGAACTTCCCTAGTGAGTTTCGCCCTGAGCGCAAGATTAAAACTCCCTCCCTTTCCATGGCCTGGACTCTGTGTCTTGTTTCCTGCGTCGCAAACCTTTCAAATAGAGGCTTTTTTTTTTTTTTTTTTTGCTTCATTGGTAGAGATTTCCTAGAAGTTTTAGGATATCTTCCCTTTAATTTTTACTAGACACTGTGATTTTACTTATGTCTCTCACCTTTGCTTTCCCTCCACCCCCCACCACAACAGTAACTTGCTCCAGGCTTACTTTGCTCTAGTGTCTAGGACAGTGGTTGGCAAACTGCAGCTCGTGAGCCACATGTGGCTCTTTGGCCCCTTGAGTGTGGCTCTTCCACAAAATACAATGGCCTGGACAAGTCTATTTTGAAGAAGTGGCGTTAGAAAAAGTTTAAGTTTAAAAAATTTGGCTCTCAAAAGAAATTTCAATTGTACTATTGATATCTGGCTCTGTTGACTAGGAGATCTGTCTGCCATCAGAACTACGATTCCCAGCATTCCTGGTGCTCCCCTTGCTCTTGGTTTCCCCTTCTTGATCTGTCTTCATCCTAGGGCCTCCTGCTCTGCCAAGTCCTCCAAGCTGCCAGCTCTCTCTCTCTGCTCTCCATGTGGTGGCTTGGGAAGCCAAGTTCCCCAAGCTGCTCCACTCTCCACTGGCTCTCCTGCTCTGCTCTCCGCCTGGCGCCTGTGTATGCAAATTAACTCACTATCTTTGTATTAATTTGCATACTCACTCCTGATTGGCTGGTGAGCATAGCAGAGGTATGGTCAATTTACATGTTTCTCTTTTCCTATATAGGATTGTATAGTAACTTAAAAAATAAATAAATGTTGTAATAAATTAAGTAAAACCTAAGAGGGGAAATTAAAGCACAAGGAAGGAAAAATAAGTGTTCAAGTGCCCAGTTACCGAAATCAGTCAGAGATCTCTAAAACAAAGGAAACTCTGGGGTGGGGTGGCCATCTCCAGTTGAGCAGCTAGTTTTTATTGAGACAGCTGCCTTTGAAGTGACTCATGGGCACTCAAAAGCATTGTGCCAGGCACTTGCAATACAATAAGAAAAAAAGCAACTGTCAGGGGTATACACCACATGCAGCAATAAAATAAGTCATGGAGCTGTGGTGGACAGCATGGTGACTACAGTTAATAATACTGGACTGTGTCTTTGAAAGTTACTAACGCCCTAGCTTATTTGGCTCAGTGGATAGAGTGTCGGCCTGTGGACTGAAGGGTCCCAGGTTCAATTACAGTTATGGGCACATGCCGGGATTGTGGGCTTGATCCCCAGTGGGGGGCATACAAGAGGCAGCCAATCAATGATTCTTTCTCATCATTTAATGTTTCTATCTCTCTCTCCCTCTTTGTTCCTCTCTGAAATCAATAAAAATATTTTTTTTTTAAAAAAAAGATACTAAGAAAGTAGATATTAAAAGTGCTCATCACAGGAAAAACATAACTATGTGAGGTGATGGATATTAACTAGATTTATTGTGGTGATAATTTCACAGTATTTAAAATATCAAATCATTATGTTGTAAATCTGAAAATAATATAATGTTATATGTCAATTACACTCAATTTTAAAATATTTTTAAGTCAGAAAGGTGGGCACATATTATTTGTAATCAAGCAAAACTAATTTTCAGTAAAATGAATCATATCATAGGTTATTTGCAATGGGGGTAGGAAGAGATTGAGTACAAAGGGGCAGAGGTAAATTCCAGGTGATAGAAATTCTAAATCTTGATTAGGAAGGGGTTTACACAGGTGTTTATATTTGTCAAATAATATTGCACTGTAAACTGAAAATATATATCTTTTCCTCTATGTGATGTGTATATCAAAGTAGATTTGTAAAAATAACATAATGTATAATAATATGCCAGGCAAATAAAAATAAATTAGGGGTTATTGTCACAGCATTCAGAATAGAACATATTAAGCATGATTAAGATGGACATTTTATGATGCTTAAAGTCATAATTCACAAAGAGCACATAACATTTGTTGATATCTATGCATCAATTAGGAAAGCAGCAACCTAAAGACAAATTAAAAAAGAGAAGGTTGTTACACATCTCAAGCATTCAAAAACAATAGACACAATCATAAGAATGTAGGAAATTAAAAGACCAGAATCAGTAAAGTAAAGTTTATACATATATTTTTAAGGTATTTTTTGAGGGGGTGTTAATAACAAAGTTGTTAAGTTTTATTTATTTATTTTTATTTTTTATTGATTTTTAGAGAAACATGGATGAGAGAGAAACATCATCGATAGTCTGCTCCTGCACGCTCCCTACTGGGGATCAAGCCTGTAACCCCAGCATGTGCCCTGACCAGGAATTGAACTGGTGACCTTTTGGTTCCTGGGTTGTTGCTCAACTGCTGAGCCACACCACCTGAGCTATGTATATATTTTCAACTCTGTACACCTATAATAGAGAAAATATATTCTTCACAAATGGTCATGATATATTTATGAAAACTGATGATATATTATATCACAAAGAAAGCCATGATGGTTTTCATAAAGTAGAAATAGCACACTCTATTTTGTATATACAGAGTAGAAATTAGAAATTAATAACAAACAAACAAAAAAGCTTAAGTGTTCTTTTACTTAGAAATATAAGAGCTTCTGAAAAATAACTCTTGGTTCAAAGGCAGATACAAATTAAAAAATTTCATTTCTGCAGAAAATTATAATAAAAACATGACATACATGGTGGTATTTAAAGCAGTACTTAGTCTAAAATTAGTGATATTCTTACAGACATAAAGCAATAATCAAATTTCCAACTCAAAGGTTACAAAATGAATAACACCATGAGCTGAAAGACAGAGAGTAAGAAATTAATACAAAGCAGAGGCCACCTCACCCTCCCACCCCGCCACACACACACACACACACGCACACACACACACACACACACACGTTTCCTCAGTCTGGCCTCCGTGTCTGCCACCAAGCTCTCCCTCAGCAGATCCCAGGCTAATGAAGCGTAACATAACCATCCTTTGCCAGGGGCTCTGGTATTATTTTGAGCTCCTTTAGACCTTCTCTTGGATCTGGAATTGGAGAGAACTGCTTCTCTTACATCCAGCCCCTTAGCCCAGGAAGAGTTTTACAAAAACAGAATTCCAGAGCAGCTCCCCACTTACTAGGAAACTGTCTCCTCCCGCACGAGTGCGTCAGCTCCATCTGCTCTGCATTAAAGAGGGTCCTTAGGTTTCTGCAAAGGTGTTTTCCCAAAGATGGAGAGGACAGGTGAGAAAGAGAACTAAGGTAAGAACTAATGCCCGGCTCTCAGGGCTGGGCGTGGGCACATTCCCTGCCTCCACCTCTGTTCAGGGCACACTCTTTGCCTCTCAAGCTCTGCCATCTCTCAGGTGAGGCATGGTCCCTGCCCACATAGGGCTATAGATTTTTTAATGGCTAGTTTTAGATATATTCACTAACAAGAATAACTTATAGTCAACTTCCATTTTAAACACAATTTTATAAGATCATTCTTTTGTTTGAAGTATTTTTCAAAATTTCCAAACTTTACATATGTGGATTATTTGTCTTTAGTATACTAGTAGACAATAATGAAAACATTAGAATTCTAAGTGTTATCATTTTTATTTTTAAATTTCTGGTTAAATCACAATTAAATTTTTTTGTAAAATGCTCTAAGTGTATATGTTGCCATTTGTTTAAAATGTGTAATTTATTTTAAATTGCTTTTATAAAATTTCTATTATTTTTATTTGCTTTACTGACTAATGCGAAGTAGATATTTCTGTACAATGACTGCTCACATTAAGTACATCAGGATTGGAGAGTTCCTGGAAGAGACCCAATCACCACTGGACACAAGGAACGTCATCTGTCTCTAGGCAGGCAGGTCTGTAGATGGTTCAGATGAAGCAAGAACAAGCATCTGTTGGTTCTACGCCATAATCTCAGCACAAAGTCCTCATCAAATAACCTGCTCAGTTTAGCTGAAGATTCCCTTGGGCTAAGGTGAAAGCAGACCTGTACATAAAGGTAATTTTGAATATTTTTTCATTGAAAAATCATTAGGGAGCACTTTATTTCAGAGTCATTTAAAGTCACTAGTTCATACACATAGGAGCTGCTGGTGACAAAGAACTGGTGGAAATGATATTCTTTTTAAATATATTTATTAATTTCAGAGAAGAAGGCAGAGGGAGAGAGAGATATAAACATCAATGATGAGAGCGAATCATTAATTGCTGCCTCCTGCATGTCACCACTGGGGATCAAGCCTGAAACCTGGACACATGCCTGATTGGGAATCAAACCATGACCTCCTGATTCACAGGTCGCTGCTCAAGCACTGAGCCATGCTGGCTGGGTTGGTGGGAATGATCTATATAATAAAAGCCTAATATGCTAAGTTTTTGGTTGTCGGTTCAACCAATCAAAGCATAATATGCTAATGATCTGCTAAGGCCACTCAATCACTCGCTATGACATGCACTGACCACCAGGGAGCAGATGCTCCAACTGGTAGGTTAGCTTGTTGCTGGGGTCTGCCAATCAGGACTGAGCAAGATGGACCAGACATGCCCTGAAGCCCTCCCACAGTCCCTCCCTGGCTGGTCAAACTCCTATGACCCTCCCTGGCCTGGATCATGCACCGGTGGGGTCCCTCAGCCTGGCCTGTGCCCTCTCGCAATCTGGGACCCTTCGGGGGATGTCAGAGAGCCGGTTTCAGCCCCATCCTGCAGGCCAGGCTGAGGGACCCCACTGGTGCATGAATTCATGCCCACCATCAAATCAGGAGCAAATATGCAAATAAACCCCAACCAAGATGTCTGCCTCCACAGAGAGCAGGAGGGAGGCTTGGGTTACCCAGCAATAGAAGAAGCCAAGCTTTCCACACACCCTGGTGGGCCCAGGCCTCCACTCAAGAATACAAAGTTTCAATTATAAAAGATAAATCCCAAGAAAAATGGCAGCAGCCACAGAGCTGGAGAGAGCAGGCTAGGGTTGCCCCTGGCGACCAAGGAAGCCAAGCTTTCAACCTGCCCTGGCCGGCCCAGGCCTCCACTTAAGGCTACAAAGTTTCAATTATAGAAGGTAAACAAATCCAAACAGAAATGGCGGCAGCCATGGAGCGAGCAGGAGGCTTGGCTTTGCTCCAGGCTACAAAGTTTCAATTGTAGAAGATAAATATATTCCAGATACCAGGGCCTCCACTTGGGTCGCCAGGGGGCATGGCTGGCCTGCAAACCACCACAGGCCCCTCGCCAGGCTGCCCCACATCCCAAGGGAATCCCCACCCTGATCCGGGACACCCTTCAGGGAAAACCAGCTGGCCACTGCCCATGCACCAGGCCTCTATCCTATCTAATAAAAGAGTAATATGCAAATTGACCATCGCTCCAACACACAAGATGGCTGCCTCCATGAAGTCAAGGATGGATGCCCCCATGTGGACTCAAGATGGCCAGCATGGGAGGACAGTTGAGGGACCAAGCTTGCAAGGGAGGTCAGTTGGGGGTGATCAAGCCTGCAGGGGAGGGCAGTTAGGGGTGACCAGGCTGGCAGAGGAGGGAAGTTGGGGGTGACCAGGCCTGCAGGGAAGGGCAGTTGGGGGGAACCAGACCTGCAGGGGATGGCAGTTGGGAGGCACCAGGCCTGCAGGGGAGGGCAATTAGGGGCAATCAGGCTGGCAGGGGAGCAGTTAGGCATCAATCAGGCTGGCAGAGGAGTGGTTAGGGGGTGATCAGGCTGGCAGGCAGAAGCAGTTAGGAACAATCAGGAAGGCAGGGAGGCAAGCAGTTGGGAGCCAGCAGTCTTGGATTGTGAGAGGGATGTCCGACTGCCCGTTTAGGCCCAATCCCCCTGATAAAATAGGACTGGTATTGGAGCATGGCAGGTACATTTAAGGAGTCCTAGGAATTCATTCCAAGGGCAGTGTGTGTATATCCTCACAACAACCTAACGGGGTGCTGTCAGTGCCCCCAGCCAAAGGCACCGGGAGCACACCTGTGGTGAACAAGCCGATGTTATGTCATCGCAGTGAGGGAGACACTCACTTTGGGGAATTGTGAGGCATCGCGGTCAGAGGGTGCTGGAACCAAAGAAGCAGAGTCGGGAGGAGACATCTGTTCAGAGAATTACTGCAGGACCAGTTTACACAGTTGTGGGGAACTGGGCAAGTCCAAGACCCACAGGGCAGCCCACTGTCAGGAGGGCAGCTGGAACTCTCAGAGCAGCCCAAGCTGCAGCTGGAGCAGAATCCACTCCCTCAGGGAAGCCTCACTCTGCACCTGGGACTCTTCAGCTGATGGATCCTGCTCAGTCACATTATCCAGCATGACCTCTGTCAAATCAGTCAATGGGTTGTGGGCCTTAGACACATCTACAAAATATCAATGTTTGATTGACTACCTGGGGACTCTGACCTAGCTGACACATAAAACTGATCATTAACCTCAGGGTTTGGGCTTGTAGGTGATCTTGGGAAGGACTTGAGACTTTGTCCTTAATTGGATTTTGTTAGAAAGTGGCTGTTGGGATAGGTAGTTCTATCTATAATGGGATATCTTAATACATTTTACCTGGAAGGCAATACTGAAGCTAAAGCTCTAATTGGTAGAGACACAGCATTCAGCTCTGGCCCAGGAGCCTCGTCTGGATATTTCAAGGTTGTAGGTTCAATCTCCGCTCACATACAAGAAGTAACCAATGAATGCATAAATACATGGATCAACAAATTGATGTCTCTCTCTCTTTCTCTTTTTTTCTCTCTCTCTCTCCCTCAAATCAATCAATTAAAAAAATTTAATAAAAAAGAGCAGCAGTCATTCACATTACCCAGGAGAGAGGTGTGCTTGGGCGGTTTTGTGGCTCAAACAATATCCATGTTCTGGTTATTTAGGCTGTGAGAATCAGCAGGCACACACAGGAGAGGAGATTCTGATTTCATACAGTCCTTCCCTTCATGGAGAATTCCCTCAGGTCCACTCTGAGTAGAGGCTGCATCAGAACCTCAGAACCCAGGATTTCCCAGTCCCTGCCAGGCCTCCTATTACACACTCTTCAGTCAGCAACTGAGGTGTCATCACAGTGGGGGTTTCTGATTGGCCAGAACCTGACCTGCAGGGTTTGGTTTGGGTGTTTTTAGATTTCTTCCCCAGCTTGGTCCTCACCATTGCTCTACAACTCAGAGCAGCAACTGCTGAGACCACCTTGAGAAGAGGATGACCCTAAACAGAGCCCTGATTTGGGGGGCCCTCGCCCTGACCACCGTGCTGAGTGGCTGTGGAGGTGAAGACATTGTGGGTGAGTGCTCCACTGAGCCACATAGGGACTGGACTGGGGAAACAGAATTGGAGGGTAAAAAAAATAGAGATGTGCATAGAAAGAGTAGCGATTCCTCAAAGGCATCCTCAATATTAAGCAGATCCAAAAATTATGGTCCTTCCTCCTATGGGAAACCAGAGCCCCCACCCAGTCTCTGCTACCTGAGCTATTGCACACTGCACCAAGGCCATCATCCTGGTTCTAATGTTGGCTCCATGAATATAGCCCGGAGGCTCTATGGCATTCATGTGTGATTGCCTCAAAGATTAGGGATGTTTTCACAAGTGGATGTTCTGTTACTAAAATTCATGATCTATTGCTCCCAAATTTTTCAGAACAATTTTTGGAGTTTTTGATATATTATTATTGTAGTTTACCTTGAGGTAAAGAGTTTCATGAATTATGTGTACATACAGATATGAAGAAGGATTCTTTGCTTTGTCTCAGATTTACATACATTTCCAAGCTGAGAACTAGCATGGGTGGGGAGTGGGTCAGGAGCCCATTGAGGGCCTTCAGAGAAGTCATTTTCTCAGGTGGTTTTCACTTAATCTCAGTTACCTCTTATGTGTCACCTTACAGAAAATCAGGTAAAATAGGTATTAGGTGTGTTCCCAAGTAATGAAGACCAGTAAATGTCAATGACATTTAAAATTACTACTACTACAGGTATAGCTGTATAATTTTTCTTTAACAAAGTAGGGAATATCTTTACTTTTATTTTAAAATTGAGAACTTTATGATGAAAACTTGGTGAATTAAATTATATTAGCCTCATATGGCCTGTCCTTCACCACATCTAAGGAGGCTCTGTAAGCAGAGGGTTGGGCGACCAATCATGGTTTATTCCCCTGGGCTCTCCACCCCTGTTGCTCACTTTCCCCCTCTCTTCCTCATTCCCTTACCCTCCTTTCTTTCCAGGGTCCATCCCTGGCTCTTTTCCTGCTGTTTTATTGGCATGAAGAGTGGGTTTGTAAAAGCAAAGTAGAAAAACCAAGCACTGTAGTTCAAAGGGGAAGTGAACTGGAGGTTACCCTGATCTTCAGTGATGTTATTAACCATGGCTGCCCCCAGGCTTTCTTGGTTTGGTAGGAAAGTGTTGTCTGCTCCTCCAGAGCACGTCCAAGTCCCCTTTTCTCAATGTCACTGCAGGTGCCCTGGTCCAGCTCGACATACCCCCACAGTGGGCACAGGGCCAAGGGCCCACAATGCCTGTAGGGCCCCGTGAAAATGTTTTACTTTTCTTTTAAAATTAGAAGAAAAAATGAACTTTTAGGGTAGAAGAAACTAGTTTAATTTAGCCTGGATTATATTTGCCTTTATACCAATATGGTCATAAAATATAATTTTTAATATTTTTATGGAAAAATAAAGGCTCACCTAACAACAGTTCTTAGGGCTCATGAGCCATAATGCAGCCCGGTCACCGCTGAGTCTAACTTTCACAGGATGCTGCTGCCTTCGTGTCTGTCAGTCTTCCCAAATCTCTGTCATCCTGGAGAACAGCGCAGACATTTGCTACAGTTTGAGCACCAGGAGCTCAGTGCTGGGACTCAGATGAAGCGACGTGCTGTCTGCCCCTGGAGGCAGCTCAGATTAGCGATAGGACAACACGGTGCCCAGAGCAGGGCCGCTGCTGGGCAGGACAGTGGGCCCAGCGAGGCTGAAACTGAGAGTGAGTAGTTCCAGCTGGCACAGTGAGTCCCTCAGCAGCAGCGTGCAGCCAGGACACGTGCAGATGGAAAGGATAATCACATATATTCATGTTTGTAATGGAGTCAAGAGGATTCCTTACAAGGACAAGGAGGTTTTGATGGATGAGGACTAGATAAACTTGCAAAGAGGACATTTGCATGGAGGGGCTGGAGGTCATAATGTGGTCAAAACTATGCTTCATGAGGGGACTTAGCTAAGAAGTTGGTAACTAAGCAGAAACTTCAAGAATGAACCGTAGGTGTCCAGGAAATCCTGGAAGATAATTGGAGGGAGGAAAACAGACCCTTGTAAAGACCAAGGAGCATGAAAGGGTGACATCTGGTTTGATTGGCAGGTGAGGTATTTGTGGAGGACCCAGCACAGTACACCCATTGGCTCCTTACTCACCTGTGACTGCCCTATTCAGTAAGCTCCTCGCTGGCAGCATTTTACTCCTTGATCCTCACAATGTCTGAAACCTTGTTGATGGTCAGGAAGTAGGAAGGGAGGGAAGAGGAAGGGAGGGAAGAGGAAATGGTAAAAGGCTCAGACAAGTTGTCCAGTCAGGCTCACCTGGGCGGAGTCAGCTGTGCTGGCTGCCATCTGCTTTGGCGTCACAGACAAGTACACTGTCCATTCGAGGGAAGGGCCAGAGTTTTCCCTGAGTCCTCAACAAGGTAAGTGTTGAGTCAGAAAAAGAAGAGGTTTATAACATCCTTTAAGAAAAAGAAGAGGGGTGGGAAATGACAGAAATCCAAAGTCTAATGAAGTTTCCAGTTTCATTTCAGAGGAAACCAGGTGCTCTCCTCTAAGCATCACCACTGTTACAGAAGCAGAGATCTTAGCCCTGGCTGGTGTGTTCAGTGGTTAGAGCATTGGCCTGCACATGGAAAGGTCATAGGTTTGATTCCTGGTCAAGGGCAGGCACCTGGGTTGCAGGTTCATCTCTAGAGCCACCTGTGGGAAGCAGCCAATCAATCTGAGAGGTTTCTCTCTCTCTTTCTCCCCACTCCCTCCCTCACTCTCTCTTAAAAAAAAAAAGAAAATCAATGGGAAAAATATCCTCAGGTGAGGATTAACAAAACAACAAAAACTAAAAAAGCAGAGACCTTAGAAGCATCGTTTACTTTACATGTGTTTTTTTTATATTGTCACTGTTCTTATCTTACTCTTTCTTATTCCCTAAAATAGAGGCAATTCTTTTAAAATAATATTGTGTGTGCTTTTTTGGTTAAAGGAATAAAAGGAGGACGGAATCCTTGCACAGAACATGTTCTGTTCTGAGCCAGTCCTGAGGGGAGAGGACACACAATGAATGTGTTAATAACTGATGAAGAAATTGGGAGAGAAAACTTATGAAGCAGAGGGAGGTAAACTGAATCTCTGGGAAAGAAAGCTAAGGCCATGGTCATTCATTCATTCCTTGTTCTGCCCATTTCAGTATTTATCTTAAGCCCATGAGGTGCCAGGGGCTGAGCTAGGTGGGCAGAGAACAGCAGTAAACAGGCCTGTGGAATTCTGTTCCTGTGACAGGAGCGAATGTGGGAGTGGAGAGGCAGCTGGATTCTAACAGGACAGCCAGGGGAGGGAGCAGGCGCTGGGGATCGTCTGCAGGCTGTGCCGAAGGTGCAGCACACAATGTTAGCACGTCCGTCTCTTGTCACTTTGTTTAACGAGATCCTTTCTCTATCTGCTCCCACCTCCACTCATCAGCTGACCACGTTGGGGCCTATGGCATAAATGTCTACCAGTCTTACGGTCCCTCGGGCCAGTACACCCATGAATTTGATGGAGACGAGGAGTTCTACGTGGACCTGGACAAGAGGGAGACTGTCTGCTGGCTGCCTGGGTTCAGTGAATTTAAAGGTTTTGACCCTCAGGGTGCACTGAGAAACATGGCTATATTCAAATACAACCTGGACCTCCTGATTAAACGCTCCAACTCTACCGCTGCTCCCAATAGTAGGTGTCCACCATCCTGTCTCTTTACTGAATCTACCCTTCACACCAGGCCTCACTCCCTTCTCGCCTCAGATAGATACCCTTCACTCTATTAAATGCTCTCCTTTCACGGAGTCCCAGATCTTCTCATGGTATTTGCTGATCTCTCAGCCTCTCCCTTCTTACAAATCACATATTTCCATGAAATACAGATTCTTGCTCCCCTATGCAATCCTCGACTCCTTCCAGGATGGGTCCCCATAGACGCCCCACCCTAACAAGGGGCCCACAGAGAGAAGGGCGTGGGGATGACCTGCGGGCAGTGTACAGCGGCTCACAAGCAGAGGGAACAAGAGCATCTCCGCTCTCCGATGGGGAAACGTTGGTGGGAGGCCCCTCCAGGACACAGGGACCCTCAGGGCAGAGCTGCCCACGATTCTAAACCCAGTGCTGCTTCCTCACCGTAGAGGTTCCTGAGGTGACTGTGTTTCCCAAGTCTCCCGTGGAGCTGGGCCAGCCCAACACCCTCATCTGTGCCGTGGACAACATCTTCCCTCCTGTGATCAACATCTCGTGGCTGAGCAACGGGCACTCCGTCACGCAGGGTGTTTCCGAAACCAGCTTCCTGTCCAAGAAGGATCATTCCTTCCTCAAGATCAGTTACCTCACCTTCCTGCCTTCTGCTGACGACGTCTATGACTGCAGGGTGGAGCACTGGGGCCTGGACCAGCCCCTCCTGAAGCACTGGGGTGTGTATGAGCCCACGCCTTTGGTGCCTTCTTGTCTCTGTCATGTCAGGCACTCTGCCTTTTAGCTCCTAAATCTCATGGCCCAAAGCCTCTTTTCTACACCTCAAGGATTTCTAATGGCAGACTTTATTATCCTCCCTCAACCTGGAGCCAAGTCTTGGTAGAACCAACACCACCCCTCCCACCCCATCTTGTACACATGCTGTGAGCCAACCTTCCGCATTCTGACCCCCATCACCTCCCTCCCACAGAGCCCGAGATTCCAGCCCCCATGTCAGAGCTGACGGAGACAGTGGTCTGCGCCCTGGGGCTGGCCGTGGGCCTCGTGGGCATCGTCACGGGCACCGTCTTCATTATCCAGGGCCTGCGCCCAGCTGGTGCCTCCAGACAGCAAGGGCCCTTGTGAGTCACACGCCAGAGGAAAGGTAAGGATACCCATGTGTTAGAGCTGGGACCAGGAGACACAGGACAGGGGGAAGGAGGGTGGGAAGAGATTGTGGACACAGCTGTGGTTGGAAGTTATAGTAGAATTGGGAAACAGCATGAGGATAGCACAGGATCCCTGAGACCCATGAATGTCATGTCTGTCCTGTTACTGCAGGTGCGTTACCAATCTTAAGAGCAGATGAGTGGACATGCTGGGAGACCTGGAACTATTCTCTGGCCAAGTCCATCTTAGTCCTCCTCCACTGCCCCTCCTGCCATCTCTTCTCTGTGACTTAAGGTGCTGTGTCCTCTCAGAGTTCACAAACCCTTGGAATTCTCCCCCTCACTCCTGACATTTTTTCTTTTCTCAGCCATTACCTACAATGGATATCCCTGGGATATGCCTCATTCCTTGTGGCCCTGATCTGATATCTCCATGGAAGTAATAAATCCCCTTTAGGATGTCTTTTATTGAATTTTTTCTTCTCTTTCATCTCAGGGCTTAGTGAAACCATGGCTAAGAATGGCAAACACTCATGCTTCAGACTCCTGTCATTTATTTTACAGATATCTCATGCCCAGTAACAAAATAGCAGCCAAATATATCCTGATAATATTTTGATATCTTAGATGAGGTTAACATTTCTCTCTTCATTTGGTTCCCACCCTTGCCACTGCCTTCCCCCCTCCTCCCTTTCTGCCCCAATTCAGGCATCAGTGAAAATCATACATACTCTCTGCCCTTGGCGCAGCTTTGTTCAGCAGGAATACAAAACCAAGAAGGAAGTCCATACTTACTATTACATAGCTTTCAAACTTTATGACAGGAAAGTTAGGGGAAAGGAAATTTGAATTGCAAGAGTACCAAAAAGTCAAAAATTTTTTCTCAAAACTTTAAATTTGTGAAGTTAATGGTGATATTAGAAACTTCCTCTCTTCTCTTTACCTTTGAGGAGATAAGAATGCTCTAGGCAGGAGAAGAAATGGAAGTCAGTCAGGAGGGCATTAGAATGGGGCGATAATGCTTTGTCCTTACTAACTTAGGGTTAGTAACCAGGGGGAAAGGGGTTGGAGCAGAAACCACAGGCACACAGGGTCCCTAGATACAGGTGTAGCTTGTCTTACCTCCTGGAGGAGTCCTGCTGGCTAACCTGTGGATGTTCCTGTGCCACCCTGGCATGGGAGGGACACGGGGTGAATAGGCTGCATGGTGTGTCCAGGCAGGTAAGCCCAATCAGCATCACCGGATCCCCGTGTCCCTGTGCACCTGGGAGCAGCAGAACAGCCCGCTACCGCCGCCCCGCCCTCCGCTCCTGGCTAAGGAAGGGGAGCCTGTGAGGGAGAAAGCGCCCAGGCGCACAGGGATGAGATGATGCAGCAGCAGAGGTGGGTGCTGACCTGCTCTGGATTCACTGTCTCCCAGTGGAAACCCTGGCAGGGAGATGGACCCACAGAGGGGTGCTCTGGCCCTCCGGTGCGTCCAACACTTCCCTCCTGAGCGTGTGCGTGACCCAACATGGAGCCATCGCCCCCTTTGCAACTGTGTTCCCCGCGTTGCCTCAGTCTTTCCGCCCCGCATGACTGTGTCCACACATTGCACCTAGGATGGTGTGATGGAACAGCCCCAGGAGGTATGAGGCTGTCCCTGTCCATGCCATCTGCCTGGGGAGCTTAACATGTAACTGGGAGAGACAGATACTAGCAGAATAACTGATGCAGCATAGTTTGGTACAAAGAAAGCTAAATCCAGGACTCAGAAACTTATAGCTAGTATTTTGAACTGTGTAACACTAGGGTTAAGTATCTAACATTCTGAGTCATATTGTTCTCAACCACAATGTGGGAATAATACTTACTTTGCAGAGGTATTGACAGAATTTGAATAATCTTGATATACAGGCAGTGCCTTAAGCTAGTGTACCTTCCTAGCACATATACTAAAATTGGAACAACACTGAGGTTAGCATGGCCACTGCTCAAGCCTGACACACAAATTAGTGAAGTGTTCCATGATTTTTTATATAGATGCCTAACCACCGTGCTGTACACCTGAAACTAATATAAAACAATATTGACTGTCAATAGTAATTGAAAATTAACAAAAATTTTGCTAGTTATAAGCATAATTCATTTATTAAAAACAATGGATCATATTATATGAAGGCACTTTTGTTTTTGAGCCCTTTAATGATTTAGGAGATTCAAATGTGAAGCTCTGGATGAATTTCTTTTCTTTTTTAATTTTATTTTATTGTTTAAAGTATTACAAATAGTAGTACATATGTCTCCTTTTTTTTCCCCCTTGACCTTTCCTGGCCTCCCCTACACCCCGGCCTATGCCCTCACCTCACCACCCCCAGTGTCTTGCATCCATTGGTTGTGCTTATATGCATGCATACAAGTCCTTTGGTTGATCTCTTACCTACCCCGCCCCCCCCCACAAACACTCCCCAACCTTCCCACTGTAATTTGATAGTATGTTCAATGCTTCTCAGCCTCTGTATTTATCTTTTTGTTCATCTTACCTAATAATAGACAAACATGTAAATTGACCATATACCTTCGCTATGCCCATAGCCAATCAGAGTGAGTATGCAAATTAACCCCCCAAAAAAAGATGGCAGTTAATTTTCATACATAGGTGCCCAGCACCTGTGTCCCAGGAACATCCTGGCACCCAAGTCACTGTGAGGTAAGGCCAAGTGGGCCCAGGGAAGCCTGGGAAGGGCCTGAGCCAGGGGGCTCCTGGGCAAGGTCAAGTCTGCAATCAGAATGAGGGGGCAGGAGTGGATCCTGCGATCACAGGGAGCTGGGGATCCACTCCTGCCCAGGAGCAGAGCCTATGATTGATGGCAGGAAGCTGGAGGTCCGCTCCTGCCCAAGGCCGAAAACCTCTGGCAGAGGCTTTCGGCCTGGGCAGGCCTGGGCAGGGGCGGAGCCAGCAATCAGAGGGAGCTGGAGGGCCCCTGCCCAGGCCTAAAGCTTCGGCCAAAGGCTTTAGGCCTGGGCAGGGCCCAGCCCGCAATTGGTGTGAACTATAGAGGAAACACCTTTCCTGACTGCACATTGGCTAAGCTTCCTGTATGCCACTGGTCATATTCTTAGTAACTTGGGTAATAAGAATCTGAAAAGGTGATCTAGGGTTTTTCCACCACACTTCTGGAGAAAAAAATGAAGATCCATTGCTGGAGGGCTAAGAAATGTCATATCCTGCCCTAGCCGGTTTGACTCAGTGGATAATGCTTCGGCCTGCCGACAGCAGGGTCTGGGTTCGATTCTGATCAAGGGCATGTACCTAGGTTGCAGGCTACTCCCTGGCCAAGACTCAGATCAGGGCTCATGCAGGAGGCAACCAATCAAAGTGTTCCTTTCACTTTGATGTTTCTCTCTGTCTTTCCCTTTCTCTTCCACATTCTCTAAAAATCAATGGAAACATATCCTCAGGTGAGGATAAAAAAAGAAAGAAAGAAAGAAAGAAAGAAAGAAAGAAAGAAAGAAAGAAAGAAAGAAATGCATCCTATCTAATAAAAGAGTAATATGCAAATTAACCATCACTCCAACACACAAGATGGCTGTCCCCATGTGATCAAAGATGGCTGCTCCCATGTGGACACAAGATGGCCACCACAAGATGGCCAGCAAGGGAGGGCTGTTGGGAGGGACCAGGCCTGCAAGGGAGGGCAGTTAGAGGCAAATAGGCTGGCCGGTGAGTAGTTAGGCATCAATCAGGCTGGCAGGGGAATGATTAGGAGGTGATCAGGCTGGCAGGCAGAAGCGGTTAGGGGCAATCAGGAAGGCAGGCAGGCGAGCAGTTGGGAGCCAGCAGTCCTGGATTGTGAGAGGGATGTCCAACTGCCCGTTTAGGCCTGATCCCGGTGGGGTCCCAGATTGGAGAGGGTGCAGGCTGGGCTGAGGGACACCCCTCCCCTGCCGTCCACAAATTTCATGCACCGGGCCTCTAGTATCCTATGAAAGGCACATCTTGAAAATGCCTAAAGAAAGTTGTCATTTTTTCTTGGTGAAGGGACTGAAGTCCGTGTTGATGAAAACACCTTGGTGGCTGTGGTGACTGGCAGTGGCTGCAGCAGCAGGGTGATGGGGCTGGTGCCTTTCCCTGATCAGCTCGGTTGCCTCCCACAAAGGGAGGCCAGACTGTGCCGTGGGGAGCGGGCCTAAACCATCAGTAGGACATCCCCCTGAGGGCTCCCAGTATGTGAGAGGGGCAGGTTGAGCTGAGGGACCCCTCACCCCCAGTGCACGAATTTCGTGCACCGGGCCCCTAGTCAGGTTATAATGTTCTTTATTATCAATAAATGAGTGAGATCAAGTGGTATTTTTCTTTCACTGACTGGCTTAGCATAATGCTCTCCAGTTCCATCCATGCTACTGCAAATGGTAAGAATTCCTTTTTTTTGTAGCAGTGTAGTATTCCATTGCGTAGATGTACAATATGTTGTTTCCAAATCTTAGCTATTATAAATTGTGCTGCTATCAATATAGGGGTGCATATATCTTTTCTGATTGGTGTTTCTGTTTTCTTGGGATATATTTTAAATGGCAGTTCCATTTTTAAATTTTTGAGGAAATTCCATACTGTTTTTCACAGTGGCTGCACCAGTCTGCATTCCCACCAGCAGTGAAGGAGGGTTCTTTTTTCTCTGCATCCTTTTCAGCACTCGTCGTTTGTTGACTTGTTGATTATAGGCATTCTGATAGGTGTGAGGTGGTACCTCATTGTTGTTTTTATTTGCATCTCTCAGATGATTAGTGACTTTGAGCATGTTTTCATGTCTCTCTTGGCCTTCTATATGTCCTCTTTCGAAAAGTGTCTATTTAGGTCCTTTGCCCATTTTTTGATTGGATTGTTTATCTTCCTTTTGTTAAGTTGTATGAGTTCCCTGTAAATGTTGGAGATTAAACTCTTATCGGAGATAACATTGGCAAATATGTTCTCCCATGCAGTGGGCTTTCTTGTTGTTTTGTTGATGGGTTTTTTTTTTTTGTTGTTGTTGTTGTTGTTTTTGCTGTGTAAAAGCTTTTTATTTTGGTGTAATCCAATTTGTTTATTTTCTCCTTAGTCTCTCTTGCCCTAGGATCTGTCTTTAAAGATATTGCTATGACATATGTCTGCAATTTTGCTATCTATGGAGTCTTGTAGAATTTTTATGGTTTCCCCCCTTACATTCAAGTCCTTTAGCCATTTTTGTGTATGGTGTAAGTTGGTGATCTAGTTTCATTTTTTGCATGTATCTGACCAAATTGACCAGCACCATTTATTAAAGAGACCATTTTGACTCCATTGTATGCTCTTGCCTCCTTTGTCAAATATTAATTGAGTATAATGGCTTGGATCAATTTCTGGGTTCTCTATTCTGTTCCATTGGTCTATATGTCTGTTCTTGTGCCAATACCAGGCAGTTTTGAGAACAGTGACTTGGTAATATAGTTTGATGTCTGGTATTGTGATCCCTCCAAATTTGTTCTTCTTTTACAGATAACTGTGTCTATTTGGGGTCTTTTTTTATTCCTGATGAATTTTTGGAGTGTTTGTTCTAGATCTTTGAAATATACCATTGGTATTTTAATAGGTATGGCATTGAATCTATAGATTATTTTGGATAGTTTGGACATTTTAATGCTGCTGATTCTACCAATCCATGAACATGGTATGTTCTTCCATTTGTTTATGTCTTTCTCTATCTCTTTTTTCAATGTGCTGTAGTTTTCCTAGTACAGGTCTTTTACATCCTTGGTTAAGTTTATTCCTAAGTATCTTAATTTTTTTGTGCAATGGTAAATGAGATTAGTTATTTTTTTTATTTCTTTTCATGTGTGTTCATTATTGGTGTATAAAAAGGCCATAGATTTCTGGGTGTTAATTTTGTATCCTGCTACATTGCCAAATTCACTTAGTAGGTCTAGTAGCTTTTTGATAGAGTCTTTGGGGGTATGTATAGTATATCACCTGTGAATAATGACAGTTTTACTTCTTCTTTTCCAATTTGGATGCCTTTTATTTCTTCTTGTCTGATCGCTATGGTTAGTACTTCTAGTACTCTGTCAAACAGGAGTGGTGAAAGTGGACATCTTCGTCTTGTTCCTGTTCTTAGGGGAAATGAGTCTAGTTTTTGCTCATTGAGTATGATGTTGGCTGTAGGTTTGTCATATAGGGCTTTTATTATATTGAGAAATGATCCCTCTGTTCCCATTTTGCTAAGAGGTTTTTAAAAATATATTTTATTGATTTTTTACAGAGAGGAAGGGAGAGGGATAGAGAGTCAGAAACATTGATGGGAGAGAAACATCGATCAGCTGCCTCCTGCACACCTCCCACTGGAGATGTGCCCGCAACCAAGGCACATGGCCTTGACTGGAATCGAACCTGGGACCCTCCAGTCTGCAGTCCGATGCTCTATCCACTGAGCCAAACTTGCCAGGGCTTGCTAAGAGGTTTTATCAAGAAAGGGTGTTGAATTTTGTCAAATGCTTTTTCTGCATCAATTGATATGATTATTTGATTTTTGTCTCTCAGTTTGTTTATGTGATGTATCACATTTATTGATTTTCAGATATTGTACCATCCTTGCATCCCTGGAATAAATCCCACTTGGTCAAAGTGTAGGATCTTTCTAATGTATTGCTGAATCCGATTTGCTAGAATTTAGTTGAGGATTTTAGTATCTATGTTCATCAAGACCTGTACTTTCTTTTCTTGTGGTGTCTATATCTGGTTTGGGGATGAGGGTAATGCAGGCTTTATAGAAAGAGCTTGGAAGCATGCCTTCCTCTTGAATTTTTTAGAATAGTCTGAGAAGGATAGGTTTTAGGTCTTCTTTGAATGGTTGGTAGAACTCCCCTATAAAGCTGTCTGGACCAGGGCTTTTTTTTGCTGGAAGATTTTTGATAACAATTTCAATTTCTTTGGTAATTATCAGCCTATTCAGGGTTTTTTTATTCTCGCTGATTGAGTTTGGGAGCTTGTATTTTTCTAAGAATATGTCCATTTCATCTAGGTTGTCCATTTTGTTGTAATAGAGTTGTTCATAGTATTTTTTCATAATTGTTTGTATTTCTGTGGGATTGGTTGTTACTTCACCTTTTTCATTTCTGATTTTGTTTATTTGGGTCATCTCTCTTTGCTTCTTGGTGAGTCAGGCTAGAGGTTCATCAATCTTGTTTATCCTTTCAAAGAACCAGCTCTTGGTTTTGTTGACCTTTCGTATTGATTTTTTGGACTCTATTTTGTTTATCTCCGCTCTGATCTTTATTATTTCCTTCCTTCTGCTTACGCTGGGCTTTTCTTGTTGCTCTCTTTCTAACTCTTTGAGTTGTAGGGTTATATAATTTATTACCACTGTTTCTTGTTTGTTTGCTTTTTAAATATATTTTATTGACTTTTTTACAGAGAGGAAGGGAGAGGGATATAGAGTTAGAAACATTGATGAGAGAGAAACATCGATCAGCTGCCTCTTGCATACCCCCTACTGGGAATGTGCCCGAAACCAAGGTACATGCCCTTGACTGGAATCGGACCCAGGACCCTTCAGTCTGCAGGCCAATGCTCTGTCACTGAGCCAAACCTGTCAGGGCTGTTTCTTGTTTTTTTGGGTAGGCCTGTAGAGCTATGAATTTCCCTCTCAAGATTGCTTTCACTATGTCCCATAGATTTTGATAGTTGTGTTTTCATTGTCGTTTGTTGCCATGATGCTTATTATTTCTTCTTTGATCTCTCTGGTAACCCATTAATTGTTTAGTAGCATGCTATTTAGCCTCCAAGTGCTTGATTTTTAAATTGTTTTTATTGTAGTTGAATTATAATTTTATGCTTGATATGATTTCAGTCTTCTTGAATTTGAAGAGACTTTGCCTTTGTCCCAATATGTGGTCTATCTTTGAAAATGCCTCATGTGCACTTGAGAAGAATGTATATTCTGTGACTTTGGGGTGAAATGTTCTGAAGATGTCAAATAGTTCCATCTGATTTAGTGAGTCATTTAGGATGGATGTTTCTTTGCTAATTTTTTGTTTAGAGGATTTGTCCAATGGTGATAGTGGGGTATTAAAGTCTCCTAATATGATTGTATTGCTGTCAATCTCTCCCTTGATATCCTCCAGGAGTTTTTTTTATATATATTTGGGTGCTCCTGTATTGGGTGTGTATATGTTTACCATAGTTACATCTTCTTGTTGGATTGCTCCCTTTAGTATTATGTAGTGACCTTCCTTATCTTGTTATGTCCTTCACTTTGAAATCTAATTTGTCACGTATAAGTATTGCTACCCCAGCTTTTTTTTTTATCATTTCCAATAGCCTGAAAAACCTTTTTCCATCCCTTCACCATCAGTCTGTGTGAGTCCTTTTTTCTGAGGTGGGTTTCCTGTAGACAGCAGATATATGGATCATGTTTTCTTATCCACTCAGCTACCATATGTCTTTTGATTGGGCATTTAATCCATTTACATTTAAAGTTATTATTGATAGGTACTTGTTTGTTACCATTTTTATTCTTTATGCCTGTGTTCCTTCTTTGCTTCCTATTTCTTCTTTTTTTTACAGCAGACCCTTTAGCATTTCTTGCATTTCTGGTTTGGTGGTGATAAACTCCCTTAGTCCTTTTTTGTCTGTGAAGCTGCTGATTTCATCAATTTTGATTGATAGCCTTTCTGGGTACAGTATTCTTGGATTCAGAACCTTCTTTTGCATGACTTTGTATATTTCATTCCATTCCCTTCTGGCCTGATGTTTTTTTGTTGAGAAATCAGTTGGTAGTCTGATGGGTAATCCTTTGTAGGTAACTTTCTGTCTCTCTCTGGCTGCTTTTAAGATTCTTACTTTGTCGTTGGTGTTTGCCAATCTATATATATAAAAGGCTAATATGCAAAGTGTCACCTCGGGAGTTCGACCAGGAGACTGGGAGTTTGAACGCTTGCTATGACATGTGATGACCACTAGGGGGTGGTGCGGAATGAAGGAAGGCTCTGTCCGGCAGCTGGGGAAGCTCCCAATCGGCCCTGATCGCTAGCCCGGCCTAGGGACCCTACCCATGCATGAATTTCATGCACCGGGCCTCTAGTTTAATTATAATGTGCCTTAGTGTCAGTCTTTTGGGGTTCATTTTGTTTGGGACTCTGTGAGCTTCTTGGACTTGTGGGAGTTTTTTAATTCCCTATATCAGGGAAGTTTTCCATCATTATTTCTTCAAACAGGTTTTTTATTCCTTGCTCAGTTTCCTCTCCTTTTGGCACCCTTATTATGTAGATGTTGCTTCCTTTCGTGTTGTCCCGAAGTTTCCTTAGGCTCTCTTCCTGTTTTTTAATTTTTTTTCTAGATGCTGCTCTGCATGGGTATTTTTTTCTACCTTGTCTTCTAGTTCACTGATGTGGTCCTTCACTTCTTCTAGTCTACTGTTGATGCCTTCTATTGAGTTCTTTATTGCAGAGATATCATTTTTCATTTTTTCTTGGTTCTTCTTCATTTCCTCTTGGTTCTTACACATATTGTTGAATTTGTCTTCCATTCTTTTCAGCCACCTTATGACCATTTCCCTGAATTCTTTCTCTGACATATTGCTTGCCTTCATTTTGTTTACTTCCTTTTCTGGTGATGCCTCCTTTTCTTTCATATGCGAGCTGGTTTTTTTTCTCCCCACAATCTCTCTTCCATGGGTGTCTGGTTATGTAGCTCTCTCTCTCTCCTGTGTTGACTTAAAGGCACAAAATACAACACACGAAGGCAAAAAACACAAGGCATTGAACACAAATGTATTCATGATACTAATAATCCCAAATAAAGGTGACCACCAGAGAAAAGAGAATTAGGGGATAAAATAAAAAAGGAGTGCAAAAATGATATTGAGAAAAGGAAAAAAAAAGTAGGAGAGAAAAGAAAAAGAATAAAAAGGAAGGGGTTAAAAACTCTTTATATGGGGAGAAAACTCCAATAGAACAACAGCTGATCAAAAAAAAATGCAAACAATAAACAGCCAGAGATGAATGCAAACTACAAACAACAACTAATAACAAGTGAGGAGAGGAAAAACAGACGCAAAAAAAAAGAGAAACAATCACACTAACAAGCAAACAAAAAGACTAATCTAATTAACAATCAAACTAACAACAACAATAGGATAGAGTGAAAGGGCAAAACAAAACAAAATAAAACAAAAACCTTAAAACAAAAGAAACAAAAACCAACAACAAAAAAGAAGGGGAAGAGAGAAAAAAAAATGGATAGTGAAGACAGAGAAGTGTGTATGGACTTGGAGCAGGAGAGCAGAAATTAGATATATAAGTAGGATGAATTTTTAATGGGGTAAAGAGAAGGAATAGGGAAAATCTATAGCAGGAATAGGGTAAGAGAAACAGGGCAAAAGAGGAAAAGTGAGGAAGAGAGTGTTGGCATAAAGGTAAAGTTGAGATAAAGGAAAAATGAAAATAAAATGTAGAACACTAATCCCAAAATAAAATAAAGAGAAAATAAAATGACACTTAAAAAAGGTAAAATAATAATAATAATACTGATTAAAAATATAATAATTAAAAAGGTAAAATCAAGTGAGAAAAAAAAGGAAAAAAGTTTTCTAAGTAAAAGATAAAAAATAAAAATGTGCAGTAGTGAATATCATTCACTTCCTCTAGTGTTCTGTTTGGCACACCTGTTTCCTGTCAGGTATTCAGGACAGTATTGAAGTTCCCTGCGTTCCACTGCTCCTCTGTGTTGCAAGCCACAATCCTGATTTGCAAGCAGGCCATATTTCTTTGTTTCCCAGACTGCCTGTAGTTATATATACACAATAGTCAATTTGTGATTCAACCCCTGGGTGGCAGTGTTTCTGGATTGACATCTGGAGCTATAAGTTCTCTCTAGCCAGTATATAGATTTTGTTTTCCCTGCTGCACTTAATACTGATTTGGGGGAATGGGCTGCCACAGAGCTGGTTTTCTGATTGTTTCAGGTTCCACAAAAACCACTTTTCCCTGCAGTCTCTGAGAGTGTTTTTAATTGGGGAGTCCTATGTATCTGACTTAGTAATCAAAAGCAAGGATTTAAAGAGAAAAAAGAGCCACAGTAAGAGCGTGAACTCGTGACTTTTACCTCCCAGCACTGCGTGTGACTCTGCTCATGTCTCTGTGCACACCTTTTTTCCACTGGCACTGCACAGCCAATATACTGGTAAAAATTTCAGACTGCCTTTTTGTGCCCAGCCCAGCTATAGATTGATTTCTAGAGTTCCCTTCTGCCAGCCACTCTGTGGATCCCCTTCCACATTCGCAGACCATGCTGGCCCCAACAGTTGCAGATTTTGTGGGGTGCAGACTTCCTCTGAACCTCTAGATCCTGCTGCGCGTGTTTCTTCCTCTAGCCTGGATTGCAGACCTCACCTTTCTCTAGGTGAAATCTGACCTTTTTGTTGAGAAAGTTCAGAGCTCATCTGAGTCTGCATATTCATGTTGCTTGAGCACCAGTATTTGTGGGTTCACTGCTGGTCCCTGGGTGTTGTGGTTGTGGGATCCCAGGAGGTATCATATCCCTCCCAGTTGAAGGTAAGTCTAACCTTCCAATCACAGCCACTCTCCCCTTCAGATGGCATGGACTCCGAGGCAGAGCCTGTCACTCCGCAAGAGATTTCAGCAGCAGTGTAGGCTGCCCAGTCAGGGGAGCCTGGTCCAGCAGTCCCCAATAGTCCCTTGGAATATAACTGTCCCTCACTCACACACTATCTTGCAGCCTGCCTTCCCATTGGCAGCCATCTTCAATCCACTTCGATGAATTTCTTTTTGTACATTAATTGGAGGGTTTCTTTTCCCCTCTAGAATGAGAGAAGTTGAGATTGGGTTAGGCTGAGAGAACAGATAAGGTATAGTAGTCAGTGACATATTATTGGTGAAGGGGTTGCTAAGAAAACTCCTAGAGCAAAAAGTTGTAATATATGGCTTTAGTTTTTACTCTCTAATAAAAGATATCTCCCTTCCATATGGCCCATAAACTTTTAGTCAAGGAATGTTATATGCAATATATTTTTATGTATGCCTACTTTCAGGAGGAGGTGGGAAAGATTTGAGAGAAAAAAGCTACCTGGGTAGAAGTAAGAGAATAATTAAAAATGTACACTAAAATTAACACATGCAGGGAATCAGAACCAGAGCATCGTGACAGTGTAAGCAACAGAGCACAGAGCATTTTAGGGCCATAAAGCAATTCTGTATGATATCATAATGGTACATGCATGTCATTATACCTTTGCCCAAACCCATCTAATGTGCAACACCAAGAATGAACCCTAGACTCTGGGTGATAATGATGTGTCAATGTAGGCTCATCAGTTGTAACAAATGTACCACTCTGGTGGGAAATGTTAACAATAGAGGAGGCTGTGCCTGTGAGGGCAGGGTGTACACAGGAAATTTTTGTATTTCCTGCTCAATTTTGCTGTGAACGTAAAATTACTATAAAATAAAGTCATTGAGGAAAGAAAACAAAAAATCAACAATTATGATCCCAAGTGTATAAAATAAAAATATTAGTAAGGAAAAATATATAGGTCACCTGAAAATGCACAAAAGTGCTGAGAAGAGTTTTAAATTTCAATGATCCATAAGGTAAGAACCCAGCATTTTGGAGGTGGTGTGTGTGTTACTGTAATATAAGAATTATATTGAATGTCATTATTACCAGTGTCACATCCTATCTAATAAAAGAGTAATATGCAAATTAACCATTACTCCACTACAGCCACAAAGCCATGCCCACCAGACAATCAGGGCGAGTATGCAAATTAACCCAACCAAGATGGCTGTAACCATGGAGAGAGCAGGAGGGAGGCTTGGGTTTCCCTGGCGATGGAGGAAGCCAAGCTTTCTGCACACCCCAGACAGCCCAGGCCTCCACTGAAGGCTACAAAGTTTCAATTATAGAAGATAAATAAATCACAACAAAAATGGTGGCAGCCACAGAGCTGGAGAGAGCAGGAGGCTAAGGTTTCCCTTGGGGATGGAGGAAGCCAAGCTTTCTGCACACCCTGGCCAGCCCAGGGCTCTGCTTAAGGCTACAAAGTTTCAATTATAGAAGATAAATTAATCCCAACAGAAATAGCTGCCACCATGGAGTGAGCAGAAGGTTTGGCTCTGCTCCAGGCTACAAAGTTTCAATTGTAGAAGATAAATAAATCCCAGATACCAGTGCCTCCGCTTGAGTCACTGGGGGGGCATAGCCGGTCTGCAAACCACCAGAGGCCCCTCAACCAGGCCGCCCCACACTCCAAGGGAACCCCCACCCTGATCCGGGACACCCTTCAGGGCAAACTAGCTGGCCCCCACCCATGCACCAGGCCTCTATCCTATCTAATAAAAGAGTAATATGAAGATTGACCATCACTCCAACACACAAAATGGCTGCCCCCATGTGTTCAAAGATCCTGCCCTCATGTGGACACAAGATGGCCATCACAAGATGGCCAGCAGGGAAGGGCAGTTGGGAGGGACCAGGTGCAAGGGAGGGCTTTTGGGGGAGATCAAGTCTGCAGGTGAGGGCAGTTAGGGGTGACAGCAGAGGAGGGAAGTTGGGGGTGACTGGGCCTGCAGGGAAGGGCAGTTTGATGGGACCCAGGCCTGCAGGGCAGAGCAGTTGGAGGGACCAGGTCTGCAGGGGAGGGCAGTTAGAGGTGACCAGACCTGAAGGGGAGAGCAATTAGGGACAAACAGGCTGGCAGGGGAGCAGTTAGGCATCAATCAGGCTGGCAGGGGAGTGGTTAGGGGGTGATAAGGCTGGCAGGCAGAAGCAGTTAGGGGTAATCAGGAAGACAGGCAGGCGAGCAGTTGGGAGCCAGCAGTCCTGGATTGTGAGATGGATGTCCCAGATTGGAGAGAGTGCAAGCTGGGCTGAGGGACACCCTCCCCCCCCTACACAAATTTCATGCACTGGGCCTCTAGTCCTATATAATAAAAGGGTAATATGCAAATTGACTGAACAGCAAAAGGAGTAGTTGCTATGACGTGCACTGACCACCCAGACTCTCAATGCCGGAGCTGCCCCCTGGTGGTCAGTGCACTCCCATAAGGGGAGCACTGCTCAGCCAGAGCTGGGTTTATGGCTGGCAAGCACAGAGGCAGTAGCAGGAGCTTCTCCTGCCTCCGCAGCAGCACTAAGGACATCTGCTGAGGGGTCCCAGATTAGAGAGGGTGCAGGCTGGGCTGAGGGACACCACCCCCACCCCCCCGTACACGAATTTTGTGCACTGGGCCTCTAGTAAATATATAAATTCTGTGCTACTCAGACTCTTTCCCCATGAAGTACTTAGAAAAGCAAACTTATTGTTGCATTTTATTAAAGAAATTCTTTTTAATTTCATATAATTTTTAAATAGCAAAATTAACTCTAAAAATAAGAGCAATTATTTTTTTATCAGCAAGAAATTAAAAGGAGAATCAGCACATAACATTATTATAAGCAATATTGGAAATCAGGCCTTATGATTTTGAATTACATGATTTTTGTAAATTATTTGAGTTAAATTATTTTAGGTTTTATATAAAAAGTATGGCTTTATTAATATGTACTATCATACTACTTAAAGGTCACATGATTTTAAAATTACATAAAATATAGCATGTTTGTAGTTACCACATAAAAACTAGGTATTTTGAAGGATTAAATTTTTTCTTACACATCAAACACTTTCAAGTTAAATGGCACATCATCAGCAGTCAAAAGGTGTTACTAATTGGTGTTAGCATTACTTTCTGGAGCCCAGGGCACAATTTCATAGTAAATGACATCACAGGGATGCCACTAACAAAATCCAGAACAGGGGCAGTTCCACTAGGCAAACAACTGTTTCTTCAGCAAATAGCTGGCAAGGCAGACTAGAGAATAGAGAAGCCACACATTTAACAAATTGAAGAAACATGTCAACCAAATAATAGGCTTTGTTTGCATTCATATTCAAGCAAAACAACTGTTACAAAATTTTTCTGAGACAGTCAGGAAAACTGAACACTTACTGTGCTGTTTCTAAAAAACCATTATATTGTAGATTTTTATAATAAAACTAGAGGCCCGGTGCACGAAATTCGTGCACTGGCAAGGGTGTCCCTCGGCCCAGCCTGCACCCTCTCCAACATGGGACCCCTCAAGGGATGTCCAACTGCAGGTTTAGGCCCGATTCGGGCCTAAACCTGCAGTTGGACATCCCTCTCACAATCTGAAACCGCTGGCTCCTAACTGCTCACCTGCCTGCCTGATTGCCCCTAACTGCTCCCTTGCTGGCCTGATTGACACCTAACTGCTCCTCTGCAGGCCTAATTGCCCCCAAATACCTTCCCCTGCTGGCCTGATCACCCCCAAGGCTTTTATTAGTATAGACTAGAGGCCCATTGCATGAAATTCGTAGACTGATAGGGTCCCTAGCAGCTACCGGCTGCTGGCTGAGTACTCTCTCCCTTCCCCCGGCCAGCCCCGGCCCCTGGTCAAACTCCCAGTTGAGGGGACAATTTGCATACTATGCTTTTATTAGTATAGATATGACCCTGCACAGAAAATTTTAATAACCCTGCTTTACAATAAGGGCTTGAAGATTGAATCATTAGGACCAGACACCAAAATTTCCTTTCTTTGAATAGTGGAGGAAATACTTATCTTGTCTTTAAGTTGCCCTGAAATTAAAATGAGATAATGACTTAGAAAAGTATAAAAGCACCATATAAAGACAACTCTTTAAAATGAAAAACACTATTTTTATTCTCCCCTTCCTTCCTTTACAGCTTTTATTTATACTTTGAAATTTATAAAAATTTCACTCCAATTTTCATTTCTTTACATTCAATATTATTTTGTATTGGTTTCAGATTTTATATTAGTTACAGAATAGTGGTTAGAAAATCATATACTTTACAAAGTGTTCCCTGATATTTCTAGTACCCACCTGGCATCATACCATCATTACAACACTATTGACTATATTCCCTATTTAAGTGACAATGGGTTTACAGGTTCCTTTCAGTCTTTCTTTTGTGTTGCTCATCCTTCCTTTTCTTTCTCAATTCTTCCCTCATTTTCCTTATATAGTATCTCAATTGGCCATCAAAGCTCAGTGAAGGCACTGGGACATGCTTCATCCATTTTACAGACCAGGAAACTGAGGCCAATTCCAGTTGGCTGTGGAACTTGACTCAGCACACAGGAAGCCCTCAGAGCCATGCTCTTTGCGCTTCCTAAGGGGCAGCCGCCCAGCAAACAGAACAAACCTTCCAGTCAGGCTTCCAAGCCTCTTTCTCAAGCACCTCTTCATTGCGGATGCTCCACATTCTTTCCTCTCCCCGTCCCCTGCCCCCCATTCTTTACTGCCCCTGCTTCTCCAGAGCAGGTGGAAGGCTTCGCACTCACTGCCTAGGCATGCTCTGCTATGGGGCAGGGCACCGTGGGCTTGCTTTTGGGTCAAGGCAGGAGCAGGAGTCACTGCCTCTGAAGTGTGAAGGCTGCCTGAGAAAGGCCGGTTAGCACTGGGAGTTTCTCTGAATCACATCAGTCAGTCCAGTACCCTGCAGTGCAGCACCCCTCCACTGAGGTGTCTCCACCCCTCAACCCCCGCCTCAGGGGTGAGGGTCCTTGCCCCTCTGCCAGGAGTCCTTCCATGCCCCTTGATCCCTGGCAGGGCTCTAGTACCCACCTGGCATCATACCATCATTACAACACTATTGACTATATTCACCATTCACCGGCCTCTTGGGGCCACTGCAGAACCTCTGTCTCTCTGCAGATGAGGCAGATTCCCTTGGTCTCCCTGAAGCTATGAATCTGTGGCCAGAGGCCAGGTCTGGGTCTCAGCAACCCCCTGCCTGCAATGTTCCCAGGGACCCCCCAAGTGGTGGGCAGCGATGCTCCCAGGGACCCCCGGGAGCGGCTAGGCAGGTCCGACCTCACCTCCCTGAACCCTGGGAGTGGCTATACGGTCCAGCCTCGCCTGTCCGGGGCAGCGATGCTCCCAGGGAACCCTGAGAGCAGCTAGGCGGTCCGGCCTCGCCTCCGTGGAACCCTGGGAGTGGCTATGCGGTCCGGCCTCGCCTCCCCGGGGTGGTGATGTTCCAAGGGGTCCCCGGGAATGGCTAGGCGAGTCCGGCCTCGCCTCCCCTGGGTGGCGATGTCCCCAGGGACCCCTGGAGTGGCGGGCAGCGATGCTCCCAGGGACCCCGGGAGTGGCTAGGCGGTCCGGCCTCACCTCCCCAGGGCGGCGATGATCCCAGGGAACCCCGGGAGCGGCTAGGCGGTCCGGCCTCACCTCCCCAGGGTGGCGATGATCCCAGGGACCCCCGGGAGCGGCTAGGCGGTCTGGCTACACCTCTCCAGGGTGACGATGTTCCGAGGGACCCCGGGAGCGGCTAGGTGGTCCGGCCTTGCCTCCCCGGGGTGGTGATGTTCCCAGGGATCCCCGGGGATGGCTAGGCGGTCCGGCCTCACCTCCCTGGGGCGGCGATGTCCCCAGGGACCCCTGGAGTGGCGGGCAGCGATGCTCCCAGGGACCCCCGGGAGCAGCTAGGCGGTCTGGCCTCACCTCCCCAGGGCAGCGATGCTCCCAGGGACCCCTGGGGGTGGCTAGAAGGTCCGGCCTTGCCTCCCCAGGGTGGCGATGAACCCGGACCCTTCCTGTGCAGTCTGGCGCTGCCCACCCCACCGCCTCCCCGGCCATGGGGTGGGCAGCGCCAGGGCCTACTCCGCTCCCGATGGACCCGTACTCCCAGAAGCAGGCCATGGTGCTGCCTGCCTGCCTTCGTATGCAAATTAACCGCCATCTTTGGTGGGTTAATTTGCATACTCATTCACTCTGATTGGCTGTGGGCATAGCGAAGGTACAGTCAATTTACATATTTGTCTATTATTAGGTAAGGTATTTATGAGCAAAACTAGCTGTACCCAGCCACGCATTGCTGTGGCTCAGTCTGGTTAAATGGAAAGAAAGAAAAGAGAAAGCACACGTTTCTAATATGTTTAATTTCACAATGCTTGTGGGTATACAATATTTTCTGTTGTTTCATTGTCTGTGCAGATATAGAGATTGGTTTGCCGACTCTAGAACACGCAACATATAATTGTCCATGTGAGAAGCAATCCATGTCTAGATCTAAACCGCACAATTCTGGACATGCATATTTGTAGTTAATTTTAACGTCTTTACGTGTCCCCACAAAGTAGAGTATTTCAGGCAAGCGTTTATTTCGTCTGCTGGTGTCGAACGAGAAATTACAGGTAATGTTTGCCTGAAATCTCCTGCAAGCAATATTAATGCATTCTAAATGGTCTGATGTTTCCACGCAAATCTTGCAATGATCGATCAAGAGCCTTGAGCGATTTTTTGTGTGCCATTGTGCATTCATCCCAAACAAAAAGTTTGCATTTCTGAAATACTTTTGCCATGCTGGATGCTTTGGAAATGTTGCACGTGGGAGTTTCAATGAATTGCATATTCAATGGAAATTTCAAAGCAGAATGAGCAGTTCTTCCACCTGGTAACAATGTTGCAGCTATTCTGGACAACACAAGAGCTAAGGCTATGTCATTTTGGGATGGAATTGCTGCCAGAATCAATCTAATTAAGAACGTTTTACCAATTCCTCCTGGAGCATCTAAGAAGATTTCTCCAACCCCGTTATTGACAGTTTGCATTATTTGATCGTAAATGCCTTTTTGCTCAAGCATTAGCTTAGGAATATTTGATTGCCCATATGACAAAAGATCACCCGTGTTGTAATTTTGCTCATGATGCAATTCTACATCGAACGAAGCAGCAGCAGATTGATTCGGTGATGGCATTCCCAATTGTTTGAGAACTTTGTTGGCGATTTCTAAGCACAAATCTTCAATCATTATCAACATTGAAATGGAATCGTAAAATTGGAAATTTGGAAATCGTAAATGGACCGTAAATCGGAAACATTGAAATGGAATCGTAAAACATTTAGTATAGCGTGTGTTGCTTTTACGTCCAACAGACAGTGCTGTTTTTTTCAAAAAAAGCAAGTTTTTACCTGTCACAGGTGTGACATCCATATAATAGTAGGTATGTAAAAACATGCACATATTTGAATGCAACGTTGTGTCAAAATTTCAAAGCAATTGGTGAAGAACTATCGGATATTTAAGATTTTGAACAAACGAACATTTACATTTTTATTTATATAGATGATATGATGTCTGAGATTATCATAGAAATAATGCATTGAGCATGCGAGATTAAATAGTGACCACACAAAATTGCCCATGAATTGGTCATGGTTAAAGCTGGGCTGTTGATGCATCGCACTGTTCTCTCTATTATGTTATATAGGTGAATTTTCCATAGTTCAAAAAAGTTTTAAGAATTCCAAGAAAGCCAAAATGTAGGCAGAGAAGCATTCTGTTTGAAGATATGTTGGTTTTAAAGCTTTTCCAATTTTTTATCACTCTTAGGAAACCCTGAGTATCCAAATTCACCTGTAAACAATAGAACCTCAGAAACATAACCCTAAACAATGTGTATGCTGCCCTGGCCAAGTGGCTCAGTTGGTTGGAGCATCATTTCATTCACCAAATGGTTTCAGGTTTGATTCCTAAATCAAGGCACATAGGTAGGTTGTGGGTTTGATTCCCTGTCTGGGTATGTGCAGGAAGCAACCAATCAATGTTTCTCTCTCACATCCATGTCTCTCTCTCTCTCTCTCTTTCTCTCTTTCTCTCTCTCTCTCCCCTTTCCTCTCTCTAAAAATCAATTTTTAAAAAAAGAATGTGTAAGCTACAAGGAATCAAAGAAAATCAAAGTAACATTCTCTTTATTATTGGCTGGACTAAGCCCCAAACTTTGTCAATATATTCATTAATTAAAACAATAATGCAAAAATGGTCATTGAATACCAGTGTTGTGATATATACCATAGTATATGTGCTGAGTGTATTTACATAATGTGAAAACAAATACATTCATTGTCTCTACAAAACTTATACTTTAGGAGGAAATATACATCTGTATGCCACATGTATAAAATAATTTGATACACATAGAATTACAAATTCTGAAGAATTGATAAAGGAAAAGGACAAGGTAATGTGAGAGAGCATTGCACAAGAACCAAATACAATGTAGTAGAATTTAGAGAATGCTTGAATAAATGTCTGTTGAGATGCAATAAGATGGTGTATAGTATCCTGTCTGACAAATTTGTTCTTCACAAATGAAGGAGAGTTAGACTTTTCCAGTAAAAAAAAAAAAAAAAAAGCTGATAGGGTTCATTACCACTAGACTTGCTTAAGGACAATGCTGAAAAGAAGTCTTCAGGCTGAAATAAAATGGCACTAATAAATAACATGGAAATATACAATGCAGTGGTGAGGAATAAACATGCAGTCAAATTCAGAATACTGTAATATGGTGGTACATTAAATCTAGTAAGGGTAAAGATTTGGTACATGATTGAAGTTAAGTTGTTATTAGTATAAAATAGACCTGTATAGCCATAGATGTTTTATGTAAGCCTCATGGTAACCACAAAGCAAAGGCTTACAAAAGATAGACAAAAAATAAAGAGAAGAGGATCCAAGCAGAAGACAATAGAAAAGGAAGACAGAAAGTAAAGAAAAAAGGAAAAAGAAAACTACAAAATAGCCAGAAAACAATTAATAAGATGGCATTAATAAGTCCTTACCAATAAATACTCTAGATATAAATGGATTAAATTCTCTAAACAAAAGACATAGAGACCTGGCTGGTGTGGCTCAGTTGGTTGGAGGTTGGAGCGTCATCCCACTCAGGGCATGTACCTAGGTTATGGGTTAAAGACAGAGATTGGCTAGTTCACTGATTTTCAACTCATATGCCACAGCAGGCACACTGGAGTGCCACAAGAATTTTTAAAACATGCACTACCTGACTCTTTAGTCAGGGGCACTGACCCCTTTTCCCTTAGATTGTCAAATAAAATCATAAAAACAGCCCAGCTGATGTGGCTCAGTGGTTGAGCATTGACTCAGGAACCAAAAGGTCACTGGTTCAATTTCCAGTCAGAACACATGCCCAGGTTCTGTGCACAATCCCCAGTAGGGGGCGTAAAGGAGGCAGCCGATTGATAATGTTTCTATCCCTCTATCCCTTCTCCTTCCTCTCTCTGTAAAAAATCAATAAAAACATTTTATTTAAAAAACATACACACATGTCAACAGCCAACACAACAATAGCTATCCATTGTGAATGAATAAAAAATATACCTACTTTTTTCAGATCAGCAAATAAATATATTTTTCAGTGTGCCACAGAATTTCAGTAATTTGTGTACCATTAGATGAAAAGAATTGAAAATCACTTGGCCGGATAGATTTTTTTAAAAAGGCCCAAAATTTGATACTTACAAGTGACTTCAACTTTAAGGACACACTTAGGCTCAAAGTGCAGAGATGAAAAAAGATATTCCATGACCAAAAGAGAGCAACAGCAGCTGCAGTTATAACAGACAAAATAAATGTTAAGCCAAAAATTACCAAAGAGACAAGGTTATTATATAATTAGTGGCCCAGTGCATGAAATTCATGCATATTAAAAGGGAATTAATTAGAGGAAATATTTTAATATTGCTACTTGCCCTTTCTCTATAATGGAAGTGTCAGAGATAAAAGAAAATTAGTAAAATGTATATGAAAATATCCCTCCTGTCAGAGTCTGGGGTGCACTGTGGGACCCAGAGTCAAGTCCCTGCCCACCCACGAGCGAGATCCTGCAAGACCCAGACCCAGCCGGCCTCATCCCCATCAAGCCCCACAGGGCAAGGGGTTCAGGTCCCTGGGCCCCAATGCCAGGGCGGAGGGGGTCTCGGCCTCAGGTCCCACAGCCTGGCTTCAGGTCCCCTGGCCCTGGCTCCAGGGCAGGGGGGTGTGGCCTCAAGTCCCTGGGCCCCAGCACTGGGGCGGGGACATCTCCCTCACAATTCAGGACCACTGGCTTCTAACTGCTTGCCTGTCTGCCTGCCTGAACACCCCTAACTGCCTCTGCTTGCTGGTCTGATCACCCCCTAATTCAGCGGTTCTCAACCTGTGGGTCGCGACCCCTTTTGGGGTCGAACGACTGTTTCACAGGCCTAAGACCATCAGAAAACACAGATATTTACATTATGATTCATAGTAGCAAAATGTCAGTTATGAAGTAATTTTATGGTTGGGGTTCACCACGACATGAGGAACTGTATTAAAGGGTCACAACATTACAAAGGTTGAGAACCACTGCCCTAACTGCCCCTGTGCCAGCCTGGTCACCCCTTAACTGCTCCCCTGCCAGCCTGCCTGATCACCCCTAACCACTCTACCTGCCTGCCTGATCGCCCTAACTGCCTCTACTTGCCAGCCTGATCACCCCCTAACTAGTCCCCTGCCGGCACTTGTGTGGGTGTCTAGGGAGCCCTTATTCTCTATATGTAGCTCTTTGCTTTTGACCCTGCAAAGATGAGAGGCAGGACTGGATACTTAACCAGACCCAGAGCTGAGGGAGACATTGAAATTAGACTTTTCTAGTTGAAACATAAGCTCTCTTATAAGGGTAAGTGGTAGAGTATATGCTAGGGCATTCTTATGGTTTCACATTGTCACACTGGCCACCTGCTAGGATATTCTTTTTAACAACAGGGTCAGAGTCTTCTTCCCTTCCAGTGACAGCTTCATACAAACAAGTATATATATATATATATCAACCCAAATTTCATCGGGTAATATAATCTTTAATAATTTAATCAAAATAACAGTACATCCTTTATAAACAAGTTTCTAAAAGAAGAGCTCAGTCTTAGTAGGCGTACATCTTGGAGAAATGTATGGGTGTGCTAGAGAAAAACCTGCTAGTATTTACCCTGTCTTTCAGTGGCAGTCATCAACATTCCATAAGCTTATGCACATTTCCCAGATTCCTCTGTGGTTTGTGTGGAGTCATGTGACTAGTACCAGCCAATAGAACTTGAAAGTGGGTGTTAGCTCTGTCTGCTTTGTCTTTCTCTAGAAGCTATTGTTGAGGTGATGGTGTGTATTATGTTGGAAACTCCATAAGCTGGGTCCCTTGAATGTTTGTAGAATTGAGTCCTCTTTACTGAGTTAAGGCATGAAGATTAAATTTCTACTGCAGGTTAATATCTTACTGCAACATAACCCTGCCTCCTGACTACCTGGGAATGTTTAACTTAAGGAACAGAATTCATAAGTTAATAGGGTGAGTCAGTTGAGTTAATGGAATTTAAGAGATGATAAATTTTTAAAAAATATTTACTACTTTGTTTTATTCTACCCCCAAAATATATGTATTCCCAGCGACTAGAACAAGTGCTTCTGTGGTGATGCTGTCCTGACCCATCTATCTCCTCCCTTCAGCACTGAAGGATCTATTCCCTCAGTTGCTGGCTGACAGTCCTCAGCTCTCAGCTCTCCTCCAGAGTTGCCTTAGGTGAGGATGGCTGCCTCACCCAATTTCAGCCCCCTTCCCAAGGGAACTCTCCGGTGACTGCTCAGTGTGGGGCTGTAGAGGTCCCAAGCCTCACCCTAATTTGGGTCAACTCTGAAGGGCTCTTGAAGCTTCAGAACTCCCTCAAGATTTGGATGAGAACTTTTTGGAGCTGTATAATAATCCAACTTCTAAAACTCTGCTTTAAATCATGAGTCACCTTACACCATCCTTCTTTCAGTTACTATTTTAATTCACATACTTATTTTTGTATCTTCATCCCTTAAGTATGGCCTTCTTGGAAGATGAAGGTATTGACATCACTGCTCTTCCTTCCTCTTCTCACATAAGCTTCCACTTGCCAAACTGAGGTACCTGAACTTTTAAAAATATTGTCAAAGTTGAAAATATTAACATTCTTCTGTAACAATGATTGTCTTGGAGCTTGTTCATAGCTTATTTAAAAAGTTGAAGAAATGTTGCTTAATACTATAAATATCACTTATGTTGAATCTCTTTTCAGTGATATCCTGGGTTGAATATGCTGTTTCTTGGTTTCCTTGTCTTCCAATTACCATTTAAAAAAGGCCAGCATGGCTCAGTGATTAAGTGTCGACCTATGAACCAGGAGGTCACATTTCAATTCCTGGTCAAGGGCACATGCCTGGGTTGAGGGCTCGATCCCCAGTGGGGGGTGTGCAGGAAGCAACAGATCAATGATTCTCTCTCATCATTAATGTTTCTCTCTCTCTCTCTTCCTCTCTCTCCCTCTTCCTTCCTCTCTGAAATCAATAAAAACATATTTTAAGAAATGAAAAAAAGTCCAAGGTTTTATTTAAATAATTATTCAATGAGAAAACTAGTATAATATACTATGTATAATGGCTTCTCTTGTCCATGATTTCCCTTTCTGTAGTTTCAGTTACCTCAGTCAACTATGGACTGAAAATATTAAGTTGAAAATTTCAGAAATAAGCAATTCAAAGAATATTTTGAGAGAGAGAGAAGAGAGAGACCACATTCACATAGCCCCTATTACAGTATATTTTTATAATTGTTCTATTTTATTATTTATTATTATTAATCTCTGTGCCCAATTTATAAATTAAACTTTATCATACGTATGTATAGGGTTTGGTTTCAGGCATTCACTGGGGGGTCTTGGAACATATTGCCCATGGATAAGGGAGAACTACTTTATAAGGAAAATCCTTTTTGTTTGTAGGTTTTTTTCAGCTTTATTTAGATGTAACATTGTATAAGTTTGAGATGTACAACATGATAATTTAATACACTATATATCACAGAGCATTGGTTAACATCTCTCTCATCTCATTTGATAATTTTTTGTTGTTGTTGTGATGAGATCATTTAAGATCTACTCTCTTTGCAACTTATAGTATATAAAAAATATTGTTAACTATACTATGATTAGATTCCCAAGAACATATTCATTGTACAGGTGGAAATTTGTATCCTTTATTTGAGAAGGATTGGCATGAATTCTTCTTTAAAGGTTTAGTAGAATTCACTAGTTAAACCATCGGGGCTTTTTTTTTTGCTAGAAGGATTTTTAAAAATATTTTTATTTATTTCAAAAAGGAAGGGAGAAGGAGAGAGAGATAGAAACATTAATGATGAGAGATAATCATTGATCAGCTACCTCCTGCACACCCCCTACTGGGGATCAAGCCCGCAAACTAAACTTCAGTTGGATTTCAATCATTTGGAACAAAGAATATTACTTTTATTGCTGGTTATACTTTTCCCAAAATAAAAATTTATAAAGTGGTCCCGGTGATATTTCAAGTACCCACTTGGCACTGTACATAGTTATTACAATATTATTGACTATACTATACTTTACAATTCTGTGATTGTTTTGTGACTACCAATCTGTATTTCATTTTTATTATTATTAAATATGTTTTTATTGATTTCAGAGAGGAAGGGAGAGGGAGAGAGAGAGACAAACATCAATGATGAGAGAGACTCATTGATTGGCTGCCTTCTGCTCGCCCCTTACTGGGGATCGAGCCCACAACCTGGGCATGTGCCCTTGACCGGAGTCAAACCCAGAATCTTTCAGTCCACAGGCCAATGCTCTATCCACTGAGCCAAACCAGCTAGGGCCCAATCTGTAATTCTTAATCCCTTCACCTTTTTCACCCAGTCCCCCAACCCCCAACTTCTCTGACAATCACCACCTGGGTCTCTGTATCTATGAGTCTATTTCTATTTTATTTATCCATTTACTTTGCTCTTCAGATTCCACATATACTGAGTGGCCAGATTATTATGATCTCTGAACACATAATAATTTGGCCACTCAATATATATATATATATATATATATATATATATATATATATATATCCCAATGCATGAATTTGTGCATGGGTGGGGGAGGGGTCCGGCCAGCCTGGCCAGGGGGAGGGGCATGGGCAGTTGGCCAGCTTGCCCGGTGGAGAGGACAACGTGCATATTAGCCTTTTATTATATAGGATATACACTTAGTGGCCAGATTATTATGTGTTCAGAGATCATAATAATTTGGCCACTCAGTGTATAAGTGAAATGTATAGTATTTGTCTTTGTCTGACTTATTTGACTTAGCATAATACCCTCTAGGTTAGTGGTCAGCAAACTTATTAGTCAACAGAGCCAAATATCAACAGTACAACGATTAAAATTTCTTTTGAGAGCCAAAGTTTTTAAACTTAAAGTTCTTCTACCGCCACTTCTTCAAAATAGATTTGCCCAGGCCATGGTATTTTGTGGAAGAGCCACACTCAAGGGGCCAAAGAGCTGCATGTGGCTCACAAGCCGCAGATTGCCAACCACGGCTCTAAGTCCGTCCATACTGTCACAGATGGTAAGATTTCTTTATTTTTTTTATGGCCAAGTAATAATCCATTGTTTATATGTACCAAACTATTTTATCCAGTTGTTTATTGATGGGCACTTGGGTGGCTTTTACACCTTGGCTATTGTAAATAACGCTGCAATAAACATAGGGGTGCATATATTTTTTTATAATTAGTGCTTTGGATAATGAAGTGCTATTTTAAATTATTCTTTAAACTTCCACTGCAGATAACCACAAGAAATGTTCAGGCCTGAAAACATGTTCATTCTTTCATCACCAATTTCTAACTGGTTGACTCTCTCTATATAAAAGCATAAGCAACTGAATGACTGAACGACAGGTTGCTATGATGTGCACTGACCACCAAGGGGCAGACACTCAATGCAGGAACTGCCCCTGGTGGTCAGTGTGCTAACAGCCAGCTAACCTCTGGCAGTCCTTTCCCTGGTTGGCTGGCCTGCCTGCTGGTTGAACTCCAGGTCAAGGGGACAATGTACATATTAGACTTTGCACATTGGCCAGCTCCGATCACCCCGATCAAGACTGGGTGAGATGGCTCCAATCAGCCCTGATTTCTGGCCAGGCCGAGGGACCCCACCATGCACAAATTCATACACCGAGCCTCTAGTCTGCTAATAAAAGAGTTTTGTCATCATAGAAAAATTTTTTTGACCTTGATCAATGTGACTTGCCAAGACATCTGAGACATCAGTTTGGTTCTTTGAGACACCAGGGGCCACTGTACCTGGGCCCAGGTAATTCCACCTTGCTGACACACACTCTACCCACCAGCACATCCTAAGGCCACTGCACTGAACATCAATACCAAAGAGCCAGGAAGGAGGACAATTGAATTGTTCCCTCTGCCCGCTTCTATCACAGCACCCCAAGATGCTCTAGTCTCCCTCAAGGAGCAAAACATGTTCCTTCCATTCTGCAGTGGCTTCCTGCCTCCACCCAGTTAAGAAGGCTCAGGATACAGATAACATGTTTAATTGTGATAAAAGCTCCAGAGTCAGGTAAAGGCTTTAATGTGCTTCTCTTGACAGTGGTGGGAGGAGGCGGGGTAGTTAGTAGGGGAGGAGGAACAAAAGAAAAATGCCTTGGGGGCCTTGAGTACACTCAGCTGGCAGCCCACAGGACAGACTCCAAGGTCTCAGCCATGGCCTCCAGGGGTGTCACAGCAGATGCCTGGCTGACTGCATCAGAGTAACTAGGACTCTGATCTCAGAGGAGCAGGCTCACAGGCAGCTGGGAAATCTGCATGAGGACAACAAGCAGGGGTTTCAGAAGAAACACAGCCGATCCCAGTCAAAGCGCCCTCAGGAGTCAGCGCAGGAGCCCTGTAGGAGAGAGAGTGGTCAGCACCCGGCACCTGGGGACACACCCTGTCCCCTCCTCTCGGGGCCCTGCAGCATCAGGTAAAGCTGAGGTCTGGGCATATGGTCATCACCTCCCCGAGTATCGGTGTCAGGGTGAAATCAGCTGAAGAGGACACCACTTCAGCCTCACGCTGACATGCAGGAGGCGGGGAACAGCTGTTATCCTTGGGGGATATGAGCATCTCATCTTTTAGCAAATTTATTGATAACTAACCTTCCTTCCACCACTAGGAGTCACTTACAAATGCCCACAGGCAGGAGCCACCAGCATGTGGCACAAAGTGGGCATCACCCCCGTGCCTACCACCCAAGACGTGGCTCTGGCTCCACGTTTCACAGAAAGATTCACCAAAGTTAAGCTCAGGTTCTGGATAACAAGCCCGGAGCTTCCTTCAGAAACTGGGTGAGCTTCTCCCCGAATCCTGATCCCCTGGCAGGGAACAGGCCATGAACCGCCACCTTTGTGACCAGGAACACTCATCTTGCCCCCCTCCCTCTTTTTCCTGTCCTCACACCCCCTCCGCTCGCCCCCCCCCCCAATTAAATCAGAGCAGAGACAGCACCTGGGGTGGAGGCCCATGAGATCCTACAAAAGGACTTTCCACAGAGAAAGATCTCATCACACAGCCAGTCCCTCTCCAGCCCACAGGAAATGAGATAAGCAACTTAATTGGAAATCTATGTCCTCCCTACCCATCAGCCACAAGGCCTTACCCCTAAGATACGATCCCCCAAATGAGTGGACCTGTCACTAGGAGGAAGGGAAGCCAATGCGCTGACCTTCTTAAAGAAGCAGCTTCTGGAAAGGGGCCAGCGAGACAGTGATGAGCTCTCAGCCCCAGGCCACTCACGACAGTCACGCCTGTGGCAGGGCTGCCTTTCAACCAGTAAAATCCAGTCCAAAGCCTCGCCCAGCTGTCTGTCTCCTCCCACCACCAGCCCAGCCGCCTGCCTTCCAGGTCAGGAGGAGAGTTACACCTAGAAGCAGAGGCCCCCTCAACAGAGGGTCCGGGCACAGCCCATCTTCCCGTTTCCCAGGTGCTCACCCTTCTGTTTCCTGTGACGGATGACAAGGCCCAGCCCCAGGAAGAGCAGCCCCAGCACGAAGCCCCCGACGCCACTCAGCATCTTGCTCTGGGCGGATCCAGACTGCGCCCCTGGGGAGCAGAGCCTGGGTGTCAGCTTCTGTCCCCAAACCCACAGGGACCCTTTGGGAGCCTCCACCCCTGGGGTGGGACCAGCCAGTAAACCCTTGGACACCATGGGTGGTGACAGGGGGGAAATGGGTCCTGCTCTTTCACACACATCCTTGACCTTGGGCCCCAAGCCCCGTCACCAGCTGCCACAGTCAGCCCTCCAGAGCTCTCAGGCTGGGTACTGGGCACAGTGTAGTGACCTCCCTAGTGTCTGAAAACACAATGAGATCTGATGTCCCTGCCATGGCACCAGAGGGCTCTAGCATCCTGTGATGTCCACTCAGCAGTGACATCAGGGGTAGGGATGCGATGGGATGGCCAGGGGCCGCTGTTTGCCCTCTGTCTGTGGAACCCAGGGTGCAGGGAAGAAACTGCCCCTTACGCCACTCCACTGCGATGGGGCTCTGGAGGCTGGGGTGCTCCACGCGGCAGGTGTAGACGTCTCCTCGCTGGGGGGTCATTTCCAGCATCACCAGGACCTGGTAGGTCCAGTCCCCGTTCCTGATGACAGGGGTGGACACGACGCCGGCTGTCTCCTCCTGGTCATTCCGGAACCACCGGACTTGGATGTGGGCTGGATAGAAATCCGTCACCGAGCAGACCAGCATGTTGTGGTGGGTCAGGGCCTCTGTCTTGGCTGGGGAGATGGTCACTGTAGGCTCCACTGGGAGGGGAGGGTAACAGACAGGAAAGACGGAGTGAGATGTGACCCAATGGGAGGATCCTCCCTGAACCGTCGGGAAAGATCCCTGGATTCCGAGTCCGGGATGAGGACCTGAGCTGGGCCACTTGATTAGCTGAGTAAACACATGAGTCAGTTAACTTTTCAGGGTCAAGAGCTAACCGCAATCATTTTATGGGAGTTATTCTGTTAACAATTAATAAAAATGAAGCCATTTAAATGTTTAAATTGCTGTGTTATACAGGCCACTATTCACAATGTTTTTAAATAAAGATGAAAAACCTGGACTTCTTTTCCCTCCACCTTGATGGTGACCCTGGGGATCAGCTCTAGGGATTCACACCAGGGCAGTGACCCTGTTTCCTGTTGGTCCCGCAGCTCCTCACAGTAGAGAAAATACATCAGTTTGAGTCTCAGGGGCATGAGACCATCAGCACTGGTCACAGCTCCATGAACAGCAACACAGACTGTTAATAAGGAACATTACAGACAGTTCTACATCCGACAGAGCAAGAAGCAGTGAGAATCACATCCTTCCTCCAAAGCAATGTTCTCAAACAGGCTCTTCCCTACCATTCTCAGCAGGTAACACAGACAGAACTTAAGGACAGGTGTACTTCTCACATGTCACCCATCAACAAAGCCCTCTCAGCTGTTAGCCTAACCCAGCCCAGATGCCTTTCTGTGGCAAACTCCCATTAAATTGTATACTATTAAATAATAAACTTCATGTCCACGTCATATATGCCACCTATGTTTTATCCATTTACTGATTCATTTATTCATTCATTCAACAAATATAAATTCCACAAGCACTAGGAATAGAAAGATAAACAACAGACCACGGTCCCTCCCCTTATAGAAATTGCAATCTAGTAAAATAAATGTTATTTTGAAAGTTTGTAATTTTTTGAAGGAAAAGAGAACCTTGAAAACAAGTAACACTGATAATAAATATTACATTTGCCCATGTCTCAATTCCTTCATCTTCTCAGATAGCCATCTGGGGTCAAATACTCTAGACCTCTTCTTCCCTTTTACACATCTTATCCTTTATCTCTCCAGCCATTTTACTGCATCTCCCGTATTCTGATCGTATGAAACTATATACTAAATAGTTCATGTGTGCTCTTTAAATATGTTTTTATTAATTTTTTATATATATATATATATATATAAAGAGAGAGAGAGAGAGAGAGAGAGAGAGAGGTAGAGAGAGGGAGAGAGAGAGAGAGATTGATCGGTTGCCTTCTGCATGCACCCTGATCATGGATCAAAGCCACAACCTGGGCATGTGCCCTGACCGGGAATCAAACCCACGACCTTCCAGTGCATGGGACAGTGCTCAACCACTGAGCCACACCAGCCAGGCTCACTTAGACTCTTGTCAGGTTCTCCTTCCTGGGGACTGACTAAAAGCATGGTCAGCTAGCTGGATTTACAAAAGCTGTCAGCTTAATAGTAGACGGATTTGGAGTAAAAAGAACAGGGCAAGAGTTCAAAAGAAAAATGTTAGAATAACTTTTATGAAAATAGACCTGAAATAGCAAAAATATAAGCACTTGGTGGCATTAGGATGTGGGTCAGAAGGCAAGAGAGTGTAAAGTCAGCAAAAGTTGTGTGAACATGTGCAGATAACACTGGGGCCAGACTAGGGATTCACTGGTGAACTTTCCATCCCACCAACATTGAAAATAGGCAGGAACAGACTCATTTTGCTGCTTCTGGTCATAACTGCTTAAATGAGGCTGTGCTCCCATGATATACATGTAGTATTCACATGCAATACAGAACACAATGACTGCTGTGTGGTGTATAACTGGTGTTTATTATGTACCAATATTAGCATATTAAAGTGGTCATGCTAACTCCTAACACACAAGTAGTTGTGAAGTTAAATAGCATTACACAGAGGGTATTTGGTAAGGTAATTGTCAAGCAACAGATGCTCATTAAATGGATATAATTACTATTCACAATATCTACCCCTGAATGGATGGTGATTCTCGGGGGAGGGGAGGCAGGGTCTAAGTCAAAAGAAACTTGAAACAATTTTTATTCAATAATTTAATAGCATCACTTTATTTACTTCAAAACTTCAGCTCTATTGCACCATTTGCTGAGCTTCCTAAGAGATTAAAATTCTGCCTTACGAACCACTGAAGTGTTGTTTTGCTTTTTAGTAAACGGTTTTTCTCAGACTTTGCATTCACAAATTCTAAATTAAGATCCAAGTCAGGAAGAGTTTACCGCATTAAGCAAAATAGCACAAATAATAAAGTCCGTTTTAAGGCTGTACTTGCCCTTCTGTTTTCTACTGCGCTCAGTGCGGCAGCTGAGAACGTGCTCCTTAGTCTCAAAAGGCTGAGTGAGCTCACTGCGCCAGGGAATGTGTGGGCAGAGGCCGGAAACAGACGGGGCAGTCACTGCTAAAGAGGTGCAGGACTAGCGACAGACATTTAGGAAAACAGAATTCACAGGAATAATAATTTGACACCAAAGAGCCAAAACAATAAAAAGCTTCTTCACAGCTAAAGAAACTATCAACAAAACAAGAAAACCCACTGAATGGCAGAACATATTTGCCAATGTTATCTCTGATAAGAGTTTAATCTCCAAAATTAACAGGGACTTCAAACAACTTAACAAAAGAAAGATAAAAAATCCAATTAAAAAAAAATGGGCAACAGACCTAAATGGATACTTTTCAAAAGAGGACATACAGAAGACCAGGAGACATATGAAAACATGCTCAAAGTCACTAATCATCTGAGAGATGCAAATCAAAACAACTCACACTGGTCAGAATGGCAATCATGAACAAATCAACAAATGACAAGTGCTGGTGAGGATACGGAGAAAAAGGAACCTTCGTGCACTGCTGGTGGGAATGCAGACTGGTGCAGCCATTGTGAAGAACAGTATGGAGTTTCCTCAAAACACTAAAAATGTAACTCCCATTTGACCCAGTGATCCCACTTCTAGGAACATATCCTAAGAAATCAGAAACACCAATCAGAAAGGATATACGCACCACTATGTTCATAGCAGCACAATTTACAATAGCTAAGTTTTGGAAACAGCCTAAATACCCATCAGCAGATGAGTGGATTAGAAAACTGTGGTACATCTACACAATGGAATACTATGCTGCTGTAAAAAAGGAAGAACTCTTACAGCATGGATGGAACTGGAGAGCATTATGCTAAGCAAAATAAGCCAGTCAGAGAAAGAGAAATATCATATGATCTCACTCATTGTGGAATATAATGAACAACATAAACTGATGAACAAAAATAGAGAAGCATTGAACAGACCATCAAACTTCAGAGGGAAGGGGGAGTTGGGTTAGGTTTAGGGTTAGAGTTAGTGTTGGGGTTGTGGGGTGGAGCCAAGGAGAGGTCAATAGGGAAAAAAGAAAACATATGTAATATTATATGTAATACTTTAAACCAGCGGTTCTCAACCTGTGGGTTGCGACCCCTTTGGGGGTCGAATGACCCTTTCACAGGGTCACCTAAGACCATCAGAAAACACAGATATTTACATTACAATTCATAACAGTAGCCAAATTACAGTTATGAAGTAGCAACGAAAATAATTTTATGGTTGGGGGTCACCACAGCATGAGAAACTGTATTAAAGGGTCGTGGCATTAGGAAGGTTGAGAACCACTGCTTTAAACAATAAAGAATTAAAAAAAAAAAAGAACCAAAACACTCCATCATGACTGTGATATATTGCACGTGGGCGAAGGGCCCTGGAGGCAGTGTGGAGCTCCCAGTCTCCCAGGCGGGTTAAACTAGAGGCGGTCCTGCTACAAGCTCACAGCAGCATGGGGGCAGGGGATGAGGGGGACAGGGACACAGGGCACAGGGACACAGGGCACAGGGACACGGAGCACAGGGACACGGAGCACAGGGACACGGAGCACAGGGACACAGGGCACAGGGACACGGAGCACAGGGACACAGAGCACAGGGACACGGAGCACAGGGACACAGGGCACAGGGACACAGGGCACAGGGCACAGGGACACGGAGCACAGGGACACAGAGCACAGGGACACAGAGCACACGGACACGGAGCACAGGGACACGGAGCACAGGGACACGGAGCACAGGGGCACAGGGCACAGGGGCACAGGGCACAGGGACACAGAGCACAGGGACACGGAGCACAGGGACACGGAGCACAGGGACACAGGGCACATGGACACAGGGCACAGGGACACAGGGACACGGAGCACAGGGACACAGGGCACAGGGACACAGGGCACAGGGACACAGGGACACGGAGCACAGGGACACGAAGCACAGGGACACAGGGCACAGAGACACAGGGCACAGGGACACGGAGCACAGGGACACAGGGCACAGAGACACGGAGCACAGGGACACGGAGCACAGGGACACGGAGCAGAGGGACACGCAGCACAGGGACACAGGGCACAGGGACACAGGGCACAGGGACTGGGGGGTAGTTCCCTCAAAGTGAGGGACAAGGAGGCAAGAACAACTGAGTGTGAGAAGGGAGGTGCAAAATGCGTGGAAAAAGAAGCAGAGCACATGCCTGGGCCCACTTCGCATGCCTTGTGGGCTCCTGGGGAACTGGACCTGCTTAGGTGCTTAGAGTTCTGTGCAGTGCCATCCCTAGGGCGAGACTCTCTGTACGCCTCTGTTCCCCCCTTATTCCCGCCCTTAGTCCCCCTCTTTACCCCTTATTCCTGCCCTTGGTCCCCCTCTCTCCCACTCCTTCCTGCCCTAAATACCCCTCATTCCCGCCCTCAGTCATTCTCTTTCTAATTCCCGCCTTCGGGTCCCCATCTTTCCCCTCATTCCCGCTCTCAGTCTCCCTTTTCCCCCCTTATTCCCACCATCAGTCCCCCACTTTACCCTTCCATCACCACCTCATTCCCCCTCCCCCCGCTCCTTCCCGCCCCCGGTCCCCCCTCTCCCCCTCATTCCCGCTCTAGGTCCCCCTCATTCCCGCCCTCGGTCCCCCTCAGTCCCCACCCCGATCCCGCCCTCCTTTCTGGACTCCCTGTCCCTTCAGTGGAGGGAGCTCTGGTTCCAGAAGCCGCCCCTCCGAGGGCTGAAGACTGGTCAGGCGGAGGGGGCCAGATGGGGTGCTCACCTCGCAGGTGCAGGGTCATGGCCTCATCCATCGGGTAGTTGGGTCTGCACACGGTGTCCACCGCGGCCCGTGCCCGCTCTAGGATGTCCTTCTGGCTGTTCCAGTACTCGGCGTCCGGCCGCCCCAGCGGGGTCAGCGCGCGGAACTCCCCCACGTCGCTGTCGAAGCGCACGAACTCCTCCCGGTTGTAGATGTCTCTGACCACGAACCGCACCCTCTCCGTCCCGTTGGTGAAGTAGCAGAGGGCCTTATACTGGTACACGAAGTCCCCTGCGGGGAGCCGCCCTCAGGCCTCAGCCCCGGGCCAGCGATGGGGACCTTCCTCCACTGAGACCTGCAGCCTCTCTGGACCTCCCTTCTGGCCACCCCGCCCCCGCCCCCCTCAGGAACAAGTTTCCTGGATGCCCTGGGGCCTGGATCCCACCTGAGCCTGACACCCTCTGGGAGGGCGGTCCATGATCTCACATCCCCGCCCCGCCTCAGGGCGGTCAGGACGCCCCTGTGAGGTCCCCTTTCCCACGGAATCCGGGAACCTCAGAGACCAGCGTCCCCACAGGCTGAGAGTCCAGGGAGCAATGACAGAAAGCCTGGACCCAGTGTCCTCCCACAGGTTCGCTCTCGGCCCTCCTCCCTGGCACAGAGCCTTCCCCCCACTCAGTGAGATCCAAGGGACCCCTCCCCCCCCCCCCCCAACCCACACACACACACCCAGAAAGGGAGGCTCATCATGGAAAGGGCACAGGCTCCCTAGTCAGACCAGCTGGATCCCAGGTGGCTGTGCCAGTGGCCAGCGTGGACGGGCTGCCCAGAGCACCCAGAGCATAAAGGTGATTGTGGAGAGACCAGGACACCTACACTGGGGCGGCAGGAGACTGACAGCGTTTACATGGAGACAGAACCCTGTCTGAAATAAATGGCTTCTCAGCATGTCATCCCCTCTTCACTTCCCCTTTCTCCTCAGTCCAGTCCCCCATCAACTCAAGACTCAATCCCCCACTCCCTGTGGGACCCTAAGTCCCTGGCAGGAAGCTGAGGCCCTGCCTGTGGCTCCAGCTCAGCTGCCCGGATGCCAGGGTTTGCTGTGAACCCTCCCCTCAGGCTCAGGGATGGGGAGTCCTTTCCCCAAACCTGACCCCACAGACCTCCCCACACGTTTCCCCAACCAGAGCCCCTTAGTCTTCAGTCCAGACAAGGTCTGGGGACAAGCCCTGCTTCTCTTCTTTGGAGAAACTTTTTCTTCAAAAATAACCGTTTTGCTGTCACTGGCAGTGGCCAGTCTCCGCCCTCCCATTGGTCATCCCCAGGCTGGAGCCCCCGAGATGGCCATGTCCTCGCCTTGTCACCAGAAGGCAGACATGAGAAGGTGGCAGCTCCCTTTCCCAAAGAGGAAATGGGTGATCACAGACTGTTCTCAGGTCACAGCCACCCCTCCCCCAGCCCAGGGTCCTCAGAGCCCACCCCGGGCTGGAGGTGGGGCAGCTGCCCTGCACTCACCTGGAGAGTCTCTGCCCTCAGCCACTGGGGCCCTCAGTGCCACCAGCCACACCATCACAGCTGCTGCCCAGAGGCCTCCAGGGGGCCGCAGAGCCGGCTTCCCAGACATGCTGGAGCACAAAGGAAGAAGTAAGGGGAGAGAGCCCGGCTCCACCTGATGACTGATGTACCCACTTCAGAGAATAAAAACCTGAGAGCGGCCACACAGGGTCTGACTGGAGAGTCCCCAGGAAAGGAGCCAATCAGCACTGGAGCTGACCCGCCTCATCTGTCTCCGGGCAGATGCTTTCTCTGGAGGTGCTTCAGCCAGTGCCTGGAACCCGCCTGCACCTCATTGCTCTGGGTGAACATTGGAAGACTTTCTCTCAGTTATAGAAGGTGAATGCCTTAGGGGCTTAGAGAACCAAGAGAGAAAGGTGATTCAATAGTAAACATCCTTGTGATATTCAGTTAAAACCTATTGTCCTTACACCTGAGATGTTCAGGAGGGAAATAAGCGGGGGTCATGTACCAGGGAGAGAAAATCATTGTCAGGGAGATGCTCCCTTCATTGTCTTAAACACTCCGGAGCCTGAAGTCCTGGTGGGAAGAGCAGGGCCGTGAGAGGAATGGTTTTGAGCTGCAGCTCCACCTCGAATGCACTTTATGAGACAAGTTACTCACCCTCCTTCAGCCTCAGGCTTCTCTTTGGGAAATGCGGATTATGTTTCCTGCATTTTACATCTGCACCTTCATCCACACACACTCACAGCAATGTGACTGCTCTAAGTGCAAAGCGCTCCGCTCTGCTTCACGTGTGGCTGGTGGGAATATCACACACAAAATGCACCAGCCCTGCTGGCCGGTGAGGCTTCCTTATGGGAGAATTACTGCATTTGTGCTCTTTGAATGAACATATTTGAAAGTTAAGTTGATTTTTCTTTTTCTTTTTTGTTTGTTTGTTTGATGCAGCCTATTGCAAGCTCTTAAAACTCTCCATGTGAGGTTTTCTCAGCCTGCCACCGGGGCAGGCCACAAGAGCTGGGGTTTAATGGCCGTGGGGGTATCTATAGGCTCAGCAAAGATGAGAATAAATACCCCCGCTCCCTCCCTTCTGCAGTGGGATATCTGAGGGGTTCTCCATTGAAGTTGATTTTTCTCTTCTAAGCTCTTCTGCTGCTTCAATCCTCCCTGGACCATGAAGCAGGTCCATCTGATGTCAGCAAAGGCACAACCACAGACATTCACACCAACAGGACACGGGCACCTGTAGCTCCAGGTCAAGAGCAAAGACGTGGGGAAGCACCTGGGGCCTGACAGTGTGACTGCGGGAGCAGGTGTTCACACTCACAGCTCGTGCTGTGCGGCCCCTGAGCATCAAACCCCACAGGCGAAACTATTGATGTGGTTTTTAATCAATGTATTATTTATCAGGCTCACCTCGCCCATGGCTAGGGATAGTACTGAATGGTTATAGAGCAATTAAGATGATGCCTGGAAAATATTAATAAACAAGATAGTCTCTCTCTCTCTCTCTCTCTCTCTCTCTCCTATATTTTAGGTTCTTTTAAATTTGAGGACAGGATCTGAAAGCAGAATATAAGGAGTTCACCAGGTAAGAAAAGAAGGGAGGAGGCAACAAGAGGTTGCATCAGTGGCACGTGGAGGCTGTGAGCTGGTCTCCTTTTCTCTGTTGGGTGCATCACTCCGGAGCACCTGCGCCAGGGGATCGGCCCTGGGCTCCGACCAGCAGTGGTGGGTCAGGGTCAGGGTCAGGGTCAGGGTCACTCCAGAGTCAGGGTGGAAGCATAAGTGAGGAACATCCAACTCAGACCTGGAATGGGGGTGGGGGACAAGGAAGAATAGAAAGAAAACATGAAGGTGCCTCAGTGCCCTAAGCCCCACCTCAGGGTCCCTCAGAATCTGTGATATTCAGTTAAAACCTATTGTTCTTGAGATTTTTAGGAGGGAAATAAGTGGGGATCAGCAAAGGCCTCTGGCCCATCTCCTCCCTCTATTTATAGGAGTGAATTTCATCAGTTCTGCTCTGGGCCCTGCACTCGGTTCTGCTCTGGGCTGTGCACTTGGTTCTGCTCTGGGCCCTGCACTCGGTTCTGCTCTGGGCTGTGCACTCGGTTCTGCTCTAGGCTGTGCACTCGGTTCTGCTCTGGGCCCTGCACTCGGTTCTGCTCTGGGCCCTGCACTTGGTTCTGCTCTGGGCTGTGCACTCGGTTCTGCTCTGGGCCTTGCAGCTGAGGCTGCATCAGGCCTGGGGATTCCCAGGTCTCACAGGCCTCTTAGCACAGACTTCTCTACTAGCAACAGGGTTGTCAGCTTAGACTCCTTTTTCTGATTGGCTAAAATCTCATCTGACAGGTCTGGTTTGACCTTCTGCCAGCTGCTTCCCTGACTCAGTCAGCATTCTCTACATTTTCTAGGTTTCTCTGCACTGTCCCCATCCTGGATACAGTACTCAGGGCAGCTGCTGCTGGCCTAGTCTGGCCTGGGAGGAAGGCAGCATCCCGATTCTGGCACCTCACCTGAACCACCTGGCCGGGCCACTGTGGAGGCAGGGCCCTTAGGGTGAGGGAATGTGAGCCACGTGGGTAGCCATTGTAAAGAAGCAGCCATTAACATGAGTCCGGATTATGGTAGGGATGAGACTTCCCAGGGATGTCCCCTGTTCCCTCAGGTGGAAGGTTAAGCCTGGGGACTCCTTCCTGGTGGAAGTTCAGGGAGAACCCGCCTTCCCTGGAATCCTAGGAATGTGCACTGGTCAGTGGGGTTCACTGCGAACATAGTAACCATCTGTCACCAAAGCGCCATCCTGGACCCATTCTGCATTCATGCAGGAACCAGAAACATTGTTCATTTTAAAGGGTCTGTGGCCTCCTTAATGCAGCAGTCACATAGAAATCCTGTCCCCAGAACATTATTTCCCTTTAATAACAATTCATCAGGGATTTATCCCTAAATTTTTCTAAATCTTTATGGAGCTACTCACATATGTCCCCATATGAACCCTTAGGTAACCAGTTATATGCATTTCCCATGACACATACAACGTAGGTCCTCTCTCCACACAACCTTACCTTTTTAAAATCACATTTTAGAGAATCTGAAGAGTCTACTTAGCAGCAGAGTGACCACAGATAAACATTTCACCACGAAAGACTCAGCTTTCCCTCATCTGCAGGAAGAACACACATCTCACAGGACAGTCATGAGCGCAGATGTACCTGTAAGAGTCCCCACGATCCGTGCTGAGCCACATGCACGTTAGGTTGGATGTAATGTATGGGTTCATCTTTGTTGACATCACGAATAAGACAGCAAAGTCTTCTTGTCATTTCTCATCTCTGTTTACATGTCAGAATTTCTATGATTTTTAATCCCCACCTCTTACCCATCATTACAGAGAGCAAAGGGGAAGAGGAGGGGGGGGCACATTAGATGCATTTGACCATGAACCCCCTGCCTTTCCCTCTGAAGTGCCAGCACAGAACTGCCATTTAATGACAACTTCAGCTCTCAGACCTGGTCCTCCTCTCAGTGGGCTCACAAATGTGGAAGCATGAGAGCAAAACACAGAGTCACACACAAATCAATGAGAGAAGAACACAGTGAGTGCAGCTTTGTGAGCCACATGGCCCAGGAGGACAGACTTCACCCGTCTGGACTGGATTTAGAGGAAGAGGGACTGGCCGCTCCTCACTGTAGCTGCTGCCACATGTCTAAGAGCCCTGTCCTGGCCGCAGGCTGAGTGCCCTGCACTCCCCACCCAGGATCAGGGTCCCGGGCGGCTCAGCTCCGACACCTCTATGCAGCCTTGTTTCCTGTAGTTCTGTCCCCTCCCTGAAACCCAGCAGACCCCAGACGGTGCGTACTCTACAATGCTTTTATACCCCTACAGCGTTAAGGTCCTGGGTTTCAAGGATGAAAATACAAGGATTCTCCCTTCTAGGAGTTCACACGTGGAAGGGGAGACACACGTGGGGAAAAATGAAGACAAAAGTTTGCAGCAGCCACTAAGGGATTGGCATACACACTGACTAAGACAGTGTTGAAGGTTCAGGACACAAAACCATAAACTGGTAATGGTGGCTGTTGGTTCACTTTCTTTTCTCTTAGAATGGGCTGGCAACATAGGGTGAGAGGATGATGATTATTGTGGATTAATTATTGAATAATAATTTTTCAAGATGAGGAGGAAGGGAGTTGACAGTGTAGAGATCATGACAGGACTGAGACAAGCTTCAGGGTGCACTTCTCAGAGGAGGTGATGGCTCAGCGATAAAGGGCCTTTCCAGGAAAGAACACTTACCGGGGTGCAGACTGGGAAGTTTGGCAAGGCTTGGGGGTTGGGAAGGGCACTCACATCATGGGGTTTGGTATGATTAGAGGGTGGGATTCGGGTGTAGGGGCCTTTGCACCATTGAAAGTCACCTGACTCTTCTTCACAGTATGACAAAACAGGGGATTTAAGCAGAGGAGTGTCATGACGAGCTTTTCTATTCATAAAGCCACATGGAAGCAGTGTGGAGGGGCTGCTAGGTCTCTTTCTGTGATGCAAAAGGATCCAGGTGCACTGGAGGACCCCAATCCACCAAAAACCAGTTTACCAAGGAACCAATTTGCCAATGACCAGTTTGCTAAATTTACTAAAATTATGAATATACTTGAAACTCATTTCTTTTTTTATATTTCTAAAGTTTGTTTAAAATACATTGCACCATAATTGATGGTTGGTAAGTGAATTGGAGGTCTGTGAGCCCTCCTGTACCCCCGCCCCATTCTCTGGCTCTCTAATACTCTCTCCATCTTCTGCCAACAAGCAGCTCAGATTCCATAAAGCTTTACAGCAAATGCATTAATAAACACGGAATGAAAACATGACAACTACAATTCACTGATAATTTCAGAAGTTGTTTAAGATGCTTCGAATGTAAACTGAAATAAATATTTTAAATGGTTAAAATATGTTTTGGTTTAATTTGGTGTATTTACTAGTAACAAATTTATTCTGTAGAGAAATTAGCAAAGAGATTAAAATGCTTTTAAAAGAATTTGATACCAATATAGATATAAACTAAAAATTTCCCTCTGGAATGCTAACATTTTTAATGTTCATGAGAAAACTAATAAATGAATTCAATAAAACTATTCCTCAAGCAAATTGTGGTAAATTGCTAAATTTACTACATCTGGTCAGTATATTGAACTGATGCATGGACTAAATGGATGTTCTGGCAAATTCACTGACTGACCCATAAGAGACATCCTTGAGAGTGAGCAGGAACCTCCACCACAAGTTGTTTTTATCCAGAACTTGTTCCTGGACCCGACTTCTCAAATATAACACCCTCCAAAGAAAACCCCAGACCCGTGGGGAACCTGAGAGAAAGAGGAAGGAAATTGGGTTTAGCACAAGGAGCTTTCACGTGTTGGTTCCATTCTGATCAGTGAGCATGCGCAGTGTCAGACCCCTCCTGGAGTCCTACTCACCCATCGCTCCTCTTCCCAGGCTCTGCCACCTTTCACAGTAACTGACCACGGGCCTACGGACCCTCTTTATGCCAGCGGCCCTACAATGTTGATTCAGATGAACAGGGCTAATGGAACCTGGAAAGGAGGGTCAAGTAGGAGCAACCTGAGATTGACAGGTTATAGCATTTGACCCTCTGGAGAACCGAGGAACACTGCTCACTCAAACACTGGTCTGGACGTCATGCCTGAATGTTCCAACCCTGCCTGCACCCTCACCTCTGCCCCTCTGATCTGCACTGCAGCTCCCCACTGGACCCTGTGTCTTTCTAATCCCAACACCTCTGTTCCCAGAACCCCTTGTTCCAACCATTTTTAGAGAAGGGAGAGACACCAGTCTGCAGAGGCTGATGGGCATTGTGGAGAGCTCCTCATTATCATCCAAGGGCAGGAGAGGAGAACCAGGCTGCCTGCTAAGGGCTTGGTGCAGATTGAGACTTCTCTCCTGATCCATTTCTTCAGGCTCTTTCTTCCTGTCACTCTCCTAATCCACTCCCCACCTCGGTGGGGTCGCTCAGCACTCACCAACGTATGTCACTCTTTCCTGCTCACCTCTGGCTTTTATTTATCTCTTATCTCTGTTTCTGTTTTCCTCTTGATTGCTGGGATATTTCCAGAGACCATTCTTTCCCCTGCTTCTATCTGTGGTCACCATGTTGCTTTATCTTCAGAAAAACTGTAATATCTCTCATGGGATCTTCATAATGTCATCTTCTTCTATATGTGCTTAACAGTAAAGAGAGGCTCTAATATTCAACTGTATAACAGATAGCATAGCCCCACTTAAACTCACACCCAAAGTCATGGTTTATGCTCAACAGTGTCATCAGCAATAATATTTGGGTGAGAATGATCTTATATCCTCTATATGAGAACTTATGCTATTCTGAGTGGCCAGGGACTGAGGTGGGTGTTGTACTACACCCACCATTACTCTCAGCCCCTCTGATAGTCTGACCTCTAGAGGATAATGAAGCCAGAATGAGGTCACAGTTCTGGACATGGGGCCAGGTCAGCTGAAGTCTCTGGCTTCTCTCAGAAACTCTCCTCCAACATTCAGCATCCACACTGGACCTGGAAAGGTGCTCTGAAACACTGAATACTGACAAAAGTCACACAATCCATGGTCACTGATATTCTTTCAGTGAATTAGGCTCTGCTCAGAGAAAACAGGCAAAGAAAATATTATACAGGCAAAGAAAAAGATATGCTCAACAGAGTAGACCAAATATATGTGCGTTGTCACATTATGGTTAAGTATAACCTTCATGAACTAGTATTTTAGGGCAAATAAACATCTTAAGACTCACCTTCCTCATTATAATACAATAAAACAAAATCTTTATTGCATGGCTATTGTAAGAATTAGAAATAATTATCGTTAAGCAAGATTATATAGCATATGTGTTTTGGGGTAGTGAAGATATCCTATGTAATAAAGAGCTAATATGCTAATAGTCATGACACCCTCACACCGTAACAACCCATCACCAGGAGGCTGCATGCACAGCAGGGGTGCACTGGTGGGCAGGGACTTGATGCTGCCTGGGTGGTGAGGAGGTGAGTCCCATTTCTTGGCATGCCAAGGCCTGGCATCCCGCCAGTGCCAGTGGGGGCTTGATGCTGCGAGACCACCCCCCCTCCCCACCACCCCTGAGTGCATGAATTTCGTGTACCGGGCCTCTAGTTAGTTATAATCACAATACCCTTCCAATAAAAGTGAGTGGCCCATGGTGGTTGGGGGTGAGTAGGGGGTGGGAGGAGAGGGGTAAGGTGGGAGGGGGAGAATGGGAGATATCTGTAATACTATCAACAACAAAATTTTTTAATTGAATGTTGCTCATAAATGTATAATATAAATTATCTGAAAAATAATGTAGGCCTTATTTTCAATCTAATTATGGAAGATGAAATGTAAGAGGCATTGACAGAAAAGGAGACAGAAGTGGGAAGAGAGGGAAAGAAAAGAAAGTAATAAATTGGAAAAAGGCAAGGCACTCTAAGGAGTGGAGTAGTCAGGAACCTAAATTGGTTTTGACAAAAATATATAATGTGAAATTTTTACTTTTATTTTTTGCATTTCATGGTGGCATATGAAGCCTCAACATAAGCCTGAAAAGATACTGTATGCAACAGACTTATATTTGTGGTGAATTAGGGTGGAGGAGGGAGGAAATTCTAAAGAAAAGTGTTTCATAATCATGTACACAAGCAATTGGTAAATTACTAATATGAGATGGTATGCTTTTGCCTTCATGTAATAAAAATAGCCATTGAGACTAGCTCATAAATAAGGACATTTTTAATATTTTATAATAGAAAGTCCAGAAATAGGGCAGTTTCTAGGGTCAGTTGAAATAGTCTCTATCCATGTCAACACAGATCCAGTTATTTCTATCTCCCTGCTCTTCTGGCTCCCGCATTGGCTTCATCCTACAGTTGGTTCCCCATGTGGTTATAAGGAGTGTACTGATTCTTTTTAGTTTGCTTAACCAGTTTTACTCTCTGTCCTTATTGGTCCTGCTCTCTGCCCTCTGAGCTAAGGATGGCATCACTTGGTTAGACTTTCCAGATGGTTTCTAGTTGGGTTCAACCAGTGGATGGTACCAGCAGGAAATTGGAAGGCTAGAAGAAGGCAAGGACATGGTATTCCTCCTCTACCCCTTCCTGGTTGGCACACAATTGTTCTGGCAGCGGCTGGTCCTACTCTCTCTCTTCAAGACTTCCCATGCTTTCTAGTCTCCAGGAACCTCAAAATTCCTTGTCCTGCTCACACCTTAACACAGTTACACTTCCATAAATGGTCCTGTAATTAAGGATCTTCAGTTTAAGTTTTCCAAGTGGAGCCCTGCCCAGGGGCGCAGGTGATTGAAATGTCCCATACACCAAAAGAATGTGGGTTTGATTCCTGGTGAGGGCAGGTACCTAGGTTGTGGGTTCCATGCCCAGTCAGGACGCATACAGAAGGGGATGGAAAGTTTCTCTCTCACATCGATGTTTCTCTCTCTGTATCTTTCTCTGAAACCAATAAAAATATATCCTTGGGTGATGATTTATTGTGGGGATTTTCATTGACCTGGTCATTAACTGACCTCGGTGTGAATTTGCTGTTAGTGGCCAGCCTCCGTGCATTTGTGGCTTCAGATTCCTCCAGGGAACTTGTGTTTGTCTCCCCACCTAACCTTGTGCCTCTTCCCAGGCAAAGACTGTCTTTTGAGCTCTCCCAGCTACAACCCACTTTTATTCATCTTTTTAAATCAATGCCTTCTTAAAAACCAAAACCAAAAACAAACAAACAAAAATGGCTTGTTAAATGTTGGTGGGCTGTGGGGTGCTGTCATTCTCTGATGTCAAGTCTCAGGCAGGCACTGTGCACTTGGGTCTTATCACGATGGCCTTCACAAGCCAGGCAGGACCTCTCCCCGTCCCCCACAACCAAGATGCAGCTGGTTCCCACCAGTATCCACGGGCTCTGATTCTATGCCCTTCCCCTGCAAATTAGGGCTTTGTTACTCACAGGAGATAGGGGAGATGAATCCATCCAGATAATTTTTTTTCCAGAGACTTTTCATTTCTAGATGTGTCTTTTATTATGTTCATAGCTTCCATTTCATTCATTTATCATGCCTTTTTTCCTGCCAATCCTTGAATATATTTATCATGGGTGTTTTAACATCCTTGTCTGCTTGCTAGTAATTCCATATTTTTTCTTCTCCATTTTTCTTTTTCCACTGACTCTTTTCTCTCCTCATTATAGTTCAATATTGTTCTCATTCTGTGTATGTCTAGTAATTTTCACCAGGGGCTGAACATTGTGGATTTTATTTTAACTGTTTGCTTTGTTGTATATCTTTAAAGAATGTTAATATATATATATAAAACCAGGGACTGGAACTCCCTAACAGCCATAACAACCAATCACTATGACACCCACTGCAGCCAGTGAACCTCCTGGTCAGGGGTGGGGCCAGCCAGCCAATCACCCTCGGCCCTCCCCCAAGGACATCCTGGCCCTGAGCAGGCCATCCAGGGCAGGCTGATCAGACCCCACCCATGCACGAATTCATGCACTAGTCGTCTAGTTTTATTACAACATTTTATTATAACAGGCAGTTGATTTACTTGCAGATCATCGTAATCCTCTGGGGTTTCTCTGTAAGCTTTATCATGGGTTAGAGTAGTACTAGTCAAGGGGTAGTCACTACTAAAGCATAGTCTTTCTGGTGGCCAATGAATGCCAGGAATTCACAGGAACTCTGTGCTTTGACTGACGAACTCAAATTCAGTGTCCTCTGGGAACATTTCAGACTAAGCTCTCGGATCCATCTCCTCTAGCTAATAGTTCCACTCCATGCAGTTCAGCTTCAAAGGGACACAACATAGATTCCTGGAGCTCTTCCTCCAGCCTTCCTTCCTCTCTGAAACTCTGCCCCTCAAATGCCATCCTCCTTCATTTTCCCAAATTCGCATCACTCTCTCTTCAACTCAGCATGGCCACCTCCCTCCACTTGTGACCTCCTCTTGTGCACCATGTTTGAAAGAGGCCATTCGGGCAGAAATCCAGCCAATCACAGGGCTCCTTTAGCTTCTGCCGCTTTCCCAGGAATCACAGTCCGGTAGGGCCTGCTGTTCAATATCTGACAGCAGTCACCTATACATGTTCCCTGTGTTCTAGTTGTCCACATTGTAGGCTGTGTCTGTTACCAACTCCTCTATCGCAGGCTAAAGCGAAAGTCACAGCTCTGGACCACATGCTCCCAAAGGGGCCACAGGATAACTTCCCTGACAGTGACTTTGCATGAACTCGTGTTCTAAAGCCAGATGTGCATCTTCTTCCTGGCAGGCCCTTAGCACTTATAAACTGTGCGACTTGTAGCTTGATGTAAGGATTCAGAATCAGAGTTTGAGCGTTTACAACCACAACCCACTGTGCTCTTAGAGTGCTGCATTTGCAACCAGACTGGAACAGATCCAAACTACTTAGTCAAGGACAGGAACAGTGAGTCTAAATGCCATTTCTTCCCTTCCTCCACAGCACCATCACCTCTCCCTGAACCTACATTTATGTCATCACAGAATTCTGATTAACTAACTAATTAAGGGGGTGGTGTGAGGGGGATTTGGGCTCAGTTCCCTAAAGGGTTGGATTACACGGTGTCATTGTTTGGAAGTTGACGGCTGCTATAGCTTAGCGATGGCTCTCAATGGCTTGGTTACTCCTTTGAATGTAGGAGGAGGTGGCCTGAGGTAAGATACGCACCCCTGGGCAGTGGAGAATATTAGTAAGAGGCCAGTTACAGCCGTGGGCACTGTTAGCAAACACACCAACCTCCATGCCTTAGTCATGTAGGAGATCACAGCTGGCCACTCTTCCTGACCTCTCTTCTTGAGGAATGACTGAGGTGTGTTAATCTTCACAGAAAAGACACGAGAGGAACCATATTGAACTCTGGGAGCTGGGGTCCCTGAAAGACCCCCTAGAGGAGAGTCCCTCCCTAAGGGTCACAACCGGCCTGTTGTTATATTAGTGAGATGTAAACTTCTGTGTTTGAGCCAACATACACTCTGGGCTGATTTATTACAGCAGTCTGGCCTGCTCTAATAATATCAAATAAAAAAAGGGTGTGGACACATCATTTTCACTTATAAAATGAGAAGAACCCAAGATGTATGGTAATGCACTCTCACACATTGGTGGGAGTTTACATTGATAAACTTTTATGGAGGGAAATTTGGCACTGTCAATCAAAATAACAAATACACAGTCTTTGGTCAGGAATTCCACTTCTAACCATTTATTTTGCTACATATGAACATGTGGAAAGTAATGCAGGTATAAGGCTATTTGCTGGTTTATAAGAGCAAAGAGGGAAAACTACCTCAATGTCTATCACTATCAGACCGCTATGGAACAATTTTCTAAATGAGCAGATATTTACGTTCAGCTATGGAAACACCTCTAAGATACATGGTTGATTGGAAAAGTAGAGTGTATAGCAGATTATGGCTCAAGGTAATAATGGTGAGATGTTCAGGTGACAGGTGGAGACAGGTGTTTGCTGGTGTGTGTGTAGGGTCCTTATGGAAGGAGAGCCAGAGGCTCTAACAGTGATGCCTCCTGAGAGCACACCTGATTGATGTGAGTTCATGTTGGGGGACAGAAACACTTCCTACTGTCATACTCCTTTGTGCTGAGGTTTTTGTCAGGAATGTGTGTTAGCTATTTAAAATAAGTTTAATTTAACAAAAAAAGGGGGAGGTGGGGAATAAATGAGAATGTAACTATTTTAATGGTTTCTCCTGGAGTGCTATATATATAGACTCACATGAAATAAACCTCTTTTCTTTAGGACAGGATCTCATTTGAGCTGATGATGATGGCAACTTAGCAGCTGGAATTGTGTCTGGAATTCAGACCAGATCAATCCTCCCCGCCCACTCCTCACCCCATCTGTCAGAGCCGGGCATTTCCCCGGCCTCCCTGCCTCTCATGTGCTAAGTGGGACATGAAGCTGGCCTTTTATACCCTCCTCAGTCCATATCTATCAAATTCACTTAGATTTTTTTTAAGCATCTCATAGAAAGACTGCCTTGTTGAAAGCTATGTTTGAATCTGCCCACTCTGTCCTATACTCATACTGATGTTGCTTCAAAATTATACATGCCTACATTCCTCACACTTGTGAGAAATCATTAATTGTAGATCAGGCTAATGTACTTTGTGAATAAAACTTACTGTGAGGAGAAGTGAATATAAACTTCCTTTTATCTTGGTAAGAAAGGCTTTCGTTGGAAGGGAACGCACACAACTGGCAGCTCAAACACTGGGGTGTGAGCAGTGAGTAATGACCACAAAGGACATTTGCTGTCAAGTGCCCAGCTCCTGGAGGAGGAGGGGCTGCCTTGGCTGAGGAAGTGGTTCCTAGACCAGGAGTAACCAAATATGGAATGTTGCTGTAAAGGGGGATCCACAGACTCAGTATTTAAGTTAACTCAGTAAATGCTTCCCCTCCAGCCCCTGAGCAGATGTGAGGCAGCCTCACTTGTCTCCAGCAGACAAAGCCACTTAGTCTGTCCAGAAAAGAATTCCTTAGAAGAGCAATACATATACAGAGTATCAGAGCAACAAACTCCACCAGCCTTGTGTCTAATGCACAGAAAAGAGCAGAAGTTGACTTAAAGACAGAAAGGATTTAAAAATAAATAGATACCCCGTCCTTGAACAATTTCCTAAACCAGATACATAGATTCAGTGTTGCTTTCATCTAACTATTGATAAGATTGTTTTATAATTAAAATGTTTCTGCTTTCTTCAAGAATAACAAATGTACAAAAATAGCTATTAATAAAGGGGGAGGTTGTTCTAACAGATGTTTACAAATGATTATGAATTAAAACAAATGTATACTGCTGCCAAAAAAGGGCAACTGTGGAATCAAATTAGGTTCACAGAACAGAACTAATTTATATAAAATCAATGATATTGATAAATTACTGTATTTCTAGGAAGCAGTTAAATCCTGTGAGAAAATTGGGGATGGGAGACAGAGATAAATCTAAGAAGCTCTCGCGCTGTGGTTTTATTCTTTGCTTCTCCGTGGCAGGAGGAAGGCAGAAGGGCCCACTTCACTCTCCTGGAGTCCATCCAGCTTGGGGGTGAAGGGCTGTAGCTGGTGGGGACTGGAGCTCAGTGGGGTGTGAGGGTCAGGAGACAAGTGTTTGACCATCAGGCCCCTATGGGGGAGCAGAAGGAAAAGCGCTCCTTGGTGAGGAAGCTGTTGTGAGTGAAGAACTTCTACTGTGAGATTTTAGGGAGGTAGGTAGTTTAATAGACTTTTAAATCATTTTTCTTGGTGTCAGAAATATAAATCAAATTTGAAATTTTTCAAGAGTCTCCAATAAAAGTTTAATTGTTTTTAAATATATGCCAGGCAATTAATCCTTGCTTCTTTAAAAGAATGCCACACTGGCTACCATCAATAAATCAGCAAATGACAAGTGCTGGCGAGGACGTGGAGAAAAGGGAACCCTTGTACTGCTGGTGGGAATGCAGACTGGTGCAGCCACATCTTCTTTAAAGTTTATCCTTGAGTGGCTTATATTTTTGATGATATTGTAAATAAAAGTTATAAATATTAATTTATTATTCATTGCTAGTATGTAGAAATAAAATTGATAATCTTACTACCCTGCTAGACTAACTTTTTGCTTATACTGGATTTTTTGAAGAGTCCATAAAATGTTCTATTATAGGAATTTACAAACTATGGCCACTGAGCCAAAACCAGCAAACAATTGTTTTTGTATGACTTATGGGCTAAAAATGGTTTTACATCTTTAAAGGGTTGCATTTTCAATGCTATATATAAGTATCTGCATAATATCCTTGATTTTGCCCCTTAAATAACAAAGCCTAAAATGGTTACTATCGGGCCCTTTACCAAAACAGTTAGCTAATGCCCACATCATAATATCAATTGTTATCTATAATAAAGACCATTTTATTTTGTGGGTTTTTTTTTTTCCAATTAGCATGACCCTTATTTAGTTTTCTTGCTTTTTGCACTGGGTCTACCTTCTGTATCTTTTAAAATATATTATTATTGATTTCAGAGAGGAAGGGAGATGGACAAAGAGATAGAAACATCAATGATGACAGAGACTCATTGATCAGCTGCCTCCTGCACACCCCCTACTGGGGATCAAGCCAGAAACCCGGGCATGTGCCCTTGACTGGAATCCAACCCGTGACTCTTCAGTCCACTGCCGATGCTTTATCCAATGAGCCAAACCAGCTGGGGCACCTTCTGTATTATAGTGACTACAAGTGGCGAGAGCAGAAAAATTTACCTTGGTCTCAGTCTTAGAGGGAAAGCATTCATTCTTTCACCAGTAAGTTTAATGGTAGCTGGAGGCTTTTCTTAGATCCAATTCTCAGACTGGGGAAGTGTGTTCTATTCCTAAGCTTCCTGAACATTTCTGTCATGAATAAGTGTTTGTCAAATATATTTTTGCATTAGTTGAGTCAAAGGTTTTTGGGTTTGTTTTCATCTGAAAATATGGTGAATTACACTGATTGGTTTTTGAGTGCCAAAGCAACTTTGCATTCCTTGTGCACGCTCCTCCTGATCATGCCGTATCATTCGTTTTACAAAGTTGGGCTTAATTTGCTAAAAATCGTGTTAAGAATGTTTGCATCTATGCTTATGGGGGATATGGGTCTGTAGTTTTCTCTTCTGTGATTTCTAGTCTTTGATTTGGGTGTAAGTGATAACCAGAACGGCGAGCCGAGTGTTTTCCCCAGGGTCGTGTCTCGAGACGCCAAAGAATGAGCTCCGTGGACCAGAAGATTTAAGCAAAAACGTGGAAAGTTTATTACAAGCAGATTCAGACTCCCCTCACGGGGAGGGGGCCCAACAATGGGCTGCCCGTTAAAGCCTTCTAGTCCAGGGTCTATGTGTGCTAAAAGCCTGCTCTATGCCTGCCTGTGTCGTCATCTGATTGATTCCCTCAATTGTTCCTGCCCAGCAACAGGCCTGAGCTTTCCCTGTTTCTGTGCTCTCTCTGTTCCTGTGTGGAACTTCTTGTTTCTATGCCTCAGTTGGCCTTTTTGTTGCAAGCCCCGCCTTGTTTTCCCATGATCCCCCTTTGAGTCCAGAAACATTTTATTAATCCTGTGGTGGATCCTGTGCTTAGGCTGCTCAGACTGCCCTGTCTGCCCCGCCTGAATTCCACCCGCCCTTGTTTTCCCGGAGACCCTGCCCTGTCTGCCTGCGTTTCACGCTAACTTCTCTCATAAGGGTAATGAGAATGAGTTGAGGGTGAAGGTGTGCCTCACCCCCACCCTTGTATGTTCTTAGAACAACTTAGGTACTGGCGTTACATCTTCATTAAATGCTTGGAAGAATTTACCAGTGAAAGCACCTGCACCTGCTTTTCGGGAGGTTTTCAGCTGCAAATCTTCAATTTCTGTATTAGATACAGGGCTGTTTGGGGTCATTTCATTTTCTTTACTGACCTTTGGTAGTTTGTATTTTTCAAGGATTTTTTTCCATCCTTCTAAGTGGTCCAAATTATAAGGATAAGGTTTTTCATACAGTATTTTATTATCATCTTAATTTCTGCACAATATGCAGTGATGGCTCTTCTCTCATTCTTGATATTTGTGAATTGTGTTTTCTCTCTTCCTGATCAATCTCACTTGAGGTTTGCCAATTTGAGTGACCTTCTCAAAGAATTATATTGTCGTTCATTGGTTTCCTCTATTATTTTTCTGATTTTCATACCATTGATTTCTGCTCTATATTTTCTTTCTTCTGCTTAATTTGGGCTTAAGTTTCTATTCAATTTTCCAGGTTCTTATTGTTTATAGTTGTTGTTTTAACCCTCACCAGAGGACATTTTTCCATTCATTTTTAGAGAGTGTGGAAGGGAGAGGTAGAGACAGAGAAACATTGATGTGAAAGAGACACATAAATTGGTTGCCTGACCAGGGCTGAGGATGGACCCTGCAACTGAGGTATGTGCCCTTGAGCGGAATCGAACCCGGGACCCTTCAGTCCGCAGGCCAACGCTCTATCCACTGAGCCAAACCAGCTAGGGCAAATTTTCCAGGTCCTAAGGAAGAATCTCAGTGCACTGATTTGATATTTTTCCTCATTTCTAATGTAAGCATTTGTGCTGTCATTGTCCACTGGAACCTGCTTCTGATGCACTGCATAAATTGTGACCCATTGTGTTCTCTTTCATTCGCCTCAAAATGCTTTCTAAGTCCTCTTCTAAATCCTCCTCTGACCCATGTTTTATTCAGAAGTGTGTAAGTTTACAAATATTTAGTAATATGTTTTTGCATTGATTTCTAATTTAATTTCCTTTTTGTCAGTGAACAAACTTTGTATGATTTTAATCCTTAAAAATTCATTGATACTTAAATTCTGCCCACTTCTCCCCAAAAACAACAACAAAACAAAAAAAAAACAACAACAAACACTTTTGACATAATTCAGGGTCCGTTCATGTTAAAATCACCTCATAGAATAAAAATGTATGGATACTTCCTTAATCATACGTGTGCGTGTGTTTCATTGGAGTTAAGGGCTTCTGTTTGGGAAGACATAACGAGCTCCTATGGTTTTATTAAAACATAATTATTCAGTTTTTAAACTATATGCATATATTCTCCTGACTATCTTTAAATAAAGAGTAAAATTTCACTCCGAGGCAAGAAGAAGGCACTAGATGGTGGCAGGGGACCACCAAGCTCACGGGAGGACAGTGGCCTGCTCCAGAGTGCAGGCAGGGAGGTGCTTGGAGCCCTCGGGTTTGTAGTGTTAATCTCTTACCTGTTAGAACATGTAAAAGACCGAGCTCCTTGGACTCCAGGCAGAAGCAGACGTTGGGATCTGCTCCATTTCATGCTTCTTTGCTTCTCAAACATCCCTAACGGCGTGGCAGGTTGCATCACATTTTGGAAACGAGAAAGGAACAGTCAGGGAAATTAGAGCTGGGTGGGCTGCCTGCCACCCTCTAGCAGGAATGCTGGCATCTCCCAGTCCAGATGTGAGAGGGAGAGAGAAGGGAAAGTGCAGTATCGCCTCCTGCTGGTGAACATCACCCAGGTAATACCCTTAGAGCTGCAAAGAGGGGTCATGCACTTTCAGTAGAAGGAATGTGCTTCAGCACCGTTTTACACCAAAAGGAAGACAAAATATAACTCCGAAATTTTTTGAAACGTAATTTAGTCCTTTGAGAGTGTACAATTAGAAATTTCCAACATCCTCACAGAGATTGTTAGCATCCTCGTTACTGCTTGTGGCTTCTGCTGCAATTTTCTCCTCTCCCTTATCTCTCTTCCATCTCCCAAACCTCCTCTCCCAAGCTGCCTTTCCAGCAAAACACTCTGCTTCCTCATTCAGTTACCCTCCTTTATTTTCCATTTCTTCCCGGCATCTAACATTTCAGATATGAACTCTGTTTCCTGTCCTTTTATGTATAATGAACTATTTGGGCTAGCTTGTTTACTTCCTTTCTGGTAGCTTTAAAGTGAGTTTTACCATGGTTTGCTTTTACTTTGTTTCTGGTCTTATAATCAAAAATTTCATCACTACACATGTAACTACTTGTACATTTCCGTTATTCTGCTTGATGCCTTTAAATTGCATGAATATAATCCATCCAAAGACTGAAGTATTCCCTAAGCTCAGGAAAAAGTCTTCTAGATTCATTCCATTCACCTTTTCTAGAACACTTAGTATACAGCCATTGGAGGTTGCTGCGTAAATCTTCCTCGATATCTTTTCTCCGTTTCTGTGGCTCATGGCAGCTAGAACAGGGCCCTTTGCTTTGTTCTCTCTCACATCTTCTATTTTGTTGTAATGATAGGACCCTTTCCTGAGAGTCCCATCGAAAACTGCTCAATAATTCTTCACGGGCCTTAAGAGTGCTCCCTCGTCACCTTCACAATGAACGCAGGTGAAAATGAAACTGCAGCATTGTCGCAGCTTGTCTTCTCTTTTTCAAGGATCCCCATGTACATGTTTACCTCCTTTTGCCTGCTGTCCATATCAGTCACTGTGTCGCTGTGGCAGACACATCTGGGAAAATCAGTTGGGTGGAGAACTCAGTCACCCAAAGGGGCCCTCAGAGACTGAAGGTTCACCTCACCATCCCCTCAGGAGATTGAAGGTGCCTCACCATCCTCAGAGATTGAAGGTGCACCTCACCAGTCTTCTCAGTTGTTGTCCCTCAGACTTCTCAGCACCACCAACATAGAGAAGTGATGACCTCAAACATATTAATAGATGTGGCTTTTGTCCAATAGAGTGAATTTCAAAAAATCCCCAGAATTCAGAGAGTTTTGAAGACATACTTCTTCCTGGACTTAATTGTAGACAGTACAAACAGGGAGGCTGTGGGGCTCCCTAGTTTCCTTTGGAAGGAAAGGACACTGAGAAGCGGATGGATAAACTGCTGAGCTGCAAACAAGTGCGACTGCAAAGAAGGATGAGTCAGGAGAACCAGGAATCCAGAGAGGAAACCAAGAGACACACTCCAAGGGGACCCCTGGATAATCTCCTGCCTTGAAAGTTAACGGGAAATGTGACTTGCTTCCAACCAGTAATATGGTGGAGGTGACGGATTGTCCTTGATGAGCTCATGTCATGTAGAAAATGTGATAGGATGACATCCCAAGTAGAGGAACACGTTAAGTTGTGAATGGATTCTGGCTCACAGAAACTGTGGGAAAATAAATGTGCGTTACTTTAACCTGTCATTTGTGGTAATCTGTTATGCATCAGAGAAAACCCAGTACAATCACTGATACCTGTTAACCTATTTTTATCTTGTCAATTTCTGGACTCTTCTTTTATGCCATTTTGCAATGTTCCTTATTTTGTTTTAGTTTGGATATATTATCTATTTGTAATTTAGTCCTCACTTTTAATATGATTCTGTCTTTTTAAAGTATTAAAAAGTATTTACTGTTGAGAGTATTACAGATGTCCCCTCATTTCCTCCCACTCCCCGCCTCTACCTGGTTCCCACCCTGCTCCAGACATTCACCACCCTATTGTCTGTGTCTGTGGGCAATGCATATATACATATACATTGTTTGATTAGTCTCTTCTTTCCTCCCCTCCCCCCTTCCCTCTAAGATTCATCAGTCTGTTTCTTGTTTCCATGCCTTTGATTCTATGTTATTTTTCAGTTTGTTTGAATAGATACATGCACCTCTATGTTCTTGCAGCATTATTTACAACAGCCAAGACATGGAAACAACCTAAGTGTCCATTAATTGTATGCAGCAATAAAGGAGAATGAACTATGGCCATTTGCAACAACATGGATGGATCTAGAGCAAGCATGTCAGACTCAAAGACTAACCGGGGCCAAATAAACAAGGTGTAAGTCTATGTGGGCCACAAAAAAACAAAAGCTTCAATTTTCACAGAAATGTAGGTTTATTTCTATAGAGACATGCTGAATACAAAGGGCTGAAATAAGTGAATAGTCGTTAACATAAAATAATAGAACATTTTAATAAAAATTAATACTTTTTCTTGAACATTAACTTACCAGACACTGAATAACTGCACAAATTAATAAGTGTAATGCAAATAAATCTATTTTTCTTGTTCTCTGAAACTGAAATATTTCCTGTTGCACACACCAAACAAGTCAGACCAAGACTAATGACATGGCAATCAGCTGCTATTCGCTGCTAGTATTAGTGGAGAGAAATGGTATGCCTGCATGCAAAGCACGTAAGGGAAATGAACGCAACATGATTATAGTAACCAGTCATTAGAGAACGTTGTAGTTCGTTATTAATAATTATGTATAACATGATATTGTAAAAATTAAGTTATGCAAATTTTATTAAAATGTTTCTTACATACCGTTATATTGGCTGGGCTGCAAAAATATTCATTGTGGGCCACATGCGACCTGTGGGCCATGAGTTTGACATGCTTGACCTAGAGGGTATTACAGTAAATAAGAGGTGGGGAACATCTGGCCTGCAAGCATTATAAGGCCTGCAATATCATTTGGTCTGGTTCTACCAAGGCAATCGCAGGTGGGACTCGAAATTCAATAAATCTAGGAGCTTTTTTCATAGCAACATAAATTTATATTAAATGAATCATAATAATAATGTAAATTTTGAGGGCCAAGCAAGAAATGTTCATTACAGGATAGACAGGGCACATACAAGTACATGAAGGCAGACATGTATGCTTCTTGTAGGCTTCCCGTGGCCCGTCTGCCTGTATTGCAGTGACTTAGAGGACAGTCAGTGCCAGGCAGGCTTGGAGTGTACACACTGTGAAAGTATTAACACACTGGGCGAAACTACAGTGGTCCGGTGACAATGACATGAGATTAGATGATTCCTCACGATGTTGATGACCTTGCCTCCCATGATTGATGACGATGTTGTCAACTTCTTTGTCAACACAAATGATAACTTCAATCCAACCTTTTTCCACACATCTATGATCAATTATCCTGGCAAAACTGAATCTCCAATGAAGATTAAGGAAATTACAGTACACAGAAAAGACCTCAAGAGTCGATGATGGATGTGTTGGATGTGTTTCAAATCCAAGATGCAGGGTTAGAACAGCGATCAAAGCAAAATAATCATGTCACTAGCAACACACATACTGGATAGTTATTAAAATTTAAGTGGTCCGACATCCTACAAATGGCAACTACAAAGAAAAGTTGATGCAGAGCATCGATCTTTCCAAGAGAAATGGACAAGTGATTACATTGTTGTTGAAGTCAAAGGCAAACCTGTGTGCCTAGGTTGTGGTGATGCCTTGGCAGTAATGGAAAAAGCCAGTCTGGAGTGACACAACAGCTCAAAACATGCTAAACTCAATGAGTTGGCAGCCAAATGCATCGGGATAAAATCAATGCTCTTCAAGAGAGCTGGAATCACAGCACGCCACTTTCACTAGGCCTGGTGACAGAGATAGCATTATTCAGGCAAGTTGTGTAGTGAGCGAGCTAACCCCAAAGAAGCTGAGGCCTCCTGTAGAGGGAGTTTGTGGAAGAGCGCATGGTGGCTGCTGCAGAGTTCTTATCACCAGACAAGGTAAAATTGTTTCAGAGTGTCAGTTTGTCTCAGAGAACCATCTCATCTTGGATTACTGTCTTAGCACAAGATATTGGAAAAATACTGAAGGATTCTGCAGATTTCCAGTTTTCTCTCTGGCTTGTGATGAGACAATGACATAACAATTTTCTTTTGTGGGATAACTGCAGCATCTGACACACAAGAGGAACTGCTGTCACTGGAAGCCACACTTGGCACTACAAGAGGTGAGGGCTTGTTTGAGAGATTGGTTTTATTATGAAAAAACTAGAGGCCCGGTGCACAAAATTCGTGCATGGGGAGTGGGGGGGGGAGGGTGTCCCTCAGCCCAGCCTGCATCCTCTCCAATCTGGGACCCCTCAGATCTGGGACCCACTGGGAGTGGGCCTAAACGGGCAGTCTGACATCCCTCTCACAATCCAGGATGGCTGGCTCCCAACTGCTCGCTTGTCTGCCTTCCTGATTGCCCCTAACCACTTCTGCCTGCCAGCCTGATCACCCCCTAACCACTACCATGCCAGGCTAATTAATGTCTAACTGCTACCCTGCCAGCCTGTTTGCCCCCAACTTCCCTCCTCTGCTGGCCTGGTCAACCCTAACTGTCCTCCCCTGCAGGGTTGATCACCCCCAACTGCCCTTCCTTGTAGGCCTGGTCCCTCTCAACTGCCCTCCCTTGCAGGCCTGGTGCCTCCCAACTGCCCTCCCCTGCTGGCCATCTTGTGGTGGCCATCTTGTGTCCACATGGGGGCAGCCATCTTTGTCCACATGGGGGCAGCCATCTTGTGTGTTGGAGTGATGGTCAATCTGCATATTACTCTTTTATTAGATAGGATATTTTTTAAAAATATATTTTTATTGATTTCTGAGATGAAGGAAGAGGGAGAGAGAGAGAGAAGAAACATCCATGATGAGAAACATTGATCGATCGGCTGCCTCCTTCACGCCCCGCACTGGGGATCGAGGCCGCAACCCAGGCATGTGCCCTGGACCAGAATCAAACCTGGGACCCTTCAGTCCACAGTCCAATGCTCTATTCACTGAGCCAAACCAGCCAGGGTTTACATCTTTTACTTAACTTGTATAACCATAATAGTAAACATTATTTCATTTTATATATAAAACTATATAAGGTAAATGTTATTTTCATAAATAATATTTACATTATATAATATTTATACATATAAGGCATGAAATGGGGCACTTTGTCTCATTCCTAGTCTCAAGAGGAAAGCTCTTAATAATTTACCATAAGTATAGTACTTTTTGTAGGTGTTTTTCTTTCTGAAAATAATCTTAACAGATTAAGGAAGATTCCTTCTGATAAGGGTTTAATCTCGAACATTTACAGGGAACTCATACAACTTAACAAAAGGAAGATAAACAATCCAATAAAAAAAAATGAGCAAAGGACCTAAATAGACACTTTTCAAAAGAGGACATACAGAAGGCCAAGAGACATATGAAAACATGCTCAAAGTAACTAATTATTCCAGAGATGCAAATCAAAACAACAATGAGATACCATCTCACACCTGTCAGAATGGCTATCATCAACAAATGAACAAATAACAAGTGCTGGTGAGGATGCAGAAAAAAAGGAACCCTCGTGCACTGCTGGTGGGAATGCAGACTGGTGCCGCCACTGTGAAAAACAGTATGGAGCTTCCTCAAAAAAACTAAAAATGGAACTACCATTTCACCCAGTGATCCCACTTCTAGGAATATATTCCAAGAAACTAGAAACATGAATCAGAAAGAATATATGCACCCCTATGTTCATAGCAGCATATTTACAATTAGCTAAGATTTGGAAACAGCCTAAGTGCCCATCAGCAGGTGAGGGGATTAAAAAACTATGGTAGATCTACACAATGGAATACTACGCTGCTGTAAAAAGGAAGGAACTCCTACCATTAGCAACAGCATGGATGGACCTAGAGAGCATTATGCTAAGTGAAATAAGTCAGTCAGAGAAAGATAAATATCACATGATCTCACTTATTTGTGGAATAAAATGAACAACATAAACTGATTAACAAAAACAGATGCAGAGACAGAGAAGCATCAATCAGACCATCAAACCTCATAAGGAAGGCAGGGTGGGTGGGGGAAGGGGAAGAAATCAACCAAAGGACTTGTATGCATGCATATAAGCATAACCAATGGACACAGACAACAGGGGGTGAGGGCACGAGCTGGGGGGTGGAGGGGCAATGGGGGATTAAAACATTCCAAATGTATGACAGTTGTATTTCCATCCTCGCAGGTTTGAAAAGTATTTTCTTTCATGTTGCTTTGGTCCAAAAGAGTAGAGTTGAATCAGTAAGAGTAAACTAAGTATCTAACTATTTGCCAACATAATTTAGATTGTTATTGGCAACAGAAATATCCGTGATGAATAGTTCCACTATAACAAAGTATTATAAAATAATTCTTTTCATGAATACATCACAGTACAGATAAACTTTTTATGAGAAAAATATGAACACAAAGAAGACAGCTATCATGAAAAAAAATAGTGTCCCCCTCAACTATTTGAAGGGATAAAAAGGTGAGATTAGAGGTTTGATAATGCTAATATGAAAAGGAGTTGAGCATTGTATTTATTTCTTACTAGAGGCCTGGTGCATGAAATTCATGCACGGGGGGTGGGGGTGTCCCTCAGCCCAGCCTGCACCCTCTCCAATCTGGGACCCCTTGAGGGATGTCCGACTGCCTGTTTAGGCCCGATCCCACCGGGCAGTCAGATATCCCTCTCACAATCCAGGACTGCTGGCTCCCAACTGCTCGCCTGCCTGCCTTCCTGATTGCCCCTAACCACTTTTGCCTGCCAGCCTGATCACCCCTTAACCACTCCCCTGCCAGCCTGATTGATGCCTAACTGCTCCCTTGCCAGCCTGTTTGCCCCTAACTGCCCTCCCCTGCAGGCCTGGTCACCCCTAACTGCCCTCCCTTGCAGGCTTGATTACCCCCAACTGCCCTCCCTTGCAGGCCTGGTGCCTCCCAACTGCCCTCCCCTGCTGGCCATCTTGTGGTGGCCATCTTGTGTCCACATGGGGCAGCCATCTTTGATCATATGGGGGCAGCCACCTTCTGTGTTGGAGTGATGGTCAATTTGCATATTACTATTTTATTAGATAGGATAGATCTACACAATGGTGCATGGGTGGGAGCCAGCTGGTTTGCCCTGAATCAGGGTGGGGGTTCCCTGGGGGCGTGGAGTGGCCTGGGTGAGGGGCCTGTGGTGGTTTGCAGGCCAGCCATGACCCTCAGTGACCCAAGCGGAAGCCCTGGTATCTGGGATTTATTTACCTTCTATAATTGAAACTTTGTAGCCTTGAGTGGAGGCCTGGGCCTGCCAGGGTGTGTGGAAAGCTTGGCTTCCTCCATTGCTGGGGAAACCCAAGCCTCCTGCTCGCTCCATGGCCGCAGTCATCTTGGTTTGGTTAATTTGCATACTTGCTCCTGATCGGCTGGTGGACATGGCTTGTGGGTGTAGTGGAGTGATGGTTAATTTGCATATTACTCTTATATTAGGTAGGATTTTATACAACTCTTACACTTTATAAAATTGATTTTAATCATGCCCAGAAAAGTGTAACCCATGGCATTGAAAGCAAATACTCTTTGTGGTTACTTAAAAGGGCCTTTTTAAAAATTATAACGCAAAGGCCTGTGCTCTATAAGTTGTCCTCCACTGTGCGTTATAACAATAAGGCTTCCTTGTGGAAATCCCTTGTCACGTCCCGCGTGTTTCAGAGATCCCGTTCAGGTCCGGTTTCTGGAGAAGGCCGCAATCAAAATGAAGAGAAGCTAGAAAAGAATCAATTTGGGAAAATGGGGGCCAGGCGGGAGTCCACCTCTAGGGGGAGGACTGCCACAGCTCCGGCCTTGCCATCCCTTTTATTGGGGTTCTGAAATACATCCACATCCTTTAGGCAGGAAATTACAACAAAAGACAATCAGCAAAAATTTACATGATTAACAGGTGAGAGATTCTTTAACTACCAATGTCTCAATTAAACTATGAGTGAATGGCTCTGACCATTCAGAGCTATTAAGGTTGACCAAAGCATTCCTTAAGGTTGACCAAAGCATTCCTTAAGGTTGACCAAAGCATTCCTTAAGGTTGACCAAAGCATTCCTTAAGGTTGACCAAAGCATTCCGGATTCCCTTTTTATATTTAAGTTCCAATGTGTCAATGTTCGGTTTCCGGCACTACCTTTTAATACAAAGACTAAGTGTTTGGGAGTTATGAACCACTGGATTTAACAAATGTCATTTTATAGTTGCTTTTTGCATCTTTTTTGTTTTGGGGATCCTCCACTTCACCAGGGTGCTCAGGAGCCTGGAGTTCTTCAGAAGATTCCTCTTTCTCTGACTCTGAATCACTTTCAGAGTCATCTGGGCTTTCAGGATCAGGTGAATCATCGTCGTCATCATCATCATCATCATCATCATCATCATCATCTCCGCCACATCACCTTCTCCATCATGATCTTCTACCTCACTGAAGCCAAGTCCACAGTGTCTTCGCTATCTTCCTGACAATTTACTGTCCATACTTTGCTGATGCTGAGACTCAAGCTCTTCATTAATTTTCTTGTCTTCTTCCCCTGTTCAGGAGTGAGAGGTTGATTTGTGATCTCCTATAACAAGACGACCAGTATGTTCTTTCTTTCCTGCACCCATAAGTCTCAAGAACTTTTGTTTTCTTTCTTCATTACCTAAGTCTGCTGCCTCCCAATTGCTAGATCCAAGATGTTGTCTGGGGAGGTTGAATGCTTCACCCCTGTGGAGAGGACTCCCCGGTAGCACTCATTGTTGCGGGGACCCAGACTGCCAATGCCAAACCGACTCACTGTTCTCCTCAGCCCGGCACCAGCAGCCTGCAACCTGCCTCCGGACCAAGCAGCGCCACTCCAGAATGCAGAGCCCTCAAGGATATGTTTCTTTATTGATTTTTTTTTAGAGAGAGAGAAAGGGAGAGGGAGAGAGAGAGAGAAACATCAGTTGGTTGCCTCCTATATGCACCCTGATCCAGGATTGAACTTGAAACCTAGGTATGTGCCCTGGCTGAGAAGTGAACCTGCCACCTTTTGGTGTACGGATGACTGAGCCACACCAGCCAGGACACTGTTTTTTTATATCTCATCTTTTTGCTGCTTTGTTTCTCCCTTACTTTCTTCTTTTCTGTCCAACAGATTTTTATAGTATACCATTTGAATTTTTTTCTTTTTAAAAGCTCTTTTCTTGATGTTTTAACTTTTTAAAGCTATAGTCTTAGTGTTTGCTCCAGAGATTATATGCATCTTAATTATCACAATCAACTTCAGATTAATATTAATTTAATTCCAGCAGCATACTTAAGCCTATTGCTCCAATACAGTTCTATGCATTCTCACTATCATGTGATTGTCACATATGTCTTCTACATATGTGATAGGCTCAACAATTTTGTGTTACACGTATTGCTTTACAATCATGTATCTATGGAAGAAGTTGAAAAAGGAAAGGAGAAGCATATTTAAAGTGTCTTTTACATAAGCATGCACATTTACCAGTTCTGGTATTCTTTATTTCTTCCATGCACTCAACTTATCATCTAGTATTGTTTCCTTCCTCCAATGTAGCTCTATTGTTACCCCAACTCCTTTGAGCTATCACTACCATATGTTACTGTATGAGCTATAAACCCAAAAATACAGTCTTATAATTATTTTTGACTTTTAAATAAATTTCAAAAGGAAACCAACAGATATATGAAAAGGTGCTCAACATCACTAATCATCAAAAAAATGCCAATTAAAATCACAATGAGATATCATCTCACATCAGATAGGATGACTATTATAAAAAAATACCAAAGACAACAAGTGTTGATGAGGACATCCAGAAAAGAAAACCCTAGTACACTGTTGATGGGAATGTAGATTGGTGTGGCCACTATGAAAACAGTAAGAAGATTCGTCAAAATGTTTAAAATAGAGCTAACACATGACCTTGAAATTCCTCTTCTGAGTATATATCCAAAGGAATTTAAATTAAGATCTTGAAGTGATAGCTGCACTCCCATGTTCATTGTAGCATCATTCGAATAGCCCAGACATGGAAGCAACCTAAATGTCTACTGATAGGTTAATGGATAAATAAAACGTGGTAAATACATACAATGAAATATGATCCAGTCTTTCAAAAGGAGGAAAACTGCCCCTTATCAGTGGTCAGAACATTGGCCTGGGCACCGAAGGTTCATGGGTTTGATTCCTGATCAAGGGCATGTACCTGGGTTGCAGGTTCAATCCTCCAGGCACATGCAGGAAGCAACCAAGCCAAACAATGTCTCTCTCACATGTATGTTTCTTTCTCCCCACCTTCTCTTTCTCTTGTGTGCATGTATCCTTCCCCTGCTTCCACTCTCTCTCTAAAAATCAATGGAAAAAAATCTCAGGTAAGGATTAACCAAAAAAAACCACATAATACATATTTTTTAAAAGATGAGGAAAACCTGCATTTGTTACAACATGGATGAACCTGGAGGATACTATACTGAGTGAAACAAACCAGATACAGAAAGACAAACACTGCATACCACTTATATTAGAAATCTAAAGTAGTCAAATTCATAAAAACAGAGAGTAGAGTGGTAGTTTTCAAAGGCTACAGAGAGGAGGAAATATAGAGATACTAGAGGCTCAGTGCACAAATTCATGCATGGGTGGTTGGCTGGCCAGCCACACCCCTGATGGGTGGGGGGAGGGGTGCAACCAGGGGTGGGGCCTGGTGGGGGATTGCCATTCCAATTGCTTGGCTTTTATATATATAGATCATCAAGTCACAATGCCACATTTTACTGGACTAAATTAAGGTGTGTTTCTCCCTTTCCTGGCGTGTACCTGCTGTGGTAATCACGAGGCTGGAGTTTGCTGTGTAAATTCCATGAGGTACTCTTTGCTGGCAACAATATTTAGTGTTTTCAGGAAAGAACTGTCATGTTCAGCCACCAAGGCACAGTCATCACTCAGGCCCCTGAGTAGGATGCTGGTGGCACAGGCCATGCCAACCGACCCAGTCCCTGTAATGGAGATCTTACTGTGACCAATGACCTCCTCTGAAGTTAAATTCTTCCTATGTTTACACTTAATAGTCGCCACCTTGTTCACAGGGGTAACGAGCCAAGGGCCCTGGAGTGGGATGCAGGCAGGCTGAGGGGACACATGTCATCCTCAGACACAGGAAATGCACTCAGCGGCACCCACTCTCTGCTGGCCCACAGGAGCGCTAATCAAGGAAAGAAGAGAAACAAAAATTAGCAATAAGAGAGTTAAAGAGGGACCACTATTATAGATCCTACAGACATTAAAAGGATAAAAAGAGGATCTTTTGACCAACCTATGCCTATTAATTCAATAATTATACTTACATATGTAGTTTAGTTTTAAAATATTAACAAATTACTGGGTAAGACGTACAATTTTCATTTTACAGTTAAGAATGCTGGGTTAAAATGATGTTCATAAATTGTCGGAAGTTATGCAATTGCTTAAATAAGAGTGAGTATTTTAAATGTTTTGTTTTGTTCTTTTAAACTTTATTGATTTTAGAGAGAAGATGGGAGAGGGAGAGAGAGATAGAAATATCAATGATGACAGAATCATTCTTTGGCTACCTCCTGCATGCCCCTTACTGGGGATGGAGCCTGAAACCCCGGGCATGTGCCCTGACCAGGAATTGAACCTAGATCTCATGGGTTGATGCCCAACCACTGAGCCACACTGGCTGGGCAAGATTGAGTATTTTAATATCAGTCTTTTTTATTACAGAGTCTGCATTATCAGTAGTTCCCTCCAGCCTCTGCTGTTAGGATAGGTGGTTGGCAAACTCATTAGTCAACAGAGCCAGATATCAACAGTACAACAATTGAAATTTCTTTTGAGAGCCAAATTTTTTAAAGTTAGACTAAATAGGTAGGTACATTGTTATTAACTTAATTAGGGTACTCCTAAGCTGGCCTTTGCTAAAAACTCAAGGGGCCAAAGAGCCACATGTGGCTCGTGAGCCGCAGTTTGCCGACCACTGGGATAGGATTTCAACAGTGGTCAATTTGTGACTATAAAGAGGTCCTGGAACAAACAATAAAACTAATGATGAACTTAAATTTTAAAGCATGTTAAAAAATACAGACTTTTACTGTGTCATCATAGTAACTTGAGTGCCGTTACAGGAGGTCCCAGAAAATCCTCACTGTGGAAACAGCGATCATTAACATAACATACAATTTAATTACAACATTCTAAATTAAATATCATTTTCTAAAACATGCTTAAGAATACTAGCAAATTGTTGGCAAATTTCACATTATTTAACAGTGCATCTTCTTCCACTAAATTACCAAGGGAAGCATGTTTTGTCTTATCAGACAAAAGGAGATTCTGTATTGGTCAATGTCATACTCATTCATTATTAGTCAGCTTTCTAATAATTTTGTATTGCTGAGTGTAAAGCTGCTATTCTGACCTCAAAAGCAATGAGAAGTGACTAAATGTATAACAGATCGATGATACAGAGGGCAGGCAGAAAGTCAGAGTAACAAACCATCCCAACCTCCCCTGACATGTGTGTGTGTGCGCGCTCACGCACACACACAGATGTACTGTCCATTGCCTGGTGGCAGGACTTGGCCTGGACTTCCCTTTATCCCACGCGACCTCTGAAACGG